>NC_088713.1:37465275-38665275 GCF_963576615.1 Watersipora subatra
AGCACAGAGGACTGACCATAACAACTGAACCAATTGACAACCCACCAGCATTCCAAAAAATTAAAATTTTAATTATTACACCAGCTGATCACTCACGGCACACCAGACTCCAAAGACACTAGTAATTATATAACTATGGTAGGAAAATGATTGGGGTAGGTGAGAGTATGACAGGTCTCTATGCCAAAAGTCACTAGTTCGATTCCTGAACAGCAATCTGCTGCCCAACTGCAAAACGTTGACTCAAAGGATAGACACAATTTTTATTATAGTAAAGGCTAGTACCCTGTCAGTCCAGAGTGCTGTAAGAGGTCATCAGGTGTGTCGATATAGTCCAAAGAATAAGCGCGTTATAGGCATTCTGAAATTCTGAAAGGTGAATGTTCAGCTCAGGTGGTTGTGAGTGAACTAAATGTTGCAAGTTAAATCCTGAGTGATGCAATCTTTTTTGCAATTTTTCTATGGCTTTACACAGACAGACAAATGCGGCTCTTGTTATAGTAAAACCAGTTAAAATATGTCATATGATGGTGCTAAACTTCCTAATATCCAACTAAACTGGTTAATTCAGGCAACAAGATTGGTTCTTGAATATGAACTTGCACAATATTTTAGTAAATGTTATCGTAAAGCATCCGTATTTTTTGGTCGTTAGCAACTGTTTTGATGTTTGAGTCAAGATGTTTCAAGATGTGTTGTCAATAATAATTGATCTCAATTCTAGCGCTCAAAAGAAAAATGCGGCCGAAATGACATCGCTAGTAGTTATTGTTGCTATAGTTGATATCATTGCACGTCTCTGTTTTGTCTGTCTCTTTGTAACTATAGGCGTCATAATCACAATTCTGTTAAGTCTGAATATTTTTTGGGCAATCAATTTTGGTAGATTTTAATCTTGAAACACCTTAGCAGTCAGATCAATCGAAACATTAAAACCAATTGCAAATAGTAGAAGAATGCTGCTATTTTCTAATAAGATGATTTGAAATAATTGTATAAAAGTTCATTGTTAAGTCATTCAGCACCAAAAGCTGATGTATATGTAGGAAAAATGTATGCAGGTAAAAAAAAAGATTGCATCACAGAGGATTTGATCCTGCAACATTCCACTCTGCCAGCGCGCTACTACTTATTAATTAAAATCTAAGTTTCTTTTGAATAAACAAGTAAGTATAAATATCTTACTGAGAACAGTTTTCTGTTTTTACCAAGTCTCTGGCGGAGCATAAAATCCTTAATGAGTGTTGATCACTCTTGGAGACGGGAAGATTTGTCATCGTCGAGTTTGTGTACAGGAAACAAGTTCATCGTGCGGAGAGCTTTTGACTCTTTAACGTATTCAGACGTACCTCAAAGTAACATGGTGGTTGTTTCTCACGCAAAGGTGGTTCCGAAATATTTCCTAATTTGGTAAGTTCAGAGACTTTTATAACCATCAGCCTATAGTGAGGTAGGTAATATTTAGGTTTGTGATGAGAACTTTTCAATTTTTTCCTTCATAGAAAACGTGAATTTGTTTGTGAGAATAAAGAAACTCTACTCTTCTCTGTAATATGCAGCCTCGCCTGGACTCTACTATTTTATAAACTTGCTAGCAGCAGGCCTTGTGATGCCCGATACTTATTTAATTGTTAATAAGATAATCAGCAGGTGTACGTTTAGAAGGCTGGTTCATGGGAACTAAGCAGAGTTCATAGGAAGGAGATATGAACCAGAATCTTTTAGCAAAGTGGCAGAGAGCATGAACCATATGTGGATACAGTTTAGATTTTTAATTTTAGATTTTGAAGTTTGGTTAAAATTGGCTAAAAATGTGGAAACATAAAATTAGAGCAGACTAACACAAACACGCACACAAGCATACACACACACACACACACGCACGCACGCACGCACGCACGCACGCACACACACACACAATTTTATACACAATATTAGTAAATACAAAACTTTTGTGACAAGTATTTAATGTGGGAAAATGCGCCTGCAAGGGATGCTAACTTCTCTGAAAAAGGGAATTGTCTGAACTATTCATCCAACTTCAAAGAATTCTTGTCAGTTTTACTATAGGCTATATCATTTATTCCAAGTTTTTGTAGAAATTATACTCAAAAAAGTTATTTGAGAATTTTTGTATCCAATTCAAAACACTTTCTGAAAAATCTCGCTCTCGTTATTTCCTGCACTGGATCATCTTATGCAGATGTTTTTGGTGTTGTTTGTACAATGGTGATTTTCTGTAGTATTTAATGCTATGTAATAAAGTGTTAAAGATTTAACCTATTGTTGAACATTTTTATTTCACAAAGTTTGAGGGAAGCGTATTTTGCGATATGGCGGGTTTCCAGTTCTCATGATCTAATCTAATTGATTTGGTTCACAATTGCTCTAAGCGTTATTTCCCTTAAGCTTATCTAAAAAGTTTTTGGCAAGGATAGTCTCCTTTACTACAGGAACAATTTAAAACATCCTGTTTCAGGTCTACAACCATTGTCACTAACACTATTTAGAGTGTTAATCACTACATTACTGCATTTACGGCTGCTTTAACATGATTCCCAGACTAGTTATCACTATGAATAGGTTATTTATAAAAACATTAATCTGAGACATTTTCACTTGTTATATACTCTATTCTCTATATGAATTAATATAACTAGGCTTAGAAAAGTTGCTTTTAGTGTCGGTTCCCAATTACAATAATTTAAATCATTTATAATGACAATACCCATTTTTGTGGTAAAATATCCTGTTTTTTAATAATAGGTGGAAAATCAAAAACCAAAGTGAATAAAGCCATCTATGAAGTTGTCTTACTTTTTCCAAACATAAATGCAACTGTGCCTTTCATGGACTCCTTATCTGTACAAAGCTACAATCAGTACTAATGTAGAAGTATACATGTACAATTAGTGCAATAATTACTAGAAGTTTTTGAAGCAGCACAACAAATTAGGTGATGGCGAAAAGCCGACCTAAGAAAAATTTTGGCTGCTGCTTTTCTTATAAAACTCATAAAGTATAAAGTTGAATGTTGGTTTTTTAAATAGCAACATTTCAAGTTTTCTCTTTAGTTTTACTTTAAAAACCTGTTTATAACTCTGTTGGTAAGCCGCAACAGAGTTATAAACAAGAAGGTTTTGAAGTTACATTATATTTAAGTTAACTGTGTAATTTTGCATTTTTGACTAGCACTAGTGAACGTTGGAAAACAACATTCTTCCTTGTTCACATTGATGAACTTAGCATAAATATATGTATAAACTCATGCACCAAGTCTTGTACTAGTGGAGCAAAGTGAAGGTCACACAAAACCATTACAATTCATTATGACATTTCAATTTCTTGTGAAAACTGAACTCGGCAATATGTAGAAAAATTCAGTAGATTATAATTATCTGGAAATACCTTGAAATTATTTTGTGTTTTTCTTTTGTCTGATGTTAATAAAACTGGTAGGTTCAAATAGCAACCTTCTAGCACTAGAAAAGATTCTAGCTAGGTCACCCTCCTTAATGCAACTGCATACCAAAAACTATTTTTAAAGTATAAGGAATTAAATTTAAAAGACCAAGCAAAGATATTTTAGCTTAAGTTTCTACATTTACAGCCAAATAATTGGACACATAATGGTGTGATCTTGTTTTAAATTCCTTGCATCTAACAATTACATTTTGAAGGAAAAGTTAGAATTACCTTCTCATGAGAAATATAACTTCTAGCTTAGTTAGGTCATAAAATTTAGTAGTTGCTTTTTCCACGACAAAGCAATTCTACAAAACATCAAAGATATGAAGAAAACTCGCAATAGTAAATTATCTAAAATTTACATAATTTACTAAACAAGCAAAGTTGGCGATGACAGAACCAGCAAAGTTGGCAATGAGCTAAACAAGCAAAGTTGGCAATGACAGCTGTGTTAAGATGATTGCTACACATTCTGTGGTAGCAACAATAAACACATATTGACATATAATTATACAAAACATCAAAGATATGAAAAAACTGGCAATAGTAAATTATGTAAAATTTCTGGTGGCAATCAATTAGCTGCACAAATCTATTGAATATTGTTTATTTTACTTTTTGAAAGAAAAATCTGTGTTGTAACTTATTTTGGTAACTTTCAAGAAAATAAAGGAATTGATACATGGAAGTACAACTACTGTAGTTAATGACTATCTTTAAAATCTCACCATCTGGGACTCCACATGGAAATATGAGAAGCAAATTCCATTTGAGTTTTGCTGAACTGAAATACAGAATGATAGAGTAGAAATGGTGTAGTCGTAGTGAGTCCATGAAGCAAAACATAGAGCTAAACATGCAAAGTTGGCAATGACGACTATGTTAATATGATTGCTACACATTCTGTGGTAGCAACAATAAACACATATCTACATATAATTCAAAAATTATAGCGAGACATAATTCATGCTAACTGTTTTAACAAATAACATAAATTAAACAAGATATCATATTTCCAGAAATGGTTTATTACAGTTAATATGATGACAGCTTCAACTAAAGTACAAAATGTTCCATAGGTGAGATACTTGCAATAGCTTATAAAATGTGCCAACAAAGCACAGAGAATAAGGCTGTGCACAAATATTCCTTAAAGTGTTTGGTGATAACTGGTGAGGGTGGTAGAGTGTTGGGCTACTAAGCCAAATGTGATGAGCTCAAATTAGGTTGAACGGAACATTTTATTTATAATGGTAGCTTCCGACATACAGAAGGCAATACACACTATTATTACAGTAAAGACTCGTTCTCTGGAAGACCTCAGTGCCACGTAAAACATGCATGTAGAGTGTGCCAATAATGTACAGAGAAGAATTTTACACTCAATGTTTACCATAATCAGAGCCATGTCTGTTTGGTTGCTAAACTCGCAAAGTAAACTCGCATTGCACAGTTTTTGAACTATCAGCCATCTTCTTTGTAGATAATACATGTACACTAACCACTTCATCAACTGCTCAATCCTCTAGCAAAACCACTGATCAGAGGGAGACAGCCCAACTAACAATTTTACGTTCCCAGAACGTTCCAGGGAGGTTCCGAAAAGTCCCAGAAACGTTACATCGTAACGTTGTCACAAGATTATTTGTAGACACATTTTCAACGTTCCAGCAACGTTGTGGGAAAAACATTGCTGGAACGTAACTCTCAAAACGTTCCATCAATGTTGTGGGAATTACTTTGCTGGAACGTATTTCCCATAATGTCCCTACAACGTTGTGGGAAATACGTTGCTGGGACGTATTTCCCACAACGTCCCAGCAACGTTGTGGGAATTACGTTGCTGGAATGTTAGCAAATGATCCTGCATAACATTCCCACAATATTGGGAGAACATTGCGTAATATTCCACGAACATTTCTTACATAATATTGTCTCAAGGCTATTAGCTAACATCCCAGGAAGGTTACGCATAGAACATTGGTGGAACATTGATGCGTAGGGATTTCCATCTTTATTATACAATATTCCTAGCTACTGAGCATCGCTTTCCTTGCCGCGGTAATCTCGTTGAGCTAAAACGAAATATAATTATAAGGGCATACAAGTTAATGGGCATTGGCTTCGCTCTACTAACGTAATGATTTACATACGCGTCGGCTTGTCAGACGACACGTATGTAAGATGTGATGGATGTGATGGTATGTGATAGTATGTAGATAGACTATCACCAAACATCTGACACAACATGTGTATGTGGCGAATTGGTCAGTTGCGATGAGTTCACACTGTTGCGTTATACTTTGACCCGTTTAGCGGCTAGTAAGAGCTAATGGACCCTAGTCATTTTTGCGATATGTCTAATGAAGTGCGAAAATTGAAATTTGTAGTGACTTTTCATTTCATTTACATAAATCATTCAAATTTATCATTTTTTTTTTCATTATTTTGTTTGTTTTTATATCTGTAATGAAAAATCTATAAAATTTTTAATTTGTTTCATTTTAAATAATTTTTTGTTATGAAAGGGGGACAACTTCCAAAAAATGGATCATGCGTTTTTGTACCATTCTAGCTAGAACGTTAGAACAAGGAAAATGTTTGCTAACGTTATTATAATGTTGTTACAAAACATTGTTATCGAATGTCCCAGCAATGTTACAGGATTGCTACTTTGAAATGTCTGGGTATAAGCATTCACGTAATATTGTCTTCTAATATATTCGGAACAGTATGGCATTTCACCATTATGGAACATTCAGCAGATGATCTGGTGCAAAATTCCTGCGACATGGGGAGAATGTTACAGAACATTCCACAAGCATGTCTTTCATGATGTTGCCTCAAAGATATTAGCTAACATCCCAGGAACGTTTTCGTGCAGAACATTAGTACGGTGTAACTGTGTAGACAATTTCTAACATTTTGATGTTTCACAGAATGTTCCTCTAATGAATTGCGTACAATGTTACTATAATGTACCGAGCATAACCGTCGACAATATTCTTTCCTTAAGCTATACAACATTCCACCAACATTACGTCTCCGAAGCAACCTAATTTTTCTATAATGTGCCATGCTTAACCTTCACACAACATCTCTTCTCAAGGCTGACGGACATTCAACAAATATTGCACCTTAGATATATACGAAGCCTTTTACTAGATTATTCTTAAAATAATCTTTGTGAGCATCTCAATAGTTAGGGCATGGTTCCGAAGCTGTATATTTTGGTACAAACGGTTGCATGATATAATAACAAAAAATAATATGAAACACAATAAAAATATAGCTATAAAATGACTAAACTCTATATATATTGTCATCATCAAAACATGGCAGAAAAATACCACAACCTTTACACCAGAATAAATTATATATCAATGATACACAGAGACAAACAAGCAAAGCTATGATCATATTTGTGAATAATGCTACAGTCCACCAAATGCTTTAACCACATTAGACTAAAGTTTTTCCAGCTCGTCCGTCCTTGGATTGTGGTGGCGAAGGCTGTTCTTTCATCCAACAATTCAGATTACAGTACAATCCTTTAAGCCCTGAAATGTGAAGAAGCATTTATATTAGCAGATGAGAACTGCTAAAAAGTACGGAACACAAACAAAGCAAATATGAGTATAAACTAAATATGGCAACAACCTGTTAACAAAGTAATTATGAACATCGAGGTTGATCTGCCACATCACAGTGTCACTTGCTAGATACATGAAATAGTACCAGCAATACTTTTCTTTTCACTATTTGTGGGCACTCTATAATAAGGTAATATTGTCCACTCATTCAAGTTTTTGGAATCGCGATTCCTCATAATAGGCACAGGTGGATACAAGAGTGCACAACCACCATATTTTCAAAATCATCCTAATCAGCTTTTTATTTAATGGCTTCATAACTGAGCTTCCTATAAGGCTGCAACTTCATATTGGCATATTATGAAAAATGCACAAGCATATCATATTTAGGGTTGCGCTAATAGTAAGTTTCTTCAGAAGCAACTAATGTCCTAGTCGCATTGTTCTATCATTTTAATAATTTAAAATTTAAAAAAGAGTTGTTGTAGAATAGCAATGCGGTAAATTAATTAGTAAATCTCATGTCGCAAAAAACACGAACTTGGACATATCCATTAAAAAATAATAACAAACTGTAAGCTAACAACTCCGCATTAGTCGAGTTATTTACTTGGAGGTTAACCTTTCTGATGAGACGCTATATGTGCAAACAGCTATATACGCAGGTAAATGAGAAGCACTGCTAATGCTATTGCAGATTGTTCCAAAGCTTTAAGAAACGCCGTGCAGATATTTAATGAAAAATTAAACGATAAGATTTTGTAAGTTTTAGTTGATCTAGAAGTATGCGAGCAGCCTGCCTTTTCAATTTCCTTAATAAGCTTGTTTGAATTAGCGCGTACACTCTTTTAAAAATACATAGTCAATCGGCTATTGTTGCCTCTTACATATTGTCAAATTCTTCAATCATACCTATCTTATATCACAATCAAATAGCTGAAAATCATGTCATAAAAAGAGGAAAAGAAATTACATCGCACTACTAGCTCTAAGTTGACATTTTGGTAAAAGGCAGCACGATTCTCAACCTAACATGCTTATCACAAGTTATACATAATCTAACACAATGCAAACTTTCAAGAGTTGCTTTCTTAATTATGTACACGTGCACACAACTCTTAGATTTCCATATTTTCTCTGCTTAAAATTCTGATGTGCTAGGTAGTTAGTGTTGAAATGTGCTTCCAATCTGCCAAAAAAATCTACGTTTTGTACTACAGCATTTCTAAATTTGAAACTAATTTTTCCAACTCTCAATAACAAAAATCACAGTTAAAGGGAGAGTAACTATAGATCTATCGTAAATTCAAGAGTACAAGTCGAGATCTGAAGTTTGGTTCGAAAATTCTGGTTTTGACATGTACATACCGTGACCTCTTCCATGGCCCAAATCTTTTATTCGCTAATAGTTCAATCGGGATCAGAGGCGGGCAATGCGTAGCTGAAGAAATGGCATTCAAAACACCATCAGTAAGGACGCCTTTTTTGGCGCCATCGGGAATACTACAATTAACAAAAGCCTGAGAGTAGCATGTTATAGTGAAGATCACAGAGAACAAAAAACAAGCACTTAACCAACGTACTGGTTCACCTCAATACAAGAACAAAACCGCTACCTCGGATAATAGGTATTCAACAGAGTAGCAATGCCGCAAGACAGATTTCTGTCAGAAATCGTGATTCATGTACAAGAAAAAGGTGTGAATGCCCAATAGTGGATGTGTCAAATGGATTACTGAAGTGTGGCCTTGTAGGCAGATACTACAAAAACCAACATCAAATTCAAAACATATCACGTAATTCCAGAAGAGAATCCTAGTGATGACATTTCGAATGGTGAATAATGGGGACCTGGTGTTCCAATCAGCTCACATTGAGTAGGATTACTGGTATTTCACTATTTTATAAATAAATTCCTACATGTGATATCATGTAATTTTGATTTGCAACGGTTTTTTGAAGTTGAATTTTACTAGAAATCGTGCCATGAATTACATTACCGTCTTATTTTTGTGCAGACACCACAGCAATACTATTTAAATTCATGAAAGAAACGAAGTCACTGTTGGGATTCAAACACAAATGCTCTATGGTAACATCTTCCAGCGCAGCGAGCTGGAAGCTTGTAGGTGTAGCATAAATACACACTGGTCAGTGCGCGAGGCGACATTGCAGTAGAAGGACTGGTCTTATGTACTGAATATTATATGGTATGTTTATCGAATTTGATATGGTTGTCACGACGTTAAGGGCTTAGGGCACAAATAAACAAACTTTCCATGTAGCTGAATTAAAGCATATTGATAACATATTAGTAAGCCTACAACATGTATAATAACAACACAGACATGGAAAATTTGCAATAGTGATGGAAAAATGCAAGAAATATGTCTAGATCTCACCTGTCCCACAGTTATTGATACCGATTCAATTGGGTATGGAGAATTTACTGTTGAGCCGAACCGGTGTATGGTTGGCAAATTGACCATAGTAGTGGTGATTGACTAGATAGCGATTAGACGATTAGTTGCAAGGATAATGGCCAGATCTTGTGAGATTCATTCTAAAAAATCGCAAACAAACTACATTAGAGATCTTGCAAACAACAAATCGATAAACTATCTATATGGTAAGAATCTAATGGTTATGGACTTGGACTGAGATTGAACCGATAACCTTGTAGTTGCAAACCCTAAATCTGGCCACTAAAAACTGCTGGTTGGTCACTACTAATATTGCTCAACATTTTCCAACTGAATAACAAATTTAGTAGCTCAGTGACTAACAAACATGTCTTTACTCATTTGATATATGCGTATAGATCTTCATCTTTATGAAATTTTGGAGACAAAAATAATGGCAAAGAAAGATTTCTTCGAATTAAGTTTAGGAAATGGCGTTCAAACTTGTATCAGAGTTTGTCACATCAGAGTTGTCTTCTCTATTTTATGGCAGTCAAAAACTATTAATGATTCACCATTACTCCGTTTGTACACAACACACAGTCACTCGCAATGAGATTTATTATCAACAATGCCTCTGAAGTAGGTAATGAAATCAAAAGATAATGCTACTACTCAGTAACATGCTTTACACATTTTTCTACGCATATATGGCTTCAAAGCCATTTCAATTCTATTAGCAAAAGCTCGCTCAACCAGCAAAAGTGTTTTTATCAGTTATTAAGACATTCGATAACATCGCTGTGATACGTGAAAAAAATCATATTAAAAGTTGTACTTCTCTTAAAGCACAGAGGTACAGTTAAAGAACGAAAGCAATATGTAACCCTTTTAGTGCCATAGGCCTACTCTTTTTAATGAATTCCTGTTTACAGAAGCGTGACATTTTAAAGACAAATTATATCCATTCTATGACTCGCAAATGATTTTCAAGCTGTTTTCCAACGTTCCCTTGCACTAGCCTGCTAGTGCAAGAGGTTAGGAAAAAAACATAATCTTGAGCTTGATTCAAAACTGTAAATGTCAGCGTGGAGGACTTATGTTAACATAAGAGCATAGCGATGAGCCGCTGGAACTCCAAAAAAGAAACCTTCAATTATTGTGTCAGCTCATCACTACAAACTAGACTTCGAGGGTACGAGTATTTATAAGTATGTGGTAAGAGAATGAGTGGGGCGGGTTGGAATATGACATGAGAATATGCCAACTGTTGCTGGTTTGATTTCTGAAAAAACCAATATACTGCACAACTTCAAAATGTAACTTTACAGGACTGACACAGTTCTTGTTTTAGTAAAGTCGAATACTCTGGCAGTCCAGTGTGTCATGACAAACCTTCAGGGTTGTCGATAAAGCAAGAACAGTGAGTGTTTTGTAAGTAATCGAAAACTCGGAAGGTGAATGTCCAGCCTAGGGGATTGTGTGTAAACTAAATGTTTGAAGGTAAGATCTTGCATTGCGCAATATTTTTTGCATTATAGTCCGGTAGCTTCACACAGACAGACAGATGTGGAACTTGTTATAACTAAAAAACCAGCTAGAATGTTTCATATGATGATGCTAAACTTTATAACACCTGAACTGGTTAATTAAAGTAACAAGACTGGTATTTAAGATGAACTCACACAAAATTTTAATATATTTTGTCAAAAAGTAGCAGTAATTTTTTTCATCTTTGATCGTTATTGAACATTTCAACCAGGATCAAGTCTTGTCGATTTTAATATTGAAGCATCCCGACTGTCAAACAATTTCAAAAATCAGTAACAGTCACAAATAATAGGTTTAACGGAAAGTATTAGTGTTTTCTATTGTTTCCAATTATTTCGATGTTCTATGTGATCTGACTGTCAGGATGTTTCAAGATTAGAATCGGCAAAATTTGATCGCCGTTAACACATTCCAAATGAAAATGGGTGCAAAACGATGTCACTAGCTGTCATTATTGCTACTGTATGATGTAGCAGCATTACGTGTCTCTGTTCTGTCGGTCCTGTTGCAACTATAGACATTTCAATTGCAGTTTCCTTTGGTATGAAAACTTTAACAGCGATTAACTTGTGTCGATTTTAATCATGAAACATTCTAACAGTCAAATCACCTCAAACATCAAATCAATTGCAAAGAATAGAAAAGTGCCGAAATTTTCTGATAAAATAAAGTAAAATTGCGTAAAAGTTCACTGTTAGGAAATTCAGTACCAGAGACTGATATGTATTAGGATATTTTTTTAACAAACTCTAAATTTTCTACTGCCAACATGCAGCTATGAAGAAACCAATGACACACTGCTCGTGGTCAGAAAAGCCTTACAAAATCTAAGATATTTCACTACTCTTCTACTTTTAATAAGACTGTATTCATTCGAAAAATTAATTGCCTTGCAGGGGATTCAATCCTAGAACATTTGACTATGCCAGGGTGAGTTCATATTTGGTTAAACTAGTAAATATATGCCACTGAGTAAGGACCGTTTTTTAGTTTGGCGAAACCTTTTGAATAGCCTTAAATCAGTAATGGGTATTGAGCACATCTTGGAAAGAGGAAGAGTCTTTAAACCCTTTATGTGTTTAGAGGTACTTCATTATCATGGTCATTATCACCCATGTAAAATTGGTTCCTAAGATATTTTTCGAATTCGTAAGTTGGCAAAACTTTATTAACATAACCATTTGTTACCTTGGTAATTAACATTTAGGCCTCTGATGACAACTTTTAAATATGCTTTCATACATGAGAAAAGTAGATTTATTTGTTAGATTTCAATCCCTATTTATTCCACTCTGTGACATGCAGCCTCATTAGGGCTCAAATTTTTATTAAAATTGCTAGCAGTTAGCAGTAAACCTGGTGATGTCCGTGACGTATTTTATTTTTAATCATTTGGGGCACGGATAGTTTCTCAAAAACTTGATTCATGGGAACCAGACAGGATGTCTCAACCAAATATTTTTAGCCAACTGGGGAGATGCACGGAGCACCTAAGTCTGAATTTTGGACGAATTCTACATACACACAATAATACACAGAAAGCACAAATCATATGGGGTTAAGTTTGGATAAAATCAGCAAAAAATGTGATAATACTTAACAAACACACAGACAACAGTGCACAGCACATACACATGAACACTCACATGCAGATATTCAAGCACGCTTCTACTCGCACAGAAGCATAAGCGCACACGATTGGACACACGCACACACGCACACACGCACACGCGCACACGCGCATACGCGCACACACGCATAAACACAGACACTCACAGACACAAACACGCGCGCATACCCACAAACACAAGAATCAAGAAGTGGGTTTTATTATTAGAGATTAATTTTTGTAGCAATGAACGTTTGAATAAATTTAATAATGAAATAAAACAAACCCTGGAAAATTTGAAATAGGTAAACTTTCACACGAGATATTTAACTTGAGCACAGAAAACTTTTATATCAAAACTTTTTCTTATGAGAAGAAGAGATATACCACAGCAAGAATTCAAACTACTGACCTAAGATTTTGTACTTACCATTTGGTGTAGCTTCTCAACAAGAAGTCATCCAACATAAGCTTGTAGAATTTTAGACACTTGAAACACATCAGCATCAACAATCATAGCTGGGATCTTTACAGAAACACCTTCTCTGGTGACGTACTGGTTGATTGCCCTTTTAAGATGTGCTGGTACTTCCATTTATTTTATAAAAATTTTGGAACTACCCAATCTAGTCGAGGCTATAACTAGAATATCAAATTAAAATTCAAAGGGTTGTAAATATTTAGTTTTGAATCAATCCACAAAAATAAACTTTCTACGTACCAAGTTAGTTTCGAATAAACAGTATTTTTGTAGAGATGGCAGAGAGCTCACTATTTTTTATGGTAATCTTTCAATAACTCAAAAGTTAGATATGCTGCATTAGCTTGTCTAATCACAATGTGTACAAAGTAAATGTTTTGGTAAAAAGCAATAACTAGCATTTAGCAGATCAGAACAAGCAACTGTCTAATAGCCAGTAAATTATGGCATTTAGCAGCAATCAACTAGCAAACAAAACTAGCGAATAAGTTTAGCAATTTAACTAACTGGCAACAAGCAAATGCAAGCTATCAACTAACAACTGGCGAATAGCAAATAAAACTTGGCAATTAGCAACTGGCTAAAAAACTATGAATACTTCTATGATTGAAACATGAATGCAAAACGGCAATGAATAGGCCTATTATGAAATCAAAAGCTATGAACAGATTTAGGTATGTCAACCAAGCATATGATAAACAACAGGTAATAAAAGTGTGACGTGCACAGACAGCCATACTTACTGTATGTGGTGGTAGTGGTGGACATGGAACTGAGATTACCAGTGGATGTACTAGTTCTAAAAATAATCTACAAATCAGTACAGAACACAAGTGTTAAAATCTAATTTTCAACGCATCCTCTTCCAATCTAATTAATTCAATGTGTTGAATACTGGAATAAAACTGAAGGTTTTACTTGGAGTTGTCTGCACGCTTGCCCCAATTGCGGCCCGACCAGCCAAGATAACACAACTATCACAATTTTCAAATGCAATCCATTTGAATGCTAAGATAATTACAGGTGTCTGTATGTTAAATCATTATGCTAAAATATGTTAATTTCAAGTTCTCTCTTCAGAACTTCTGCAGGAATTTGATCGTCATTTTCTTAAAAAACCTGATATTAGCTTTTCTTTGTTTTTCTAATGCACCATATCATTCAATTCTCTTCCAAGGCAAATAATACAGCAGAAGTTTACACGACAATCAAATACATCAAAAAAACTTGCCATTTACATTAGAGAAGAGAATTTCATTACAATAATCGGTTACATTAACATTACATTACATCACATTAATTACATTAACTTTAATCACATTAAATTAATTACATCACACTAATTACATCACATTCATTACATTACATTAATTTCAAGACATTACATTTATGAAGAGCTGGTATGGGGAGGCTAGACTCTGTACAATTGATAGGTGAGATGAGTGCAGTTGTCTTTAATAAACACGTGAGTATTATAATTACACCTGAAAGTCACTACATAAATTAAAATTTTATACCATTTGCAACCATACTAAGTACACTGTGATCAAGATACTTAATTACACGGTAAAAAGTCTTAGATGAGCTGACACACTCTAAATATTTATAGCGGCTCACCTTAGTGCCTATACAGCAACATTGACCAAGGATCAGAAAGTTTACAGATTCTACCATAGTTTTGCCATCATTAATTTAGGAAATCAGGCTATGATTTTGCAAAAACAAAAAAAAACTTATACTTTTACTTATTTTCCGCAGAGCAATATCACTGCTTTATTTTCATTTCGGAATGAATAAAAAGAACTCTGTAAACATTGGCTTATCCATATTTCTGCTAGTAAAGTTTTTCAACAATCTTAACATGCAACATTGGCATCAGATATTTCTGATAACTGTATTTTATAATAAATGATGTTAATCTGTGTATTTGTCACGCTGCAAAAAACAGCATATTTTAGTTTACAAACAGTTTCGGAATACTAAAAAACTAGTCACACTTATACGTGCGGTGCAAGCTCTTGTTTTTCTGGTACTTCATATGCAGACATGGGTTTACATAAGAAGCAACCCCGTACTAGAAGCATCCCCATACTACAGCGTCTTTTGGAAACACATATGCTTGTCTGCACAGCATAGCACTTCTGTGCCAGTTCGTCCAGGTGTCCCTACACTATCACTGTATAGAGGTTTGGTAAATTACTCATTCTACGCTATTTATAAAAGGCTGGCAGATAATATTTGGACTTGTACCAAATTCTGTAGCTTTCATTATCTGAGGTAAAAGGCTACTACTGGTGAGATGGGAGAGTGTAAGCCTCAAACTAATAATATATCCATAAGATCTTGACTCACTTCCAGCCTATGTAAGATGATCCATAGAAATAATTGCAGAAATCAAGGAGAATACAACCAGATGTAGAACAGAGGTGATACATTCCTATCACTGCTCGTGTATCTGTGAACAAGAAACATAAGCAATAACTGCATCATCTCATGACTGAGCGATTTGAAAAAATAATTCACAAATAACATGTAAAAAATTATCCTTAAAGAAAATCCTTACATTCAAAAATGTAAAGATTTAAACAACACACAAAATCCGCTATGGAAGTGAGTTTGATTGTTGATACTTGCAATACCTGTTCATAGTTAAAGAAACTGCGAAGGCGCTTTTGAAAGTGCAGTGGGAAAATTACCTTGGTACAGTGCTATGTGTAACAGCAAGAGAAGAAATATAAGAGAAAGAGAGATGGCTATTGAATGTCATTTTATACATCTATCTAAATTAGGACAAACATTTTTGTTAGAAATTGTACCTTTACCAGCAGAATATCACCAGACAAGCTAATATCAAAAAAGTTTAAACATATTAATTAAAAAGGAATTAATGTTATACATAGTGATGAACGCTAATGTACATTTTCCAGAAGTGTTTGATATTTACTCCTGCTGTTTTATCATGATTGGATAGTAGAGCCTAAGTAAATATGTTTAAATTTAATGCTGACTAAAACAAAAAATGGTTTTCTGATAAAACTTGTTAGCTTGAAAACTGAATAATCTGGACAACCACAATGAAAAAGCTCAAGCCATTGTAGAAACATATACAGCTGAACGGAAAACTTAAAATCAATATTGGTAAACAAGGAGGAAAGCCAACAATAAATATATACATTTATCATGGTTTCAAAGCAGACAATTTTGACAGCAGAAATGTGTCCTTTACTCTTTTTTAAAGCTGTTACAAAGTTAAGTTTAGCATTCATAAAATCTATCACTCATCATCTTATATCTAGACTGTTTGATAAGTAATGGTGATAACAACAGTATGCGCCTCATTACTAATACTACTATAATAGTTACTTCTCAGAGCTTAAAATGAAAAAGTTGTGTGCTCATGGCTTCGATATGCAATATTACCAACTATAAAGATGTGACCTTTAGTTAACCAAACCAGCAAGTAAGAAGTATATATTTACATGTTTATATCTTGAAATATATTCTTATAACCAACATGAACCTGATTACAAGTATGATAGTTCATGAAATTAAGGTAATTAAATAGAACTGTGTTGTAGAAACCAGTTCCAGTCCGATTTTAAAATTTTACTTATTTAAATTTATGAGCAAATCACTTTGAACACTTTTACTCTTATAGTAGACAGGTGCTTAAAACCTCTTAAAAATTAACATATTCTTTTCTGCTCTTGAAGTGTAAGTTCAAAGACAAGGGGTATTATTATTATGGTTAGAGCGTCAAATAGCATCACATCGGCACTCATAATTGCTAAACACTATATTTCCATAGATGCAAATGATGTGGATATGAAATTGTGTACATGTTGAGTTACTCTGTGATAAGTGTTTCATTGGAATTTCTAAGTCCCGGATTAAAGTGGGTGCTTTGTTAGAAAATATGAGTAATTTTACACCTGAGGTCATAGCAGAGCACTCTTATCTCACTTAAGCAGCAATATTTTGATACAAAAATTACTGAAATGTGAAAAATCTTTGAAATGGAGGAACTGGCACATCATTCACATGTGCTTCTTCTATACTTTGCAAGCATCAAACTGAGTAAAAATTGTGAGGAACAAAATTGACTTAACCTGCAGTTATTTTCCATTTCCATCTTGTGGATAATAAAAATGTGCAGATTAACCAATTCATGGAAAATTATATACATTTTATATCATACATGTATATCATCAGAATGTTTTATTTTTTTTATTAGTATTTTCCTTCATAATTCCCTCTTTCCTTCACAGCTGGGGCTTGATTTCATCTGTTTTTTATATCCGTTTTAACAAAACATGCTCGCAAAAAAATGTGATAAATATAGAGTTTAAAGACTTTCAAAATAAAGAAGTAAAATAAAGATTAAATAAAAAATTGAACAATATTTATACGAACCAAGAAAAAATTTTTAATTAGAGATTGTTAATAAAGTTATTTTAATTCAAATAAATAACATAGAAACCACGAGTGTAGTTGTAGCTTTAATACCCAGCATCAGGAAATTAAATTATTTTCATACTTGTGGACATAAGTCATTTTCAGACCATCCAAAAGGTAGATAATTGCCGTGTTACCCAAATTTAGGTAGGGGTATAAACCATTGAGCTTGTATACAATATTTAATATCTAAATAATTTTATTGTTGTGCACGAAGTTGATTGACAGTGAAACCTTAGGTTCTATAACACATTTCATAAGAAAGACAATTTGGGCAGATCCAAAGAGTTTACAAAAAAAATTAACACACCAGTAAATGGGTGTAAACCTGAAATATTTCATAAAGAGTGGGTAAAGGGAGTCTGTTGTACTACTGTGAATGATGAAAAAAATGTGAGTCGATAGAAATGTGACATACAAATTTAAATAATAAATAAAATCATGATTATATCAAACAAATAATAACAAAGAAGTGTGACCGTTGCTGTGGGAGATATCTTTGAAAAGTTTTTGGGAGCACTATTAATATAACACTGATGCGCCTGCAGGTAAACAATGTTTGTTGTCTAACTGAATGGCAAGAAAATCTGTAGGCCAATTATACAGCCTACACAATATATGGCAACATTTACAACTGTTCATGTGAAAACTGTTAGGAGATGAATGCCAACAGTTTTTAGTGTTTGACCTTGGGATTTGTTAATATTCCAAGCAAATGAATGTCAAACAGAAAAATCATTTCATTTATGTTTGAGCGGGACATTTGTAGGAATTGGTGGTAGTCAAACGATAAAAACCTTTTCAGCCATGGCAGCTCTGCTAACCAGTGTAGCACCATTAGGATTTGTTGATAGATTTTTGAGGATCATTATTGTTCCATTATAGACCTAGATTATTCCAAATTCTGATAACGCATATCCAGGGCACCAACAGGTTGTTGAAGATTAAGATGAAGCATACTGGCAGGCTGTAAAGAGTTTAAGATTTTTATAAGATAATTGATAGATTCATTCTTTTCCAAAACACAGTCTATGCTAATGAATGAAGGTATAGTCGCAAGAATATTCTATAGAAGTAGTTGATTCATGTGGTCAAAAAGTGCTATTTCTAGGTGTAAGGACTACCCTTTCTCTCAGGCAATGGTGCTGAAGTTTTGGAATAATGATAGATTGTTTGTGGTTGAGTTGGATGTGCTATCCATATTTAATAACTGACTCTGTTATTAGAGACATTAGAGGCGCATGAAAGTTATTAATCTCCTTTATTTGTTCTTGGTCGTCTCTCAGTAGATGATTTATATAGATTACTTTTTTTAACCTTTTTGCCTCTGTGTAATTTATGTTAAATCATACACATTAAAAAAAAAAAGTAATTTTGATAAATGTGTTTTTACATATTCACGGTTTAACATACTCAAATCATATCTTTAGTCTGCATGACCCTTCGTTTAATTTTTGCTTTTACAAAAACCACCAGAACTTATAATACCAGAGACAAACACCTTATCCTTACGTTATATAACAGTTTTATGCAAAATAGATTGTTCTTTCAGTACAAACAAGTTACTTTATTTCATTGCGCTTCTAGTTTGTTTCATGATCTAACCGTAAACCTGTATGCAATATAAAAATGAATAAGCCTAGTTTTTTTAATTGTTTTGAAGTGGCATGTTCTATAAGCACAAATATGTCAGAAGTGATTTGTGTTTTTTTTACTTTTCCTATATCACTAAAACAAAATCAATATATTAACAAAACAGACACAATAGATCAAACAATTTTATCAAATGTGTTTTCAGATGTTTGCGGTTCAAAGTACTCAAAATACATCCATTCTGGCATTCAAATTCCAAGATAACTCTTTCAACGAAAATGAGCAAATCTGAAGGGAAAAAAGATAAACATCGTTTGAAAGTTCTTTTGCTTTGCTTCTTTATAAGATGTCTGATCAAGGTGAACTATTTCTGTTTTACACTCTGTGAGTCACCTTTAAAGGTAGCAGTTAATAAGAAAATTCAACTCTGGTGGAGTCATAAAATTTAGACACATTTACTCAAAATTCATTAGATCAATATACTGATGAATAATGAAATACAATAGTAATGTAAATGAAAACTTTTTTGTTCAGTAGTAGCAAATGGCGCTGATAACGACATAAAAAAGTTTGAATTTTTACCGATAAACAGTTTAACTCAAAACTGGTGTCATTACATTTCCATATGTGCTGTTGTTGCTTTATTGCAAAATCAGTTTTTCTCATGTAATTGTATATCGGCTCAGTCTCTGCTGCAGTAGGGTGTGCATTCAAGGTTAAAAAGAATAAATTGCATTATCCAGATGCACTAACTGGCAAATGATATTCTACTATTATAGAGCGCAGTGGGAACGCTACTATTTCAAAATAATTTTTAATTAGAAACAATGCTATTAAAAATATTTTTCATTTATATAGATTAATGACTCCAATAAAACTTAAAATGCTGCAGTTTGATTTGGATAAAGCTATAAACATCATAACCAATTAGTTTCAGAGGTTGTGTAAAAAGTAAACTGAGAAAAGGGTTAGTTCTGGCAAGCAATGATAGTATTGACAGACTTCAATGCTAGTCATTAATGTAAAATACATTTCCGATATTATTTCGAGCAGTCTGCAGACACTGATTAAACACTTTACTGATTATAGCTTTTCATCCTAAATTAAAAATATCGGAAATCTGTTTTATATTCGCAGCAAAGATAAACTGGTTGTACTATCAAAGTAGATGCTGTAATGAGCAAATTCTAGTTTCAAGAGATGATTGAACTTGCTCATGCTTTATCATTGATTTCCATTTTCGGCGAAACAGCCACTTAAGTTCATAGTATATATGGTTCATTTGTGCGGTCTCTAGCAAGCCAGCATGAAGTTTTGTTTAATCTATCCTAAATTTATTCTACTGATCACCATAATATGCAGTTCTCTGGTGGCAATGGATGAGCTATATGACATCATCAGAGATGTTTCTCCAGATCTGCTCACCAACCATGATAGTTTTAAGGCTGAAGGTAATCTTTTACGATCTTAGACATTTAGTAACTTTGATGTGTCCTACCTTTAATGCTTATATAACATGAAAAAAATAAATATGTTTAAAACATTGTCGTATTTTTGTTCCTCAAATTCTTTTAGAAGCTATTGGATATTTTATCATTGTTTTAGCTGAAATTAAATTTTAGCAAATAGTTTTACCATCATTTCAACTAGAAATTTAAGGCTTTGATTAGTCTAAGGTACTGTTTCAAGAGTAACACTTAGATTAATTTGAAATAGAAAACTAAGCCTTTATAGCATATTTTAAGGCATATAGTAAACTGCTCCCTTATTTAAATATGGAAAGTTTTTATTTCTCACTTGGCGTAAACCTGTGTACTGCAAGTTTCACCTGCCTGTCAGCTGTAAAAGTAAGTGCCTCTTGAAAATGCTTTTTATTTTCTTCAACCTTGCAAACCCACCCAACTACAACAGAGTCTGGCTTGACTTACATCGAACAGAGAAAATCGAGCGCTGGAAAAAACACCAAAAAGGTAGCTATGGATATTTTACAAAAATATACTAATTGTCATTGAAAACTGAATTTTTTTTATGTTAACTTTAAAAGCTAATGATATCTAACAGCACGCTGCACAGTATAAGTAACAAATTTAAGATCAAGAACAAAGTTTTATTTTCAAAATTGTTACATTTTTAGAGTTTCTAGATGTAATATTGGCTTTCTAACTAAAGAATTGAAAACTGGGCTTTTACAGTATTTATGCACACCAAATATTTTTTTTTCAAAAGAAAGGTTTAATGCCTGTTAGATACCTCTAAATAATAAGAAATCTAAAATTTACTTTGAACTTTACATGTGAGCTACTATAAATAGTATATATATACCATATATATATAAATTGTTTCCTCACCCCGGATACCCCGTATGGGTGGTAAATTCTGCTCTAACTCGGGTCTCCTACCAGAGACCTGGGAGTTTGAGCACTCGTCTCAAGATCTTAGCTGTTCCCAATAGCGCACTTTTCTGCAACTCACCTGAGTTGATTGTTGTTGGTATTTGGGCAAGCCACATTTTATGCGCCGGTGTTATTGCGCCCAGTGCCCCAATCACTACTGGGATTACGGTTGTTCTTACATTCCAGCATTTTTCAATTTCTTCTCCAAGAGGGAGATATTTTTCTACCTTTTCTTTTTCTTTGCTGGCTATATTGTAGTCATTGGGTACTGCTATATCTATTATAGTAGCCCTCTTGTTCTCCTTGTCTACCACCACTATATCTGGTTGGTTTGCTAGGACATGCTTGTCAGTTTGGATGTAGAAGTCCCAGAGGATCTTAGCGCGGTCATTTTCATTGACCTTACCAGGAGCTTCCCACCAGTGTTGTGGTTTATTAAGGCCATACTCATCACATAGACTTCTATACACAATACCTGCGACATGATTATGCCGCTCAGTGTATGCGTTCCCTGCTAGCTGTCTGCATCCACTGATGATGTGTTGGATGGTCTCAGGTGCATCTTTGCACAGTCTGCATCTAGGATCGTCTCTAGTGTGATAGATTTTCGTTTGGAGTTGCCTTGTTGGGAGCACTTGCTCCTGGGCTGCCATGATTAGCGACTCTGTATTGGCCGTTAGGTTTCCTTTGTTCAGCCACATATATGTCTGGTGAAGATCGCCAACTTTAGATATTTGTTGGTGGTAAGCACCATGAAGAGGTTTCGTATGCCAGTCAATTTCCTCATCATCAGGGCATAGGTCCGTTGTGAGAGCAGCCGATTGAAATTCAGCTAGCAACTTATCTGAGATGGCCATGGAGGCTGCATATGCTTTGATGCTTCGCTCCTCCTCTTTCACTGTCTGCTGTACACTTTTGAGTCCCCTACCGCCATCTTTCCTATCAAGATACAATCTAATAGTATCAGATTTTGGGTGGAGTGCTCCATGCATGGTCAGCAGTTTACGAGTTGCTATATCTGTTTCTTTGATGGCTTCCTCAGTCCACTTTATTATGCCTGCTGGATATCGTATTACTGGCAGTGCGTAGGTATTTATTGCCATGATTTGGTTCTTGGCATTGAGCTGGCTCCGTAAGACCTGCCGAAGGCGTTTCTTGTATTCGGAAATGGCTTTGTGACGTACCTCGGCTTCGTGGTTGATGTTGCTTTGCATAATCCCCAAGTACTTGTACCCTTCTTCTATATCTTTGATGGTACCATTTGGCATTCTTAGGCCATCTGTGAGCATAGAATGGCCTTTCTTAAGAATTAGCCTTCCACATTTCTCAATACCGAAGGTCATTCCGATGTCCTTGCTGTATACCTGAGTGAGGTGTATGAGCGAATCAATGTCCCTTTCTTTGTTAGCGTACAGCTTGATGTCATCCATGTAGAAGAGGTGGTTTATCTTGGTGCCACTCTTAAACTGGTACCCATATTGAGTCTCCTCCAGCATATTGCTTAGAGGGTTTAGGCATATGCAGAAGAGCAGCGGTGATAAGGAGTCACCTTGATAGATGCCTCGCTTAATTTGTACACTCGCCAGCTTTTTGCCATTAGCCTCCAGTTCCGTCTTCCATTTGGTCATTGACATCTTGATGAATGCCACAAGAGCAGGGTGAACATTGTACATACTGAGGCACTCAAGTATCCAACTATGGGGAATTGAGTCATAGGCCTTTCTGTAGTCAATCCAAGCCATGGCAAGATTGGTTTGCCTTCTCCTGCTGTCTTGACAGACCGTCCGATCCACCAGTAACTGATGTTTAGCTCCTCGGGTGTTGCGCCCAATTCCTTTCTGAGCACTGGTCATATAGTGACTCATGTGCTCTTCCAGTTTGTCTGCAACTATTCCTGAGAGCAGTTTCCAAGTGGTGGGCAAGCACGTTATTGGTCGATAGTTTTTGGGAATCGGCCCCTGCTTTGGATCTTTTATCAGAAGCACAGTTCGTCCTTTGGTCAGCCATTCTGGATGGTCACCTTGTTCTATTAGGTATTCCATCTGCTTAGCCATTCTAGTGTGAAGTGATGTCAATTTCTTTAACCAGAAGGCTTGAATCATGTCATGGCCAGGTGCTGCCCAGTTTTTCATACGCTGCACTCTGCACTTAATGTCGTCTTTGCTGATGGTGAGTCCTTGCTGAGCCACAGTGTGTTGTTGGTTCTCTTTAAGCCTCTTCAGCCAATTAGCAGTGGTGTTATGAGTGGTCTCTTTCTCCCAGATGTCCTTCCAGAACTTTGAAGTGCTAGATCGGGGAGGCTCAGACATTGGCCTCTGCAGTTCACCTTTGAACTGGGAATACACTCTAGATGGATTATTGATGAACAGTTTGTTCATTCTCTTGTTATCTCGCTCTTTGGTGTACCGCTTCAGTCGTGCCGAGAGTGCTACTAGCCGCTGTTTGGCAGATTCTAGAGCTTCTATTGTGGCTTCCCTTTTTGGACGCTCCAAACTGTGGTTAGATCTCTCACTGAGCCTACTAACTTTCTTGCGCAAGTCCTTGATCTTATTTTGTAGCCTCAGCTGCCAGGATGGAATGGCTTGAAGCCTTGTTGGCATTGGCTTAATATCCATCTCCTCCAAGATGACGGTTGCTGTACTGTAGATTAAGGCATTAGTCTCACTGATTGATCCAGTTGAGATCGACTCCAGTGCAATGTTAATGTCTTCTAACAGCTTCTTAGGTATGGCCTTGCTAACTCTTCGTAGTGGTACCCTGCTTCCATAATCATTAGCAGCTGACATCTTGTTGATGATATTTTCCGCAAGCTCTTTCACCCTTGGGTCAAGGTCCAAGTGCATGTCCTCTTCAGCCCGTGAGTCAACACATGATCGTGTATCCATGACAGTGTGTGTTGATATGCACACCTCGTTGGTTGAGGTTACTTGGGTGAACTTTTCCTTAATTTCATCTACCTCAAGTTGTGATATGAGGTGCTGCTTGATTATGTTACTCCTCTGAGCTACAAGTTGCTTAGCGGTTAGTGGCAATTCAGGGCGCATGTTTATCCACAGTTGACGCATCCTTCCCATGTAGCCCCACTTTTGAGGTTCACTCATAAAGTAGCACTGCATGAGGTCCGTGTTATCAGTCCGAGTCCATTTCATCCGTTTTGAACCAGTAGCCCATTTTTCACTGCCTTGTCCTGGTTCAGCTACAGGCAGCGCGGACCTTGTTTGACCGGGCGACGTCCGAGCCGGCATGGCTTTGGTTATTGCACTCATCATAGAGGTTGTAGACGTTATACAAGCAAAGGTCTTGTCTAAGGACCACCAGAAAAGTGCAGTTGTTGGGGTTTGAACCGAGGACCTAATGATCACGGTCCCGATACCTTACCAACTGCGCTATCTGTCCATATATATATATATATATATATATATATATATATATATATATATATATATATATATCTACATATATATATACACACACACAAACACACACGCACGCACAGATATACATTCGTGAGCTTGTATGTGTTTTTTGATAAAATTGTTGATCTACCCACTTCCGTAAACCCAAGTATTTGTGCATATGTTAAAACATGCGTACATTCGCACATCTGTACCTACATGCATCCATAAATTTATGCATCCCAACATTCGTACAATAGTGCATGCATACATGCCAACATACATAGAAGCATACACACATGCATATATATATAATTGCATATGTGCATACATAGGTACGTACCAACATACATACATATGTGCATATCTATGTACATACATATGTACAAATGTATGTACAAACATGCATATGTATGTACATATGTATGCAGATACATACATGCATACATACATACATACATACATACATACATACATACATACATACATACATACGTACATACGTACATACGTACATACGTACATACGTACATACGTACGTACGTACATACATACATACATACGTACATACGTACATACATACGTACGTACGTACATACATACATACATGCATACATACATACATACATACATACATACTTTGTACATACATACATACATACATACGTACATACGTACGTATGTACATACATACATTCGTGCATACATACATACGTACATAAATATGTATGTACGTACATACATACATGCATATGTACATACGTACATACGTACATACATACATGCATACATACATACATATGTACAAACATACAAACACTCATACATACTACATACATACATCTATATATATACATACATATATATATTTATATACCTACATATATATATTTATAAATATATATATATAAATATATTTATATATATATGTATATATATATATATATATATATATATATATATATATTTATATATATATATATATATATATATATATACATACATCCGCACAAACGTACATTCGTACATTCTTACATACATATGTACGTATACATGCACACATACACACATACATACATACATGCATGCACACATACATACATGTATATACATACAAACATACATACATGCTTACATACATGGATACATACATGAATATGTACATACAATACATATACATACATACACACACATACATGCGCATACATACATGCGCATACATACACACACACATATGTCCATATGTACATACATACATAAATGCACACGTACATGCACACGTTCATACACACATATATACAAACCTGCATGCACACATTGAATTTTAGCTGGTTTATCAGCAAAAATTAATTCACTGGAAAAACAGGGCATCACCACATCAAAGCCTATTTTGAGATCACCAAAATATATTAGACATAAAACTTTCTTATTCTAATTTTCTAATTTTGTTGTTTGCAACACCAGTTTTTTATTTAATGTATCTCAGTTCTGACTCTGCTTCAGTAAGGTCTGCATGCCAGGTTGAAGCGAATAAATGGCGTTCTACAGAAGCACTACATGGCTATTGATACTCTACTATGAAACAGCGTGAGAACGCTAGTCTTTCAAAAAAAATTTTAATTCTAAAGAATTGCTTGAAAAAAATTTCAAAATATATAAATCAAAGACATCAATTAGACTTCCAAATTTGCAGTATGAATTGGATAAAGCTATAAACGGAATAACCAATTAGTTTCAGAGATTCATTTTGAAAAGATAACTAAGAAGAAGGGTCCGTGCCAGCAACTAATGATATTATTGACAGACTTCAATGCTAGTCATTAATGTACAACACCTTTCCAATATTTCAAGTAGGCTGCCAACACAGATTAAACACTTTACTGATTACAGCTTTCATCCTGAAATTAAAAATATCGGAAATCAATTTTATATTTTCAGCAAAGAAAAGATGGTTTTATCATCAAAGTAAATGTAGTAAAGGGAAAATTTTAATTTCAAGAGATGAAAGAGACTGCTTATGATTTATCAGTGTTTTCCATTATTGTATATCCCACCTAAACAGAAGGTATCTATGATTCTTTTATGCTGTCTCCAGCAAGCCAGCATTAAGTTTTTTGTGTCTATCCCCACTTTATTCTACTGATTGTCATCATATGCAGTACTCTAGTGACAATGGAAGAGCTACATGTATATGATATCATCAGAGATGTTTCCCAAGTTTTGCTTACTAACCACTATAGTGTTGAAGCAGCGGGTAACTTTTTCAATCTTTAACTATTAGTAAATTTGCTGTGTTCTACGTACTTTCAATTCAAAGATCACATAAATAAGATAAATATATTTGTTTCATTGCCAAGTTTTTGTTCATTAAAGCTTTTAAGGCCAGTTGGATCTTTTAGAATTATATTAAACTAATATTAAATTTTAGCAAAGTGCTTAACATGCAATTCATTTGCAGAATCAATACATACCCGGTGAGACTAGTCTAGAGTTTAAACCTAGTCTAAACATACTATAAACCCTTTTGCTAATGCAATACTTAGATTACTTTGGAATGGAAAACATTGACTTGATAGCTTGTAAAAAGGCATATATTAATCTGTTCCTCATATTTATATAGGAAGTTTTTCTCTCTCATTCTGTGTGAACCTGTGTACTGCAAGCTCTATCTGCCTGTCAGCTGTGAGAATCAGTGCATCTGGAGAATGTAAGTTATTTTCTTCAACTTTGTACGCCCACCATACTGAAACAGAGACTGGGCTGACATACATCGAAAAAAGAAAATCTGCTGCTGCCAAAAGCACACCAGAGGTACATATGAACATGTTATGACATCAGTTACAGAATAACCTGTTTATGAACAAAGAGCCAAACCATTTTCAATTAGTTTTAAATCAAAGAATATCTAACATTCCTGCTACAGAATAACTATATTATGCATGATAGAAGCGTCTAAATAATGACAAACTTTAAATTCACCATTAGTTTTATGAGTCAGCTATTATATACGTAAACACAATTGTACGCTCATACGCAAAGACATACATTCATTTGTTTGTACATAATTTTCGACTAAGCTTTTGACATACATACTGCCATACCCCTGCACGTTTTTACGTTAATACATATGTACTTTCATACATTTGCACAAACGTACATTCGAACTTGCATACATGTATACACGAGTACAAGCATACATTCATATATGTAGACATGCATACATTCATACATACATGCATATGTCTGTGCATATGTGCATGCTTGCAAACCTGCAAGCCTGCAACCCTTCATACTCGCTTTAACAAATAAACATATAAACATGTACGTGTGTACATGGGTACATGTATACATGCATAGATTCATACATTAATACATTTGTACATGCATAAATGCATATATGCATACATATATACATGTACACATACATGTATAGCATTCATGTAAGCATAAATGCTTTCATGCATACTCCCAAGCACTCATAATTGAATACATGTGTACATGCATACATGTGTATATGTGTACATACATACAGAAATACATACATACATGCATACATATGAACTTACATGCATACATACATACAGTGTATGTCCATATGTGCACATGTATGTACCTACATGCATACATACAATTGTACATGTACATACATACACATATGATACATGTGCATACATATACACATATATATACATATATATATATATATATATATATTAATATATATATATATATATATATATATATTAATATATATATATATATATATATATATATATATATATATATATATATATATATATATATATATATATAATAGATAAGTGGTCAGGCCTACTGCTAACAGCACTCTACGCTCTAAAAAGTGCGGAGTGTTATAACTAACTAGAGTGTGGAATAGGTTAATTTTACTTATCTTTATTTCAGATTGATGTTTTATTCTGGGGTCACGACAGGTCTGTTTCGTGCTGGTGCACTCTTCAGGTGACTTGTGTTGAATGACGGGTGGAATTGCCTCTCCTGATGTTGTTGGTGGTGTCCACCAACAACATCAGGAGAGGCAATTCCACCTGCCATTCAACACAAGTCACCTGAAGAGTGCACTAGCACGAAACAGACCTGTCGTGACCCCAGAATAAAACATCAATCTGGAATAAAGATAAGTAAAATTAACCTATTCCACACTCTAGTTAGTTATATATATATATATATATATATATATATATATATATATATATATATATATATATATATATATATATATACATACAAACACATACATACACACTCATATACATTCATACATGAACTTACACAGTTGAATATATGCATACACTAGGGTATACATGTGTACATACATGCATAGATACATATGTTTTATATGTATATTTTATGTTTACATGTATACATATTTTATATAGATGCCCATGTTATATATATATATTATTTTAGATCAAAATATTACTCTATAAACATGGTATATGTGGTACACAACCGATATGTATCCAATCGTATACTTCTAAGTGCTCATGTGTCGGTACCTTTAGCTATAGACATAGCGTACACTGAATATTTCATTCATGCAGGCACATGTGACAATACCGCTGTTGAGAAGTATTTTTCGTAAGAATTAATTAATATATATCGGGCCATAGTCAATTCTCCTCTTGCAGACAATTATTCCATTTCTGTGGGAAGATTCTCAACATTATTTCTCCGTTTGGTCACAGAAAGACCACCCGAAATATCATATTTATGTTTGTTTTTTTTAGATAGTTTTCACATATTTATAAAACTATGATACATGTAGATGGCTGGTGGAACAGTAACTTTTTTATACCCATGCACTCCAATGCAAGAACTGTCATTCAGTCAACATAATCATAAATTTTTGCTGAGTTCCAATAAGTATATCGTTTCTGAATAATCTTGTAATTGTAGCAAAGCCGACTTAATTTGGCTAACTTGCTAACTATTTCACATTTCCGTTTAAATCTTGATGTTGTCATTCTATTATTGCTAACTTATTAGTATTTATTGTAATTTAAAAGTTAGAATGGCAAATGTTAGTATATATACCTTTTAACCATAAAGTAGTTTTTTGATTAGAGACTTTTCTATTACCTGAGAAACGCCAGGTAGCACCGCTGGTAAATACATGTCTATACATGTAATTATGTATATTATGTGGTGAAAACAGATTGGACACCACCGAAGTTGTCTAAGTAAGCCGACCACTTTCTCCAAGTGGGTTACCGAGTAGACGTCCGCAAGCTGTGAAAGAAAAAGGCATAACGCTTAGTACCAGAGACAAATATACAGATTTCCCACTCACACATACATGTACATGGCAAAGTAGCTGCCGTTTTGTTTTTCATTTGTATTTGTGTGATCAATATATCTGGATACAAAAATAACTCAAGTTCAAACTATGACAAAGTTCATATTAAAATTTTTTATAGCTAATGTGTTTGCAGCAGGTGGCATTTGGAGTCTTGTTTATACCTGTACATGTGCTTATAAAGAGTTGTGTTTCAGACCTGGCTATATGTGAGTTTTTTTATGCCAGTGGCACTGGTAGGATGTTATATGTGCACTAGCACAATTACTGTACTTTGTAATGTATAATTATGGTATGACTTTCCACAGTTGACTCTTTTTAGCAATACATGTCATAGTAATATTTGGTGTTAATCTCATGCATCAACTTTCATTATATTATCCGAGTCTGTAACTCCTACTATTTGTATTTTTTTATCATTTTAGTCTTTCAAGTGTGTCAAATGAATAGATTTTGGTTTATCTGGTGTCACGATCATGGCTAATCTCACCTGTATACTTATATGTGCTGAGATATATAAACTGAACTTGAAAACAGGCGCTAGTGCGGAATCTAAAAAAACAAAAATAAAATCTCAGGATACCACTTGGTGAAGAATCTCTAATCAGCAATACCTTTTTGTGTATTTTACAGAACAAAAAAGGTGCACAGTCTGCAGAACTCCTGGCGAATAATAATTGAACCTATGTCAAATGCATGCACTGTAACTACTGGTTGCATAGTTCGATTAGCTTCACACATTGATGTAAACCTTTGTTCATACAAAATCTCCCAAACAGATTTAATATAAACTAATGCAATCAAATTTTGTTTCAATTGTAATTGAGTAAGTGCTGCAATATTTTGCGGAAAACACTTGGTTTAGGTAGGCATACTGTCTAAAAGAGTATGAATCATTCGTCTTCTTGACAGCTAGATAAAGATAGGCTCACAAGATAAAGCGAGTTTACAATTCAAACCAACCTTATTCATCGATTATTGCACTTGAGTGTACATATGGTCATTCATGTACAGGAAATATTTTCATTTAAACAAATTCCGCACGGAGTGATACTCCAAAGTGCTGCTAATATTAAATCAACATTAAGTCATCTGTGTGAACCTTTTGTCTTGACTTTCTCCTTGTATTGCCTATATGCATATACATACAAATTTGATAGATGCAAGCGATCTGTAGTGCAGAAGAGAGTTCTACCTGCAACACAGTTCCATCACCACGAGTCTATCAAGGTTAGTATTCAAAAAGAACTAAAAGCAGTAAAAAAGATCTCAACTGATAATTACCGGTGAATGATCTAATTTTGTCTATTTTTGTTAAAAGACTTTGTTTACATGTAAAATGTTTGTAAACTTTTGTATAGTACTAGATCTCTAAGCGTTACATTGTAATGTCTATTTAAAAAATATAAATAGAGTATGGAACTGGAAGTATGAATCTATAGCCCACCCTTGTTTGCATAATGATGTTACTGGTTTGTCCTTCAGATTGCCAAGATGCATTTGATCACGGAGAAAGAAACAGTGGAGCTGTGTATACCCTTTATACCGACCCTGAGTCTGCACCTGTCTTAGCTGTCTGCCAGTTTGATGATCAATCTGGTTGGACTTTAATACAGAGAAGACTAGATGGTACCATTGATTTCAACAGAGGATGGGATGAATATGCTCATGGTTTTGGCAATCCAAAAGGAGAGTACTGGATAGGTAACAAAGACATATGTTCAGTGGCAATTAACATATTTGATTTTCATTTGTCTGTTCAAGGGATGTTATAATTTTTCTTGAACAAATTTTATGTATGTTTAAAGGACTGGAAAATATTTTCCATTTGACGAAGAAGAACCACAGACTGAGTATATTTCTTGAAGATCATGAAAATCAGTCAAGAACAGCCAATTATTCTTTGTTCCAAATAGAAAACGAAACGAGTAACTACCAACTTTTGGTATGTTTTCTACATACAACCGTATCTAAATATTCTGATATATCATGGAATTTCAGTTGTTTCTGTGTATCACATAATCATGCCATGTTGGTGTCAAAATAATTAACTTACATACTGAACCGTCAATAATTCTGAAATATTTATAGATCATAAAAGTGTATAAATTTGTATATATGTGCATCAATATAAATGTTTATTTATATATATAAATATTGCCTTTATGTTTGGCATATATAAAAATATATACTTATATATATATATATGTATATATTTATACATATACATATATATATATATGTAACCACTTACTATATATATATATATATATATTTATATATATATATATATGTCTACACAATAAAAAAAACTATTAGGAAAACAGTAAGAATTCAGTAAAAGCACCATACAGATTTGTTTTTTGTGTTCCGTTCCCCTACTTACGACCATTTGAGTTACAAACAACCGTTAGATACAAACATGTCTGTGTGAATGTCCGCCGCTAATACCAATGATATTATCGATGGTATTATGGGCGTATTAGCAGTGAAAATAAGAACTACTCGGAAGCACCTCCAGCATCAACCGTCATCTGTCCAGTTCATTGCAGTGCATAAGCGCGTGAACGTATCTTCAGTGTGCAAAGAACCTTTTTTTTATTTTATCTTCTGTGTTGTAAAAAAACTTACCTGCCTTTATTTGGCACGATCTAGACTAATAAATAAAGAGAAGAGAGTGCGTTTATTTTTATTCATATTTTTTGTTAGCAAAGGAAACGTCACTAGCTAAGTTATGTATGGCTATCTGGTCTGCTCAACTAAGTGATCACACTCTTATAGATACGATAATATCAACCGTTCCGGCTAACGGCAAATGGTAAGAACACCGGCTAACAAGGTGGATAAATAGGGTTGCTAGTTCGTTGGTATGACAACAATATAAATGGAGATAGGTGATAGCATAACAAGTAAAACAACAATATAACAAAAGGACAAATACTATAAAATAAGACAACAACGATGAGTGATGGCATAACGAGTAAATCAACAATATAATAGAAAGGACAACACATACGATAAATAAAAAAGTGCAACCTGATGGTCCGGCGTCCACCACAGTATTATATTCATTCCATGAAATTTTTTTTCAGTGCAAACCAATACATGCTGCTTATACAAGCCTCAAACCTGCCTGTATAAAACTTTCTATACACTTATATAGGCCTTAAACATAAATTATAATACAGAATATAGCACTGAAGCAAGAATGAATTCACCTTACGAAGGAACGTAACTCGATTGTAAGTTGGGGAGCGTCTGTAACTCCTAACAAGTGTGCAATTAGAAGACAACTCATTTATTTTTATCAATGTGCTCAAGTTCAGTCTGTTTATTATGAAGTATTTTTTAGTAAACATTGTTTACATATTTGGTTTTGATTGTTTAGGTTGTGCTTGAGCTTGTATTTTCCATGTTAAGTTGTACGTTGAATTGCTCTATGTTAACTTCCAAATGTGCTTGCTCAGTTCTGTGTGGGGCTGTTTGTTATTGTAGGTAAACAAAGCTTTATGATTGCTATATCCTGTTCTAAGTTCTGTTGAGTAAAGTCCTGTGTTCATGTAGGTTGGTGTGTGGTTGTCTGTAGCTGTAATTATAGCTGTAGCTGTTACAGTAGCTGTAGTAGCTGTAGTAGCTGTAGTTGTGATTCACTGTTGCTTAGTATATCAAATTCTTAGCTCAGAATTGTCTTTCCAAAGAGCAATTTATTTCTTGTCTGCAGTTGCTAATTTTTCATTGTCTTCTCTTTGTGTAATATTTTTTGTGAGTTTATTATTGCTTGCGTCCAATATTGCCTTCAGGTTTGGAATTACTGAGTAGCTCTGTTTTAAGCTTTTTCTAACAAATGTTGCTTCGAGTGGGTGTTCCTTTGGGAGGCATGTCACAATGATCTTGAATAGTTTTTGTCCAATAACGGTTGCAACATTGGTGCTGAATGGGGTGTTTTGCCATGTGTTTTTCTTTGTTTGTTACGTTTTGTGGATTTTTGCATGTCGGTACTACATGTATATTGCAGTTTGCTGGTGCATCCACTTCTGTGGAGTTCTTGATGATATGGTTGCACTGCACTGTTAAATTGCTGTTCTTTGGATGAAAGTGTGTTTAATCCTTTGTTCACAATGTCTGTTCAATTTTTCAATATGGAATGCAGATGGCTATTTTGTTTGTGCACCTTCAGTATTATATTACCAAGCTTTTGGAAAAATTGGAAAATAGTAGCGGTACTTTTGTAGATTCAAAGTTACGACAAGAAAGCTACTGATTGTTTGTTTGCTTCTATAGAAATTTTCAAATTGTCTTTCTTAAATATGTTGCATATTAGTTTATTTGTTTTCCCTATAGCTTGTGGTGTACCCTTGCAAACTGGAAGTTTGTCGTTTTCGTATAACCCGATACTGCAAATCAGGTATTTGGGTATTTGAGTCATTAAGCAAGTTTCTACAAATTCACAAGTCTCTGCGTCTCGAAGCTACGCAACATTCAGTCAAACCATCTATTAGTGTATTTCTTATAACAAGCCGTGACATTTTGAAATAAAAGCAGTTTTTCGCATGTAGTATGATTGTATTTTCGTCTTTAGTCAAGACAAAAAGACACATGTATATATTTATATACACAAGAGTTTTTTTGTGAAGGGACATATTTTGTTTAGATCTGATGTGTTTATTAATTTGTTCTATAGCTTAAGGGTTGTGCACCACAAATAATCAAGTATTTTAAAATTTTACTTGAATATTTTGCTTGTAGGGAATCTGGATCGAGTTTTCTTAAACTTAAGTATTACACAAAAGCAAATATATTTTATTTGAGATTGTGTTCTACAAATTTGTTATCGACAACTTTTAGATTGAAGTGCATATTTTAAAATTGTTCCCCTATATATACCGTGTTGCAAATATAAAATACATGTATGTATGTTAATTAATTAAACCGCACTTGTAATTCAAAAGACGTACAGGCAAACTCCTTTTTCAGATAGCTATTGTGTTTATATATTCCACATTAAAAATGAAACGCTGCATAAAGTAAACGTGAATATAAATTCTATTATACTGTAAATGGGTAGTTTAATTATTTATATCCACAACTTATTGTAAATAAACAGTATTCAATTGTCGGTAATGTAATTTTCACTTTCACGAAGACTTCTGATGACAAGGTTTTGTATTTGTAAACACGGTTTGGCTCACAACCCATTGTAGGTAGAATTTTCATGTTGTGCCAGCGGAATGCTTGATGAATCTGCTTTTTTCAATTGAACTTACATGTACTTCTCTTAATTTTAGGTAAGTGGTTACAGCGGAGATGCAGGAAATTCTCTTTCTTATCATCATGAAATGGGCTTCTCTACTGTTGACTATGACAATGATGGTTGGTACACTGGAAGCTGCGCTTTTACTTTCCAAGGTAACATAACAAAATCATATAGCTGTTTGACAAAAAGGAGGACATACAATTATCCGTAATAAACCGCAACCAAAAAGACCTTCAGAGCCATCAATACCGTTGACCTTGATAGCAACATTTACGTCAAACTATGGCATTATTAATTTGGTCTGATATGGTATAAAGTATGTGTTCCTAAAGTGGAAATGTGAGATACTTGTTGAGGCTACATGTACTCTGCCTCACTAACTCCGGTTTTTCCCTGAACATACATTGTGATTGGATACAAGATCTTTTTTTCAGATTTACCAAATCCTACTTCTTCAAATGTAGACTCAATGCATGACATAGTATCGTAAAACTAGGTACTAAATCTAACTAAATGTCAAAAAATATTTTAAACCTTATCAATGTAACTCTAAGTACAGGGACTCAGGACTTTTTCATTTATGAGATGTATGTAGAGTTTATTTGTACAAGCATTAATGGATAACGCAAATATGTATGCAATCCAAAATCATTTTCATGGTTAGATATCAGGGAGATAATTTAATGGCTATTTACTAGAAGCTACTTGAAGCTTGTTGTCTAGTCCTACAACGCAAGATATTGGAGCAGCGCAAAGGGTTATTAGTATTATATTATTTAACCGGCAATCAGCTCACTTTTTTCAGTAATGATATAATCGTAATATTCAAAATTGTTGATTCCATTGCAAGCCGAATCCTTGTTCTGGTATTATATTAAATAGTTGGCTGACATGTTGTACTTGGTATCTGACAATTTTATAGAGAGTACTTTATTTTCATCCTCTAAGGTCTTGTTTTTTTGTGCAACGCCACTAAAGAGTTTACCAAGTCTTAGATATAGTGAATGTAGCTGACAATAGGGACCCAATTTGATTTAGAATGTCTAGCAAACCTCAGGTTGTTTCTTAAAAATACATGCATATTTTTAGGTGGCTGGTGGTTTAACGCTTGCGTAAACGCTAATTTAAATGGAGTATGGCATGATGCCAACAATGCTCGACCTTCAACATTTGGAGTGGCTTGGTTTGCTTGGAAATATCCGTATTCCTTTAAAACTGTGTACATGATGATTGGTAATTGAGACCACAAAACCTCAAGTTAAATAAGACAGTTTCAATGTTGTTTTATCTTATATCATATGTTTTCCTTAGTTCTTGAGATACTTTATAGTCGCTGTCTTCTAATTTCTATAGTTTTGGGATGAACTCTTTATTTTTTTGACACAAACATAAATAGTAAAGCAATCATTCTGCTTATTGTGGGAAGGTTATTCGTTAAATAAATTGATGTCTTTCAAAGCGTAGCATACTTTGTCAAAATATTTATTACAAAAAATGATTTCATTTACTGTACATCAAGGTTTAAAAAATGTTAAAAGAATTAAAATAAATCTGGTAAAAATTGCAATAATCTGAATATTTTATGGGATATGGTGCAGCAAACTGCAGCAACATAACTTTTATATTTGAGTCTCTATACCATTGTTATTAGGAGGCAATATCATATCGCATGAGAAGAAAAGATTAATATGTATTCAACTGAATCAAACATTAAACATTGCGTGTATGTGGGTTTTTTGTTGACCACTGCTCGAAAATAAACCACAAAAAGGATTACTGTGTATATAGAGTAAAATGACTAAAAAAAAATATATATATATATCGTGAAACCTCTAATTGAACGATGCCTTTATTTGACCGCTACCTCTACTTGACCACCGCTACGAGTAAATAGTTAGAAAAAAGAGCATTCAGTAGATTAATATATAAATATATTAATATATAAATGTATTAATATATAAATATATTAATATATATATATATATATATATATATATATATATATATATATACATATGTATCTATATACATGCATATATACATGCATATATACATGCATATATACATGCATATATACATGCATATATACATGCATATATACATGTATATATACATTTAATTATAATTATATATAAGCATATATAGGTATATAATGTATAAAGGTACATATATATTTTTTCTCAAAGTATGTCTGTGTGTCGTAAATTTGTCTGCATTCTGGCTTTAGCTATTATTTGAACAGCTGAGCTGAAAAATGCTGAAAAGATATCATGAAGGACCTTCATTAGAAGCCATGCTTATATTAACTAGCTTATCATAACTTTCCATTGGCAATATGCCACGCTAAAAGCTTGACCGATACAGTTGTTTGACAAAGTTTTAAAACCATTACACTTGTTTTTAATTTTTGTTAATTTATTACAACTACACAAAACACTTCTTTCATGATATTTAGTTTCAATGTAAGAATGAGAAATTTTATTATACGTTAAATACAAATGAATTTTCTGTCCAAAGACTTTTGTATTATCGTGGCAACGTCGGGTGGTACAGCTACTAGATATATATATATATATATATATGTAATATACATGTATATATATGTGCTATTGTGTATCTAGGTATATATGTATATATAGGTATGTAATAAACAATAGTTGTCCCACCTCGGTTAACCAGTATGGGGGGGGGTAGTTTCTGCTCTAACTCGGGTCTCCTACCAAAGACCTGGGAGTTTGAGCACTTGCCTCAAGATCTTAGCTGTTCTCAGTAGCACACTTTTCTGCAACTCGCCTGAGTTGATTGCTGTTGGTATTTGGGCAAGCTACATTTTATGCGCTGGTGTTATTGCGCCCAGTGCCCCAATGACATAAATATAATCTTATATTTATTCTGTGTGCAAATCTTATTATAACTAGTGCATTTTCTTTGTGGTATGAGTAGACTGGATGGCGGAGCTAGACCGCTATATAAAGCCAGTGCACGAGTGCACTGGTGTGCTTGATATCACCCGATTTTGTATATGCATGTTACTAAGCTATCATAAATAAAACTACTATACTCGCTTAACTGATTATATTGACGCTTGCCCGATTGCCTCAATGGTTGTATAAGCAAGCTCATTGTACACGTCAGATGGAGCTGCCAGGGTCGCTCTATAGGGATAGGGATTGATCTACGGCTTTGTCAAGACGGAATCGGGTGTGCCATGGTATAAGAAGTCAAGCCTAGCGCAAGCTGCTAGTGGATCTAGACTAGCCTGATGTAGGGACCTAGAGGGCTGGCCAGAATTGGCTTCAGAGTAAGCCTGACTACCATGTACTTATCTTGGACTTACTTGACCATTATTGGCGTGTTAATCAGGCCTCGGAAAAGGCAGACCAGTAGCGCAGGTTACACCTCCCTTGTTAGTGAAGTAAAGCTGACTCAGCTACCTGAGTCAGTCCTTTACAATATTTAAATATTTTGGAGAATTATCTATTGAATAACAGGTAATACTCTGACTGTTACTCTGATGTATAAAAAAGATTATGCGTGTTTTTTTATCACTGTCCCATAAAAGTGCCATAAAATATATTGATTACTGCAATTATTTACATGTAAATACTGATCTATTTTTATAGCTTCAAGCTGAATTCCAAATGATTAAAATAATAAGAGCAGTGCTTGTCCATCTTACCAAAGCCATGATTAGAAACTGTCAATAAAGTGTTACATGGCATGGGGTTACAACTCGTAAGAAATAATTTCCATGAAAAACTCTGTTGCAAATGAGTTAGTACTACAAACAAACCTGCTGTAATAGCAGAAACTCCTTCGCTGAAGTTGAACGTAAAACTTTGAAAATTCACAAAAGGTAGTTAAGAAAATACAATCCAAGTAACACCTAAACAAACAGAAGGATATTTCTTTATTTCAATTATTAATGGCTCCATATCCTATTGACCACCATTTTTGCAAAAATAACAAGGAGTAAATTAAATCACTTTGTAATGTAAAAGGTAATAAACCTGGTGCTGGAGCAAAATGATGCGCATAATTATAGGAAAGATGTTTGATCTAGGGTTAGTTGAGCTTTACCACTTTAGGTTGTCAACTCAGGAAGATGTATCTAAGCAACACCATCCTACAAGACAAAATATACTGTTGGTGGAAATATGTATTGACCTATCAGCCCACTATTCTATAGATAGAGATCTGTAAAAACGCCGACAGGATCGATGTGTATCCGCGATTGCATGTTTAGTTTGGGTACTTCAACAACTTTTCTCCTGATTTGCATCTTTGGTACTCTTATAAATGTCTGTAGTTGGGCAGGTTTCATTTACTTTGACTTATGAAATTAGTTAATAGCCAGTCAGTTGATTATCAGTGGGTACCTCTAGCAGCAGTTGTCTCATTAGGGAAGTCTGACCTCTCTTAATCATATGAAAAATAATTATTACTTATATCCTAGTGGTTGTGTATGATAACTATCTGTGATAACTAGACACACGCTTATTACCAACATGGAAAGGTTATAAAGTAATGCAAATAGTAGCATGCTTAGTGGGGAAGCCATCCAGGTTTGCGTGCTGTTTAATACAATGCTCTAATAAATTAATGGACATGTAATAGAAGCATTGTGTAGCTACCAACCTGTATTCGAAGTCTCAAAATAACATACTGTTATTTGTGTTTAGATGCAAACAACGCTACTTGTGCTGCAAAAATGGAAAGTGTTGGTGGTGAATAAAGTGTTGATGACGGAAATAAAACATATCTAAAACACCAGTGCAGTGTGTTTTAACGTTGTGGGCATGAGTGTGAACTGACATTTTTTTAAGGAAAACCAGCTAAACTGTCAAAAATCTCCAAAGAACAATGGCAATCCTGCATTTCTAGTTTGATTTGTCTATGCAATGCTTTAATTACTAGCATTGGTATGTGTAGTGACAGCAGCCATCTACACCTTGAGTTCAACCAAAAATCTGATTGGAGTGAGTATTTTGGCCTTATGACTGCTATTTAAATGCTCCACTTTAAATCGTTTGACTTTGGGGCTAACGGTATGGCCACACATAAATAATTTTTGGTTTATTCTGACTAAAATCAGAATTATTTGGCCAAAATATTCAGAATTGTCTATGTTGTGCATGCACATCGAACCGTCAATGAAACACTCTTTATTGGCTAAACAAATTATTAGTAAGTATGTAAGTATGTGTAAGTAGTAAGTAAGTATGAGTTTCTGCAAAGCAAAAACTTCAATTGTGATGACAAGGTTAAGATTGCAATGAGTGACTTTTCAAAAAGTCGATTTCAATTTTTCCACGCTGAAGATATTAAAAGAATATTCAAAATTACAAAAGCCTGTGTCATTGCATAAGGATTAAGTAAAAAAAATTTAAACTTTTATTTATAATATAATTATTCTTATAAACAAAATCATTATATAAAATGAACCTCGCATGTGTGTGACAATCTGTCTTACACTCTGTCAAGAATTAATTGCTAGGAAAAACAAGATTTTTTGAGCATTTTGACATTGCACCCTGATTACCATTAGTTGCTGGAAGTTTGCATAATCAGTTATTGCCATGCCATGCAAACGTTTGTCAGTTGTACCGCTACCTAATAAAATTTTAACATGTACAAATTCTTTAGAGATGTACATTTATAAGCAATCCTAATGTCTACTTGCAGATATTTTGATACAATGAGAGCAGGGCGATGAAGAGATTATATTTGTAACCGGTTGATGTCCAAATGACCTGGTAGCATTTGTTTCACCACCTAACATACTGTGACTGTGGCTGTAGCCTCATGGTCTCGAGTAACTGAACTGTGAACATTTAGGCTTTAATTCCCAGAAGAAACCATTGTAAGTGACAAAGATGGTGCCTAACCATGAACTGTCTTCTGTCCAGAGGGCATTAGTAGGTACACTACCTTGCCACTGGGCCTAAACATTGCTTGCTAAGAACAGATATTTTTATATGCAATATTCTAAGTATTGTCTGCACAATCCACTACAAATAATGAAACAAGTTTCTTAATTGCAACACATTATTTTAATCAAGAATAATTGTTTTCAAAAATTTTCCATTCGTTGAGGTACAATTACTAGTTTTATAAATTGGAAAGTGAATGTAAAATAAATGATTAGGCCAAATTCATTTGATTGTAAAATATGACAAATAGCTGAAGTGTTGTTGTAGATCGTAAACCGGTAAACCTTCAAAGTTCTTATCTGTTTCAGGTTTTTTTCTCATTTGTGCTAGTATAAGGTAGAGTAAGTAACATAAATATTTATGTACTAAAGTAACAGGTTGCATGGTAGTGCTAGCTTTTCATTTGTTCAGTAGTTGGCTGAAGCAATCAAACAGCTCGAAGAAAGGCCAAAAGTCCATTTTTGTAAAATTTATTATTCTAGGCCAAACCACCTGAGTGATTTGATAGACTTCATACCCTGCAGTAGGACCGATGAGGAGACAAGCGTCTGGTAACCTCAATCTAATGTCATAAATTTCCAATGGCCAAATATAATTTAAGTTTCACATGAATAATTTACCTCTTTTAACCCTCTTTTTATCAGTAGCTTATTCAAAATGCTTAGTTTAGAGCCAAATACAATGAATAACGGTTGATAGTCTTTTGAAGCAATTTAAGTTTCTCATGAGTCTTCTAGTAAAAATTAATTGTCAAACTAATTATTTGTCCTCCCATGAGCATCTAGCCTTTATGAATGAATCATCTAGACAGTTAAAACAATTGAAAACTATTGAAAACGCTGACTATTTTTTTCGGAGCAGGCACAAAACATTTAGTAAAACGCACTTTCGGTTTGTTCTTAAAAATATTGTTTAGACTTCAGTTACTGTAGATTTATTTTAGGAGCTCTTGGACAAAAAACACTGACATCATACTCTTAGACCCTTAGACCATCAAACTGCAAAGTATGTCCAAAACATATGATTTATTAATAGCATTCCACAAAAGACAACTAAGCATATATTGAAACACACTTTCAGATCGTTTTCAAAAGTCTTTAAGCTTGACCAGGCTTTGACCTTGGGACCTCTCGCAGCAAAAACAAGAATTCCATCCCTATACCATCAAGCTATGAGCTACTTAAACAAAATATGACCTTTGCTAATGTCTCCCAAGCATCAACAAAGCATTTATTGAAAAACACTTTCCAACAGTTCTTGAGACATTATTTGGCTTCACCAGGACTTTTGTTCAGGAACCTCTTGCCACCAAAGTAAGAATCATACCCCTAGGTCATCAAGCAGTGAATTATGTAACAATGTAATGGAAGTTCAGTTTATGTGCAAGTATTCTGCACACAAACTTGACAAGGTTTTACAAACTTGTCAAGCTTGTTTACAACTTTTGTTAATAATCTTAACAAAAATCAAATTAACTAAAAACCTATCTGTCGTTAAAAAACGAAAAGTTTAAACTCTCCGATTAATACATTTTAGTCTACTTGTCATGCTAGAGTAGACAACTTTTACTAATCAACTTTTATAGACAAAAAATATTAGTTACTTTTTACTGCAAGTAAAGTAAGTAAGTAATTAAGTAAGGTAAGTACACAAGTAAGTCATGTTTTCACTGCTTGATGTGAGTTAATGTGAAATCTGGGGTTGGCTGCCACTGACGCATTTTTTGCGAAGTTTGCTGTCGTTACATAGTAACTTATTATTATGGATGTGTGACAACATTACCAATGATCCTTAGCATTTTCAACTGTTAAAAGTGTTGCCGAATAATTGTTTAACAAATGAGCTTATATGAGCCCGGCAAATTATAATCTTTGATCAATAAACTCTGAGTAGATAACAACCATTTTTTTCTGAAGATAAAACTATTCAGTTGTATTATGCCTTCCACAAGCACATCCAGTGTTAAAACAGATTAGCTTTCAGTGATGACATTATGGTTGATTAAGATTCAATTAACTACTTTTATTCAGATAATGAAAGTGGCAGCACTTCCTCTGACGGCGGTGAAAGTACATGTAATAGTTTTGTAAGAGCGAGGAATATTGCAGAGGTTCATAATAGCTTTGTAGCAATCGAAGCTTTAAATAGCTTTAGCAAAGCACATTGTTTAGATCCATAAAGTTTTTTGCAAAACTCTGTTTTTAAAAATGTTGGCAGCAGAAGATATATAACAAAATATTTTAGATAAAATTTGAAATGGAAAACAAGGGTATAGATATCATGTAGCAGAGTTCGCAATTTTCAGTAAAATGGCTCCCGGTAGGCCACAAACTAAATCTGCACATAAATGGCAGTGAAATGGGCAATAGATTTTTGGGTCGTGATTAAAGCTGGGAGCAGAGCACTTATCTTGCAGGTAATTATAGCTGCCTACCATGATAGGTTTAGCATTGAAGCAGTCATTGGATCATAGTTCCAAAACCAGAAAGTACCCTATGGCTTCTATAAGATAACTATTGAAATTTACTGTCGGCCTATGCAGCTGTGTTTCTGGGCAAGGTGAGATGGACACACTGCCTGGTTCAGTTCTCATTGTCTATTGACCAATTGATAAGCCATAATTACATTGGACTTCAAAGAGTCTAAAACAATAGTTTTAAAAAGGAAGTAACTATTTATAATTGGTGTCAGGTCTGCCCTGATTGTTGCCCAATTTACGGTGAGAACATGTATTAGTCATTGAAATAGGCTATAATTTGAACTCAGACACCAAACAATGACATCAGAAAGCAGGTAAGATCGAAAAAAAGCAAGTTACATCTAAATTAGCTTTGCAAATTTTGAGACAACTATTTCTAGGGAAGTTGGTTTTGGGTCTCCCTTAGAAGTGTGCAATACTGAGAATATTGGTGACAGAGTCTTCAGCATTTCGACTTGCTCCAATTCAAACAAGAAATTTAACATGTAAATATGTTTGATTAGTACAAAAATGAGTAACCAAATAAAGATAGTTATATTGAAATGATTATTTGTTTAACATCTGGCAGAGCCCAATCTTAATAAAACATAACTAGATCGATTAGGATTTGAACCATCATGCTATGAATGATCTTAAAAAAAACCTGACAAGGGGACTAAAAAGCTTATATTAACACACTTTTTCATATCATCCTTAAAACATTTATTTGGCTCAACCAGGATCTAAACCCTGGAACTCTAACACCTAAAGTGGAAACCATGTATCTAAGCTATCGAGCATCCAGAGCAAAAACTAAATATTTAAAGCTCTTATTAACAATACAAGTGCTGAGAGTTTAGATAAAAACTGCAAAATACCTCTAAACAAGGTATTTCTTAGGTTCAGCAGACAAACGATGAACCTACAAGTAGAGCACTTATAATGGGTAAATGCATAAAAAATATCCACTTGATCAGATAAACATACTGAAACAAAAATATAATACAAAAAATCTACTTCAAAATAGGCATCAAATAATATATTTTGCTGCATGAGCAGATTTTTAAGGAGCTGCAGACTGATTATGGTCCTACATGATAGGATGACACCTGACAAAGATAAAATTAATGTAAACTAAAATGGGAAACAACTGCAATGTTTAATTTTTCTTCAGGCAGAATATATTATTGGTTAGCCGACTCCTAAATACAATTTTTGCGGAAGCAGAAAAGTACACAAAGGCACTCATAAGATAGCTGTTGAACTCATTATAGGCTTACACAGCTGTGTTGTTAACATAGTTTGGGTATGTACATATGGTAGCGGAGTGCCAACATTTGAGTTCCAAAAAGAAGCAAATTTCTAATCCGTATCAATTATTAAAGTGTACCAGTCCTGAAAATATTTTCAATTTGGAAATACTTATTTGTTGATAATTAGTATTTCATTCGCCTTTGGTATATTGAAGCACATTGGGGATAAAAGCAACAAAATACAGAAATAAGCAGCAGGAAGAGATGGACACACTATCTAGTTAAGTCCTTAATGTCTATGTAGCAGTTGTTAAGGAGAAATTGAAGATAATTTCAAATAATCCATAGCGACAGCTTCAAAAGAAGTTTTTAACTGATGATTTAAAATATCATCAGGTAAAAAGGATTTAAAACTCGTGTTCCTGAAAGAAATTGAAATCTCAACTCAAGAGCAAAACAATGACACCAGAGCATTTTTGGTCAAAGGAAGCTAAGTTACACATTATGTACCATGGCTATTTCAGAGCTGTTTTTATCTGCGGAAACTGGGCCATACATAAAAGTATGCAATACCAAGACGACTCATAACATATCAGAATTAGTATTTTCTGCACTGACCGATCACAATTCAAAATTGATATGAAACACGTAATAGTTTTGACTCACTACTGCAATGACAAATAACTAATTAGATATAACTATTCTAAAGTGATTAGCAGTTTTACATGTTATGTGAACCAAGGAGTAACTAATGGGTGCATACGACTCAAAGGTGGGTAAACATGGAGCTATACACTAGCACAGTTTGGACCAAATATTAACAATTACTGTAAAGATTAAGTAAGTATATCCTGAAACAATTCAATTTTCTCTCCATCAACCTATATACTACAACTTCACATAAACAAATATATATGCACAGATTGCTACACTTTTTTATGACAAGCTATAGAAGTTTATACTACATTTTATTAAAAAAAATATTATAAAATATGATTTGGAGCACTTTAACATGAAAGAAGGTTGATGACAATCTGAGATGATTGAAGCCCCTAAAAGATTAATTGCTAAACATGCATTCCCAACACCATCAAGCCATAATTAATCAAGTAGCTTAAAAATGCATACCAACTTTGACTAATCGGTGTTATTTAACAGCAGTCAAAAACATACATTAGAATGCACGTTATTATCGTTCTCAAACATTTTTTTGGCTTCACCAATAAACTAAGTATTATGTAAAGACGATCTGAATTTTTAATAGCGCCTCTTATGCAACAAAAAAACTGATAATGAAAAGCGATCTCAGACCATTCCTAAAAAGTTCTGGTCTTCACCAGGATTCGAACACGGAACCTTTTGCACCCAAAAAAAGAATCATACCCCTAGACCAGCAAGCCAAAAATTAGGAAAATATATTATGTAAGTTCATTTTATCTGTAAGCATTACTTACAGTATTGCTATGATACTACATATTTGCTTGTGTTTGTGGAGTGAAACCAGTTAAACCAACTAAAGAATACTTTTATAGATTGATGTGTTCCAGCCTCCAACTATTTTAACAAATTAGTTTAAATTTAACAAACTTTTTTAGTCTTTCTGTTTATATTTGATGCACACCAATCCTAAAATAAAAAAAAACAAAGAAAAATGTCTGCATTTGTATTGGTGGACAAGCTTTGAATGCATTTTGTCAAATCTAAGGAAAAAAAAGCTTGTTTCTTTTTACTTTTGAAATACTAAAAACTAAAACTATATAACCATGGCAATATATAATAAAGAAAAAAAAACATGTTTCTCTAAAAAGCTTACCAAAAATGAAACTATGTATGTAATTCAAGTTTAATCAACTTCCAAAAAATAACCACGCATGATAACAAATATGTGAGAGTATTAAAAGGATAACTGAACAGTTCTCTAGCTACGAGCATGTCTTAATAAGGTTGCTATACATATAGCGAAACGTAAGCAAAGTGTGAGGATAAGTTTGTTTGTAATTAATGCGAAAGCATTTATAAGTAAATAGTTATTTTACGTGATTGGCTTCAGCATGCATACATGTAGGTCAAAATTTATGTTATGTGATTGGTCACAGCATATAAAGGTCAAGGGTTAGGTTATGTGATTGTTTACATACATGTATATGACATTTAGTTTCTAGTTTTATTAAGTAAAAGAAGTAGTGCCAGAGTTTCCTGTGTTTAGTGTATGAAGTGACAGGGTACATGTACATGTAGGTAGTGTTTGTTGACAGCAGGTAAGCATGCGCATGCAGATACATCATTAAAACTATAGCCTGAGGTCCTAATACTTAGTTAATATTTCAACGTTATCATGCCTGCATACTTTTTGTATAGAAAAAAGTTTGATGTGTTTATAAGTGTTTTTTACAACATTATTTAAAAAGTCATTATTTAATAATGATAAAAACTTGTTCTGTGAGTTGATGAAAGCCACATTAAAAACTAATTCGGAGTTAATGCAAAAAATAGAGTTTAGACAATTTTTTTCATGTTGCTATGAATTCAGAAAAGTATAATTTTAGATGAATTACTTCAAATACTTGAGTATTTATAATTATTAAATTTAAATCAGCTTAATTATTCATGGAGAATAAATAGAAAATAGTTGCTTACCAGCGGGTAACAGCAGGTGACAGCAGGTTACAATTCGTAAACTACTCTAGCTAATATTTTCTATAAATATTGTCATTCACTTTTTCATAATTGGTAACCCCTATAATTGTTGCTTATTTATACAGAAAAAGGTGTAAACTGATGTACAGAAAAGGTTCAAGTAAAAACACCTAAATTATGATGCTGATTCGACCTTCTTTTGTGACTTACCTGTAGACGCATGATTGTTAGACATAATAGATAACTCCAAATGATACTTTTTAATTACAACAAAAAATATAGTCAAGATATTGGTAGTATTACTCTGATTAAAACTTTGCATAAAATTATTGTTTAAATTGGAAGATAACTTCTGAGAACCCTTTATAATTGAAATAAAACTTTTTAGCAAGTTTCTTCAAATAAATTAATTGCTGAGAAAAAAGATTCCAGCTTGTTGATGCAGATGGTCATAAGCAAGCATATATGAAAAATATTAAGTTTTGCATGACTTTTCACAACAAACAGAAATGTTAAATACTAGGTACTGTTTTTTGAGTAAGTAGTCTATTGAGTAGATTATGACATAACTTACAATTCAGACCATTACATCAGATGAGTTATAGACATAGAGAATTATAGTTACACCAATATTCACCAGCCTTGGATATAATACATGTAGTTGGTAACAAACACGAATTACTCTGGTCAAGTAGTTTTATACTCTGCTCAAGTCACAAATATGTGCTTATAATTACTCCAGTAGGCTGCAGAGATCTACATATTTGCCTACCATTGCTTTCAGTTCTATTAGACTATTATTAAAACCAACTTCGACTGGTTTGTAGTGTTTCTATAGCAACAACACAGCATACCTCAAACCATTATTTTACATCAACCCAAAAATTCTTTTGAGTTTGACCGAGATTTAAACTCTAGATCTGTGGCACCCAAAAACAAGAATCATATCCTTAGATCATCAAACTATCAAATATGCAAACAAAATCTGACTTGTTGGGAGTGTCTCCCAAGCAACAAAGCATATATTGAAACACAGTTTCAGATCACTCTTGAAAAAAATTTTTGGGCTTGAGCAGGATTTCAACCTCAGACCTCTGATAACCAAAACAGGGTCATACCCCAGACCTTCAAGGTACAAATTGTGTTTACAAAATATGGCTTTTTGGTAGGGTCTCCGCAGCGACAAGAAACATATTTTCAAACGTAGGTTTTAAAACAGTTCTAACAATTATTTTTGAATTTCATCAGGATTTGAATATGATACATATAGCACCAGAAACAAAAAATACACCCTTACACCAATAACCTACAAATTAGGTAAACTGAACCTCAATTCTTGGTAGTGTCTCCCAAGCAACAACAAAGTATATATTGGAACACACTTTGAGATCATTTTTAAAAAGGTCTTTTTGGTTTTACTGGGATTGGAACCGAGACCTCTCCCACCCGACATGAGAAACATACCACTATTACGATTTCGTAAGCAGGAATTATACCCTAGCATCTTTAGGATAACAGCTGAGCTTTGTTTTAAGCTTGCATAGCTGTGTTTTTGAGTAGTATGGATATTTATGTCAAAGTAGTACATCGTAAACACTTGAGGTACAGAAAGAAGAAAATTTCCATTTCGGATCAATTATTAATTATTTTGCTTTAAAACACGATTAGCAAACTATTAAAAAACTTTAATATGTATTTCAATCAAATAAAAAAGTTCTCTAGTCCTTAATTGGTTTTCCAGAGTAGAAATACAAATTTTATGATATTTAGTGTTTCATGTGGTTTTTGAATTATGAAGCGACTCTGAGGATATAAATATATAAATGCCCAATAGGTATCAGGTGCAGATATACACAGTGTCTGGCTTAGTTGTCATTGTTCATTGAACAGCTGATAAAGGATAATTGAAGATAACTTCCAAGAGTCTAGAACGGTGGTTTTATAAGCGGGATTAACAGCGTTTAAGTAGGGTTATGTCTGCCTTAATTCAGTTCCAGTTTGTAATGAGAACAGTACTTAAGGACTGATATTATAATTTAAACTTAGAAACAAAACAATGACATCAAATAAAATGTTTGGTCAAATGAAACTATTTTACACCTAACCTCTTTAATTTTGAAATGCTTTTCTGTGAGGAGACTGGATAATGCTGAAAAATATGCAATACCAAAATACTCTATGTTCAGCCAATGTGTTTCAGCAATTTAATTAGCATTACGACAGTCTGAGAATGACAAATTGGATACAGTCAAACCTTTATTTACATGCATGTTCATTTCCCCAAAAAAACTTTTCAACAAATGTACAATGCCAAGTAGCAGAAGATTCTTGATTTTGTATTTGAAGGAATTTGTAATATTCGACTTGCGAAGTTTTCAAATATTTCAGATTTGTTTATGTCTGGGATGAGGCTTTAAAAATTGAAATTAATACAAAAAAAACATATAACATAAGTTAGTTTAAACTTGCCTTAGTATAATGTAGAGTAAAATGCAATAATAATTATATGCCAAAGTAACAAGTTGCAAGGTAGTGTTAGCTATTCATCTCTACTCTGTTGAAGCAACCAAACATGATTTCACATAAAGTTGAGCTCTTTTTTTGTAAGAATTCTACTATGCCAAACCACCTGGGTGTTTAGATGTGCTACATGACCAAAAGCACAGAAGCTTGATACAAATGATTAACAACCTCAACTTTATGTCATTGTGGTCAAGGTCAAGTATAATTTAACCTTTTGACTAATGAGTGCACATGACTCCAAGGTACGCAAATGTGGAGCTATCCAGTAGAGCAGTTTGGACCAAATTTTTACAATTAATAGAAAAATTCAATAAGAATTTACTAAAGCAATTATATATGTTTTTTCTTATACAATTATATAATACTATATCACATAGTTTCATATAAATATTTAAAGAGTGTTACACCCCTTTTTACTATCAGTAACATATTCAAAATACTTAATTGAGAGCATTGTAAAATTCAAAAAAGTTGATGGTACTCTAAAAAAAATTCAAATTTCCTATATGGCCGCTAACAAAAACAAACTGCCAAACATCTCTTCCTTTTACAACAGCCATCTTTAGATAATCAAGGCCTAATTGTTCTGATACCTGGAGATTGCAAGCAAATTTTGACTTGCTGGTGGTGTCTCCATCTGCTGTGAGTAAAAGCATTAGTTAATAGTCTAACACTGAAGCATGAAATACTTCAAGCTATTACTCATTCCCTTTTGATGTTTGCCCATGAGAGGAATGTGCTGCAAATTGAAGTGCTGCAATACCGTGACAACCCGTGAAAGAGCCAAAAAAATCTTTTGTGCGCTGTCACATCAAAAAATTGATTAGTACTGTGACAGTGAGATGATTCAACGAATTAAATCTTAGTAAAACTCAACATGCAAAAAAAGCATTGACAAGTGACAATAATCGTGGTAGGCATATAGGGAATTCTGTGCAAAAAATGGGCAAAGAGTCAAACATGATCATAATTTAATTAACTTAAGATAATAAAATAAATAATAAAATAACTTAAGATTAATCTACCCATGACAAAGCTTGGTTTAATTTCAAAGAGAGGAAACAAATACTCGCTACTAATAATTTGCGCCAATTCTTCCTATTAGTGAACATGACTTCCTCACAGATAAATATTTACATATATGGATTGCAAAACCATGTGGCCCCTAAAAATGCTATTTCTAACACCATCAAATCTAAAAACCAAATAACTGAAGACTGCAGACAATCTGAAATGTGATGTTTGCAAGTTTTCAGTTCATTCTAAAAATGTTTATGGCTTCACTAGGATTTGAACCCGTACACAGTTTACACCCAAAATTACAATAATAGTACTATACCATCAAACTATTTATAATAGTCTGACGAGTCTAAAAAGTTTTAAAAGGGCTGAAAGCAATAGTGAAAGTGACGCAAAAAGCGCAAAGAAAATATTATAAAAAAAGAAAATGAAGACAAAGTAGAATCAACACTTGGTTTTTATGTTAATTCTAAAATACACACTTGAAATCAGCACTTAATTTAGTTATGTGGCCAGTAAGTAAACTCATTTAGGTTAAATTTGCACATTCATGTTATGTAACATAGCATCAAAAGAGTGTAGCATACCAAATGTTTTACTGTGAAGCTTTTTTTTACCCATGTTATCCACTCTGTCTGTCTCGAAGGTAAGAACTGCATGCGATATTGTACAATATTATGTTACATCTTATTGCAGATAATAACCAATAAATATTTGTTGCTTTGTGAGCATTATTAGTGAATTGGAATAATAAACCTATTTCATCATAAAATCCTATTTTTGGGTGTTGTTTTCGGAATACTGAAGCAGTTTAATTGTTATTTACTTGTTTCGTATAGAAAATATAGCTTTGAGATAGCAGAAAATTGACATACAAGTTCAGTCCAATAACATATTAGGATCAAACCTTGAGGTAAATTTTGTTTAAATGCCCTTTTGGATCATTTTGAAAAAATGTGACTGGGCTTGATTGGGAATTGAACTCGGGACCTCTAGCACCCTATGCAGGAATCATACCTCTTGACCATCAAGCCATGAATACTGCGCATTTGCTAATGACTTTTGGGTAGTATTTTCAAAGCGGCAGCAAAACTTTTTTAACCAAAAACTTTTTTCTATGCACTGTTAACACCGATGAATTTCTTGATGGCATAGTCGTTGTTCTTTTTCAAAGGCTGAATGGTCAAGAAAAAGGCTATTAGTTATTAGAGTCAATGCTTGCCCGTACCTAAGAGAAAATATTGAGTAACGAGACATGAGTTATTGGCTGTTGTGAAAGGTGTGTCATACCTTTTGTCTTAATTATATTGTAAAAAATTCAATATTAAGAATAACCATGCTAAATTGCTCTGGCATGGTAAGAGAACCCCTCCTTTTCCTCAAATCGCAAGATGGCTAGTGATCCTAAGTGAGTTCAATTTTGTCATAGAGTATCGAGCGGTAAGTGAACACAGAAAGGCTGATGGAATGTAGACAGCCTAGCATAATTAAGTTAATTAGTGAAATCACGCCGCAATCGCATTATGGGGAAATGGAGACTTTCAAAATAAATTGGTGAACATCTGTACGCTTTTTTAGAGAACTGATTAGCAATTTTGACTATATATTATCTATATGCATTTCTGTTGAAGATCACCACGATGATGTACCATCAGTTTTAACAGTTGACCAAACGCATCCTGTTGACCAGGGACTATATAACCAAGACCATAGTCCTGACCCTCCAGACTCTGCCAGAGATTATGACCATGTGTTCTCTCTGATGGACAAAGCAGAAGTCGTATTAGGATGTAGCATTGATCTGCAATATTGTTCTCATTCAGCAAGAGCTTGATCGATACATTGCTAATTTGGATAGTCTGGAGTTAAAGAAATTTAGCACAATTCTCTCTAAGGAAAATAAGAGATGATAATGTGTTGGTAACATGACTCATGCATCTTAGCAGACCACGCGAAGCAATGGTTTGTCTAAAGGATACTAGACAGCAGGTTAGTTTTGTAAACTGACACGTTTGCTCATGCAGCTATTTGGAGAATATTGCAATGGTAGTACTGACATGGTGCTGGCTAGGAATTACTGCTGATTTTAGATGAGTAATGATTAATTGTGAAATTTTTCAAATCGCAAAGACGGATAGGCTAAATCTTTCTTTAAACACTAGACCCTGTTGGATAAGGATCCCTCTTGCCCCTGACAAAATGTGGCTGTTTGACCTAGTTAGACCATTAGCTTTAAGTGCAAGAGGATATAAATTTGTTATCATTCTCACCAATCCCTTACCCAATGGCAAGATGTGTTACCCATACCGGTTGCAATCATTCCTGCTGTGGTGGAAACTCTTGATAGCAGGATATTTTGATGTTTTGGTTACCGGAAGGGATTCTACATGATTGCGGGGTTCAATTCAAAGGTGACCTAATGACAAAACTATGTCATTCGTGGCATTTTGCTGAAATTCCTACAAACCCCATGCAACCCACTATCCAATAGAGTATTGATCGTGGTAATCTTTGCCTGGGTGATGCCATACCAACCATGGTGTAGATCGATATGTATGACCAAACTAGTTGTCACATCCTGTTCCATCAGGTCCTGAAAGCATTGAGCGCACTCCTCCGACAAGCACTGAAAAGACTACAAGTTTCATGATGCTCAACCGAGAATGTAGATTACCAGACCAACTGCTTCATGGCGCAAGTCATATTATCAACAGCTAATACCAAAGAATGAATATTTCTTTAGAACTAAAATGTGCCTTGAGTCGGCTTACAGTCTTTTATGGTGGCACTAGCGGTTTCCCATAAATCCTGTGAATTGTCAGGAGGAATCTAGCTTCAAGCCCGGTGACCTTGTTTTGATAAAGAGTAAACATAGGAGAAAGGGAAAAACACTAAACCACAACAAAAGTTTAATGGGCTCTTCTGAGTCTAGGAGGTATTGGGAATTGTAAGGCGAATTACCGCGTAACCCTTAGTGCCTCTCAAATGAAAATGTTTACTCAGTGATCCGCTTTTGCAGGTCAGCCTACGGTACCTTCCCAGGAAGCAGCAGTAGACAAAACGAGTTTGCATGATCCACGTTTTTCTGCCTCTCATGGTACGAATGCTTGGTCTGATGATAATTGCTCATCTACTATCACTTCATTGGACTGAAGTTGGCAAGCAAGCCTGTCTCTATTACCCAGTGGTAGGATAGGGCGTTTTAGCGCCCTTCTGTGAGGCTTCATGACCAAGTCTTCTTTCAAACTACTTGTATGAGAATAATATTATCATTATCTAAACAATTATTAAATGTTAGGGAAGAATATTGTCAGTTTAGGACATACAGCAAATAGTTTCCTGTACCCTGATGAATGTCATAGATAGTCTTGAAAAGTATCACTATTATATGCATCACACTTTAATATAGGGTGTAAGTGAAATTCGTTCTGTTTGTGTATTGTGTGTTGCTTTTTTGTGTGATAAATTTTTTCAAGTCAGGTTATCATAATGAACTTGGACCTAGCTGAAAAAGATCCACCTGCTGCTGACCCAAGCATGCAAACTGGTACTCATCACTGTGGCAGTCCAGTCTGTCAGCCATGAGGAGCTGAATTCAAGGGAGACAATAACTCTACGACTGCCTCATGAATTGTGTCGACCTTACATCTATACAAGATGGTGAAAATAAAATAATGATTCTAAATGATTCTTATGAAATAGTCGATTCATGCAAGGCTTGCTGAGTTATCAAATACCAACACCAAAGATGTGTTTGACTCGGATGATTCTGAAACAATAGCTAGTACAATGACAATGACTTTGGTAAAAAAAATATTAAGCATGAAAACAATGAAGACAATTGTTTTGTTTTAGATTATAAAATTGCACAAAAAGTTTAGGATTTTAAAAGAAAATGTTGAACTATCACGGACAGTCCTTCGACGCCTACTACCTCTAGTGACAGTGACACTGCAATTCATTTGAGATGTGCCACTCTGGAATCTGAGAATACCCAGCCTAAAAAGACATTACCTGAAGTGGATCAACATCTGGCTGATCTAAAGCAGTATCAAGATAGTGTGTCCACGTTAAAGCAATAATCGAGTCTCATTTAGACCAGCGTCTGGGATTCTTATTCTTTGGATGTTTCATTTTGTTCTGCAATGCAACATTTAGGGGCAAATAGTGTTAATGATATCCAAATTTAGCATGTCAGTGGCATTCGATTTTGTGGCTGACTGGCCATGAACCCACGACTACTGATTATTTTATTTTATTAATTCTCCATAATATTTTATAAAAGTGGTTAATGTTTGTATAATAATTTTTGTTTGAAGCAACACAAAATCACTTAATTTAAATTTGTAGCAAGCATGTATTATAGTAGAAAATATGGTTACCAGGGTTAAAACATTACAGAATTCGAGCGAAGCCAATTTCAAGGTTATGGTGCCACCAAATTCATTTATCAATATCAATGATTAGCAAACATTTTTGCCCCTGATGCATTTTCCGGTCGATGACTAGTGTCAAAATCTGCAGTGCCATCACCTGCTGGATGCCAGTCCGATTCACACGTATCACACTTTTATTGAATAATAGTAGTCTTATTGAACTTCCATGATCTGCCACGATTACCATTATAAAATACCATTTACACTATCAAGATGCATATTTGCAGTTTATGATGTTTTTGTCATGTATCTTCCAATTGGTTACATGCAAAAAAGTTTGGTTTACCTTTATCTATCAAACACCAAAGATAATCACATATTTTGTTGAGACATTTCATGTTTAATGCGCTTGTCTGTTAGTTTTTCACATAGTTGCAGAAGCATTATGTATATTTATCGTGATTAAAAAATCACTAAGAAATGTGATTGACTCATTGGTGTAAAGTAACACTATTTCGTGACTTTGACAAATAATTATATATTCTGTAAATGCACATAAAGTTGCAACACTGAAAACATTGAAGCCGCTTAAAACTCCTAACTGGTAAAATATCTCCACATTTGCTTTTGTTTCTATCCGTCAAACAAGAAAGAGGTTGAATGAAAAAATGTACCATTTTATAGTATTGTACTGTTTGCTTTCAACTTAAAGAAAATGTGGTCAAAGTCATGATACATGCAAAGAATCAGTTAACATCATTTAAATTTCTGAATCATTGAGCAAGATTCCCATGTTATTCTTCTGCATACAGAATATCTAGCAACAAAGCTTTTTCTGTTGTTTTATTTTGCCAAACTGACTGGTGTGTTTCAGCTGAAATGTTCTAAAGACTTCAAAGATGGAATATAAGATAACTGAAATATTGAAATTTGGTGAAATCAAAGAAATTATTTGCCTTCAGCAGCAGGTAAATAAAGGAATGTTATCCACTGCTGAGTTATATACCACACAGTTAGATAGTTGCTGTTAAGTTGTAATGAAAATTTTAGATTTAGAAAAAGATGATAACGAAGTTCCAACAGAGGAATCTGAACTAAAGAAATATGGAGAAAGGAATAAAATTATAGATGAACATGTGGATGAAGAATCAGATGAAGATGCCAATAAAGATACAGATGAAGACACAAAAAGATAAGAATGGAGGCACGGATATGAATGAAGTTACTAATAAACATGCAGATAAACATACAGATGAAGATATGGATGAAGGCATCGATGAAGATATGTATGGAGATACAGATGAAAAGATTAATTAAGAGTGTTTTATGGCAAGACTTATAAAGATGGTTGAAATAGTAATGACCTAACTATCTGTAGCGGAAGTTTTTTGTTACTAGTTTTGTCTACTTATGTATTCTGACATTCCACTATATTTTGTAACTAATATTTGACAAGGATACCTATTATACTTAAAGTCGGTCACATATGCTTAGTTATAAGTCTTGTTTACATTGTTTAAAAAAGAAAAGTTGACCTAAATTGCATATAATGAACAAAATTTGTATACTTTTAGTGCTTTCAGCAATAAAAGGCTACTTTTAACAACTTATTCACTGGCAGTCTCATTATTACCAGTTGGTGGCCAAACAATAGAAAACTATTCAAAGGTTTTGTTGTCCGAGAATGGATTGCTTTTTTGCTTCCCTTTCACAGATCTTTCGTTTGTTCCAGCAAAAGGTAAATTCTTACTGAACTTTAATAGTTGATAAGTTTTTTTTAAACTATTTTAAACATATGAGACATTTCTCCACATAGTGGCCGACTTTTCCAAACATTTTATTTTTAGTTTATATTTAATATATAATTTAGTTTCATTTTTTATAATATGATCCTAACCAGTTCCCAAAGTAACAACCATAAGTCTTAGTCATAGCCCAGTCAAACTTCTTATGGAGTCTGACTTTCACGGCTTGTATTTCTAATAACTATGAACTTTTATAGTTTCATTCAAGAGAGCTGCTTGCATTCTCTAAAATAATAGTAGAGACGCTTAAAAGATATTCAATTGAACTTGCAATTGTTATTAAAATTAAACCGAAAGATTTGGCAACAAAGACAAACTAATATGTACAATAAAGAAACAAAAATTGATTATTCTTTACTATAATAGTAGTCATATGCATTGTCTGTCTGTCTGTCTGTCTGAAGACCCGGTTGTTTGTTGTAAAAAAGTTAAATTGTACTGGATTCTTAGTTCTCATATTCACCCTGGTAAATCGACACTCGAACACATGAACCAATCAACTGCCTTGGTGTATTTTAGGATTGTTATGCAAATAGTTAGTACACCTGAATATCTCTCACAACACACTGATCTGCCAGGGCCCAGTAACTCTCACAAAACTGTGCAAAATCCAGACTTGTTTGGTTTAGGTGAAAAAAGAAATATTGGTAGAAACAAAGTAGGAAAAGGCCAAGTTTATTAAACCAACTTAGTTAACCAAATGACTCCAGAACATTAAAAGTAATAAAAAATCACAAAATAACAAACACAATTAAACCATAAATTATGGCAAGTTTGCTATACTAATAAATAGGTCAAAGAAACAAATATAAAAGTTTAATTGTTAATCGTTAAGGTCATTAATTTTCTGTACGGCAATTATATGTACAAGGTATTGAAGATGGAATAAAAATGTGAAGTTTTTAAGGAAAAATGATACAATATTAGTTGAACAACAAAAAAAATTGATAGGAAGAAGGTCAAACATAAAAAATATAGTTTGAGGGATAAATTGATCAAAGGAATCAAAGGCATTAATAAACTTTTGACACGCAATGCCCTTGCTTGCAAAATTTAAAACTTCAACCAAAATTTTGTTGCAGAATATTTTTAAGTTTTCCAGTTTTAACTCAGATGTTTGGTTTTTACATAGACATCTAAAATGCATGGTTTCAGTTGTATTAGAGTACCCTCTACTTATGAGAAAGAAATATATGCACACCTTAATAAACTGGGTTGATTATTAGCATTTAATTGCTAGATTATTTAAATATATGTACATTTTAATGCCAAGAGGTGTTTAGGATTTAATTGTATTAGTTCTTACAATTAAATTAGGCAACTAAGATCGCTATTTTTTAAATCAAATTTCAATGCTTAAAAGATCGTATCAATCAGTATAATACCGATCAAGTTTTAGGTTTTTGTTCAAATGTATTAAACCGAATGTATTAAACCCTCAGAAAAAAAACCTTTTGATCTGAGCACAAGACAGAGGGTTCATAAGCCACTCTACTAGCCAAATGTCAAGAACCCACAGACGTTTCTTTACAAGGTGAGGACCGACCGGTTTTTCAAGCTATCAAGGTATTCAAAAGATATAATCGCTAATCGACGACCAAAAATTATAACTCTAGTTATCTTACACCAAATTTACCAAAAGCCAAGACAGGTGCCGCTAGTGATGAATCTTACTTTAATCAAAGTTAATCTCTTTTCCACACATAACAGTTGGCTGAATAAGAATGGTGAATGATTTAATTGGCAATTATTTGCCTCATTCAATAAAACTATTGGTTAAGAGCAGTTTTAGTGAGTTTATCCACTATGTGTGAGCATGAAAAAATTTGAACCTTTGCTTATTTTTGATTCATAGTGTTTTATAATTTTATGTAACAGTAGCACAGAAGTGTTGCAATAATAAAACAACTTGTGGTAGAGTCAAAGCTAATTATCACATGTAATCCATATATCTACATCTAAAGTTTGTCATCATTTGTCCAAATGTTAGTCTGTCCAGTTATAGCTATTAAAATATTTGTTTAAAAATCTTACTTCTTGCTAGTTTTGAACTCACAAATATTGCAATTACAAGTTTCAATAACCACATTTAACAAAAAAGCTAAAGAGTTCTTATAATTTTAACTGTTTTACCATATATCGAACACTCTACAGCATAATAATAATTGTTAGTTGTGCCCACAGATTTTTGATGCTCTTATATCCATCAAATACTTTAGCCTACCTCTATGACACACAATGCTTATTTAAATCGGGCAAAATATTCTCATTTCGTATGATATCCGTATAAAATTCTCTGAAAATTAAATTTGTGCAAGTTTTACACTGATTGTAGCAAAATAACAACCATGTTGATATACTATTTGCAGAAGTGTCACACAACACAAAAATAGATATACATTGCTCGCTATTATTGTTATATCCGCCCTGGTAAAAAACAGATTCACAAACAGAGCTAAGGCAGTGATAAGGTGATAAGGTGATAAAGTTTTAGGTAAAAGTTTGAAGTTTACTAAAATATTAAAACTTCATTCAAGTATGTGTTTAGTAAGCTGAGTTTAGTCTAAGAACTCTGCACATAGTATATTGTCATGTTACAATGTTTTGCAGATGATAACCACTAAATGCACTAAAGTCAAGGTAGGTAACTATAGTTACTAAGGCTAAAATATTGTATCGTATACTTTTTTTTAAATATGATTTCGATGGATTCTGCCGGGATGTGTTTGCATCAGATAATTACTATTAGTTTCTATACTACTATCTTCAATACTTTTGCCTTATGATGCAAACATTTTAACAAGCTAAAATAATGTCACTGTATAACGGGTACCTGTTTTATTGTAATCATAGCAAAACAGGCTATATTAAGATAATACTTGTTGAGGGTTTCACATTCACATCTAAAGACTTTCAAATTCGTTTTTGCTTTCTTAATTTTTTTCACCAAAACAGTTCCTTCCAGATATTAAATTCAAAAGTTATAGTGATTTAAAAAAGTTTGAAAACCTTGACAGTTGGTTTTCTCTTCTAAACTCAATTGAGCTGTTCAAAAATACTTATATAATACTTATATGAATATGTTAAACGAAAGTTAATTTTCTCTTTAAATACTTTATATTACCTAGGCAAAGCCGGGTGTTCAACTAGTCAGATTATAAAAAAAAATGATGGAACTTTTTCTAGAGAGTTTATTTCAGAGAAATTGTCCATGGTGAACTTTTTAATCTTCTTTTAAACAGGTACTAGCTGCATTAACCATGTTCGGAAACAGATTTACGTAAAGCAAGCTTTATTGGGAGTTGTCTTTCATACTGTAAAACAACTCCAAATATACAATCTACTGAAATTTTTGTGCTGATCAGACTGCGTACACATTTGCAGTCATGCATGTCAATAATGTTTGAAAGACCAATAGAAATATGCAATGTGTTCTACAGGTAGTCTACAATGAATCATTCTCGCACCACTCAAATCGGAGTCGTCCTAATTTTGTACAGAACTGATAATGAAATTGACATTGCCAGGCAAACTGAAGTTCTTCAACCTGGCAGTATTGAAAAGTTTTACATACATGTATTTTACAAAATCGTAGAAAATATTTGGATTTGCACTGCTAAGCTACCGCCCGCATTTATTGAATTGTGACTTCTACCTGCTTAAAACACTAATCATGACTCACCAGTTCTTCGTCTATAATAGCCTGTGTTTTGACATGGTATATATAAAATGTGCAGCAGTAACGTGGTTGTGTTGATAAAGTTTATTGTCAATAAAATTTACTATATAAACTACATATATAGCCTCTCGCCTTTCCAACGGAAGGCATTATCCCGGACTATTTTTGGAAATTCGTCCCATAGAAAAATTCTGCCCTATACTATGCAACAAAATTTTAGTCAAGTGCGAAGTTTTCTGCCCATACACGGCGCCTGGTAACAGCTGATGTAGTTAGAGCATCTTGCTGTTGCCGTCATTATTTTTGCCTGCTCAGAAATTTCAGCTCGCCGAGCAGCTGTTGTAGCTAGTGTATCATGTTCTTGTCCCCGCTGCGCCTGCTCAAAGGTTTCTGCATGTCTGGCCAATGTAGCCGATGCTCTGAGCCGTTTGAGTCACAGCTGGGTCGGCTCAGCAGTCTGCACTTCTAGTAGCTGCAGCATTCGTTCTAGCCTGCTCTCGATGTACCTGTGTTTGTTCAGTGTTTTTTGCTATTCTAGCAGCTGCTATTCTGATTTGTTGTAGGCATAGCTGTGTTTGCTCTGCAGTTTCTGCACTTATAACAGATGCAGTAGTTATTCGGTTTCGTTGTAGGCGTAGGTTTCGTTGTTGTCCTGTGTTTTTTTCTGCAGTTTCTGCTTGTCTAGCTGCTGTTTTGCAAATTCGGTCTCTTTGTCTATGGGAGCCAATCCTTTCTTGCGTTTGGCCAGTAGGTTTTTTGGGAGGCATTGTACTGCTTCAAGTGTTTCTAAAAATTAATGAGATGGTGTAGTTTTTTGTATTATACGCTGATGCTTTTTTCTTTCTGTTGCCTATTGCAACACTCGGATCGCTGGTTAAAATTTTGTAGTAGCTGTAGTTCTGTAGTACTTGTAGCTAGAAAAAAGTAAAAGTAAGTCAGCTGCGGAAGGCAATGAACATGTTTACTATCAAAAACAGTGACAAATCCAACGTTTTTAAGTTGTAGATGTGTGGCACTTCATAGACAATACAACATTGAATGAGAAGTGTTTACCTTTTTGAAGGATAAATTTAGTAGGTAACACACAGAAGCAGTACCCATGGAAGTTTTGTAGTTCTGTGGTACTGGTTGGTAAAAAAAGTAAAAGTAACTCAGCTGCGGAAGGTAATGAACATGCTTAATATCATGAACAGTAGCAAATCTAATGCTTTTAAGTAGTGGATGTGTGGCAATGCTTGGACAAGCAACATTGAATAAGATGTACTAACCATTTCGTTGTAGAACTTTAGTAGGTAAAACACAGTAGCAGTACCCATGCAAAATACGTAGTAGCTGTAGTTCTATAGTACTCGTAGCCGGAAAATAAGTAAAAGTAACTTAGTTGTGGAAAGAATTGTACATGTTTACTATCACAAACAGTGGCAAATCCAACGTGTTCATCCCTTTCATTGAAGTATATTAATTTATGCGTTTTCTATGGTTGAACCCCGTAGACGCATATTTGCGACTTTCCCAGCAATTGCTAGTAACTGCATCTTATTATTTTTGATAACTAAACCAACAATCTTTAGGGCTTTTATAGTAGTGACAGTGTTAACCAAATATTTATCTATAAAATAACCTAAGATTTAATTTTAGTATTTTGGTTGAGAACTTCCAACTTGACAACAAACAGTTTAATTACAGTTTAAAACAAATAATTGCTCACGTTGATGACATTATAGCCAATTCAGATTTTTGTGACTACGCAGAAATAGCAAATAGCAATAGCAGCAAAAATAGCAGTAAAATAATAATAGAAGCACTTACTCTGATGGTGGTGGAAGTATTGGTTTTGTAAAAATAAGCAGCATTGTAGGGGATCGCTTTGTAGCCTCACATCGCTTTATCAATTGCACTGAGTATAGATACAATGAATTTTTTGAATAGCAGTTTTTTGTTAACGCGTTGGCAAAATATATGATACTAGCTGCATTACCCGTCTACAGGAATAGATTCACGTGCAGCATAAGGTTTATTGAGAGTTGTCTTTCATACTGTAAAACAACTCCAAATATGCAGTTACATCTCCTTCTCTCCATCTCTCCCCTCTCTCCCTCTCTCTGTCCCCTCTCCCTCTCCCTCTCCCCTCTCTCTCTCTCCCCTCCCCCTCTTCCCCCTGCCTCCCTCTTCCCCCTCTCCCCCTCTCTCTCCCTCTCTCTCCCCCTCTCCTCCTCGCTCTCCCTCTCTCTCCCCCTCCCTCTCTCTCTCTCTCTCTCTCTCTCTCTCTCTCTCTCCCCCTCCCTCTTCCCCCTCTCTCTCTCCCTCTCTCTCCCTCTCTCTTTCTCTTTCTCTCTCTCCCCTCCCCCTCTCCTCCTCGCTCTCCCCTTCCCTCCCTCTCTCTCTCTCCCTCTCCCCCTCTCCTTTTCTCCCCTCTCTCTCTCTCCCCCGCTCCTCCTCGCTCTCCCTTTCTCTCCCTTTCTCTCCCTCTCTCTCCCTCTCCTCTCTCTCCCCTTCTCTCTCTCTCTCTCTCTCTCTCTCTCTCTCTCTCTCTCTTTCTCTCCCTCTCTCTCTCTCTCTCTCTCTCTCTCTCCCTCCCTCCCCTTCCTCTCCTCCTCGCTCTCCCTCTCCCCCCTCTCTCCCTCTCTCTCCTTCTCTCTCTCCCCCTCTCTCTCTCTCTCCCCTTCTCTCTCCCTCTCTCTCTCTCTCCCTTCCTCTCTCTCCCTTCCCCCCCTCCTCTCTCTCCCTTTCTCTCTCTCTCCCTTAGTTCAACGCAACACTTGCGGATAGACAACATTTTTGGTTTTTCTGTCGGGCGTATGAAGAAACAGTTTTCGGCGTGTGCCTACTTTTGAGCAGGCGACGTATAGCTGGTCATGGCTGATGCAGGGTGACAGTAAGTCGATAGCAGCTGCTCTCTTTCTTTTCACAATAGCGTATCGCAACCCTCAGAGTACTCGTGAAAGTTCTGTAATAGTAAGTTACAGTAGGCCTACTCGTAGCTGGAAAAAAATTAGTACTCAGCTGCTGAAGGAAATGAACATGACCCACTATCACGAACAGCGGCAAATCCAATGTTATTAGGTAGTGGAGATGTGGCAATTCATAGACAATACAATATCGTATAAGAAACACTTACCTTTTTGATGTGGAAATTTAGTAGGTGAGAAATGCGTTTTTCCAGTGGCTCCAAGAAACAAACGTTTACGTGACCTTCTCGGTACACGTTGGCAGTAAATATTAATTGCATGTAAATAACTACTCAATAATTTATTTTATTTAATGAATAGTACATTTGTATAGCTGTATAGACATCTTTGTATAGGCCGCAGAACTCAGAAAAGGTGCTTTTTAACACGGCAGAAAGTTTGCCGTTTAAAAAGCGTGCTAATCGAGGATTTCGGTTAATGCGCCCGAGCGGTGAAAGAAAAACAACATAATCGCTACTCCTTTATATAAGCCGCTTGGCTCAAATCGTCAGAGAAAAGTAGCAGCTAATAGTCCATATTACGAAATTACGATATTACGATTTCAACTATCTGCTATATAGAGAACAGCGTTTTTTCTAGTGGTTGCAAGAAACAACCTTCACATGACCTTCCCGGTACACGTTGGCAGTAAATATTAATTAGATGTAATTTACTACTCATTAATTTATTTAAAGAGTAGGAAATTTTATTTAATTCACTACTAATATTTATATTAATTTAATTTTACTTCTTACACATATTAATTAAGTTTGCTTCGTACGATCGAATCGAAAAAAAAAGACTGCCATATAATTTATTTATACTGCTCATATTTGGGAGTTATCGGTGACTCAATATATCGAGAAGACAACTCATACTATTAGCATATCAGTATTTATCGTCCATCCCTACGATGAATAGTAGGTTATGTATTATAATAGAGGCGTGTACTATCCGAAGATTCCCGTTAATGCGCCCTAGCGGTGAAAAAACCACAGAATAGACACGCCCTTATATAAAAGTAGCGGCAAATAGTCCGAAAAGTACGGTACTCTATAAAGCGGACAGACAGATACACAGATAGATAGACAACGATTGCCGTTTATATAGTAAATTGTTGTAGCTCCTTTTACTGCTTTCATAACTAACGCTATGTTAGAACAACACTATATCAAGCCTAGCGTAGCTATCTCAATCAACCACGTAACTTATAAATGCAATCAATGTAATAAATCAAAGTACATTTAATTCAAGTTTCCTATAATTCAAATAGCATTCTTGAGTTTATCTCAATCCCAGTGTGTCCATCACGGTAGGAATCCGGACTCCAAAAGAATACATTTTTGTATTCCAACTCTCCCACCTCAATTTCAGCTATCTACTATATAGAGAACAGCGTTTTTCGAGTGGTTGCAAGAAACAATTGTTCACGTGATCTTCCCGGTACATGTTTGCAGTATATATTAATTAGATTTAATTTACTACTCATTAATTTATTTATTAAGTAATAAATTTTACTTAATTTACTACTAATATTTACTATTAGTTTATTTTTACTACTTACTCATATTAATTAAGTTTGCTTCGTACAACCGAATCGAAAAAGACAAGACCGCTCTATACCTTAATTTATTTATCATACTCATATTCTGGAGTTGTCGGTTAATCAATCTCTCGAGAAGACAACACCAAAAAGTACAATATTATAAACATGGTGTTTATTGTCCATCCCTACAACAAGTAGTAGGTTACGTATTATAATAGAGGCGTGTACTAACCAGATATTCCTGTTAATGTGCCCTAGTGGTGAAAGAAAAAACCACAGAATAGCCGTGCCTTAATATAAGCCACATGGCTCACAGACCATCAGAAAAAATTAGCAGCTAATAGTCCGAAAAGTACAGTACTCTATTAAGCAGACAGACAGATAGATAGACAGACAACGATTGTTGTTTATATAGTAGATGTTAGTTAACATTATTTGCTTAATCTCTAAACCATTTTTATTGACCCAGACATTTTTTAACGATGGAGACCAACAGATGACAATATATGACATGTTAGCTAAATTTTTTGGTCTTGGACAGACTGCACCTATATCCATGGATAAACTTGTCTGCCCATTGAGAACTTGATGCTACTTTGTCTATTGCAGCCCCAGCAAGACTTTAATGTTTTTATCTATCTGTGATAAACCCAGCTGGTCAGTTTGAACATTTAGTGCTCACAAGTTATGTCACATAATAACAGTTTAAGTTGTAACTAAACCATAACCGACCTGCAAAAGCAGATGAAGAAATAAATACTGTTTTTCTTTGCAAATATTCTTCAGACGTTTAGTCAATCCCTTATAATTATGTAAGAAATTAGCGTTGTAAGGAATTGAGTCTAAGATTACGCTATATTTTCCATTATATTTTTGTCAAGCTTGGTTCAACTATGTGAAACATAGATATAAAATAATGCAATGGATGTATGAACTGCACTTTTTAATCAGCAGTTCTTTGCATGCTGAAGAGTAAAAATGCTATATTCATGGTACTTGTGCAATAGGTGCTCCTACAACGTAAATAATCTGTACCGGAACGGTTGCGTTGTATAGATTTTACCTGCTGCAAACAGTAAAACATATGTACATATTCTAATTTGTTCAAAGGTTTGTATCAAATACCCTCCCACCCTTGGCCGTACAAAATGTGAACAACTAAACTTAACTTTTTTACTTGACGGCCGTACAGTAAATGTAGTATTATTAGTTTGCATCGGCAGCTTTCTTCCTTTTTATGATCATTTGCTATGGTTTTGCGGACAAGAATTGAACTATCTTACTATAGGGTAATAGAAAACGCACATCTTCTATGTCCATTTACAACAATTTGTTTAGTTTTTCAGACACCAATATTTATTATGCAAAGTAAAACCAATAGCAAGTATTTTGTATGTCTATAATAAATTATCTGCTTATAAACTTTTGAAATATGTTTTCAACAATTTCAGGAAGTAGATTTTAAAATTTTGAGAAACATAATTGATGACAATCAATTTTACGATCAGGTTGTCAATGATATTTTGAAATTTCATACAGCTATCATCAGCCAGGCTTGTAAACTTGTACACTTTGCTCTGGGAATCAATTTTTTAATTCACTTTAATGTACAACTGTTGCATCTTTACATTTCATCATGTTATTTTTATTCTAGCAGCAGTTAACTGTATCAAACAACTTGATAAATATTTTACCATTTACCAGTTTTTATTGATTCTGTTTTGCCAAATTTGTTTAACATAGAAAATTGTATTATTTCGGCAGTGCTCACTGGTTTGTTGTCTCCTATGCTAGCAGAAAGATTAGCTTTTACATAAGCCCCGATTTCTGTGCACTTCAAAATGGTGTGACTCATTTTTAGCTTTTCTCATGCACTTACTTCCTCTCCATCAAAAGTGCACCAGCATTATCATGATTATTTTCACAGCTCTAATGTCAGCATTTACGGCCAGCGATTGAAAGTATGACTTGTGGCATTTGCCAAAGTTCATCCTTAATGCAACCTTTTTATATCATCCCTTCAAGTTTCAAACAAAGTTTTAATCATTGCAAAGCAGTTCTGAACTTGGGTCTTCTTTAGTACCATAATTCTAAGGCGTATCAACAGAATAAACAGATTTTTTTGTCAACTTGAGCGTTGAAGTTTCAAATTATTTTGAACGCAATTTTAAGAACTTGTTATTAAACAAAAACTCTGTAATGAAGTAATGTTTGCTAATTTTTTTAAATAAATAAAATGTATTAAAAAATAATATGACTACTAAGAATGAGTGATCTAAAATAATTACCAGTTTCTTAATTGAACAGAACTCTTCGAGTGATGAACAGTAAATGATTAAGTAATTTGGTTTAATAAATGACTTAAGTGAACTCTGCAGTCCAGTTGAATTGATGAGTTATAAAAAGGAAGTTCCTAGGATGTCTTTATGAAGTGAATCACATTTGTTCATCTACAACGCTGCAATTTAGAGCTATGAAGCCCTAGTTAGGAAATTGCATAAATACTTTCTATTAAACATAGAAAATCACACATCATTAGGTAACCCTCTGTCGATATTGTTTTTCAAAGAAACAATTTGTACTTCTTTTTCTGTGTGTTCAGTGTGTGAGCACTCTTCTTATAATTGAGTAACATTCTGTTCTCTTCTTAGCGAAAAGCTTTTATCTTTTAAGCAACGTGTTCTTCATGTTTTAAGGCTACATTTATAATGCATACGCTAAATTCCTTAAATGTTTGAACAAATTTTTTTAAGGAAACCATTCAGCCGGAGCAAAAAAAGCTACATTCAATATGTATGAATCATTGCAAGCAATGATCTACTTATATCTGTTGTACAGGTAAAGTTCAGGATTTTGTTTAAAAAATATGGGAAGTCAAAGGGGCACATTTTAGAATTATTGGTGAAATTTTACAAGTAGCAGATGAAAATCGAAAACTGCATACTACTTTGCTTAAAACCAAAACTAATTCAAGCAATATAGCTAGACATTTTAATTTGTAACATTAACATTTAAATATGTTGAAACAGTCATTTTCATAATTGCAGAGACTTTCATTCATTGTGATAGAAATAAACTAATATTTGAGGATTGAAAACTCTGAATTTTTTGACTTTAACTTTTAGTAAGCCAGTTCTTAGTCTTTTTAAAAAGCAAAGTCTTTAAATTGGTACCACTATCATAAAAAAGTAAAAATCAATTTAAGCTGTCAACATGACACATTAGTATCAAAAATATGATAGCTGTGTCAATTGTATAGGTGTGGCAGGTTAACCATTTAACAGAGGGTTAAACAACCCACCTGATATTTTGTCATTAACAATGTTCTAGTAACTTTGAAGCTTTTTGCTACTAACTATATTAGCTATACAAACACTCATATTTTGGAAAAATACAGCAAAAATTATAGAAACTCAAATATCTCTATTGGCTCATGGGCATATTCTATTAGAGGTTAAATGTGGCTTTTAAAATAGTTTGTTGGAAAACATTTTAATCAACTACAGATCATAAAACGAATAAAATAAGCTTGGCCTCAAGATTCTTAAGAGGTCACGATAATAGGTGTATGCAAATTAAAAACTTGTATGTGACACAGCTAAGTGAATGTTAAGAGTGTTGTTTCATTTAAAACTTCTTAGTTTATTTAACGAATTTACGTACTACTTCGGATCTTTCATATAATTAGACAAATAACAATTTTCTTTTTGACCAGTGAGCATGTAAATTATACTTTTGACCACACACTCCATTTTGTGTCATTTGTGTTCAAAAAAGAAAACCTTCGTTTAAAGTTTAAAACAACAGATCAATTTATAGTATACTAGTTCAAGAATTTTTATATGTTGTATGGTTTAATCTGAGCTAACTACATGTATAATGTATCAATTTAGATTAAAAAGTTGCAAATTTGAGGAAATTGCTTGACAATATTATTTTTAAGAGAATCCTGAAAATTGTGAACATAATATTTTGTTGTCAGTAAACAGGTAGATTAGTCTTGGGTTTTTTGAGTTGTTGCAACTAACTTCCTGAAAACAATTTCAATTGATTTTTTTTATTTTAAAGCAAAGTATTAAACGTGCCAAATATCATGTTTGATTATTAGGTCTGGATTATTAATATAACTGTACTTGATTTTTGACTAGAACTTTGACAATCAATATGTTCAGTGAACACTGCTAATGTAAGTGACCAATTTCTGTAAAGCCTTTACCAATAATGAAAAAAAATCAGGTTGATAGAGTAACAAACAGTAATTGCATATTTTATTGCTGCTTCTATAGCTGTAGAACCACCTCTTTGGTTTGTAGTAATGATTTGTAACGTCAATATAACTCTTTCAGTCCTCAAAACTAACTCATGTGTTTAATTGAGAAATGTATGGAGTAATCAAAACATTATGTCAAAAGTATTATTTCAGTGTACATAATTATACAACATTCACCAACTTTTAAACAAATGTGCTTATTTATTTTTATATGTCTGGCCCTCGCCTTATTCAAATGTTTAAAGATTTGTTGTTGGCACAATTGACTAGGTTTTTGCCAAATAAACTTCAGTAACTTGAACTAGTCAGAATTTTTACTATAATTGTGCGGTGTCCGTCTTAATGTCTGGGCTTTAAAAATGCTGCATGTCCAGTGAATCGAACCAATACTTTTTGCTGATGCATGGTTGTGAAGCCAAGCAGGTTAGTAATAACCAACACAGCAAGCCAGTTTAAGCAACTGTTTTAAATAGTTGCATGTTTAATCCTTTTGCAGGCATAGTAGACATATTCTTATTTAGCGATATTGAAGAATAAATAAGAATATTAGTTCCTAGAGTATAATAGTCAATGACAGAAAGACTATTATGCCGCCAGACAAACGTTTTTCTTATAAATATATTTTTGGTTTGCCTATTACAGTTTTTGGTTATTTTTTTATCATCAATTAACTGCAATTATAGATTGCTCTCTGTTAGCAATTAAAATAAGCTTTTTTGCGAGAAAAAAAGCTATTGTTTTTGCTCTACTGAACCAATGAAAAATTTGACAAAACAATTTCTGTGAATAAAAATTGGAATTTGGCTTGTAACTCGTTTTTACTTTTGTTTCCATTTTTTGAATGTTTTCCCAGATTGCAACAGGTTTATTTTACTGTCATGTCGACCTCCAAACAAAACTACAATATGTTTCTCTAATGCTGTAAAAAGCAGTAGTGTTTAGTATTAGTGGTAACAAGATAGCATTAGCTGATTGTGATAACTTGTCAGAGTCAGTAGTCAACGCTAATACTAACTGTGAATCTGGATCAAACTGTGACTGGGTCGAGTTTGCATGCAAATCCGAGAGTGAAAGCAAAGAAGAAGCTAGTAATAGTTTCGACGGATAATGAGGTGATGGTGATGCTAGAGCTTGGACTATGATCAGTTAAGTGAAAAGAGACAAAGCTCATCCAGTTCATAGCTTTGTTCGAGTGACAGACCTGGTGTTCACCAGTAAATGCCCAATTAGTAGACTATTTTAAAAGTTTGTTTTAGCCTGTCAATTAAGGTGGTACATCTTTGTGGGGAATCTCTGTCATGAAAATCAACCAATAAGGAATAAGCGCAGTACGTCAAGACTGTGGTGTAGGCTTCGGCAAGGGCAAATACTTTTGAGAGTACTATAGCTAAAAAAACCGTTGTGGGGAAAATTGACTTTTGAAGAATCGACTGCAATAATTTTGGTTTGTAATCACATGTATTACAATTTAAACAAAATAGATGGATGCAATATCATAAATAAGAGTGTATTAATGGGTTTTATAAATTAATTTTTGAAAATTTAGTTTAGTCGCAGGACTCAACTAGCTCAAAAAACTCTCTTATGAAAAGGTTAATTGTCGCACATCATGATCTTTCACATAATCATGTTTTTCAAGGTCTGTTGGATAAAATCAAGAGTGCTAATTATTTTATGCTAAAACAAGTTTGGTATGAAGATAGCGCTAGAAAAATTGCTTCTATAAGTTTATCGATATAGCTGGACATACGAATAACAAACGAATAAGTGACAAACAGTGAAATTTACATATATATATTTTCTACAAAGCAGCGAGGATATACAAAAGCCCTAAATTATTTATCAGAAAATATGATCTGTAGACATATTTGCAGAGCGTGAAATTAATAAAAGTAAATTGGAAAAAAAATACTTATTTTTATTAAAGGAGACTATGTGAATTACTCCCTTTAAAGCAGTCAAAGCTATTCAAAAACCAAGTTTTAAAATTTTCAAAATTACCTTCAAACTAATGCAGAAAACTCTTTCGTGTGATTCCTGTGTGTCTTTATATTATTTGACACATGCACTAAAAACATTTTTTGTAAACAATAGGTAGGAATGATTACCTGTACGCCTACATCACAAAAGCAGGTACATGTAAATATTAAAGTAAGCGAAAAGCTAATGGTTCAGCTTTACATAATATGTTTATGAAAGTAAAAAAGTAAATAATTTTTATTACCTTAAACAAAATCTAGTAAATAGTAGTTACCACCATAAATGCTTGTTTATACTCGTTTAATTGTCAAATTTTTCATTTCAGATTAAACGCAATGAGCAAAAAATTAATTTTAAAAAGCAAAGCTTGTCAAGAAAGGTTATCAAATATATTGCGGAACAAAGATGTCTTAGACGTTCCAAGAAACCTGGTGAAGATAGGTATTACTATTTATTGTTATTAGTGTATAAACTTTGTATTATCCCTGGCACTTTATTAAAAACATTTAAAGCTAGAGCATTGCTAGAATAATTTAATATGGATAAATCTTTAAAAAAAATCATTTTTGTAACTTGGCTATGTTTAATATTTGGGTTTATTTTATATACATTGTTTTGAGATTTTCAACTGCTGTTTAACCAGAACAATATAAATTTTTAGTAAGAGTTACTTTACAAAACTTTTATGTTGAAAGACGGACATTATTTCTTTAGATAAATTTTGTGAAAACTGAAAGACAGTGTAAGTTTAAGAATAAGTTCACAATGACTCTCTCATTACAAGATTGTGTATTAATCTTAGCATTGCATTAACAATTAGCATTAGCATAAGCATTACCATTAGCATTAGCAATTAGCATGAGCATTAGCATTAGCATTAGCATTAACATGAGCATTAGCATTAGCATTAACATTAGCATTAACATTAACATTAACATTAGCATTAGCATTAGCGTTAGCGTTAGCGTTAGCGTTAGCATTAACATTAGCATTAGCATTAACCCTTTCGCAAGTGAGTTGTTGAGCCTATATCAGCTCGTCATGGGTGAATTAACTTTCCAAAAAAATGAATGTTTTGAAACTTTATTAAAATTATATTTTTTTGCTACACTATGATTGTATGATAGGTTTGTATCATATAACAAGGTACTGTCCAAACAGTTTTACACCCTTTGTGTCTATATGAGCTATTTAAACTACCCTAACACATGTAAACTCTTAAGAAAATTGAAAAATTTGATTGTTTTTACGATAATGTTATATTGTTGAATAAAACATATTCTGTATTTATATTACAAATAAAGCATTTTACATGTAGAGCCACACTTTGAAAGGCTTAGTATCTTACCGAATAAAAAAACACATCGATATTGATAACGATCGCCCAAAGCGAGTTAAAATGAAAAGATACATGTCTAAAATGTAGTTATTCAAGTCGCCACATGTGTTTTTTTACTTTATAACATATTTAAATGATTAGAAAAATGAAGACAGACCAGTAGTAAGTCTTAATTTGTAGTGCGTACGATATCGACATTAATGTCGCACCACCCACTAGGATCGATATCACAAAGCGACATTAATGTCGCACCACCTGTAAATGGGTTAACATTAGCATTAGCATTAGCATTAACATTACCATTAACATTAGCTTTAACAATAGCATTAGCATTAGCTTTAGCATTAGCATTTACATTAGCATTAGCATTATCATTAGCCTTAACATTAGCATTGGTATTAGCATTAGCATTAGCATTAGCATTAGCATTAGCATTAGCATTAGCATTAGCATTAGCATTAGCATTAACATCAGCATTAACATTAGCCTTAGCATTGCATCTTAGCAAGCTTAGCATTGCTAAGCAAAAATTGGTATCACTCATATTTAAGTTGTTTCACTGTGTTATAAAAGTTGGTAAGACACAAAAACAGCAATAGAACATCTGAAATGTATTCTATTTTTTGTAAGTTAGACTTCCTGACACATTTTGTACAGTAAGGGTGAAGATAATGTATCCGTGAGCTCTTTGTCTTACTGTCTATAAAGTAAAACCATTGGAATTGATGGCTTGCAAAATAAATTTAGGTGAGGTCAATGCTAGGTTGGGCTAAAAAGTAACAAGCTATTACATTGATTTATTTTCAATTCAATGTTCACTTACTTTTTCATAAAACTTTGTTGCTTTTCACTAATACACTAATGAAACTTCAGGTTTGCCGAACATAAGATTGTTTTTGATTTTATCATAGTCGAAGTTGTTAACACTTTTTAGTAGAACTTGCTCATCCACAACTAATAACTTTATTGCAGCTTAACTAAAGTAAATAAATTACAAAGATGCTTTATTGCACTTGCCTAATTTGACAATAAAAAATATAAATAAAAAATAGAGGTATACTTTATTTTAGTTTTGTCATTGTAGAATCTATTGCAGATAATGTATACTAACTTAGATTCTAAACATTTACGGGTTAATTTAAATAGCCAATTTCATTTATTTCAAACTTTTGTTTTTTTAGGAATATTAACCCAGGCTATAAAATATGAGGTTTATTCATTTGCGTAGTATGTAATAAACTGTTTCCGTCAAAACCTAGTTTTATTATAACCTTTAACTATGGCTATTTAAGAAATAGATAAACAAAGCATACTATTTGTTTACATGGAACAAAGTGAGTCTGACCTGAGCTTTCTTATTATAACAATATATCACATTTTCAATAGTCTAGAAATAAAATGAACAGACAAAATGTTACAGATTAATTTGTGGTTGCTGTCTCTTTCTGGGTGATCTATGTACAATGATTATTCGGTCCATAATCACTGGCCAAACGATGTCAGGATTTGGTGTGTTCGGTGGAGACACTGGTTCGTCAAGATGTACAGCAATATGCAGTCAGTCAGCGTATTCATCTGTAGTGTGATAAATATCTCCAGTGTGTAGGTCTTCTTACGTGCCAAATCTAGGTTGTAGTTTTTATACGTGTTATCTGCGTGTAGATCCACCTGGCCATTCTCTAACATTAATACTTTGTTGGCCATATTCTGTAACCACTTATGCTGGAACCCATGGACACTGATTAGATATTCAAGAGGAACAATATAGCGTATGGCATGGATCTCCAACTTGATAGCTGTTAATATTGTTTACAGTGTCATTGAGAAACCATGTGCTTCTAGATTGTCTCTCTTGAGCCAAATGGGCCAGTGATGGAATAATTGTCAATGATGCATCAAATTTTCTTTCTGTATTGCAGTTGACTTAGGGAATAGCCCTTCTCTAAATGTGCTGTTCTATAATATCTCCGTATATCTAATAATGCTGCATTAGGTAGAAAGCTAGACTTCATCAAAGCTTGTTTAAATGATTGCGCCACTCTCTCAACAGCTTCGTTTGTTCCAGAATGGTAAGGGTCTCTTGATAAATGTGTAATTCCTCTTTCTTTGGACTAACATTGTAAATATTCAGATGTAAAACTGGTAGCATCAAAAGTAACTAACATTTGTGAAAAGCCAACAGAGTTACAAATCTTGTTCTAAGGGAACAGTAGTTGACATTGTCAAGGCTGAACTGGTCCTGTGAATACATGGAAATTTAGGGTAAGCTTGTGTGAGAACTAGCCAGTTACTTTCCATAAAGCTGATAGCATGATCTACATGTGAGTGTAAACAACTCCATGGTTTTTCTGGTAGCATTCATGGATGTACAGGATTCTTTGAAGGTAGTTTCTAAGTTTCAGCACATAATGTACACATTTTGCTTGTTTCTGAGATGTCAGCGTCAACTCTAAGCAAGTATACAGTTGTGTGTGCTGGTTCATGCTTTGTACCTCAGAACTTCATAGTTGCAATATATTAAAGTAATCTTTTTGTAAACTGTGAAGAATTACTATATTGTTTCTATGGAGTAGACAACCATTACACATAGATAATGAATTTTGCTACTTTTACAACTCTTTGCTTTCTGAACTAAATAGGTTGTTTTTTTCTTGTTGAGGCCTTTCTTATGTTGTATATCGCATTACTGTAGAGATAAAATAGTTTTTAAAAAGTTATTTGACTTTTGATCATAGAACTGTAAGGTTTAGTTGAGCTTCAACAGCTTTAATGTTGCAACTGATGTTGCATCAGCATCGTCTTCCTCTCTGTTAAACTCCACACATGGTCCAACAAGTAGTCGACTGAGAGCAACTCAATTCCGATGTTGGTTACTCTTTTTATATCCTACGTCACATTCCTATTGACTCAGCAAGAGAGCCAATCTAGCTAATTGGTTAGCAGAAAGTTCAATAGTTATTTTATTCACTGCAAACATTGATTTCGATGTTTTGCAGTCAGTAACAATGGTGAATTTTCTGCCATAGAAATACTGGTTAAATCTATTTAACTCAAATATATTAGCTTGTGTCTTTTTTTTAATCTGACCATACTTCATTTGAGAGTCAGGAATGTTTTAAAAGCATGCATAATAGGTATTTCGCTATTATACTCATGTCTGTGAAATGAGGCAGTTCCAATTCCTGTCTCAGGAGTATTACACGTTGTTCCTTTGAGCAGCTTTGAGTTGAAATGTGTAAGAGATGAGCCAGCAGTCAGAAGCTGCTGTAGCTGATGAAAACTGCTTTCATGCTTTATAATCCACTTCCACGGCATTTTCTTTTTAGTTAGCTGATGTAGTTGTTCTATAACAGCTGATGGTGTAAAGGTTTTGTGTTACTTTCACTTTTCTCCACTAGTGAAAGACTCGATGCATGAGTTTATTCATATATTTTCTGCTCAGTTCATAAGCTGTACAAAAATGCTCAAGTAACAGGCAATGCACAGGCCCAAAAAACCTCTGCTATTTTACACAAATAATCAAGCCTATATAGCTAGTAAATTCTGCCTCTTATCTGCTTGGCTGGACCCAGCACAGCTCAGCCTGGCTCAGCTCAGCCCAGCTTGGTATTGAATTGGCATGGCCCTGGCTTGGCTTGGCTGGGCTTGGTTAAATGTAAGGGATGCCCTCCACCACACACTCTCCTTCTTTGGCGACTAAGGTCTCCAATTTAGGTCCTGAGAGAACACCAGTTGGGCCAGGGCCTCATGTTGGCAAGCTCTATAGCGGAGGCGCGTAACCTCCTCTAGCAGTAGCTGGGGCTTCCGGCCCTCCAAGTGTCCTTGCTGCAAAACCGTCTGCATCATCACGGCAGTCCTCGTCCACTCCTGGGCACCTTGTCCCAATAACTGGGCTTGGCTGTGTTGATCTAGCAAGAGGGTCTTGCTACCTGGGTCTGTCCCACTATCTCGGCCAGTACATGTGACCCGGCGGGATCCGAGGCTGTCCGACTCCTTCTGGTCGAGGCCGGGCAGACACGAGCTGGGGACACAGCGGAGTCCTGACTTGCTAGAGTCCTGTTTGCAAGCTACGGCGCCTTCTTCTTCTAGTAGTAGGACTGCAGGCAGCCATCGTCAGAGATCCCCACCTGTTCTCCTGACATAACTGCTCTCGGGAGTCCTGATCGACAAGATACACAACTGGTTCCATTACTCCCTGTTGGTGAGTAGCGTGGTGTAATAGCATTTGTTCTCTGACACGCGCTGCAAGTCACATGGGCACACAAACACGGCGTAGTACTGTAGGACATAAAAGTGGATCCGCTGGGTGCTAGTTGTAAACTGCCAGATCTAGCAACTCCCGTCCTTCACCTGTTCGTCTGCTGGTAAGACCGTCCGGGTAGAAATATATTTGATAGTCCTTACTATCATCTTCTTCTGCAGCCTGGCTTATTTTGGCTCCAACTCTCCTATGGGCGTGCTTTCTCTAATGGTAACAGCCGACAGACAAAAGGACAACTATGATGAGGGGAGACAGACTCGTCTCCTCTTAGTGTGCACAGCAGCCACCCGGCACTTCTCTTCCACCTCTTCTGGCATGGCCGCGTTGAGCAGATCCTCCACTCTCTCCCCAGTTAGGATTGCATCTAACAACGTATCTGCTTCTTCTTCAGTAATTTGTATTACGGCAGAGTCTGGTTGTCGTGTCATATCCATTTCTGTTTCGTCCCAGTTGCAGGTCATCACGTTTGTCGGTGATGGCCTCTCCATTCTTTCTCCAGCTTCTTTCAAGCTAATTGTGATCAAAGTCAATAATTCCTGTAGTGATGCGTTGCCTTTCCTATTCATCTGTTCCAGGGTTTTGATGTCATCCAGAAAAAAATAATTGATTTAAAAAAAGCCTAGGTTGCGTCCATTAAAACCGTTTAACAACTTTTCCGAGCGACCTACAGACTGTTTTATGGCAATTTCATAAAATAACATACACCATCTTCGTACCGTTCCGGCTTCCCAGTTGTTCGGGCTGGCCTCGGATAGTGCCAGACCGGAGTTGATCAGATTGGGGATTAGTGGGATCTGCTGTGGTGCTCTCTTCAGTATCCTCAGAGTTTGCTTCAAGTTTCCCCGGAACCTATTGTCATGCGACCGGATTGCTTTCCTCGGAACTCGGATGTCGTTTTTGGCTTTCTCCTTTTTCCGGTTCGGCCGGATTTTTTCTGGAGTTATATTTTGCTCTTGTTTTTCTGCAGCCTTTAGTACCAACTTTTTCCATTTGGGTGAGTAGCATTATGAGTACAGGGTCTATTCTGACCTCCTCCTGATTTTTCTCCAGTTTGCTGGGAAAGCTACTTTCCTGTTAGGACCCTTACTTTGCTCCAGGGTAGCCGGGCTTCTCGCAACTTTTCTTGGCAAGCATGATAAGGTTTCAACCTTCCTGCGTTCTGAATGGAAAACTGGCCCTGTCGTTCTAGCTGGTATGTATGGTTTCCTAGACATTTAGGACCTAGTATGCTCCCAAAAACTTTGCCTGCAGCTTGAGAATTTCCTCTCGTCTCCAGCATTTAGTCGTAATCCATACCCAGTTGCCTGGGGTGTACAGCGGTAGCTGTTTTCGGTCCTCCTGTCTCACCTCCATCTGACTTTGTCATAGCGCCTTATGCACTCTCTGCAGCCTCCGCTGCACCTTATGGGCTTGCTCTTGGGCAGAAAACAAGTCGATCGGCGGTGAGTGGCTTTCCGGCAGGTCCTGCAACCTCAGCTCCCGTCCCAACATCAACATGTTGGCTGTCTCTCTGGTTGCAGAGTAGAGGGAGTGCCTCGGTATGCCTTCAACAGCTGGGAAAGCAGCAGGTCACACTTGTCCTGCCCTCGAGCCAGGAGTAGTGCCCTCAAGGAGTCTCCGATTGTTTCGTTCAGCGATTCCGTTGGCGCATGGATAATATGGAGTCGTATGGGTTTTCCCCACATTCAAGAGTTGTCACAGTTTGGCTACAAGTTGGCTCTCAAACTGGACTCCTTGGTCTATGTGTATCTGCTTGGGTAACCCCAGGTAGCAGAAGACCCGCTCATCCAGTGCAATTACGGCCACCAAGGCCGTGGGACCAGGTAGTGCCAGTGTGTCCTGCCACATGATGAAGTAGTCAGTGAGGACCAGCACCCACTTGTTTCCTTTAGGCGTGACAGGAGATGATCCCACCAGGTCTATGGCCAATTTCTGCTAGGGTCATCCAGTGTAGAGCCTTCATTTCCCTCCTGCCACCTCTGTCCCTTTATGCTTTGCAGCCTAGCACACCTCACAACTGTTGATAAGCCATCTGACTGTTACCATCAGTCCAGGCCAGTACCAAGTCAGATGGAGGCGGCTTGTCGTTCTTCCCATCCCAGAGTGAGGCAGGGCATGCGCTTGCCACACCGCGGTCTATCTCACGGCCAGGAAGCAGATGGCGAACCATGTGGCGTCGCCCTGCATGGCCACGCGGGCCTCTAGCATGCCATTTTGTCGTATGCGCAGAGAACCTCACATCTGATGCAGGGTATCCAGTTTTTTGCTACCGACTTCCAGGTATTTTGCTGGCACCTCTTTTCCTGTGGCAATGGCATGATACATGATGTTCACTGGTCCTTGTCTGATGGCCTGTGTCTTTGCCAGCTCACCCTTTGGTCCTTTTATCCCTGGTGTGGCCAGTAGCCCCTCGAAAGAACCTTCAGCACCAAGGCTAAATCCCTCCACTGTTGGGGCGGAAGTTCCATGCGAGTTGCCGGCCAGCCTTCAGGGGTTTATTGTTTATTGGCTTTTTTAGCCTTCAAATGTTTATTCACTCACATAGTATGCAATTAATTATCATGTAGATTCAACAATTCAATTATTACAGAAATATTAGTTGTCCGTATGAATAATACCACAAGTTTTAGCATATGTGATTTATTCACTATCATAATATGTAATAAACTGGTGGCTTCAAGCCGTAGTTTATTAATATTTAGCTCTATGACAGGTTAAAGAATAGCTAAATAGAGCGTATAATTTATTAAATGTAGCACAAATTTAGCTTGACCAAAGCTTTTCTATTACAGTATTATGTCACCAAAAAATGGTTAGCTGTAAAATCATAGTTGGTTAGCAAGCCATAAAGGTTATAATACAGTTTTTCAACCCAAAAACTACCTGCTTATTAAATATAGTGTTCATAACAATCAGTTTAATGAGGGTGTCTGTATTGACTTACTGCTCTCCCCTGGGGTTCTCTCTTTTCTTTAACTTTGAGTTTTTGACTAATGCAGATAAAAAAAAAGTGTAATATCACATCAGTTTTATTGACTACTAACAATAGTAACAGTGCTTCTCAATTTTTAACAACAAGTAAATGAGAATCAAATTTGCATGCAACTCTGTCAGCATGTCTACTATGTTTAATACGGAAACAAAAACTTAAGCTTTTTTAAGTAATACTACAGAGTGATAAAACATAATTAACAAAATTCAAGAAAACATTTGTGGCAGTCAATTTAGTTTAAATATTTTTAACCCAGCTGTAAACCGTCTGCGCTGGGCTGATCTAATGTGTCACATTATACTATGGCTTCAACACATTGAAACTGTTATTCTGAGTAATACTGATTCAGTTTTAGATAACTTAACAGACACTGATGAAGAACTGATGTGTTCTGTTGGGAAACTATGTAAAAGGTTCAACTCGATAGAAGCGATGGCATGCTTTAAAGAAGCTGTAGATGTGTTATTTTCTGATGAAAATGTTTACTGGGAGAGAATATTGATGGTATGGATGTTGAACTACATCACATGCTCTTTGCATAATAACTTTGTTAAACAAGAAATTATTAAATATATAAATATACGCATAGGCGCTCTGTAATTCTAGAAAAATAAAATATGTTGACAAGTTTTACCCAAAGCAACAAATTTTTTTCCCAAAAAAATTAGTAACTTAGGCTTAAACGGTTTTATAACTTAAAGAAGTCTCGGTTACAGAATTAATAAAACAATTGGGTGAAGTTTTTGCATTTTTAGCTGACAGCTTTGCAAAGCCTAAGGTTGAAAATTAATCATTTTCAAAAAAATTCAATGTATGTGTCTAACCCAGCATTTTGTGTCTCAGCAATCCTTTAAAAGTTTAGTTGAACTTATATTATCTCTTTTGTTTCAGAGCCTGGAACTGCTTACAGTTATTATAATATATCAACCAAAGCATATGAAACTTGCTCCTATTCTGACTGATTATTTTGATAAGATGTCAGTTAATGGATATACTATAAATGAGAATATTGCTGCAACTGATGGATGGGTAAAACACAATATCCATAATATAATTCATCTGTGACCATTATTTGTAGCAAATATTTTCAGGATTGGAGACAAAAAATGTTGTAACACACAGCAGTTTCAGTAATTTCATTAAGTATGAGGATTGCTTGTCACACCAATCGAACAAGCATAGCTATGCAGATTTACAGATTGCATAATGTAAAGCACTCACATTAGCTGTGGCAAAATTTCAAATATTTCATCCAATCAAATGAAAGTCTCTTGATAAAAATAATACAAGAAACCAAAAAGATTGGTTTTTAAAAGCACCATTGAGGCTTATTTGAAGCATATTTGATATGTTATTTCCTTTTCTCATGTTTACTCAAATGTACATATTTAAGTTTATTTTATATACCAACAATTTTAAAAATTTCATGAGTGTTACATCTTAACTAATTTCATATGTTCTCTTCATGGCTAGGGTAGTGAATATATGTGATGTTGATGCTCTTTTTGTTACCTTTTAGAACATCAACAAAAGACCTGTGATTTGTGTCTTCTACAAATTATTACAGTTTGTTTACTATTTGTGGTTATAAAATTAGAGTTCTTGTGCTCAACTAAAACTTTGACGTTTTATAAAAGTTTAAAAAGACAGAAGCATATTTGACACTATATGCTCACCAAAGATAACTATTGAAATAGAAATAATTTTTTGTTGGTTTTAAATGACAATATATTATTATCTAACATGATTTATAGAAAAATATAGTTCAGTTGTCAGGAAGCCAAAAAGCTGATTGGCCCAAAGTTGTTCTAATGGTAACATCATGCTTGGAAGGTGAAACCTGTAAACAAGCAGTGAGTATAATATTTAGGGTATCCTACATGTAAACATCAACAAAATGGGAATAAAGGTAAATGAGTGGAAGAACAAAAGTATCTGTAAAATTTACTACTATTCATATATATAAATATATATATCTGTATACATAAATATATATATCTGTATATATATATATATATATATATATATATATGTATATATATATATATATATATAGAATAATTTAAAAGAAGATCAAAATTTTTAACTTCTTGTAAATTATTCTATATGCACTGCCTTTATGGCATTGAGCACTTTTTAGTCAGAATATTTCCACTAGATATATTAGTATATATATATAGCATTAATTAATTATCATGTTATAAATTTATAACATGATAATTAACAGATATATATATATATATCTGTATACATAAATATATATATATTTGTAAATATATATATATATATATATATATATGTATATATATATATATATATATACAAATATATATATATATTTATGTATACAGATATATATATATATATATATATCTGTTAATTATCATGTTGAATTATCAGTTAACCAAACCGGGGATTGCAGTAATCTTGAATTAATAACCAACTTTTCTATGAGACTAACTCTTGTTGAACTACTTTCTATCTGTTTACACGTCGATAAACTGATGACCACCTTTTATAAAAGTTTAAAAAGTTTGTTAACAGTTGTAAACAAGCAGTGAGTATAATATTTAGGGCATCCTACATGTAAACATCAACAAAATGAAAATAAAGGTAAATGAATGGAAGAACAAAAGTATCTGTACATTTTAATATCATTAATATATATAAATATATATATGTATATCTATATATAAATATAAACACATATATATATCTATATATATAAATATATATAAATGTGTATATATGTATATATCTGTATATATATACTTATATATATATATATATATGTATATATATATATATATATATATATGTATATATATATATATATATATATATATATATATATATATATATATATATATATATATATATATATATATATATATATATATATATATATATATACTCATGCTACAGACAGTACTGTTTCGGCTATTGAAGCCTCATCAGTGCAGCTCAGAGCTAAGGCAAGGGACACAAATCCCATTACCAATGAGAGTTGACTTCCTGCCACGAAACAACTAAGTTGCCTCGCAGACTTTAAAAAAGTCAATGTGCTGGCACCAGAGTGCTCAAATCACAAAAGTAATGAACTCTGAATATATATATATATATATATATATATATATATATATATATATATATATATATATCAGTTAATTATCATGTTTAATTATCAGTTAACCAAAGAGGGGTTGCAGTAATTTTGAATTGATAACCAACTCTTCTATGAGACTTGTTCTTGTTGAATTACCTGCTATCTGTTTACATGTCGATCAACTGATGGCCACCTTTTATTTTTTCAGCACAAAGTTGTCCTAGAAAACTTACAAAATACAAATAAAAACCTTTAGCCTAGTGTCGTTGCATTTTGAATGCTTTTGTTCGGTTTAGAGAGTTGGTTCAATTGTAAATGTTGAGAAAGAGAATGGAATAAACCAGAACCTAAATGTGAGGGAGAGAAAATAGAGAGAAAAGAGGAAATTAGAAAGCAGAATTTGACACAGCGCCAGTGTATAAATGCACTGAGGACAAGCTTTCCTGAAACTCATTGCAATAGTCTCATAATTTATCAAATATTCTAATTATAGCCTTTAGCTATGCTATTTCTACATTTTAGATGTCTGAAGTTCCTTCTTCCAAATCTTTAGAATGTTTTACAGAACAAATGTCAAAGTGGCATTGTAAAGGTATATCACAAGGTGTGGAAAAAGCATGTGTATGTGGATGGAAAACACCAAGATCTATTTACATGACTCATAGATGTAAAAACTGCCGAGTTTCTATTTGCATGTATCCAGAATGCCGCTATGTGTCCATATGCAAAGATAATGCTGCAGAACATTACCGGTTGAAACACTTAGTCAACCTTTCCGAAAAAACTAAGAGCAGAAAAGAATTCTCATGCTTGAAGAAAAAAGAAAATTGCCGTTGTGGAAACTTTTTTCCAATTAGAAGTATTAAAATCCTAAAATGTTTTCATTGTGGTTACTATAAATGTAACTACAACATGTGCCTTTTCTTCTCAAAGTATAGAAACACTGTGGGAAATCACCAGCTTACCAAACATGCTTCTGACTTGTTTTCAAACCATGACAACTATAAGTATTGCGTTTGCAACTATGTAAAGCAATGGGATGCAGATCGACCACGCATGAAGTGTCCTTACCAATAATGTGATTATATATGGTGTCTCATAGCGAGGTGTGAGCAAAACTTCTTGTCTTTTAGTGGGTGGAGGCAGCACCGCGCAAGAGATCATTTTAGACAAAGTTGTGATTACATAAAACGTTGTCGCAATTGTGCCAAGGGATCAAAGTTACGAGAAAAAATTAAATCTTCAGGAAATTGTCCATCATGTGGTTGGTTCTGGTGTCTGATTGGAGATTGCATTGACGAATTTAAAACTGAGCGGGCACTGGAATCCCACCAAGGGCGCTTACATAAAAATTTCGTAACAATTGACAAAAGTTCGTCGAAATAACTTACAGATTTCTTTTCACACTGCTATTTAGTTGATGTAATGGTTTATGGGAGACTTTTTAACATGAAACATGATTGAATCTAAGATAAATCAGTGCAAAATTCACAAAATGTTCAATTTTTACTGTCTATATATTATAATATAAAAGGTAAAAACCATGAATAGTCGATTACCAGTATTACATATATATTTATTCTAACACCTACATATAATTATAAATTTTTATATTCATTTGTGCGCAGTAAATTTATAAATATATATTATCTATATTTAAAAAAATATTTTTTGAAGAAATTAAATTTTTAGTAATAGCACTACAAATTTGTTTTGTGTGATGGACTCATCAGATGAGGTTGTACTAAAAAAAAATTTCTCCTACGTGTTTTTTATTACTTTTTTATTTTTTACTTTTTGCTAGTACAACAGCGTCGGATGAGTTCATCACACAAAACAAATTTGCAGCGCAATTACTAAAAGTTTACTGTCTTCCTAATATTCCTTTTCAATATTTCATACTCAACTAATTATCTTTTAGGTTTTTAGTATAGGATTCTCTTTTTAAACGCTTTTACAGCTGATGTTAGTATATATATATATTTATATATATATACATATATATATACATATATATATATATATATACCATTGTTTACCATTATATATATATATATATATAAATTATGTATAAGTGGAACTTCAATCTATAAATTAAACATTTTATTACTAACAGTTTCATGTGGTACAATAAGTATCACACTCTTCAGATAAAATGTCTAGAATGAATTTCACACACCATTATTGTGCTCTTATGCAGAGTTAGATAAGCTGATCATTGGATGAGTGTACAAAAGCCAAAAGCCAATTAGTTATGTGATACAATTACGTAGCATGAACTTAGATGAATGTCTGCATGATGATAATAGCTTGTTACGTTTATCAAGGGTGCCTAGTGATGGTCTGTAAATGATAAAGAATTTCTCCCATTAGCATAAGCTACATTTATTGGAGATAGTTCTGTATGCTTTAGCATGTCGTAGATTCTTCCATGAGATTGATTAGCTGGTATTATTGTCCTTTAATTAGCATATATACTTGCTTAATTCAGTAGAGTTTCTCTTAGATGAGTGGTTGAAAGCAGCTTTATGGTTGGTGAATCAGGTCTTGAAAGTGTTCTCCGTTAGTCCAAGGTACGTTTGGTATGGTGAATCGGTGTTGGTTTTCACAGTAGCCTGGTAAATTAATGATGTTTTTAGGCCTCCTCTATTTATTGGGCACTCATATCTTTTTCTACAGTTGCTCGTTCGGTGTTCATTTGCGGTGTTGGAAGTCAGTATAGTTTTGTTGTGAGCATTGATGGACACTCTTATATTGTTCATACAACTGTAGCTAATCTCGATATTGTTGCTGTTGAACATTTTATGTAGTAGGTACCTTGTCGTAAATTCCGTCTCGACTAGTTGGATGAAGAGTTTACCGATGTTAGTATAGACATTATTGCTTCAAGGTGGGTTGTACCATGTAATCGTCCTTCTCCGTTTGCGTAGTCTGTTTTCAGATGTAGATAGATGTTCTTGGTATGATAGTTGGTGGCTATATCCACTCTTGGTTAGTGCTTCTTGGTAGATATTTGCTGTTTTATTGAGGCACTCAGCATTGGATGAAATTGTAGAGAGCCTCTTATTTGTACTTGTATTTTTTTTATTATGCCAGGTGGGAGTTTGGATTCTTTGTTGACATACACTGGTCTCTCCTTGGGTTTGACGTATGGCATGTGTTTACCATTGTCTAGGTCGAGGGTAAATTCTAGGAAGTTTAAAACTCTTTTATTAACATTGACAGGGATCTTTAGTCCATATGACCTGAATATAGCACAGATATATTTTTCATAGATTCTGCATTATGTGCTGAACCTTCTGCTATGCCTAGTCTATCATCTCTGTACAATCCAAAGTTGTTACCATACTTTTTTGTGATCTGATGAAGTAGAAATGTACTAACCAGCTCACAAGTTTCGGCACCGTCCAAACTTCCCATTGTCACATCAAATAGTTCATCAGCTGATGTTTTTCCCCAGTATTCTCTTTCACTACATAGGATTGATCTTATGGAGTGTGTGATGATGTTTCTCTTTTCATCAGTGATGTTGGTAAATTTGGTGGCAAATTCTAGTGCGGCTTCTAGCAATTTCATATTTATTGATGGATAAAACTCAACCACATCAAACTCAATGAATGTGCATTGTGGTTTGTGCTTGATGTTGTTGAACCATCATAGGACTGCTGTTGTGTTTTGGATTGGTTGAGTAGGTTAGCGCTGAGTATCTTGTGTTGATGCAATCTAATAGTTGTTTACTCATCTTGCCAATTTCAGGTTTATTTTGGTTTATTAATCTGCATAAAGGGTTATTCACAAAGTTTGGCTTGTGTTCTTTCAGAGTTATTTATGCCTGTCGTTCAGCAGTGGTGTTAATTCTGTCAACCAATTCCAATTTTTTGCAGTATCGCGAGCTTCAGTGTTTAGTTGCTTACACGTATCATGTGAAATATTCTTATAAATTTTGGTGATCTTGTGGTGTAGTATCACTGTGTAGTTGTCCTCACTTAGTTTGTTGATGTTGGAAGTTTTGTACGAGTAAGTTTGAACGGACAAACAAGTTTTGTGAACTTTTGACTTGGTTGTTCACATCTGCTGATAGCTGTTTTTAGAACTTTGAGGTCGTTGCTCTAAATTTGATTTTTCTAATTATATGTTTGAGCTCTTTCTCAAAGTTTGCTAGTTGAGGTAACGGTGGTGGTGCTTTCTTAGTGTTAAATTCATGAGAATTTTTCGTGTTATAAGTTTTCTGTAGATGTAGGAAGTGAAAGGCTTTTCACTTTATGCGCCTGCATAGCTGTTCAGTTTTTTCCTATGAGTTTCATGGTGTAATCCTTCTTGGTTGGTATAGTGATGTTATTTGGGGAGTAGTTGAAGCTAATGCGTTCCATTTTAATGAAGTGTTGCTTAGATTGGTAAACGTATATAGTAGCATATGTACACAAAGTGAATGCTGCACTGTTGGTTCAATATGTATGCTACACAGTTCGTTCAAATATATGTATATATATATATTTATATATATTTTCTATGTATATATTTGTATGTATATAAATATATATTTACTTACAAACTAGCCAAATGCCCCACATTGCACGAGTATCAAAGACCAACTTATAGACAGTGAAAGGTAGTGTAGTTGCCTTGCACTTGCCATTAGCCTGGCACATTGCCAATAGCCATTTTGAACAATTTAGTATCCATACTGTGAGTCTTACTAATAAGAGCCGTGAGAGCAGGATTTAGTGACTATGCGTAACACGGAGTGTTATGCTTATTTCAGTGTAGATAACAACTCATGTTGCTTAATATTGACACATTGACTGCTTGCAACTCATGTTATTAAATTGTTTAGTTGCTTGTCTGATGACTACTACATTAATCACTACCCAAATTTTCTGTGATTCTGATTTATCATTGCTAGCGACCAATTCTTAAAACTGGACAGTTCAAACCACAGATCACAAACTTTAGGGTTTGTGTAAAAATATATATAATAGTAATTTTATTTTAAAACAAACATTTAATCTTTTAATTCACCGTAAAAGCAAATTTGGATTTGGACTCTCTGTGTTTGCTAAAACGGTCTGCTTTCATCTTTACATTTGGTAAAACTAGGAATAAGGCGACTATTGCTTGTAAAAGTAAACAAATTTTATTGTATAATAAGATTTGACATTCAGGAATTTGTTGAATTTACAAAAACACTGAAGAACTTATGGCCACAAATATATATATATATGTATATATATATATATATATATATATATATATATATATATATATATATATATATATAATGGAGCCTGTTAAATTAGTATTTGATTAAATATACCATTAGAAATTACTACTGAATAACAACAAGAGTACAAGTGAATCTTATTCTGTGAGCACAGGGCATAAGTAACCAGAGCGCTAATTAACAATGATGACTACCAGACAACGGCTCCTCCCGTTTTGTTATATTTCCTATGCACAATCTGTTTTCTGAGTTTCTCACTTACATCATGGTATCTGATTCTAATTTTTCAATGACATCAATAGCACTTATGAGTTAACCCGCCACCAAATACACATAAGTAAACTTTAAAATAACCCTGAGATTAATCTTATGTAGGTATTAGCATATTGCCATAGCCCAAAAGTTGAAACACAGCCAGTTCAAAGGCCAATGTTTATTAAACTACATGTATTCAGTATGCGATGATTTTCTTGTAAACTAGGTTGATAACTACATTAACATGTTAAATAATACCCAACACCTACACATCCCATGTTAATTAGTATGCTTAGTTACATGTAATTTCTGGATGGCTAGTAACCCTGTACTTATCCAGGCACTGTCTCAATAACTAGCCATCTTTATGTACAGACATATGTTGTTCAACCAAATTTACGTTTCTCCAACGTAATTAACCACCTTCTACCAATTCATATGCAAAATTTAACACTAATTGAAACAACTTGTTTTATAGTTCTACCTAGCAATATCCATCAATACAAAGAGTTAGAAGTTGAAAACTTGACAATCAGATTTTTTGCAAAGATTAAAGCAAAACTTCATTTATTTGATTTTTCTTGTCATTAGCATTGCTACAACTTGTGTGTTTAACTGGACAGACTATATATTTTTAGTGAGTTTGTAGTTAGTTCAAGCACGCTCATACAAGACTCTATGAGCTGAAGTTACAAGTTTGTTAAAATAAGAGATCAATGAACAGGTTCAACTAGTGTAGAAGTAACTAGAAGCCTATCAATACAAAAGGGTAATTAACCGCAATAAATTACAGTATGTACACTTGCATTGTTTAAATAAATCAAAAACTTGTATCATACCTGAGAAATAAACCTTCAAATAGTTGTACTAAATAATTTCAAAAGTAACAAGATAAGAAATGACAAAAATGTGGTAAAAGGTTGACTTGCAAAAAAATTCACATTACAGTCATTTGATATGAAAAGATTCACTATGTTTACTCTGCTGTGATGTAGGTGCAAAATATTTGGAAATGAGATTACCAGCTCTTAAAAGCTAAAAGAATGAACAGTTAATCGCAGCCATAACAAACCGTCTTATACTAGAATCTCTTTCCAAAACAGCTCAAATGGGATGTACTTGTACAAGATACTTTAGGTTTACACTTTAAGGCAACCTCATTCATCAAAATATTTTCACAATAGTAATTTATGCATTCAATAAAAACATGTCTATTTTTTATTTGTCTATTTTATTGTCACTGTAATGCTGTCTCTTTCAACACTGATATCATAAAACCTACCGCGAAAAATAGTTTAATATTGTAACCTTAGCTTGCAGGAGTATATGCCATTGTCTGATAAACACGAAAAGCCTGTTGGTCACCTCTGATAATCAAAAGAAGCTGCAGAAACTAACCACATAACAAACCACTAAGTATGGGCCACACAATCAGATTACATCTAGACGGTTTGACCAAGCCGAAACAAAACCTTAAACTAGCGAGCAACTATATTTGATACGAGGTCTTCGGTAAAACCCGAAGTGTTTGTCATAAACTAGTGCCACAACAAGTTTGGTATTGAGCCTATTATTGCCCTTTCAATTCCCGTGAGGACTTCACATGACAAAACAATAACCAAATGTAATGACAACGTCAGATAAATAAACTGATTTCATTCTACGGCGACTTTTAGTTTTTGAGCTTTTGTGAGCTTGTAATCACATTTCCAATACATGTATTTTTCACCTACAACCAACCGGAATAAGACATGGTAAAAATTTTGAAACCAAATAACTGTAATGTTACTTTTGTTGCAAGTTAACCTTTAAATAATGTATTAATTCTCAATAGCTCTAATTTATTTATCTATAATTCACAAGTAACAGTGCCTATACCTCTTGATATTACTTCATTTGTTTTATACAACATACACTGTATAATCCTTAAGTACAACACTAAATTTTTGTTTTTTTAAGTGTAATTAATTAATTAAAATATTAAATTATATGTCTTCATTAAACAATAGCATGTCTGCTTAAAACAGGTAACAAATTTATCCAGGGTTTTTGAACAATGTGGAAAATGTTTATCTGCTACCAACATACTGGCAGTTTCGGTTCAGCAGTTTGGTGAAGATCAGGTTGAAGATGGTTCTGCATAAAATGAATGCAAACAGAGCTATCGGATTAGATTCAATTCCAGAAAGGCTTATAAAATTGCAGCACCAGCTTTAACTTATCTTCTAGCTCATATTATAATTGCGAGCTTGAATTAGGTATATTCCTGTTGGCCTTAAGAGAGGAAAAGTTCAACCTTGGTTCAAGAAAGGTCTACCAAAGCTTGTATTAATTTATTAACCAATATCTTTATAGTCAGGTTCTAGTAAAATAGTTGTTTGAGAAAGTTGTTAATAAGCAAATATTTAGAAAACAATAGCATTTTCACGACACAACAATTTAATTTCAGCAAAATCGAAGCACTAGCCAAGCATTAGTTGATCTTACAAATAAAGTCTTGAATGCATTGAAATATGGAAGAGCAGTAATATAAATAACTTCTTGATCTTAGTAAGGGTTTTGACACTATTGCCTACAGTATACTTTAACATATTAAAATAAATGCACTTTTCATCATCTTCAGTTCGGTAAACAAAAACCTACATTGAAAATACAAAACAGGCAACCTTTACAGGACACTATAAATCTTCCTCTTCAAGTAAAACCTTTTGAGTTCTTACAGGTTCTATTCTGGGTTCAACTTTATTTTTAATATATAATACAGATTTTGAGTCCTTTACTGATCATTCAAAATTTATTTTATATGTTGTCGATACAAATTCATTTTTCGAGTCAAATAATATGAATAATGACACTATACCATAGTTAACAATGAAATTCAGAAAGTTGAGCATTGGTGATATATAAATAAATTACCTATAAAATAAACAAAAATGTATAAAAATGCAACTAGAAATCATGAAAAGAAAAATAAATTAGTAATAACAATATAATTATTTGATTTGGAGTTGAAGGAGGCATAGTCAATAATATATTTAAGAGTTCATTTGGACCCTCACATGACATGAGATGCGTGGAGCTAAAAGACAATTTTGTAATTTGACATCATTTGCACTGAACATGGCATGACATGTCATGTATATTGGCATAGGCCTACTGATTATATATGAGTTTCATAATACAGAAGTATTATGAAACTTATATTAAGCACATTTATTAACTCAAAAATTAGTTACTGCTTGAAGTCTTGAAGAAATGCTCCATTTTGTTATTTAGGAAAATAACTAAGAGCGCAAAAGCCTCTAATGTGCATAATATTTCATAATCCGCCACTTACTTCATCTCGGTTCATTTTTGCTCAGCTGTTTGTTTTGTCTGTTGATAAACTATCTCAGTATAAAATTCGCTTGATCTCTCATTCAAATTCTTTTTCAAGAGATGATGAAACCAAGAAAGTTTATTGCTATTACACCAATCTTTTTAGAAACCATTCTACTTTTACCATTATAATATACTGCTTCAAGTCATAAATCAATCGAGTACTGAGTACCATCACAATGGAGCAGTCTTCAAATAGATTTACGCAAAATCTCAGCATTTAATGGTTCTAGAGTTAATGTTAAAGGCCATTTGTTAAACCTACATAAATTAAAACCTAATGTTTGAGTTTGCCAATTTCTGGAGCCCAGCAACTCAACTAGCAATTAACACATTATATAAATATCTACTACAAATAAAAGGTAAGTTCGTGTAAGACTGAAAAAGTGCTGCATCAAAATTGATGGCAATTAAACTCCCGTAAACATAAAAAACTTAAAGCAAAAATTTTATTTTATTATTTTTAAGAGCTTCACAAAAAGTTTATAGTAAACTGTTCAGACCCAATTTTTTTAGCTTGTTTGTATTTGGTTAAAATACACAAATGCTAAAATCTCTAAACTTTAATAATCAGTTTTTAATAAAAGGGGACGGAAAAGCTACAGTAATTGGAAGTATGCCGACTGAAATTGTTTAAATAAATTAATTACTTGTGTCATAACATAGACATAAACACTCGATTAGTTTATTCAAATAAGTTCCAACATCACAAGATATAGCAAGCTGATTACACATTGTTTGAATTATCAAGAGCAGTAATCTACTTATGTATATTTCACAGGTAACAGTGTATATAGGTCAATTGATAATTATTTGCTTCTAACATACATTATCAATTGCACAATTTCACACAGCCATACATACATAAATATGCCATTTGAAATGGTAATTTAACAATAAAGCCATGATTCACTTGTATTATACATTTTTCACCCTCACCTATATTATAGATGTGATTTTAGGGTTTTACAAAGGTTTTTAGAGTTTTCACTAGCTCAAAAGAGCTTGGCAATGCTGAAAAAAAGCTGCAATTGTTACTTTAAAAATTGAGCCATAAATAATTTTCAACTAATTGTATTCATTTTATTAGAATGCATTTTTTTAAATCTGGCTTGTGCCTCACTTTCTCAGTGTTTTAGTGATGTTAATTTTCAAAAAAATTACATATGCAACTTATGAACCCAATTAAAGGCAAGCAATGCTTTTAAAATATAACTCTATAAAAATAATTAAAGTTCAAAAAGTAATCTAATGAACAAATATTGACATGACTTTTATGATTTGACTTAAAGTGTTATAAAAGTGAAGTGTGCTAAGCGCCTGTTGCCAACTGTTCTTTTGCAAGCTGCCAGTTGCGCTGCCCTGATGCCAGTTTTAAACTACCAGAGAGTCTTTATTGGTTTAGCTATATACCATTTAAATTTTTTGTTTACCTATATACCTAATTGAACAATCAACAATCACACACACGCACGCACGCACGAACGAACGCGCGCGCGCACACACACATGAACAAACGAGAATTAATGTGTGAATGAGTGTATGAATGATATACATACACTGGCAATAAAACTTGCCAGAATACTATGTTTGTTTATACAATAGTAAACGTAGCCTTAGTGAAACTAAAATAGTTCCTGCAATTTTCAGTTTGAAATTATTTTTAAATATGCTGGTTTCTACATAAAAAATCAAAAAATCAATCACACATATGAAAAGGTTTGTTTAGCCAAGTGCGTTTGAAGGAAATATTTTAGGAATGGATATACAACAATATTTTTTTCAAATGAAAAGACAACAACCTTTCGTTTTGTTTATTCACAGCTGTCACATATTTTATTTTAGAATGAAAGAGAGCGATTCAAACAAAGTTTTTTTAAGCCAAGTTTTTCAGGAAACCTTGACAGAGTTGCTCCAGAGTAAAGAATTATTTGAGATGTTTGAACATACAAGATTGATAGGTAAGGCTCAAAAGGTGACTGGACACACAGTATTTATTATAGGTTTGTTTATTACATCAACAATATCTTAGCAAAAATGCTATACAACTGAAATATAGCCAGTTTTAAAAATTTTCTTTTTAAAGATTAATGAATACTTTTAGTTTTTGTTTTGTTAAAAATTAGTGTTTGCAAAAAAGCTTTTTTCAATGTGGATAATGCAAATTCAACCAAAAAACCTGATATCTGGCAAAGCATTGCCAGCAAGAGCGTATACGTAACAAGTAATTTTTTGTTTATTTTTTATTTTGCTGCTTACAATCAAATAGATTTTTTACACATTTTCCTCTTTTATCGTGCTTATATAACTTATGTTAAACCGATCCATATAAAGTTCCTTTAAAATTAACCACACATCCATGACAAGGAAACACATTCAATAACATAAAGCTTAATTTGGATTATTACTGAACCCAAACTACAATTTTAGTTGACCACCTATTATCATCGTTTCTTATTATCATTAATATCATTAATATTATTATTATTATTATTAATATTATCATTCATTTAACAACACCGTTGAAGAATGCTTTTCAGTACTTTGATTTGAGCAATCTGAGCATCCAAAACTTTTAAACTGGACCTTGTAATAATAGTTGTTCTCGAAACACCAATAAAACTACTAGACACAGTACTTTTGCTGATCTTGTCTTTGTTATATTTAGTGTCATACATGCTACAGTACCTGGTCAGAGTTAGCATTTAATGTTTTAGTTGCATAATGGCATTGTTATCTTCTACTAAACATAGTTAAGGGTTAAAAGCTGGTGAAATAATAACCTTGTGAAAACATCGCAGTGAAGTAATTAAGAGCAAATACTTCTTCCAAAGTTATATGGATCATCAATTGCACAATGCAACGCGCAGCTGGCAACATTAAAACTTAGGAGTAAGCATGTAAATTGGTGACAAACTAAATTGAAAAGTTTGATGAATGGAAAGTTGAAGAAAAACACATAGAAATCCAATTATGTTTGTGATAATAAAATTATGTATTATAATAATGCAAGTCCAATCAAAAGTAAAGCCTATGAAACAGTTTCATTTTCAAAAAGTAGCAAACTAGATTTCATAAAAACTAGTGACTCTACATTTAAATAGTGATATATTGTGATTCTTTAATGTTTAATAGAATTATGTGTATTTGTAGGCTGCTATTCATTGTTATTTACAGATCTACTTCATAGAGCAATCTGAATGTGAACAAGTTGATTGGTTCAAAATTATTTATTCTGTGACATTGTGCTTAGAAAAAATTTCAATGAATCAAGCCGTGAGTATTCTCCGTCTGTTTTGTGTTTTACCACAATTCTTTGTAATAAAAGTAAATATTTCATAATTCCAATTTCAGATCAGCTGCTCAATAATCTAATTTTAATCGTGTGTCACCTATTGTAGGTTACATGTAACATAAACTCAAATTTATCAGCTAACCATAGCGGTATTATCTACAGGAGTAAGTCAAATAGCATTGACTAGTAAAGCTTTTCTGATCACCTGCAACGGTCAATCTTATTTATGTAAATGATTCTGAATGATTCCTAAAATACCTTCTGGACTTATGAAACATAAACAAATTTTTATTCATTGCTGAGCATCTAGTTTGTTCAGATTAAAATGTTTAACATATGAAGTAGATGTCCTTTTGGACATTAAAACCAAACGTTCATGCAATATGGCAATGAATGTTTATCAGAAAACTCATGAGTTACAAGTTGTAAGTAATACTAAACACTTCCAAATAGCTAAAAAACTTATTCAGTTAAAAAGTTATTGTTTCTCCTAAACTTATTCATTAAACTCTCATTTCGGTTTTAATGGTATTTAATTTTGACATTTCAAACCTATCATTATATCATTATATGTTAATAATAATTAACATTATATCATGGTATATAATTTATTGTGGACAAATTTAATCAAAAAGAAAACAAAAAATACTTAAAATCCGCTGTTCCTAACTCATACTTCAAAAGGCAACTTTTTTAATATTAGTTTATTTGTGCAATGTGTACGCACAGAACTCATAATGATGTCAGTAATGTGTCTCGATATAAGCTTTCTTAGTTTAAAAACTTAGAAATACTTAAAATAGTGTTTGCCCTGATACTCAAAAATACAACTATACATGTGCGTATTCTAAAAGCAGAAAGTTACCTGGTGTTTTCAAATTTTGCACAACAAAAAGCACATTTGAAAAAAAAAAAGTTTTAATTTTAAAACAATGCATTTAAGTAGATCAAGCAGCACTATACATGTAGCAGCTTACACTACACAATAAAATGATATTTCAAACATATTTAAAAACATATTTCATAGAATTTGTTGCAGTTAAAAGCAGTCCACTTCAGAGTACACAAAAATAGAATCCTAATTGATATTGACTAAACCACTTTTTTAATTCATAAGAATAATGACAAGCTAAAGTTTACAAATTAATAGTTTGGGACATCAATTGAAAACAATGTAAAAAAATAAGTAGAAATGCTTTGCAACCCTTTTATTTTTTTGAATTTTCAAATTTTAGTTAATTGAGTTACCCTCTTCTAAAACTTTGGAATTTTTTGAAAGAAAAAAACCACTAAAAGTCAAAATGGAAAGGTTGCCAAAAATCTGTGTTTGCGGAAACATATCAAAAAAATCATCATCTGCGAGCTGCAAATGCAAATGATGTTGCCAAATTCTTTGCATGTTTCCAAGTTGCAACTTGGAAAAAATATTTAATTCTAGAAATAAAAGCCAAGTGGCAGATCATTATAGACCAAATAATTTGCCTAAGTCTCCTGAAAAGACACTCACTGTTAAGTTTTCATCTAATTTGAGAAAAAAGGAGCTATGTGACTGTGGATTCTTTTTACCAATTAGGAATCTAAATGTATTTCTATGTCAGCAGTGTGGCATCTACAAATATATGTAAAAATCCTGCCGTTTTTCCTCAAAAACAGCAGGCAGTGTTAGAGGTCATCAGTTCAGAACACATTCATCTGAATTGTTTTATATCCCTGAAATCTCTACTTATTGTGTATGTAACCAAAGGAAGAAGAGAGACACCGGTGTCTCATACATGAGATGTCTGATAACAGATTGTGATTATATTTGGTGTTTGATAGGGAAGTGCGAGCAAAATTTTTTATCAACTTCTTTGTTGATGGATCACTGGAAAACTTTCTACAATAAACAAAGACTGCAATTAATAGAAAATATGTGGTAATTCTTTTGATGCAAAATAATAAAAAAAAACTATTAAAAATGGCAGACTTTGTTTGCATATCAGAATGGTGTTTTTTCAACAATTTCCATTCTAATTTTGGCTGTGAAAGGTTAATCAACAGCACTCAAAGTTCCCACACAAAACTTCAGTTATAAATAACAAATTTTTCTAAGTCAAAATTCAGAATTCTGTTGATATTATTCATTCCATTCCCATAAATATAAATATTGGTCATGTTTTAATGTGGATAGATAATATAATTTTATAATAACTTATCAAAAAGTTTTAGGCTGGCACATTCTTTTCATCAAAGATTGGTAAGTTGGATTATCTGGCAGTCAGAGACGCTTTAGCGTTCATAAATATATTTCCTAAAATTTACTACAAAACAAACAAATATATTGGAAAGCCTTGCACATTTCTGTGACTTATTTTTTTCAAAATTTCTAACTTGGTGAATCAAACCGTAAATATGTCTTAACATCAAATCACACTAAAATTTTGGAGTGTTTGTTTTGACATTTATTTCCCTCCAAAATTATTTTTGTTGAACACAAAAATATTATATTAGCAGCAAAGCTCCGATATAGACCAAACTCTATAAAATACAAACATATTCGTTGCTGAGGCCAAATGTCTTTGTACTATATTTACAACTTTTCTCAACCAAAAAAATACAGTTATCTTATCAAAATTAGATATTGTTAAAGAAGGTTGTCAAATACCGCAAAAGTCAGATACACAGTGTTGCACCAGCCCTTGATTTAACACAACATATGAGATACAGTTTACATGTTATGAATCAGGGTAGAAAAATCTTAGCTTGTAACTAAAATGTGCCTCATTCTCAAGTACCCATTTATACTCGCAAAGTGCTAAATTGAATTGTTTGATCATATTTCTAGCAGAAAAAACTTGTTTGCACAAAGGCTCGCAAAGTAAATGGTAATGCTAAATAACCTTCATTTAAAAAACTTTCATTCACGGCCAGCAGCACAGCAAAACTTATTTTTTGCCAATAGCTGGTTTCATCACCAGTTTAAAATATAGTTAAAACTGGTGGATTGTCAATAAGTTGTACTTGTCAAAACATTCTACATTTATACAGCAATAAGTTTTGAGCACATGGTCATGAAATAATTATAACTGCAAACTCTGTAATTCATAAAAAATTCATGGTTTTATGATGATATACATTTCTGTATGATCTTTTTGATAGCTGCGTGGTTTATATTTTGTATGGGCTTAATAGTTAGAATAATTACATTCAAATTGGAAAATTTTGAGTTCCACTGTTGGTGTCATCATTACAAGCCGAGTTCACAGTTGTTGTATTCATGTTACTTATGAAATAAAGCTTGTGAAAAGGTATTCATAACTGTGATATTACTTATATATAAATATTCTAAATTATTGCATATTGAAAAAATCATGTTAGCTACGGATTAGTATTATTAGTCTTAATAATTCTAGCTTTTATGCTGTTGGCATAGAACTAGTTCGAGTGATCATCTGAAACTGAACATCTATAAACACAACACATACTTAAACTAGTTCAATTAAATCAATCAACTGATTCTCAGCAGATATTTTCACTTAACTTCGAAAGCAATCAAAGGAATAGGTTCAATGATTTATGCAATAAAAAAATCATCGAGGTTCTGCATAAGGCTAAGAGAGATATTCAGTTAGGTCCTTATAGTATGTCTTGAAATAAAATTAGCCAATTTCAATTCGATGTAGAATTAAAAGTTATAATAGGCACTCTATTAAATGTTAGGTTTGTACCTAAAGCTATAAAATAAATATAGAATCAACCCAATTAATAGAAAACACTCGATGTTGCATATTTTAGGTACTTTCCATCCCTACTTCCGGCTAATTTGCAACAGCAACATAATGCTTCTTTTGTTAGGGAGAAAGCAAGTTATTTATTGCAATGAATTTATCTTGGTACGTTGCTACTTCTTTACTGCTCACTGTGTGTCCTAAGTATTTGGCTCAGTCTGCAAATAGGGCACATTTTTGAGACTTCAACTTTAAATTAGCTGCCAGGAACAGTCAGATGACCTCTCTCAGTGAGATGACCTCTCTCAGTCAGATGACCTCTCTCCCAAACTTTCAATGTGATTGTCCATTATTGACACAAATATGATGATGTGGTTTAGATGGACTAATAAAGTCTGAAAAATGTTTTTATTAACCTCTTAAATTTAGAAGGAGATGAGGTTAAGCTAAAGTGTAACACCTCCAATATGTTGAGTCGAAAACGTTTGTTTCTGGAATTGCAGACTCGCTTTAAAAAAATGAAATATTTTAATTATGTTTCAGATCATAAGCCCAAAAAGCATACATAATACTATTAGTGAGCCTTGAATATATGGTTTTTGAGCAGTTGAAAGTGATCACTTCAGTCTAAATGTTTTGGGAAAACAAAATGGGTAATCCAAGTTTTTTTGGCCATTGATATTCCTTCTCACTAAACAATGCTGTCTGCAAACAGGATGTCTAAATACTCTTTAAAACATGCTGCAGCTTCTGTGCTACTGAGCTTCTTACACAACTTTCCAACAGGGTACCACATAGCTTTATCACAGACTGTTGGATTTGGTTGCACTGAAACAGACGGATGAGAGAAAAACTGGTAATTTTTAAATTTCAAGAAGATGGTTCTCACTTCGGTTGTCTTTACTTTTTACAGAACTATTTGAACTATTTAAAAGGGAAAGATAAATGTATAAGATTTATGTAAAAATCTTTTTTTCAAGCATAACAAAGTTGTATAACTATTAGGAAAATTTACCTATGGAAGACTCCAAAAGCCTAGTTTAGAATATGTACAGCGGGTCTTTTTTCATGGCATTGAATTTTAGCGGAATGAGAATGTTGCCACAATTTGAAAGAGTGTAAATATCAGCTGTTTAGGACTCTGTAAGAGTGTAAATATTAGTGCTATTCTAAAATAACAACAGTAAGTTGAATGACTAATGTTTTTGCATTTCATGACAAACTTCTTTTACAAAAATAAAAAAGTTCTAAGCATCTAATGCAGTCGTTTAAAAAATTGAGCTGATATGCGCATCCAGTAATGAAGTGCACACAAAATTCCTAAATTGAACTCAAACAGCTTATGATTCTCAAAACACTGAACAGCTCAAACTTAGAAAGAAAGATTAAACTTATATCTGGCGAACCATATATTATGAGAAGAGTTTGAGTAGAAAATAAATAAAATAGAAAGTGAAAACTCTAACATATACAGAATAAATGCTAAAACATAGCTACACCAGAATGGTACTACACAACCCTCAGCTGCAATGGACAAAGCCAAATGTGCTCATGAGAGAAATATATGCAAAATACCCAACTTTCCTCAAGCGAAAAAAATAGTCCAAGCCTTGTGGGGAATTAGAGTAAAATTGCCTAAAGTAAGTTATAGATAACTGTGAGAGGAGCTAGTAGCAAATTAGTTTGTTTGTTCAACTGTTCAGTAGTTTAAAGGTGCCTCACTGGTCTGTTAGCTAGTCTCTTAACCTTCTTAGTCTACAGCGTCAACTGGCATTGGTAGATATTATTGGTAATAACTATGATTGAAGTAAATGTAAATAATCGTTTGCAATGTAGCTGTTAAGACAAGTCTTCATTTAATAACTATATTGTTATTACTTTATATTGAACTGCTAATAAAATTTTGTCGAATTTTTTATTTTGAGCTCACTTGATTGACAAAGAGACTTATTACTTAAAATATTTGTATAACAAGAGCCAGTGGCTGGAATGCAGCAACAAGGGCAAATTAGAAGCTGCCACATATTTTGCTAAGCATTGCTATAACTCAAGACATTTCTGTGTTTCGTTCCCTGATGCACTTTCAGTCCTAGATCCGTTTCAAATTCATCGGTACAATCATTTACAAGGCACCAACGCCGTCCACACGTTGGACAAATTCCACTAACTTTATTTGTGTCTCTCATCTTAGATGCTTTGCCACAATTATAACATTTATTCCAATCACATAAACGAGTTGTATGTAGATTGTGTTCTCTCCTGCAGTGCAATCTCCAGCCTTCAATTGACAAACAGTTTTTCACACATTTTCCTATTAAACACCATATATAATCACAGTCTTTGTTGGGACACTTTATGAATGGTAGCTCTAATTTTCGACACTTTTCAAAGTTACAGACACAATAAGTGTAGTCATTATGAATAGAAAATAACTCAGACTTGTGTTTTTGACTTTGATGCGCTCTAACGCTTCCTGAAGATTTAGAGAAGAGGTTACAGTTTTTATACATACATTTATAGTTACCACAATCTGAGCATCGAATTACTTTGTAGTTTCTAATTGGAAGAACGCTTCCACAATTGCACTGATATTGGTCCTTTTAAGCTAAAAATCTTTTGCTGCAAGCGTTTTTTTTCTGAGGAAATTTCGGAGTGTTTTTCTTTATAGTGCGATGTAACTCGGCGTGGATTGTCGGTACTATATCTACATTCAGGATACATGCAAAGATACAGATGACATCCTTTGCATTTATGTGACATATAGTGTGACTTTCGGGTTTTCCATCCACATGCACAATGTTTATCTACAGCTTTTGTTCTGTTGTTTTCAAGCTGCTGATGACTTCCTTTAGTACATTTTTTTAAATAATCTAAAGAATGAATTTCAGACATTTACAAAACCGGCGAATAGAAACAAAATTATGTATCAATTGACAAAGTTTTGCAAAAACATTTTGCAAAAGCTTATGCAACAAAATATGCAAAATAATATTTTGTTAAGCATCATGATCTACATGCATTTTATCTTTAGACGTTGTTTATTTAAATAATCTAATTGCTCATTGTTATACAATTCAGTTTTTTATTTACTGCCAACCAAAAGTGTCAACGTTCCAATGGGTAGTTCAACCATTATAGAAATGTAATTTATTTAATTCCCCTGCTCATTCTTTTTAAAAGACAATTAATAGAGTTTGTTGTATTCAACATATCTGTGTATAAAACTTCAGACTTTTTAAACCTGATGAATACTATTTTCAAAAAACAATTGATCATAGGCCGGCCAATTTTTTTTAATCTTACTGTAAAACCAAAAGCGTTCATCTGCAATAACAAAACTACATCAAAATTATATGTGTTGCATAATTGTATCTTATTATCTTATATTATTATCAACAGTAGCTTTAAACTTTAATTAAATTTAGCTTGAATAAATGTGCTTTTTCTTTAGGTTTGGAAGCCATTTGCCACACATTAGAATTGCTATCATCACCCTGTAGATATATCTACACATATATATACACAACTCTATATTTACATGTACAATTCACATATATGTAGGCAGTAAAAGTGAGCTGCTGTGTTATTTTCATCTAAATAAATAAAGTCTAAACTAAAAGGTCTAAACAATCTTTGGTTGACTTGAAACTTTCAGTCTAGATCAAAATTGTTCTATATACATGTATATAAACCACAACTTGACTGACTGAAAAACTTTCCATTAGTTATTGGTGAATTATTTTTAAATAGTTTCTGACATGACTACTAAAGTCTGAACTAAAGCCAAAATAATAGGGACTTCTGTAGATTACAGGCTTAAAGGTTGACTTGCAATAAAATTCACATTACATTTATTTGGTATCAAAATATTGGCCATGTCTTACTTTGTTGTGTTGTATGTGCCAAATATGTGGGAATGTGATTAAAAGCTCTTAAAAGCTGACAAACAAACAGAAAATTGCAGCCACACAAGACAGCGGCAGTTTAAATTCGTTTTCCAAAACGGCTAAAATGTGACGTATGCGGGCGAGATGGTTTATGTTTACACTTTCAGGCATTCTTATTCGTCGAAATATTTTCACAAATATTCTTCGCGCTTGCAATAAAAACCATGTCTATTGTTATTATGCGTCTATTTTATCGGCATCGTAATGCTGCAACTTTGAGCACTGATATCTCAAAACTTAGCATAAAAATATGTTTGATTTTTTAAACTTAGCTTTAACAATTGCGAATCATTCTCTAATAAAAAGTGATGAGCCTTTTGGTCCGCTATGATGGTCGAAAAATGTTGTGGAAATTGTTCGCGTCATATGCAGAAATTGTAAGTCACATGATCAGATAATGTTAGTTTCAGTTCAAGTTTGATCTATCGCAAATAGCAAACACGCTTTCTTGTATTAAACTTGTTAAATGCAATTCTTCATAATGTCTAACGCGCCAAATCGTGTTTGTGCAGCTGCCAAGCTGAGAAGCACCTTTTTTCCTTGACCAAGAGCAGAGAAAAGACCAGACCTTCACCGGGCGTGGAGCAACTGGGTAAAGCTGGATGTGACAAACTTTATTTATTCGCCTGCTTACTCTTACCTTTGTTTTTGCCATTTCAAAGACGACATGTTTTCTAACATGTTTGCATACTCCACATGTCACCAAAGTGTGTGAGTAATTTATTTTATGAACTACTTGTATTCGTAGTAGTAACTCGGGTTATTTTCTAGTATTCTCCCAATACTACTGTATTAATCTATTTTTAATATAACAATATTAATGTCAGTTAATTGTAATATGACATTATTAGTATTTTATCTTTTTAATTACGTGTATTTTTCTTATTATAATAACAGAACTAGTTCATACTCCATATATATCTGTGGAATGTAATACATTAATCTATGATTGATAAAATAATGTTAACAGTTTCACGATTTATTTCGCCAAATTTCTTAAACCAACTTATTTATAGATATGTTATCTAAAATAGGTAATGTCATTTTTTGGTATCATCGTTAATAGCATATTAGTATTATTAGATGATTATTATAAGTATTAGACTAAGAGTTTGTGCCACCCACTGAAGACTGGGAAGAGTTTGAGCGCTATGTTGGCCAGCGTCAAATGCTCTCCAACTACCTGTAAGATAGAGTTGAACTTAACCAAACTTGACAAAATATAAAGAATATCCATAAAGCTATTACTCACATTTTTATGTTTGCAATATAATGGATTCTGATAAGATTTTGTAAAATCTGTGTCATGATTGCATGGCTATATATTCATTCTTTTTCTGATCAAGCAAATATGATATAATAGCAGGAAATGATATAGTACAAATCTTATTGCAAGTCAACTATTGTCTTGTGCTTTCAGACTCAAATCCTGCTTCAAAGAGGAGAAAATAATAGTAAGTGTGACAGCACTCCAGCGACATTTTCACTGTCACGCCTGCGCCCCCTCTACTTATTCACAATTGTGCGAGAAGGTGGATGGGTAGAGTTCAAGGTTAAATGTGCTTCCTGTCACCAATCGTACACTTGATAAACAACTGCCAGAGTGAACAGAGCTCACGTCATCAACCCCCTGCTGGCAGCTGCATCACTCTTTTCTGGCGGGTGCCTTACGCAGAACCTCGGTTTTCTGTCACTCCTGAAAATTGTGATACCAAGCCACAGCATTTGCCTCTACCAACAAAGAGAATACTCACATGGTGTGAGTGTTAATATTTACCCATACATAAACTTGGAGAACGTGAGTAAAAGCTTGGCACACTGATTGTAATAACGACATTTACATGTAGATACAATTTTTTTCTTGAAATGAAAACATGTCATCATTCAAGTGAAATATATTATAATTTAAAATTCTGATTCTTCATCATAATATAGCACAAAAAGAGAAAGAGGATTCTACCTTCTTGTACTAATAATAGTGATACGAATTAATATAGGAAAATAATGAAGTTTTTCAATATTTTACAGTGTATTGCTGAGCAGTACACCCTGCATAACGAGGGATTGATGGCAGCAATCGATTGGGAGCTTGATTTGGCTGGTGACGGTAGATGCGATAGTCCGGGGCATTGCACACTATACGGGGCCTACATTATGATAGATTAGAGCTGCCGTTTAATAGTCAGGAGCCATCTTGTCAATGTAAAACTTTGGCAGTTTTTACTTCACAGCCTGACTAAAATCCAAAATTTTAATAGTTATCAATACAAAAACATGAAGTTGCTCATCTAGCTAAACTGTCTTTACTTTGCAGTCAACGAAGACCACCCGCTCTAACGCAATGGAGCAGGAAGGCTTCAAGCGATGCCAGTCCCATCTAATTACCCACGGCCTGAGAGTGAGGTCCATTACAAAGGATGTGTTACAAAAGTTGTGTGCATACCGCAACCATGTGTTTTGGCTTATGCCGCAAATTCGTCGCGGTGAGTGATGGCCTCTACCTGCCTGCTTGGTGTCTAAGATTCGGGCTTTTTCCCACCAACGGATGATGAAGAAGAGTTTGCAGGCAGGCAAACAAGATTTTAGGCATTAGCCAAAGACAAGATTGTGGTATGCACACAACCTTTCCCGAGCATTTGGCGATGGCTCTCCAAATGGGAATAGATTATCTACCAAAACAATTATTGAAAAACAAGAACTGCTGACCATCAAAATAATTTCGATCTTTATATAATAAAATCATAAAACTAATACGCTCTCTACTGTAGTACATGTAAGTGTACAAACCAAATATAACAGTTTTCCTTGTGTTCCACGAGTTCAAAACATGTGTGTTCAACTGATGCAATAAATGTGTAACACAAAAAATGCAGATAATGCTTGACACATTAGCGTAGATTTGGAGTTGTTGGCATAAAATGAAAATCCAACTCACTATGATATCGCAGGTAATTATTCCAACCCAACTCAAGAGGTGCAGGCGCTACAAGTTTGTCAACACCAGGATGCATACACATGCATTCCTGCTACCCGCGGTCATAGAGACGATGCACAAATTCAGCATCATGGCAGCACAAACATTCAAAAAGAGATGGCATGTCTTGACAGCGCTTGCAAACACACCAATCTGTTGCAGGTGGTAATAGCTCCTAAATAAATGAACAGATATGTTTATGCAACCATAGCTATTACATCAGGTTGAAGTTATCCAACAGTAAATAAGTGCAGCACTAGGTTTAAATATTAAAATTCTTAATGTTGTCATTCAATAAATACATGTATCTGTAATTATTTTTTCGCAATATGAAGCGATAATTATCATCACTAAAATCCTATACCTGGATATATAATATTCATTCTATCACTCTCTAGCGAGAACTATTACTACTAGCTAGCTTGGCACATAAGATCTGGCTAGTGGCAGTGCTTACTTGCTGGGAGGTTTGATATTGTTGAAGATCTTCTTCAGATAGAGCATAAGGCTCAAAGCGCCAGGGTCTTAACTCTTCAGAATTTGATTTTTTTTATGATCGCAACTCAGACATGTGCACAGATGTTGATTTGTTGGACGGAATGGCCAAGCTGAAACTGAAAAGTAGCGAGCATCTATTATTGATACAGGATCTTCGGTTAAACCCGAAGGGTTTCTCAGAAACTATTGCTACGATAAGTTTTATATTGAGCTTTTTATCGGCCTTTCAATTCACATGAGAACATCACGGGACAAGACGATAACCAAACTCCGCAGAGGCGTCATCAAAAAAGAGATTCCAATATATGGCGGCTTTTCGTTTTTTGAGCTTTTAAGAGCTTGTAATCACATTTCTACATATTTGGCACTTATAACACAACAGAGTAAGACATGGCAGATATTTTGATACCAAATAACCGTAATGTGAATTTTGTTGCAAGCCAATCTTTAAGCTGTGTTCACTGCAGCTATATTGCAAACGTAGTCTTTCTAGCCAATCTCACAGCAACTTAATGAAAACTATTTTTACGATTTTTCTATTCACAATAGGTCACACTTGTATCAAGAATGGGTGATATTTCTAGTTAATCATTGTTTTTTTCTTTTTGGTAATTTTAGCTACCATGTTTTTTACTTAGGCCTGCTTTGAATTTCATTGATGGTTTCTTACTAATTTTCTGCTGCATATTTTTAGCTAGTTTAATTATAACTTTGCACTGCCTAGTTGATCATTAACAACTCATAACTATTATTACTAGTGCAATATGAGTCAATATTATTGCATGGACATACATGTATTTTTTTCTAATACCTGTAATAATCTATTAAAATCATGACTTTAAAAGCATTGTTTTATCGCAATAACAGTAGAAATTGAGCCATATTTATGTTAAATAGCACTTTTTGGCTGTACCATGAACGAATTATTACTTGCAAATGAAGTCGTAACAATAAATTAACCGATGTGAAAACCAGCATAACATTCACATTGAATAAGAATGTATGACTTGCTGTGAAAGGGATGTCAGTTGCTACTCAAATAAAAAAGTGGTATAAAATCGGTCATCGATGGAGCGCTGCATAATAAAACTTATCTGTGAACCAAATCAGTTTCTGGCTCATTTGCTTTGTTCATTCAAGGCATTGGAGAAATGACTGAAAAACTGACTAAAATTTCCAGTTTTGAATGTGGCCTTGTATAATGTCATTTGATAAACAAAGGAACAAAAAAAAACATTATCGGCTGATTCACACAATAATAGTAAGAACATCTCCAACAATGCTCAAATTTTGGATGAATTTTAAACTAAGCAAATTTTACTTACTGCTTGATTTGAAGGTTTACCTCTTAGACATGATGTAATCTTTAAAACAATTTTAGGTCACTCAGGGCATTTGTACCCTGACACCTCAATTAGTCTGATCTAGAATGAAATAAATATATTGAATCTAAAGTAGCTTGAAAACATTGTGCTGCATACATATCGGGGATGTTCATTAACACATATGAAGGTGTTACGGGTCATGTTAGTTTTAACCTCTCAGCAGCACCATTTTAATCTTGCTAAATCTAAGAAATTGTTTTAGCCAAACATAAACTTTATTAATCACACAGGTTTAAATATATCACCATAATATCTGACCCTGAGTGAGGCAAAAGCACAGCTAAAACAGCACTGTTGCTTCTCTTGCATAAACATAATTTATGCAGAGTAGTGAGTTGTAAAGTTTCATAGGCGTACAAAGTCATTTTTTCGGAAATGGTCAAGGTTTGCAAATTCCATGAGAAGATTCATAAGGAGCAACATATTTTCAAGGTAATAACCTAAATACCAAAGAAAATATAGGAGCAGGAAAGATTTCCTGAGTTAAAAAGTTGTTGTTAATGTTTCACATTATAAGGTCTCTAATAAAATATTTTTAGCAAACTCACTAAACTTTTGAACAGTGGCTCTTGTTTTGATCAATCTGCTCCTTGTTTAGAAAACACACAATGTAGCTTTATTAGCTAGCAAAAAAATGAATTTGAAAAACATCCTGTGTGAATTTGCTGATAAACAAATAAACCCCCTGTTTGCTTCAGACTGAAGCAATTTTTATAAGTTTATTAACTATTTCGTCGCAATTTTGATACAGTTTTTGTCTCACCCATCCACCTGTTGCAGCAATGTGTTCATTTATAGTATAACGGTTCACCAAAATTTTCTCAAAGTAATTCGTCAGAATAGGGACAAGTTTGATGTATTTTGGTTGATATGTCACAATAGTTGAAAGCAGATTCATGATCTAAAACAGTTTAGAAGTACAGACATCTACCAACGTTTTCACAAGTGATTGTATAAAAACCGTGTACTACCTCATTTAACAGAGATCTTGACCAGGTAGCGCCTTGCAATTTGAATTATTACTATGTGGCAGATTATTAGTTTAACGAATATTTTAATTGGAAAAATTCATGTGCTCAGTCTTTCTAACATTTTTGTACTACAAAACACTCTGCACCTCCGATTCTCACATCAAGTACATTTACGCTAGTAAGTTTTCTTGTATTACCATCATGGAATGACTAAACTTTGCTGATTGGGATATTTTCCAACAACCATATGTTTAGATTTTGTCGTAAATAGATTAATGAAAACATTTCATATTTAACTTATGTTTAATAATAGTATGTTAGACATTAAATAAAAATGTATTTAAATCTTATTTGATAAAAAACATTGTTAAATAAACAAGCTAAATTTTTAGTTGAATGAGGTTAAAAATCCAGCAAATACAGTGTGAAATAAACTGTAGAAAAACTAACACTTACATGTATTTGCCACTTTCAAAGAGAATTAAAGATAGAAAGTAGGAAATGACCAAACTCTATATTTTGAATTTACTGAGTGAACATCTGTTTTAGTAGTAACACAAACATAATTTGATTATTACTGTTTTGTAATGAAAAGTTCACAATAAATTATAATTTCCCATATAAAGGCTATTTGACACTTCTGTTGAAATCTTTATTCATAGTTATTGAAAGAACTTCACCAAATACAACATCAACTTCAATCAGAATATTAATATAGGCTTTTCAAACGTTCTAAAGCATTTTTCTGATTAACATTACCAAAAGGTGTTTGCAATGGAATTTTGTTAAATACCAATCACAGTGAAGAGTGTTGAACATATTATGCTATTAAATAATATCACATGTATTTGCACTACATTTAGCTAATAAATATTTTTACTAATGAAACTGATTAAAAACACCAATATTGCAATCTAATACTTTACATTTTCACTAGTAAAAACATTTGAGATCAACTTAAAACTGCTTGCTTTACACTGATAAACTGGATATGCATGCATTAATTATAGTTTCATATTCAATTCATCTACAAATATTCAACCTTTCATCACTCATCTTTTGAGCGAATATATACATGTAGTTAATTGTTCTAAATACAATGAGTTAACATTTGTTTTGTTCTTTGCACTATCTTGACTTTCTCAAGTTTATGGAAGCGCATAAGTTTAATGTGTGTCTGCTAATTTAAACTATGGGTGAGCATTGCCTAATGTTGATTGTTAATCATACCGTCAATATTCTCTCCCAGTTTACAGTTCCATCTGAGAACATAGCATCTATAGCTTCTTTAAGACATGCCATTGCTTCTATACTGTTGAATGTTCTACATAGCTCCCCAACAGAACACATCAAATATTCGTCCCTGTCACTTTGATTACCTAAAGCTAAACAAGTAATAATAAGAAGGTGACTTTACCATGCCACTGTTTGAGTCTAGTAGGCAGTACCAATCTGAATTAAACAGAAAAGTTTTTGATCACAGCTTGATTAAAAACGATTATAGTCTTCTGAGTTTCTATGAAATAGTTTTCCCCTTTTTTAAACTGTTGTGATATTCCACTAGCGGTGCGTCCCGTCATTATCCAGGTGTTAAATATCAGCTTAAAACAATGAAAAAGAGAAGAGTTGCCTGCCACTAGCTATTGGCCTGGCACATTGCCAATATAAAGTTTTAGTAATCTTACTAATAAGTGCCACGGTTTCTAATGACGGTAAGTCATAACGTTTCGTTGTGTAGTTTGCTTGATAGAGCAACAAACATTGCTTATGACTCAATCAATCTCTGTGGCCAAAATGCTATAGAGCTGAACAGGCAAAGGGACGGTTTAAAATCTAATCTTTTTTCAGTATGGATTCTTTATACCAAGATTCTAATAGCTATAGCTGCACATACTGAAAGACGACCGAAGAAAAATGTACAGAGTTGTTTATATATAGAGGATGTTCATTCAAAAATGAAAAGCTGTTTTCACTAAAAAACCAAGCGAAACTGCTGATGAACATGTTTGTCCACCTGATGTTACTTGCTTTTTAGAATTTTTGAATGATTGTTCTTATTGGGTTATTTAAATCTGGTGTTGTTTGAACTTAATTTTGAGGAGTCCAAAATTACTAGAAAACACAGTGTCCCAAAACAGATTGAATCATGGCAGAAAGCAGAAAAACAACCTTCTTATTTAACTAGCTTTCGTAAATAATACTTGTGGACCTCATTTTATGATGTGCGCATTTGAAATCGTATGATGAAACACATCATATTATTTTATAGCAAACATTTTTATAATACATTTAAGAATAGACAGGAAAAAATCAATAGCACCTTTGGTCAAGCTTTCTATTTCAGTTGCAGTTTACTTTTTTGTTAAGATTTGCAAATTCTGCCCAATTAGAAAGATAGTTGCCCTGATAGCATGAATATAAAAAAAAGTTCAACAAATGATAAATGATAATATAGCTTCTTATAAGGAGACATCTAAGTTTTAATGAGATCCCACTTGGAGGTTTCAGGTGAGCTAATTCAAATGACTGTTTATCACCTCATGTAGCGGCAACCCTATTCACAGTTATTTTGTAAGAGACCAATTGCCAAACATTTTAGTTTTGCTTCATAAAGAAAATGGCTTGTGAACACAGTTTGATAACTTTAACTGTAATTGATGTATCAGTGAAATAATGCATATTTTAGCCTGAGCATCCCATAGTTCTTTTAACTCTTTTTTTCTTGCTCCTACTGTTTTAAAAATGAATGTTTAGCATCGGCATTAGCTAAATTAAAAAATCATAAAGTTTACATATAGTTCAGTAATTCGCAGACTAGTTTAAAATTCCTCAAAGCCTCATAGTAGTACAGCATTTATTGCAATGAGTTTCTAGTATGATCTGCCATGGATTACGTTAGCCTTCCTATACAACGCTTTTTGCCTTATAATGTGTCAAGAGAGAATTTTGATATATTAAATAATCATATTCTTTGTCCAGGGAGAAATTGGAAATATTTAAATTTATTTATACTATTTAATTTGAACTATGATTTGCAATTAATTTTACACTGTAATAATAACAATAATTTAATGTTTGACTGATAAAATAAATGATATTTTTTGTGTATTATATATGAGTGTAATAATATTATGGTTAATTGGTTCTATGTGTAATGGTTAGCCTCTAGACCTTTTTGTTCAATTTCTCCCAAGGCAAATTTTAACCGCAGACAAAATAGCACTTTTGCTCCATAAAAATCAGACTGCTGATATAAGGCCACATTGAAATTACAACTCCATCCATGGAGATAGACACTCCTATAGTTCTTCTTGCAACTTGTTTTAACAATAAAGTGTTATCGCAATGATAAACCCATATATCAGAGTTCAACAAAAATAGTATTGAGAGTGCAAGACCTACTACTGATTGTAGGCAACTATCTAATAAAAAACAAGAATGTGCCAGTGGTTTGTTTTCAAGTGTCTGTAAACTATATTTTCTTTGGAAGGCCAAAAATATATGTAATTTTTTCAATACTATCTAACAAAAGCAAAAATAATAAAACCCTTGTATAGTTAGCCCATTTTAGTTATGGCCTTTCCAGGTTTGGTAGTTACGTGTCGGCGAGGCGTTTAGTGACGCGGCGTGTAGTCATGGCTCCTTCTGCTGGCAAGGGGCTGAACCAATTCTAATTTCTCAGGGCTTTGTAGTTTCTTAGCTTCTCGCCATTGTGGGTAAATTATATCTGCTGTATGTTCAATGGGTTGATCCTCTGCGGGCTGTCCACTGCAGGCTCTTATTGCTTATATTAGCCTCTCTATGCACCCTCTTTTGCTGCTTGACTCGCTGCCAAGTTGCTTTCTCTGGCTCGCTGCCAGATGCGCTCTGGCTCAATGCCAGATCATCTCTGGCTTCTCGCCTCTTTGGGTAAATTGTATCTGCTGTATGTTTCCTTCTCCATAAGTTGATCATTTGCAGGCTGGCTGCTGCAGGCTCCCATGGCTTATGTTAGTCTCTCTCTCTATGCGGCCAATTTTGCTGTTTGGTCGCTGCCAAGTTGCTGTCCCTGGCTCACTGCCAGATGAGCTCTGCTTTGGCTCGCTGCCAGCTCCTTCTTATATACTTATTTTCGGATTAGTGTCAAATGTCCCTGGATTTTTACAACCTTTTCATAATGCCAATATCAATTGTTTTCGGTGTCAGCCAGTGTTCCTTTCTGACATTTTATATCTGACGCCTTGACAGTTGATATCTTATGGGATTCCATGACAATGCAATAGGCTCGTGAATTAAACTAAGTCAATAATTTGTACAAGATTGGCCATAACCTGAAAACCGTCAATAGCTGATTCACACGAAATTAATTTTGCTATAGTATTCATTTTGAGACAGTTATAATAATCTGTTTTTGATAAGGCAATAAATATGCTCATATTTCATGCTATTCTATATTTGTTACATCAATTCTGTTTTTTCAAAATAATTAAAGTCATGCATTGTTATATTATGATTTTATAAAATCACACAATCTATAATAAATGATGTTATAAGCTATATATATAACAGTGTTGTAAATATTCGGTTAGGTTTGGACTGGTCGACAGTCTGATGTATGTACAGTGTATGTCCTCGTTGTGGTTGTATCTCTAAGTGCTTAGCATATGGCCATACATCTTCTTCGTCAGTTACTGTAGTGGTGACATCCTATATAGACAAGCTTGTTAATATCTTTTCATCAGCTGTAATGGTTAGACGGCTACTATGCTTGATACATGGGAGCATAGTGGTAATACATCAATTATTGCAGAGTTTGTAGCAGCACGGAGAGATTGCCGTTTCTCTTAGTTTTTCCAAGTTTCCTATGCTGGTGTTACCTGTCAAACAACTTAGTTATAAATTGTGTTGACTAGTAATGCGCTGTTGTAGCACGGCTTCCAACATGGATGCATGCCTATATCTGCAGTCTTACAGGCTGACCTTTCACAGCTTCAAATGTTGTTCCATTCCTAGCTTGGCAGTTAATCATGCTTTTTCAGCATTATGAACTCCGCGAATTCAATCCTAACATGATTGCTGCATTATGTTTCTTTCAAAATTTCAAACTTTCCCACTCTGACACAATGTCACACAAGGATTTTTAGTTTCCTTATACAATATATTTTTTGTCATACAATAATAACAAAGAAATTTTCCTGGCATTAAAATTTGGCATTTGATGCGCTGAATATGTCGAATTAACAAAAATGCCAATGCTCTATTAGCCAAAGTTTCTTCTACACTGCCTGAAACAATATGATGCTTGCTTTCTGTAAGCAATGTTTTTACAAGATATAGTGAAAACTATTTTAACTGTTTAACGCTCTTTTTAAAGTTCATAAGTGTTTAAACAAAAGGACATGACCTATTAAAATTTAATGAATATTAAACAACACATGGAATGGTTTAATCAACATCTGAGTTTGATTGTGTCAAGCAAACTTTTGAACACATGTTCCTCGAATTCACTATAATAATACAAAATAAAGAGTCATACCTATGAGCCCTAGCTCTTTCAAAAAACCTAGAACTTCTTGATTTTGCAACATCTTTTTTAACTGTTCCTGCGAGACTTTATTTTTCATAATTAATTCTTTTTCCATTGATTTCAATCTGTAATTAAATAATTGACAGGTCTAAACAGAAAAAAACCAGATTTTGTGACATGGAACAAAGTTACATCTAGCGTATGTTGTATGTGTTAATGAGTTGGTGATTTCTAATATATAAGTCTATGTTTGTCTATATTTGAATGCTAGATGGTGATGTGCTACATTTTTACTTTCTTCATTTTTCTAGAATTTATGTTTAAGAAATAAAAAACGGCTTACATAAGTGCACTGTTAAGGTTATTGTGTTGTATCTACTCTAAGATCATTCAATTTAAAAATGGTTCTTAAGAAACATGTTTACAGATGAGTTAAGCATTAATGGCAATTAAAAAGAGCTTCCGAAAACAGCATTTTGAACTTTTCTTGCGCCACAAATGAGTTTCTTTTTAATCAGACTTACTGTTAACTATACACAGCTGTTTTTTAAATAATTAAATGTAAGCATTGAAATACTTTAACTCTTTGTTATTACCTAAACTAGTAGATAAATCAGAAAATTTATTTTTCTTTATATACGAAAAATTGGTCATTACTGGATTTTTGTTTTTGCGATTGAATCAATTTTGTGAATAAATACAAAAAGTGCTGTTTTAGTTCAAAATGAAAGCCAAAGTGTTCCATAAATTTTACCTGTACGACAAATGTAAGTAAATTAGTCCTTGCGAAGATTCATACATGTTACACATGACCAGGAACTCTATTTTCTTGTAATTTATATAATACTTTGATAAAACTACTAGATTGCCTTTTAAGACTTCATCATAGTACAAATATTTAAGGAATTTGTAGTAAGCAATAAATGCATAGCTCTCCAAATGGCTGTAAATATAGCTTTCAGTTTTTGAAGAACAAAAATTTGGAATAAAAATTGCCATATAAACACACTTCACATTCATAAAACAGTATAGGAACAAATAAAGTTTGTTTGTTTGTTTGTTTATTTTCATCTATAATATAACCACACAAAAAATTTGAAGAGTGTTTCTAACATTATAAAAAGACAAGAGAAATAGGAAAAATAAAAGTCACTCAAGGGAAGGTGATGATGAGGTCCCTGTGCGCAATAGCAAGGCTAATCAAGGCGCGGAACCTGAAAGTAGAGTTAGCAGAAGGATGTCTAGTTGGTTTAGTAGTCTGGTTGTCTGAGGTAGCACTTCAGTTAATTTTTGAAAGAATTAGCATTTAAAATTTTATGCAGTGTAACCGGTAGTAGATTCCATAGCAATGACTCTTGATAATCCAAACAACATTGACCAGCTTTTGATTTAAACAATTTTTTAAGTTTAAGGTAGTTTTAAGTTTATGTGTGTTTGACGAGTAGGTAAATGTGTTATTGTCCTATTATTGTTTGTTTCGTAAAATGTGTTGTGTGCTTTTATCAGTACTTTGTATTTGTATAACTTTTTGATAGTTAAAATTCTATTTAGGTTGAATAGCGGATTAGCAGAAAAATCATAAGCTTTCTTGTTAATTATTCTGAGTAAACGGTTTTGAAAAACTTGAAAAGTGATCTTCAAGTTTTAGTTGTATCAAGACCAAATAAATCAGCCTTGATTGACTTCAGTAAAAACTTTTTTTAAAACTTGTCATCAGTTGGTTAGTGTTTTTTATTGATAATAATTGTTTTACATATATATTAGTTAGATCATTATATAGCCTCTATTACCGCATTTTGCTTTTATCGCTCCATCAAACATCGTTTTTTATAAACTATGATCATTTCAAAGAATTATATTTTAGTGTAATGTTCCCATGTTTTTTGATTTAAACACTATACTTTATTATATTGTATGCCATTACAATATATAGCAAAATGTGTTATATTATGCTGTAGATTATATACCAACTTGATTCTGCATTGTATTGCAACTTGTGGGATGTGAGACGGACATTATTTTAGTTATGTTCATGTTATTATATAGTTCATCATCTACCCAGGCATAGAAATTGTTAGTTGCCCTCTCATTCTATTGATTGTCGTGTTTTACGAATGTGTTATATCATAGACTAGTTTTGGTGAGTCAATACTGGGCTGAGCAGAAAAGTATTTATGTACTCACAAAGTAATCTTATTGTACACTAAAGTATCTTCTATAGCTGAACAAGTATTAATCAATTTAGTTTGCATTACATCACTTTTTTAAATGACAATTGTCCTTTCCATTTTTGTTTTTAGTCATTTTGCTCCTTTATGATGTTCTTTATGTTTGAAATACTGTATTGGTTTATAGCCTATAGGTTTATTGGTTTGTATTTACACATGTATTCACTATAATTCAGATGTTGAAATAATGGGTTTGTCCCCAGATGCCCGGTGTTTGAGCATTCCATCCATAGACCTATGTATGCAAGTACTGCTACTATGTAACACTGCAAACCTTTCCAAATAAATTTTTACATTAGGCTTTTCACTGACACATTTATTTACTTTTTCACCAACTTCAAATATATCCGTCAACTTCCTTCGTAGTATAGCAATTTCACTAGTATGATATTGCAAAAAAATTTGAAACCAATTATTTGTTGGTATCTGATAGAAGATTTTGAGGAAATAAATATTTGTATAGCCTTAACTATAATAACGGTAACTACTTTTAGTCAGACATATTGACAGTTGTGTCCTTGATAAACTGATCTAAAAACCATAACACTTCAACATATTTTATCAAAAATTATTTTTGTTTGTCTATCTTTTGTGATTTTTCTAATTTTAAATCAGTTAGACTGCTAGCAGTTTTTAAAAATAGAATAAACAGATATAGTCACAATTAAAATGCTCAGAAGATAAATACATGCCTCGACCTTTTAAAAGGTGTTGTCAGCATTCATGCATATTGTTTATAAGACATAAAAATACAGTTTTGTTGGCGTTAGATGTTTATATGTTTACGACAGTTAGAGGCAAAATCAGATGCTACCTAACCAACCAGATATTTCTATAAATTATTTGAAAGAACCATGGAAACATAACTGACAATATATATAAAGTTTTTTTATGATCAAAAGCAAACCCAAATTAAAATATATATTTATCACCAGATGCACAATAAACGTGCAATACAACACACTACTCAATGCCATCCTAAGAAAGAAAACCACGAAACATGATTGCATCAGTTTCAAAAAACAAATAATAAAAACAAAAACAAATCCTAATAATCAAAGAATATTTGATTATTAAGATTTGTTATTTATCAGCTTTAGCTGATATGTTAATTAGTGAGTCATACTTTGTATTTCATTGACTATTTTCTCCAAAGTTTTTTCTTCAGAATTTTAGGCAGTTTAGTAATTACTGTGCACTGCCATCCATAACTACAGGGTACACAGTTTTCCCTAACATAATGAGTCAACTATTATTGCAAAAAACATAATGTTGGCTATTATATGTAATACACTGAGAATACACTGTTAAGAGCATGATTGTTAAAGTGAATGTTTTAATTATCGTTTCGGTGTTATAATAATTGAACCTCCGCAATATTCATGTTGATGTCACTATTCAGGGGTACCATCGAAAGAATTATTACCTGCAAGCAAAGTTATGTTAAAGTTTGCACAAACATGAAAACTAACATAACATTCACTTTAATTAAAATAGCATGAGACACCGTTAAATGGATTTCATTGGCTACTCCAACTGGAAATGGGCTTAAAAATAGTCGTCAGTAGGGAACTGCAAGGCAAAGTTTATGTTTAAACCAAACCTGTTTCTGGCTTAACTGCTGTGTTTATTTGAGGCAGTGGAAAAATGACTAAAAAATTGGTCAATAAATCCCTGGTCTGAAAGGCAGATTTATGGAACATTGATTGAGAGCCAAATGAAAAAAAGTAGAACACATTATAACTGTTTTACAAAGTGATAGTATAAGCATACTTTTAAATGTTTAATTTTTGTGATTATTTTTAAATTGGTTAAATTTACATACAGTTTGATTTGTGGTCCACCTTCCAAATCTGATGTCGCAGTTAAAGTATTTTGAGGCAACTCAATGGTTTTGTATCCTGACAAATCTATTAGTTTGATCAAAGGTGATACAAAGATAATTAATTTAAAAAGCTTCGAAACCTATCATTGCATATAAATCCCTGATGTTTACTAGCATTTATGCAGATGTTATAGAAAAAGTGTTGTGCACAGCTTGGTTTTTGTTACCATTAAAATTCCATAGTTTTAACCTTTAGGTTGCATCATGTTTATCCTGGTAAATCTAAAAGTAATTGAGATAAATTGCAGTTCAGGTATGACACTGGTTTGATTATATCACCATAACATCAGACAGTAGACTAAAAAGAGCATAGATAACGCAGCACTGTAGTTTCCTTTGCATAAACAGAGTCAGTGTAGGGTATTAAGTTGCAAAACTATATAAGTATAAAAAGTCATTTTTGATGAGAAATTATTTGTGTTTGCAAGTTCGATAAAAGATTTATAAAGAGAAACCCATTTACAAAGCACAAACTTCAATACTGAAAATAAAAAGTAGCACATAAGATTTCCTGAGTTACGAAGTTGTTCCAAATGTTTTACAATACAAGTTCGGTAATATGCATGTTTAGAAAACTCACTAAACTAATGTACAGTTGCACCTGTTTTTACCTATTTTGTATAACATAACAAATCAACATCCCTGTCAGCTTTATTTTTAAAACTTAACAAGTAATAGTAAGAATAGTGCTTTCAACATTCTTGTGCTTAAGTCTAGTCGACACCTTTAATCAGATTTAAGTAGAAAATCTTTTTGCTTTTAACTTAATTAAACCTATTTTCATCCACGGTTTTTCATAAATAGTTTATTAAGTTTTCAAAACTGCTTTAATGTTTTACTATGCTGATTAAAAATGAATTACCGTTACAATAATTAACAAAGCAGAAATTATGATGAACCTGTTAGTCAACCAGAGGTTTCTTTATTTTATAAAGTTTTGAATAGTTGCTATTAGTAGGATATTTAAATTTTACATTGTTTGTACTTTGCTTTGAGCAGTCCACAAATGCTGAAAAATGCAGTGTCGCAAATCATATTAAATCATTATGAAGAGCAGGAAGACCACTCACTTGTTGATCTAGCTGTAGTGCATTTTTTTTATATGATACTGGTAAAGCTCATTTCATGATGTACACATTTGACTCCAAATGATATAATATATCATAATATGATAGAGCAAACTTATTTTATTGTGATGAGTGTAGGTAGGGGCAAAGCAATGTCGCATCTTGTTAAGCTCTCTATTTCAGTTGCAGGGAAGTTTTCTTTTATAGATGGGCAAGTCTTACCTAAGTAGACAGATGCAATGTATCGGTCTGCTTAGGCAAAATATTATATTCTAGATAGAAAGTTATTTTTGTCATGTAGTTGCCACAATCATCTAAATAGAAGGAAATATTTTTCCAGCAGATATATCAGTCTTTCATTTGCGGAAAATGGTGTTTTTCAGCATACAAGTATTGTTTCATCTTTGGAGACACCCAAGTTGTCCTGAGATCCTACTTAGAGGTTTCAGGTAGAATATTTCAAGTGACAGTGTTTTTTCTTCTCACAGCAATGAGCGTATTTATATTTTTTTGTAAAAGACGGGATACGAATTATTTTAGTCATAGATCATAAAGAAGAGAGCTCACGAACACATTCTGATAACTTTAACAGATGTTTCCGCGAAGTATAATTTGGTTTAGTTTGAGGATCCAAAATATTTTGCGGGTTTTTCTTAAGCTTAAATGTTTTTATAAAACGTATAAATATGATAGTCATTTACAAAAGTAATATATCAATGTTGCATTTGGAAACAATATTTATATTTGATTCAGTAACATGTTTAAATTTTCTCACAGCCTCAAATAAATCTTTGCTTGTACAGTTTGCCATAGGTCAGGATAACCATGTCATGAAAGATTTTTTAAATGAAATATAAAATAAATTTTTGTCTCTTCTATACGAAACCTTTATTGAAACTAAAATGTTGCAGCTGGCTCACTACAAATTCCAGTATTTTATTTGCCAACACCCCTCTCACATTGTCTGAAACAAATATGATACTCGCGGTCTCTCAGCTAGGCAGGCCTGATTTTAAATTGTACGTAAAAAAATGAAAACAAATAAGTGACAAAAGATTAGATGATGTCAAAGTTGAAGTTCAGTTTGGTAAAATTCTTACTAAAGCTTATCTTTAGGAATGTGTTTAGTAAGCTAAAGACTTTTAGGTTGATTTCAATGTTTGTGTTATGTGCATGTCTTGAGGTTAATAACGCTATATATGACGTACTACTGCTAATCTGCATAGTCCAATGTAACGATGCATTTGTCGCAGACATCAATGACTAACTACAATGAAAACATTAAAGTCACTAGAGGCAACTATAGTTACTAAGGTTGGCATACTGGTCTATTACCACTTTTTAATATGTACAGCACCTACATGTATATACAATTTTGATGTTTTTAATTACCGGGTGTTTGCATTAGATAGTTGCTGTTAGTTTATATACCTGTCATTACTGCATTTCCGCCTACTGATGTCAGCACTAAAACTATGAAAATTATATGGTGAGAGTACACTGTGCATGCTTGCAAATGTTTATGTTTAGTCGAGGTTTCTGACTATCACAATAACAAATAGTTAGTTTTCTAACAACAAATTTAAAAAATTCAGAAATAACGTTGTTTAACATGTTCACCGGTGTTTAAACAAAACAACATGAACTGTAAAAATATAAATGAATTTTTCAAACACATGAAACTTACTAATCGACATCTGAGTTTGATTATGTCAATTTTCCAAATCATGCTCTCAGATGTCGTGTTATGAACATACCAGATAAAAAGTCATACATATAAGCCCCAGTTCTTTTACAAATCTTAGCACATTTTGATTTTAGAAGATCTTTGTTATTTGTTCTTATTAGAGTTTGGTTTTTGAAAATAAATATTTTTGATTGATTTAAATCAGACATAAAAGAGTTGACAATTCTAAGCATGATAAATTCAAGCATGTTAACCCTTTCGCGGGCGAATTTTCAAAACTAAATCAGACTCCCTAGGGCGAATTAATTTTCCAAAAAAACATTTTTTGTTAAAAGGTTCATACACTTTACTGTGTGTTATTATGTGCATATATATATATATATATATATATATATATATATATATATATATATATATATATATGTATATATATATGTATGCATATATATATATCTATATATATATATATATATATATCTATATATATATATATATATATTTATTTATATATATAAATACATATAGGTTTATATACATATATATATATTTATATATATATTAACTAAAAGCAAGTGCAAAAGCATATAAAAAGAGAACTCTACACTAAAAATCTAAAAGATTATTAGTGGAGTATGAAATATTTGAAAAATTATTGCGAAAAAAGTAAAGTTTTAGTATTTGCGTTACAAATTTGTTTCGTGCGAAGCACTCCTCAGACGCAATTGTACTAAAATGAAAAGCTTTACCGAATGTGCCAAAATATAAGAAATGGGCTCGCTGTGTTAATCCTGTAATTTAGTGCTAAGTGTAACCGAGAAGATAACTCCTAGAATGTCTGCAATTAGAAGTCAATTCATTTCTTTTATTTACTTCTTGTGAATTACTTGGAGACTTGTGAATTAGTAGGGACTTACTTACTGACCCAAATACCCAAAGAATTGACTTGCAGCATTAGACTATACAGAGACGACGGACTTGCGGTTTGCAAGGGTACACCCCAAGCTATAGAGAGAACAAAGAAACTAATATGCAACATATTTAATAAGAACAACTTGAAAATTACTATTGAGGCGAACAAACGATCAGTGAATTTTCTTGACGTAACTTTAAATCTACAAGATGGCAGCTTCAAGCCTTTCCAAAAACCAGGCAACACAATACTATATGTGCACAAACAAAGCAACCACCCACCTTCCATATTGAAAAACTTACCAGACAACATAAACAAATGATTAAACGCACTTTCATCAGATGAACAACAATTTAACAGCACAGTGCAACCATACCAAGAAGCACTCCACAAGAGTGGATACAACAGCAAACTACAATATGAAACCAACATGGATAAACCTAAAAAACGTAACAGACAAAGAAAAATTACATGGTACAACCCACCATTCAGCGCCAATGTTGCAACCAATATTGGACAAAAATTCTTCAGCATAGTTACAACATGTTTTCCAAATAAACACCCACTCCAAGCAATATTTAATAGACAAACCTTAAAACTGAGCTACTCAGTAATGCCAAACATGAAAACAATCATTGATGCGAGCAACAAAACCCTTAATAAAACCAGTACACTACAAAAAGAAGACAATGAAAAAAGTTTCAATTGCAGACAAAAGAACAACTGCCCCTTAGAAGGAAAATGCAGAGCCAAAAATGTGATATATCAAGCAACAGTAAGCAACAATACAAACAACCACGTAGCGACCTACGTAGGACTTTGCTCAACCGAATTTAAAACTAGATACAGCAACCATAAAGCTTCGTTTAACCACAAAACAAACAACACCACACAGAATTGAGCAAACACATTTGGAAGTTGAAAGAAAACAACTCAACATACAACATAACATGGAAAATATTAGCTCAAGCACAACCATATACAAACAAGACAAAACGATGCAAATTATGTTTACTTGAAAAATACTTCATAATATGCAAACCACACTTAGGCACATTAATTAAAAGAAATGAATTGACTTCTAATTGCAGACATGCTAGGAGTTATCTTCTCGGTTACACTTAGCACTAAATTACATGATTAACACAGCGATCCCATTTCTGATATTTTGGCACATTCGGTAAAGCTTTTCATTTTAGTACAATTGCGTCTGAGGAGTGCTTCGCACGAAACAAATTTGTAACACAAATACTAAAAGTTTACTTTTTTCGCAATAATTTTTCAAATATTTCATACTCCACTAATAATCTTTTAGATTTTTAGTGTAGAGTTCTCTTTTCATATGCTTTTGCACTTGCTTTTAGTTAATATATATATATACATATATATATATATTTATATTATATATATATATATATATTATATTTATATATATAGCCGAAACAGTACTGTCTGTAGCATGAGTATTATGCTCCCTCACTTCGGTTTGGTTGAGCGCTCTGTGAGAGGTGCGCCACTACTAGCCTTTGTGGAAAGCTCATCACTTTTGTGATTTGAGCACTCTGGTGCCAGCACATTGACTTTCTTAAAGTCTGTGAAGCAACTTAGTTGTTTCGTGGCAGGAAGCCAACTCTCATTGGTAATGGGATTTGTGTCCCTTGCCTAAGCTCTGAGCTGCACTGATGAGGCTTCAATAGCCGAAACAGTACTGTCTGTAGCATGAGTATATATATATATATATATATTTATATATATATATATATATATATATATTAATATAATTAATTTGTTTTCTGTCTGGAAATATTTAACTATGTTTAAGTATACTAAAAAGAACAAATAATAAAAAACACAATATGTCATTTTATGCTTCTTAATATCATCGACGAATACCTTAATATATCACTTTTTTTTTGCATACATGATATTATACCAGCTAATCTACAATATTATGCTTGCAACTTTTCCTAAATGCTGTATAAATTTAAAAACGTAAATTACTAATTAGTTCAACTTTATGAACTCATGGGACACCCAAATTTGGTTTTTTATTTGCATTACAATAACTAGGAATTCCCACGTCATACAGCCCACGACCAAAGCGAGAATAGAAAAAAAGAAAGGGCACTGCTGGTTTTTAAAAAAGTAGATACAAAAGGTAAGAATTCTAAAAAAGTAGAATTTTTTTGTTAATTGCTGTAGGCTTCACCTACAACATCTACTAAAAAATTCTTTGAATCAGATGAGTTGTTGTTATTATTTTGGGTAGCGTTTTGTTGAACATTAGCATTTGATATTGATGGTTGCTGTGAGGACCTTCTATTTATTTTCTTCCGTAATTTTTGGGGGAGACATGGACGGCCACTGCAACGACGTGGTGTTCTGGGAGGTTGTATGTCCATGGTAGTTGTCAAGATGTTTTGAAATGAAATTCAAAAGGTCAATTATGCAAAACAAAAGGCTTTATAAAAATCAGACCTAATTTACTACTATCTCAAACCTATATTTCACACCAATAAAATAAATAATAATTCAAGCTGTAGGCCCAACCCACTGTACGTAATTTAACTAACAACAGCAATAATGAAATAAATGTATGTTTATTATATCCCTTAAATGCATTATTAAAAGTAAAAAGGTAAGCTGTCGCGTAATATACCGAGTTTGAAAAATGTGTTGGTAAGTTGAAAATTGGTTGTGTTGAATGTAGAATGGGTTTGACAGCAGTATGTAACAGAAAGCAACCATTAGCATTACCCATTACCATTAGCATTACCCATTAGCAATTACGCGTCTGGAAGTTTTGCCGCAATTTGGAGTAGAAGAAAGAAATATTCTTGTCACAAATGGACATCGTAGTTCGATCCTAGCTAATATATAAGATGTAAAGAAATCAGGCTAATATTCTAGATAATTTAATGAAACCTTCAGTAATAGGACAAAAAACATAAGCTGGTAAGCTTTGCACAACATTTTTCTACCTGTAAATCGGTCTACGCCTCAAACGGTCTACGTTAATTAAAGAAACATTTGGCAATTAAACAATGCAATCATAATATTTTTCTATGTTGTAAATACTAATGATTATTCATGTCGTAAAATAATATCATAATTTTTTTCTAAAATCAAATAATTGATTCAAATAATAAAATCGGCTAAAAAAGAATCAGTCACTTTTAAGTACTTTAAAGTTAATTACAGAAACCTTTAACAATTGAACAATTCTATAGACCGGTGAAAATTGCGCGTTTTTCTTATGAAATTTGGACGACTCAATGGTTATACTATCTGTCGCACGGTCTTATTGGCGTTTTGTTGGCAGGTCTTAATTTTGATTAAAATAGCCTTTTCAAACTTCTATTTCGATTTTAGGCCGAGTTAATCTGTCTATTTATGTATCATCCGATCAGTTGGGTTAGTTTTAGGATATTGCAGTATCCTTTCAATGACTTGGTAACATATTTAAATAGATTTATATGTGTTTTGTATCATTATTATACTTGAACAACTCTACTCAAAAATGGTTAATAGTTTAGAAGATATTTCGTAATAAGGTTTGTTCACATCGTTAACAAATAATCTTTCGGGAGTTGTGTGCACATGTGGATTGATCATAAATCCTTAAAACACTCGCTTTGCTTGTGTTTGGTCATGGGAATAAAATTACTTCTAGTGCTGGTATAGCGTGTTGGGGTATATTATACATTATATACCTTTCCATATTACTATTAACATTTTTGTACTGTACTGTTACTTTAAACATTATGAAACAACTTTCCTATTTATTATTTAACTTAATTGCCAATATATTGAATTACATTACATTACGCTATATCTTACTGCAAATTAGTAAAATATACCATTTTATTAAATTTTCAAACACCATTTGTGTATAATAGAACTGCTCTTGATAACCGCATATTAAAATTTAGACAAATATTTAAATTAGCTTTGAAAGTTTGAAAAAGGGTTTTTGGAACACATTAGTTTTTTAAATATTTGTTGACGCAATTCAAGAGTGGTAACTCACCATATTTAATTTGTTGTAGCATAAAGTATTATCAGAAAATAAGGTATGCAAGGACTCTTTAGCTCATCCAATCGTTTCCATACTTGTGAATCATTAACACATTTTCGCAACCATTCATTTCAGCAATAAAATATTTGCCCTCTGCTATATTTGCCTACCATAAAATAATGTTAAGCAATCTATTTTTATCTATCATCAGAGTGTTGTCTTTGTCGTATCCTTGCAAAATTTGGACTGCTGGTTCAAAGCTCCTAAAATAATGAAGTGCCACTACTTTAATGTTAAAGGAAATGAAAACTATTTCTTATTTCACTTCAAATCTATAATAGACCTTTTAAATAAAAAATCTTCTTATTGTCAAATAAATGTATTGTTTTTAAATGGTGATAAAACCTATATTTTTTTAAATTTGGTCTAGTTATTTTGGAAGAATTACGTAAGTAAATTTTTTGTTAACAATGTGACCTTCATGTGCTGATAATTCAGCAGAAGCATAATATCTTATAACTGCTGCTGGAGAAACCAAATGACGAAAACTTCATAAATGTCATTCATAAAACATCATTGCAATTGTGACCAACTTTTGTTTTTAATAGAACAATATGACGGTCAAAAATGAATGCTTGCTCCACTGTGAAGCCTTATTTTGACATTTATGCAAATATTTACATGTATTTACTATTAAAAATATACTGATTATCCAATAATTACTAAATGGTTAATAAGTTTTTTACAAAATACGCATTGCTAGATAAATACAAAATTGGTTTAGTTTGCTCTAAAAGTTTGTATGAGTGTAAAACAAAACTCACAGTAAAATATTATACTTGCTTTTTAATATCATGAGCAAAATACCAAATATCGTCGGCAGTGTTACTAAAATTAATTTTAGTTTAGATCTGACATGGGGTTAAATATGTTAATTCTATGTATTAAATTAATATTTATCAAACCTTCTCAAATACATTCAAACATATTAAGTTTGCTTAAGTACATTGTAGGAGCACTAGAAAACCGAAGCCATATTGTACAAATACGTCTCATTTAGGCCGTTTTGGTAAAAAGACTCCAAACCACGCAGTTTCAAGTGGCTGCGATTACCTGTTCATTTTTCAGCTTTTAAAAGCTTGTTATCACATTTCTACATATTTTGCACCTGCAACACAGCATAGTAAGACATGGTGAATCTTTTGATACCAAATAACTGTAATGTTTATTTTGTTGCAAGTCAACCTTTGAGTACATTAATTTAAAAACACTAGAATTCCAGAATTCCATGACACATGTATGTTTTTTTAAAGATGTGACTTTATTTATGAGACTTAATTTGGGCAATTTTAGTATATTTCATTTTAAATTTTTGCTTTAATCTGTCTGATTATCCGTCTTTGCATCGTCTAAACTCAAACCATAAAACGCATTTTTGATGATGCTGAGTTGGAAGAGTATCCCACTAGGTTATAAGTATTTCACATTATATTCTATAAAATCTCCCATATAGCAAAACATTTTTCTAAACATTGTAATTTGTATCTTGTAACAAATTACCACTCATCTGACAACTGTTTTGGTACACCACAATAAAATGTTGTGTCCTGTTTTTAATCAAGTAAAAATTGAAGAAATGACCAATCAGGACTTGAGAATCACAATTTGTTACTAAAGTAAAATCGATAGCTTACGGAAAGCAGAGAAAATGACGCAAGATTAATTTAAGAACTATGAAACTATGTCAAGGCTTCTTAATTTTGTGAAAAGTTCCGAATTCCACTACTATTCTATTATTGCACCATTCAGCAGGGCTTCAACGAGTTACTATGAGGCCAGTTTAATTCATATCAACTTGTTCATATAAAGATTTTATTTCATATTTTATAGAGAGTAAAATGATTTTAGTTCCAATACAGCCTTTGGTTAGAAGGATACCAACTCTAGAATAATTCTCAAAATCTTTCATCTATTTATACTATTTGCTCTGACAATATATTGCATAGCAGGAAAACCCGAAAAAAAGATCTTCAGATTTTCATTTTAAATCAAATCATAATTTACGATTTAATTTTGAAAATTCATTTTAATCTAGTATGTTTTGGAAAATTCTACGAAGTGAATTTTTTAAAAATTGATTACGGTTGTTAATTGCTATAAATTGCACCATCCGATTTTCAAAAATATTTTGAAATTCTTTATACCTTTCACCACCTCTGTTACTATATTTGCACACTTTGCCCTAATAATCAACTTTTGTGTCCAACTTGCAGCAATGGTACTTTTTTATAATATTGCGTTATTTGTTTTGAAGCTTGCGGCTGATGGTTTTCTAAAATAACTTTGTCAATTTTTTTGTGTTTTCACTCTTTACAAAATTCAAACGATTTTGCCAAAAAGTTGCACTCTATAAGAATTTGCTTGCTCTCCTCACTGATTTCAGTCTATTGATAGCACAAAGTTAAATTGGTACATCAGCTTAAAATTCCGCATTTTCAACGTTCCTCAGATAATAAATTTCACTCCATCAAGAAGGCACCAGTTTTACCAATTCCATTATTACAGCTCAAGTTAGCATTTATTGCCAGGAGTTTAAAGTATAAGTTATAGCATTTGCCTAACTTTATCCTTAATGCAATGGTTTTTATTATCTTGCTTTCAGTTTCTTACAAGGTTGTAATATTTGCAGTTAAGCAGTTGAGAAATTGAGCTCAACACGTTAGCGCAATTCTAATGCTTATGCCTAAATCGACGTGATTTTTGTGTTTAATTGATCTTTATAGGTTTGAACTATTTGTAACCCATGGTCACCAAACTGATCTTAAACAATACATGTAGGTTATGTTATTTTACAACCATATCTGCAAACTTGTTGTAACCTATAGATTTATTATCAAAAACTATGATTAGTGCAAAAAATGATATACAACTATTTTACAATTTATTTAATGCACCTGCACCCTCTAAGTGACAAGCCATAATTTAGGTTTAAAAATGATTAAGTTTTGTTTCAAAAAGTAAATTAAATAGACTCTGCGATTCAGTTGAGTCATTTGGTTTTTGAAAAGACCACTTCTAGCATGTCTACAAAAAGAGTATAGTTTTTGTGAAACTACGTAACAGTACTGCAAGAGCTATGGAAATCTGGTTAGGAAATTGCATGCCTGTTTACTATTTGATTGCAAAAGTGACAAAATAATTACTAATCCTCTATTGATATTTTAGTTCAAAGTCTCATATGGTGTTCTATTATCTGTTGTTCAGGCACTTTTCATTTCTGTTCTAATTAACATCCCCTTCCTGGAGAAATACCGTATCTTCTTTTACAATTTTTTACGTCTATTTTTAGAGCTATGCATATATTGCTTACAAAAAATTCCTCAAATTTTTGCAGCAAGTTTTTTAAAGAAAACCAAAACTGCAGAGCAGCTGGATGCATAGAATATGTATAAATCATCGCAAGCAATGATCTATTTATATATGTTGTACAGGTAAAATTTAAAAAAATTATTATAATTATTTTATTTCAAAGCAGCACATTTGATAATTATCAAAGAAGTTGTACAAGTATCAAAGCGCAAGTAAAACAATGAACACTAATTTGCTTGTTACCAAATCTAAATCATGTGATATGGCCAGTCTTTTTTAGTTGTAACGTTACCATTATACTATACCATTTTATCATTACCATTTTTTTAATGTTTTTAGAGACTTCAGTTGAAGCAAAATATTAAAAGTAGTGAGAGAAAAACAATTTTTCAATTCTAGAAAATTTAAATTTTTGAGTTTTAAGTCACTTTTAGTCAGCCATATCTTAGGGTTTTAGAAAGCAAATTTTTAATACTAGTACTTTAACAAAAAATAAAAGGAAAAATAAGTTTGGGACATGGTGGAGTCTCAACAGCAAATGGAATGGCTCGCATAAACAATAAACAACTATTATTTAAAGCGTATCACTAAATACTTTCCAATAAAAAACAAATGATTGGCAATTGTTCAAAATGATTACATATAAGTTTTGTCAATACCAATAATTGTATCTTTATTTAACCTACTAGGTATATAAACTCTTAAACTGGTCTATATATGTATTGGGGGAGAGTGGTTTTCTAACATTGCAATAGCCTAAAACGGATTAACAAAACATCGAGACAGCGTAAAAAAGCTTTAACTAATGATATGAACTTAATGGCACTCCTAGCAAAGGCTTAGTAACCTATTCTTCTTAAATTTGCAAGGTATGACAACTATGACAATTAAATAAGATGACAAGCACTTCATTAAACAGAGGTTTTTTTTATCAAAATTCAACTGAAGGCCATAATTTGTAAACACCAATGTTCTTGCTACTTTAGACTTTCTTTTTATCAACTATAGTAGTGATATAACTACTCATAAGCAGTAGAATGTTTAGCGGACTATGAAAACTCAAACTATTACTGTTGCTCATTTAAGGATACCGTTGAAATTCAAGTGATGATTTAGAAACATGAATGATTTTAGACATTATTATTTTTCTCGACGCATAATACAATAAACAAAAATACATGTAATGGTTAATAAAAAATTTACACGGAAGCATAAAGCTTCTCTCAGACTATAAAAACTAGAGTGGCTTTCTGAAAATTATGAGTGCCGTTAATTTTTTAAATTGCTGAGTTTCTCCAAAAAAATTATGTATTTTCCTAGATGTTACATATAAATAAACATGTTTCTATATTTGTTTGACTAGTGAGCACACTAACTTTAATCTTATATTTAGGTAATAATGGAATGTCTTGTGTTGATTGATTAATAACAAGTTTTTTGTCAAAAAGGACTAATTTTAACTAACCTGTACAAATCTCCCCATTCACCAACTTTTTAAATGCATGTGTTTTTGCTTCTTTGTGTGTTTGGAATAGGTATGATTTAAATACTTGAAAGCTCAAGAAATTTCTTAAACAGATTGTAAAAAACAATTTTACTGTTTATGTTACACATTTGTTAGCAATCTAAAAAGCTTATAAATAGTGGAAGGCAATGTAGTTGCCTTTGGCTAAATTTCTTCGTACAATTATTTTAAGTGTTTTAAAATAGTGTAACAGTTTACTGTAATCAAACCCGTTTCCGTATTTTGATATATATGTTAGAAAAAAATATTGCACCTCACATAAACTAACCTAATGCATTATGTAGTGACGTGCATGTGAAGCTAGGTGCACTAACACAAAATGATACTGCAAGCTTGTAATTGTTTGGAAGTTGTAACTACATGTATATTTGCTACAGGTCATGATCTCTCTTGCAATCATGACCTTTAAAAAATACTCAAAGTCTTCAAGTGGGCCGATTATTTACACTATCACAAGTGGACTGCGCGGCATAGTGGACAGCACTAAACTATGCACAGTCTTGCTTCTATAGCGTTATTGCAATAAATGGACATACAAGGGATAGACCAACCGAGGAAAAATATAAAACAGTGATATTTACAAATATCGAAGTTTTACAAGGCAATATGAGTATACAAAAAACGTGAATCATTTCTCAGAACTTTTCTTATATGTATTTTTGTGCAACATGAAATAAGTTGAAGCAAACTGAACTTAACAGAATAATTTACATAAAAAAAGTTTTGTTAAGTACTTTACAAAAAAAATGTCTAGAAAGTTTGTAAAACAAATTATCAAACTTTCAAGTCAAGGTCTAAATTATTATTATAAAGACTCATCTGTGACTGCTGTATGTATAAATATTACTTGCATGTAGCATATGCTCTAAAAACTGTGTTTAAAATTGTGGTTTACATGTAGAATATTACCTCAAATTTAAGTACATCGAAGTAAGCAAAACTCACTGCTTTAGCATTTTGGTAATTGGTTTTGAATTAATGATTTTATAAGAAAACCTAATCAAAAAAGTAGCTTGTAGAAATTCTTGTAAATAAAACGAGTTTTTATTTCAAACAAGTGCTTTTACTATTTTTTGCTGTCTAATGTGCTATTTCAGACTCAAATCAATGAACAAAGATTTAATTTTAAAAAGCAAAGCTTCTCAACAAAAGTTATCCCAGACATTGCAGAACAAAGGTATCCTAGAAGTTATGGAAGACTTGGGGCTTATAGGTATTGCTATTTTTATCCATGAATATAGAATTTTTGTATTATCATTTGCTTTTCATTAGGAACAAAGGCAAAAAAAATCAAAATTATATTTTTTATTTAATTTTTGCTCAAACACTAAAGATGTTTTGAGAAACTAATCAAAGTTTTCAAGAGCAAAAACATGTGAAATATTCATGCTAATATAAGTCTACCTTCATTACAATTTATGTGGAGTAGGAGTAAATACAATACATTTTTTTGCGCTATTTGTCCTACTATCTATCAAATTAAAACAAGAACCAACTGCTTACAAAAGGAAATTGTGCGAGGTCATTGTTAAAAACTGTTTTTACCAAAGCTAATCAGCTTCATTCAGTTTTAATCTCAATGTTTTAATAAGATTTGTTTGCCAATTACACATCTACTACTGATAAACCAGTAGCACTGGTTGATTGCTAAATAAAAAAAAATTATGAGTATATTATAGCAACAACTGTTAGTACTGTTCAGTAGAACGCGCTTATCTGCAACACTTAACTTTGGAGCCACTAACTAAAGATGAAAAACTTGCTATGGTACTTTGTTATTTTACACCTGTTTAAACCTATAATGCTACGTGTATAACCATAAACTAAATCAAGGTATAGAGATATACTTTACTTTAGTTTTACAGCAACAGAGCATAATTGTGCAGTTAGTTGATATTAAGTTATGCAGTAAACCTTTACATGTTAAGTTAAAAACTTATTTATCATTTAATGTATGCAATTAAGTTGCTTAGCGGTAAAATCAAGTTTAGCAGAGATGGTTAGAAGGTCACAGAGTTTAGAATATATTTTTGAGAAACAAATAACTACCCGACAAACTAAATTAATTATATTAGTGGTGATAACAACTAGTTTTTAAAGTGTGTTTCTATTCTCTTCTTGCTCTCAATTGTGATTATTTCGGTTTTTCAACTCTTAGTACTACAGCAATTCAGGACGTATTTCACACAAAAAACATGTAAAGTGCAACATCAACTTTACTAAATCCAGTAGTAACAGTGTTTCTCAAGCCTTAAACCAAGTAAAGAAGCATTAGATTGACGAGCGCATCTGCCAGCCTGCCGAAAATGTTTAGGATAACAGCAAAGATTTCAGATTATTTTTTGTTCATTATCATTAAAATCAAGAAGCTATTTTGGGACAGCGAATTGAGTTTATCTATTTTTATATGGGTTGTAAACCATCAGTTAGATTTTAATACTTTTGTAACTTATAATAAGCTCAAAACGCAATGGATGTGCTTATCTAAATAATACTGATTCAGTTCTAGATAACTCAACAGACGGTGATGATAAACTGATGAGCTCTGTCGGAGAGTTAAGTAAAAATTTCAACTCAATAGAAGCATTGGCATGTTTTAAAGAAGCTATAGATGCTTTCTTTTCTGATGGAAATGTCATCTGGGAGAAAATATTAACGGTAAGAATATTGAGTTACACTAAATGTAATATGTAATATTTCATCTGTTCCAAGATGGGAAAACAAAGATAGCTCAGTATTTTTTTTAAATCACCCATCATATTTACATGTAAATTGTGTTCACTTTTAATAAACAAATTTCCATCTATGATGATTAAAAAATAATTGTACTATTTTCAAATGTTTTCCTCTTAAAATATCAAACATTTTTCAGGTTAAAATACAATACCAAAAATTGCAAAAAGTTATAGTGGAACAGCAAAAAAATGCAACAGATCAATTACATCAGAAATTGTGAGCAAAGGGAAATATAAGGAAAAAGGGCAGGTTTGCTTCAAATCTTTCAGGGGTAGTCCTCTAAACAATTTAGGCTAACTCAACTGGAGGGGTTGTCTCCCTAGCAAATATTTTTGGTAGAGTTGCGTCACCGCAGACAGTGTCTTTCTTTTTGTAAGAATGGATGAAGCGTAATGCGCTTTTCATTGTGATAATGAATGCTTCCATGATGTTTCTAGAATTGTTTTAAACGTTTAATTCTGATGTGCACGCTCCAGTCTGGTTGAAAACCAAATTTATGTTTGACATCTGAGATGAACAAACCTCGATTTCTTCGGTCGAAAAACAAATTGGTCAAAAACGAAAGCATTCGAGACTCGAAGTTCAAATCTAAAAGAACATGTGCATAAGCTTCCACTCATTCTAAAAAAGTAGAAAAATTTGGACATTTGCTACCTATAAAAATTAACTATTTTTTTCATTTAAAATTATTGAGTAGTAGAGGCTTCCATAAACTTAAGGTTTGAGAAATATCAGATAAACAACCACCACAACTATCCAGGAAAAAAGTTTCAGCATTTTGTTGACTGCTTTTTAGAGCTTAAAATTGAAAATTAAATCATTAGAAAAAATACAATATTCATGCCAAGCCTGAATTTTTCTGCTTCAACTCTTTTTACATATTAAAGGAACACATGATGTATTTTTGTTTTAGAGCATAGAGCTGCTTGCATTTATTATAATATACCAACCAAAGCATTCAAAACTTGCTCCTATTTTGACTGAGTATTTTGAGAAGATTTCAGTCAATGATTATACTATAAATGAGAATATTGCTGCAACTGGTGGATGGGTAAGATACAGTACAAGTGTTATAGCCTAAACAATGATTTACAACTATGTTTTGTAGTTAATATCAGGGTTCGAGACAAAGATTTTGCAATTGAGAACACTTTGAGTAGTTTTACCAAATATTGACATTGCTAGTAATGACAGAAACAACAACATAACCGTGGAACTTTACATATTTACCAATCTAATATGAATACTTGAGGTGCTGAAATGTTTCAGATACTTTATTTACTCAAATAAAAGACCACTGATTAAACTGATACCAGAGGATTATATTTTTGAAGGTTTTGAAACAGACACTATTGTAGTTTGGTAGAACCATATGTTAGTCACTGCAATTTTTTAAAAAGCATTTCAAGGTTTTTTACTTCCACTGTAATGAGGTTAGGTTATGTTTATAGGTTTACCCAAATTTTAGCTATGCAGATAAATTAGGTTCATATGCTGCCACTTTCAATGACTTTGTAAGTCTCCCAGCTTAGGCAGTGTATTATATTTATTGACTGAGGCAGTGAATACCTGTTAGTATTAATAGTGCTTCGTTTGACCACACATATCTCTTAAAACATCAACTAAAGATTGTGATCTTTTGTCATTAACCAAATTTGATGATTTATTTGCTAGTTTTCTTTTTTTACAAACTATATTATTTGCGCTCAACTGACACTCAAAAGTGTGAAATAGGTTTAATAAGCAAGAAATATGTATGACATTACATTCTGACCAAAATTTTATAAGGTGAAACATTTATTTGTGCCAACTGATTACATACTTTAGTCTAAAATGATTTATAGACCAAGATTATTGAGCTGTCAGGAAGCCAAGAAATTGATTGGCCAAAAATTGTAGCAACGGTAACATCTTGCGTGGAAGGTGAAACATCTAATCAAGCAGTAAGTATAATTAGTGTACACCGTTGGTGTAACTCCTAGAATGGAGAATAGATGATTACAGGTAAATGAATTGTTAAACTTTATTTGAGTACATTATATTTATAAATTTTATATGTTATATAGAAGCTGCATAGCCATGGATTAGATACAGTTCATAATACACATTCTATACATGTATACGATATATATACACATATGTTTTCTTTTAAATAAACTCAAACGGTATCCTGATGAAATTCTCTGATTATTTGTTACCACTAATAGTGAAAGCTAAATCGGGAATTGCCAATTTCAATGTGTATGCTTTTTTAGAACTTTTGCAATGTTGAATTGTAGTCTCGGAGCAAATTTGTTTGCATAAATTTTCCGAAACGACATGGCACCAAATCCGTTTGGATTTTACCGTTTCAATGGTTTGAAATTGAAAAAACTCTGAACTCAAAAAAGCATAGAAATCCAGCTGTTAAAACATTTGTATCTTTAGGTTGCTACATTAAAGGATTAGCCACTGTTTTTGATTGATTGCCTTTAAATACGATCATTGATGTAAAATTTACAAAACTGTCAACATCATCTGTTCAAAGGTTTTTAGGCCAGCTAAATTATTAGCACTCTAGTGGCAGGTTCTATCATCCAAGCATTCTGGAGTTCTATGTCCCCACATTTTTGTTTCAGCCCTACAAAGTGCCTTGCAGCAATAAAAAATTTCATTTCACAAATGTTACTTCATTATATAAGTTTTTTTATGTTTTTGGAGTTTGCAACCAGCAATGCTTTTTGCAAAAAGGTGTTACCGGGAGTGCAAAAAAACTTTTGTGATTCTCTTTTTTACACAATATCACTTGATCAAAGAGAGGGTGTTAAAAAGACAAACAAATCGAAAGTTACAGTAGGTTAAACAACAACAACAACAATAGTAGGTTAAATCGGGGATGACAATTTTTTATCAAATATTTTAATCATCGAGACAATTTTGTTAAATTTAATCACTTAGGTTAAAGACAATTAGATTTAATTACAAATCTTTGCAATGTTCTTTTTGCATTTTAGGTCTGTGAAATCCCTTCTTCCAAATCTTTAAAATATTATACACATCAAAGGCTAAAGGGTAAAAGTGAAGTGATATCGGAAGGTATTGAAAAGACGTGCGTATGTGGATGGAAAACACCCAAATCAATTTACATGAGTCATAAATGCAAAAATTGCAAAATTTCTATATGCATGTATTTGGATTGCAAATTTATTTCCAAATTCCAATGTGAAGTTGCAGAGCATTACAAATTAAAACACTTAGTCAACCTCTCTGAAATGAACATGAGCGGCAAAGAATTACCAGACTTGAAGAAAAGAGAAAAGTGCTTTTGTGGAAACCTTTTTCCAATTAGAAGTGTCAAGGTCTTAAAATGTTGCCATTGTAGTTACTATATATGTAATTACAAAATGTGCAGTTTCCGCTCAGAGTATAGAGGAAATGTTCAAAAACATCAGCGAGTTAAGCATACTTCAATGTTATTTTCAAACTATGATGGCTATCTGTATTGCGCCTGTAACTATCTGAAGCAACGGGTCTCAAGTCGATCACACATGAAATGTCCTTACAAACAATGTGATTATATATGGTGTCTCATAGGAAACTGCGAGCAAAACTTCTTGACCATCAATGCTTGGAAAGTGCACCGAAGAAGGGATCACTTTAACCAAAGTTCAAATTACATAAAACAGTGTCGAAATTGTGGCAACGGATCAAAGGTTAGAGTAGAACATAAAACTTCAGGAAATTGTCCTTCATGCGGAAGGTACTGGTGCCTTATTCGAGATTGTATTAGTGAGTTTGAAACTGAGTTGGCACTAAAAGCCCATCAAGGGCGAAAACATAAAACATTTCTAACAAATAACAGAAACTCCTAGCATTTATCTGGAGCTTTCAATTCACACAGTTATTTATTGGTTGTAAAGGTGCATGAGCTGCTGTTTAACTTGAAAAACAAATTAATCTAAAAGTACTATTTTAAGTGTGTCATTTTGACTTTTTAAATAATAGCATTCTCAAAGTAGCAATCAGAAATAATCAACTACAATTATTACATGTATATACATTCTGATACTTTGTAATTGTACGTTGATACATTGGTGCAGGGTTCTAATCATAGATTAAATTTTCTAAACATGTAGATGGCTAGCAACTAGAAGTATACAATATGTATAATATATAAATAATATATATATATGTATAATATGTATAACTCACAGCAGCACTTTAAGCGTATATCTTTCACTGTTTGAACAATATATATGCTACTGTAAGGGATGATTACCTCATCTAGCATTATCTTAATTATAAATCTTAAACACTCAGTCTGACTTCGCTCTTTCTGACTACTATCAGCTCGTCTTTATTTCTGTGCTCAAACAATGTTTCTCACTAGTTTCTCGTTAATTCATCCTCATGCCGACTTTTTCCGTTTGTTTAAATTCTGATCTCCCAATGAATTGTGAAAGATTTCTTAGTCATTTTCATCACCCATAATTTGTATCAGTCACTACATAGAATAACATACCAAATCAAAATTAATGCCTTCATTACATGTAGGTGGGAGCAATATTCAACTACTTTAATTGGAGGGACGCACACACTGAACAAAATATTTATCAACATTAAACTGGATAAATTTTTTTTTTTTTAAATGATAACTTTTGGTGGGAAAATTTCACTTAGACCCACTCAACTTAAAAGGGTGAAAAATAAAACGACTGTTTTAAAAAAATAAGGAAAAAAACTGCCAATATGTTTTCCTGTTGGAATATCAGAACATACATGTATTTGTGAAACTTGTAATAGACCGCTGTACTAACCCAGCAAAAAAACATGATGGCACACACTAGGGAGCTTTACACACTACATGTATTTCAGCAGTGCAAATTTGTGATATTAAAAACATTTTGCTTTCTCTAGACCATCTAGCATTACAGCTTTATTGAGTGTTTGAACTATTGTAGTGCAAAATGTGTTTTCGAGTGGTGTCCCCGGATACTGAAACTGGAAATATGGCTGGTAAAATTTACCTACTAAACATGTAGCTTTATGCACTGATGTAAGTTTAAAATAATTTTATCGGGTAGAAGTATATTTAACGTTCCGCAAGCTCTAAAAGTCGCAGAAATTGTTTACACTCAAGTTTTATAGTTGGCACTTTATAAACTACAACAACTTCTTGAATCTTCAGAAGCTGCAAAATCAGCTGTAAAGAGTGCAATTTTACATAAACTTTTTGTTTGTTAATTAGGCTTTGGTTAGAAGAATTCCCTGCACTGACCTTACCGTAATTAAGAGACTGTAATCAAAATAAAAGCAGAACTAAAAGAAATGGTCAGCCATCTGCTGGCCATACAAGTATTTTTTACTTCTCACTGTAATGACCAGCTAATGCTATTTTCTAAAGCAATATTTATCAGTTTCTTATTCACTATTCAAATGTCTTTCCTTAAAATCATCTTTGAATATAACACACTTAACTGATGCATTAGGAGAAAAGAGTTTTTGACCGTTGATGAGAATATTCTTTAAACCGGAAAATGACAGAACACCATACATAAACAAGCTTGTGGTAAGATTCATTGATGATTGTTTGGATGGTTTTGAATACAGGATTAGGCGAAGAGACCAAAATTTGTCAAGCAAACATTCAATTATATTTAGAAACTTCTAAGCAAAATTTAAATGTACCAGAGCAAAAAGCATTTCTTGAACTTCATCACTCTCAATGGAAAATACTTGAAATTCATACTATCTATCTACCTTGCCAGCAATATAAGCTAAATGTACTAGTTTTCAACTATTTAAAATATTGTACTCCATCATTAATCAAAAAAACAGAAGATATACTTTTCTTTGTAATCACATATATATCTAGTTCTTAACTGTGGTGTTAGTAATTTACACCACTTCAAATCTACAAGTGCAAATAATTTTTTTGTGGTTCTTTGCTTTTTTATATTTGTCGCGGCTACAGTTGCAGATTAAACTTTTATTCACAAATCAAATATAAGTCTCACAATTATAAAACATTTTGTATTTTGATAAAATAACTTCAATTACAATCATTTGCAAAAGAAATGCAACCGTAACAAGGATCTAAAATATATTTTAGCAGCTTATGTCTCAGCAAAAAGTTGCATTAAAATAAATTATAATAGTTACAGCCGCATATTAATAGAATATACCAACAAAAAATGAACACCTGGTGAATTTTGTTGAAGAGTTCCTTTAAATGTTGAGTTAAAAGAAAACATTAGACATTCAGGAACGGTAAGTACTGCATTTTTAGATAAATTTGCTAACTATAATAATTACATGTACGATATAATATTTTTGATTTTATAATGCAAATAGTACATCATCAAACAATTACATTACAGTTTAGAAGAAGTTTACAGACACAGTTACACAACCATTCAAGAGTAGACTGAATGTGTGTTGATTTAAAAAAGGGTTGAGCTTGACACAAATGTCTGAGATTGCATGTGCAGTGGCTAAACTGCAAATAATTTCAAATATGTTTGCTACGTCAATGTAAATATTGTGTGATATAGCCACTTTTCTATATACATATTTTGCAAGTGCATTTTCAAGTTAAAACTATTAGTACTTACGAAAATCATTATATATGTTCCTTGACAAAATTTTCAGGCATTTCAAGATCATTAAAAATTTATAATGTCTTTCAAGCACTAAGCCTAAGTCCCGCATCAAAGTCTTGTGTGTAAGTCTTAATCTCACTCTAAGTCTTTTGTCTAACTCCTGCATCTATGTATCGCGTTTAAGTCCTGCGCCTAAGTCCCCCGTCCAAGTCTCCCGTCTAAGTTCCCCGTCTACGTATCCCGTCTAAGTCCCCCATTAAAATCTGTTTATGTCTGAAGTAACCAAGTTTTAACTAAGACATCAATAGTTAAAGATGGATGTGTTATCTCGTACAGCATGCACCTTTTATAGTAATTTTATCTTGGTCAAGATATAAACTGTGCAATCATTGGTAACATATATTTACAAAGCAAGAAACAACGGCAAGTTTTTGGGTTACTCAAAAATTAAGGATATCCTGCTCTGTGCGATAGATTTGATAGCAGGTTAGTAAAAGTGATGCATCTAGATTCAGTGTAGTTGGTGGTAAATAGTGGTACTATTATTCCTATGCGCAAGCAGAAGTGCAAAACCTACATGTAGCTGTTTGTCACACATTAAAAGTTATAAAGACTAGTTTTTAAAGCAGCGACCAAAACTACCCCAACTATAATTGAACAAATATAGTCAAAAACAACTTCCAGCCATTAGTTTGAAAAAATCTTTATTCTTTGAAGCTAAAAAAACTTATATGATTAACCAACAGTAAATTGCTCCTCCTCCATAGGCCGCGCCCAGAATAACTCTCCTCTTGTTGGAGCCTCTGGTCCTTGGTTTCTCCCGCTGTCCTCCTCCAACCGGAAACACTTTCCCTCCCTCTTTAGTCCTTGATTTGTTCCGTCTGTGATGTCGCAACTATAAATAGGAATTTCTGTTCAAAATTTCCTTAACCCTTCCCCTCAAGATTTATGCAAATCTTTACAGATGTCTTCACATCATGGGAAAAAACAAGAAATTCAAATTAACAGAATAACAATGTTAACCAGATCAAAGTCAGCGAGTATAGAAACATAGACATAATTAACAAAGGAATAACATGCAAATACACCCATTACAGATTGAGCTTATATGGAGGTTTTACAACACTTCCAACCCGTGTCTGATGGGTCTGTACACTCTGACAAAGAGTATTTGAGTATTAGGGGAAGCGAGTGTTGGTTGAGGATGATGGCTGAGACCGGTTAACTCACCCTTTTTGCACTTTAGAGTGGGTACCAGAGTCGGTGCATGTACATGTAGAGAACAACCGCTTCTCAAGAGAGGTGATCATCCAAAAGTCTTTTCCACTTGAAGCCTCTATAACTGCACACGTGCAAAAGCAGGTGCATCTGGCAGTGGCGATTGCCGAGGTACTGTATCTGTGAAGTTCTCTCTCCTAAGCACAATTGTTACCTGACTGGTGTTTGCTTCAGTTTTAGTGTTTGGTGTAGGATGGAAGCTGTATTCTCGATATATGTACATGTACATATCTTCTCAGAAAGATATGACTCTGTGGGCTTGGCTCCAAGTGGCTCTATTGTCAGTTTTCAATGCGACCTGTCTGTCTTAGGTTGCCATCACGACAGCCCTGAACGGTTTGGCTGAGGGGTCATTGAGAACCACCAGAATTTAGACATGCATTTGGCCCCGTTCATCCTCTCTGTGTCGCTGATTGAAATTATGAGCCTGCCTACTTCCGTAGTCAGCTTCATAAGCACTGAACTTATTTACGTATACTGAACTGTTGACGAGATAGCCTATTGAATTCATACTTTTTCCTACGAGCAGCTGAGCAAGGGTGTAGCCATTCTCCAAAAGACTGACATTATAGTGCAAGACAGCAGATTCAATCTCAAATTTTTTGTCACAAGCTTGTTAAATGTTTTTACTCCTCGTTCTGCCTGAACATTTTCTTGGGGTTTTTAGGGGAACTGGTTCGATGAATAATATTCCATTTCTTTATTAATTGGAAGAAGTTTTCAAAAATGAACTGTGGACCATTTTCTGATACAATGACGTGAGGTATACTTAATATACAAATGATCTTGTTGACAGTTCTGCACAGATCCACAGCAACGACTCGGAAAAACTTTTAAGCAATCTTGGACTAGCTATAATAGCAACTAATAACTAAATAATCAAAGTCTCTATCATCAACGGTGCAGAAATCTATAGCAAGCTGCCATCATGGTCTCTTTCGGAGGGGAGTAGGGATCAATGAATCAGTGGGTACTTCCCTGAAGTGAAGGCATGTGTTGCAGAGCTTTACCATTTCACTGATGTCCTGAGACTTCCCTGGCCACCAAATCACACTCTGAGCCCTTCTTAGTCAGTAATTCTCCACCAGATTCCTAATATAAATGCTCTTTAAAACTATCTCTTGCCTGTTTAGGGGAGTATACAATAGGCTGTAATAAAATAGCAATTTTCCAATGACAGTCAATTCCTGTTTGAAGGATTTATACTTGACTTTTTCAGACCATGAGGAAGATTATTATAGATTGACCAACTCTATTGATTATAAATTATCTATTGACTAAGTAAGGGTTTGTTGAGAGAGCAATTTGGAATAGCTCCTGCCTGGCCCTAGACATCGAGAGCTCTTCCATCATTTCTTTAACAAGTCAAGGCTTTGGTTCCAACACTCTTTCTGTTCCAGCATGAGTTCTGCTCAAGGCATTAGCAACTATCAACTTCTCTCCTGGGATGTATGTGACATCATACAAAAAAAACACATCGTACGCAGACAAAACCTCTGAACACCAATGAAGAGTTTTTACGGTTATTTCTTTACCCTAATTGATACCAGGGGTTTGTAGTCAGTTTCTATTTTGAAGTGGCAGCCAACTAGATAGTAATAGAACTTTTCTGTTGCCCAACACATGACTAGAGCTTCCTTCTTTATTTAGGCATATTGCGTTTATGTGTGAGCATGGGCCCGGGAGGCCAATGCTATAAGCTTAAAGCCATTAGCATTTTTCTGGAAAATAGTCACTCCGAAACCGTAGGAAGATGGGTCGGTGAAAAGCCAAGTCTTCGTTTCTATATCAAATAGAACTAACACCAGAAATTAGGAGATATTTCAATGCAGCAGCTCAAACATTTTGGTCATTTCAGATGCCCAATACCAATCATTATCCTCCAGTTTGAGGAGAGATCTCATTTTGATGGTGTCATCCGCTGAGGTAGACATAAACCTATCGATGTACATGTATTTGACCACACCAAGGAATCTCTTAAAGCCTTTCCAGTTGATTTGGATAGGGAACTCTTGTATGGCTGATATTATTCTTGAATCTGTGTGTATCCCTCATTCATCTATTACATGACCCAAGAAGGTGACACAGGGCAGGGAAAACTCATACTTTTCCTCATTTAGAGTGATGCCTGCAGAAGCCAGACAAAGTATGACCTCTTTAACTTCACTGCCGTGTTCCTCTTCAGTTTCTGTGTGGGTTAAGATGTCATCCATTTGGCACAACCCACTTTCAATACCCTCAACAGCCTTTTGCATCTCTCTCTGAATATTTTGAGAGCCAATGAAATACCAAATGGTGGACTCTCGCAGAAAGACCTAGCAAACGGTGTGATAAAAGTGGAGAGTTTCTGCGAACATTTATCCAACTGAAACTGCCAGTATTCACAGTTTGCATCTAACTTCAAGAACACTTGTGGCCTACCTAGGCTGGCAATTGTTTCCTCAGTGGCTGGAAGTAGGTGGTATGCTCTTTTCACTGCTTTATTCAGATGGGTGAAACCTACACACACTCTTATCCTCCCGGCTTTTTTTGGTACGATAATACAAGGAGCGCACCCGTTTTTGGACTTTTCTATCTTCTGAATAACTGCCATCTTCTCCATCCGATGAGGCTCCTGCAGTGGTGAGTGCAAAGCTGCAGCAATTATTTTTGGAGTAGGTTGAGAAAAAGGAGTCCTTTCATCTTTCAGCTAAATATAAACTTAGGATTTCATTGTACCTAAGCCTGAGATCAACTGCGGGAACTTGTCTTTCCAACCTGTTGAGGAAACCTTCCAAGACTTCAGACACTTTGAGAATGCCCAGCTGTTTGATGGCCGGCTTGCTTAACAAGGGTTTAACTAGCTCTCTAATACCGTGAACTCTCCGTTTGTGATGTATTCCTTTTTGAGGCAAATTTACGATAGCCGCTCCAGTTACTGCAAGCTTAGCATTTCTAGCGCAGAACAATTCTTGAGTCGTATGTGTCAGTTTCAAACCAATAGCATCCAGACAATAATTGGTATGGCAGAGACTACTGCTCCAGAGTCTACTTTAAATCTTACTTTTTTAGAGTTCACCTGTAGCTCTACCAGCCATGCATTTTTAATTTCCGAGATGGTGTCAATGGTGTCCATGTGATTTATGTAGCTTAGTCATTGGAACTTTCCAAAAACAAACTATCTACTCCATCGTCATTCTCCTTTAGTTCAAGTGCTTGCTTGGCTCTTATGCACATTTGTTCCCAGTGAAATTTTTTTTGCAATTGTTACAGCTTGACCTTTCTGCTGGGCACCGACCACCAAAATATTTCTGCTTTCTACAATTTGAGCATTTCCTGTCCTTTGCAATACTGCCCTTGTTTTTTTAGTGTCAGTCATCTGCTTAGTCAATTTTGGGTTACACCACTGTACCAAGCCCAAATTTCCAGCATACTTTAATTTTTGTTTCTGCATGTAATGTAAGTATCATTTATTTATATCACTTTGTTAGAATGTTATGGTATTACTTATAAAATTGCCAATTCATCGCGTGGTATTTAATAGCAATCTTGCGAGTATCTTAACACAGCTGACAATTTATCGATGTCCATAAATCCACTACTATTGCACATAGAAAGCTAGTTCCGGCTACAAACTAACAAATAATTTAATGATTGCAATGAGCTTTTGTCAAATTTATAACAACATAAAAATAGAAATTGCCAACAAATTGCAAAGAAAGACGCAAGCTTTAATATCATCGCGTATCACTTGCAACAGTAGATATCAACTAGAAGAGGTATTTCTTGGTTTCTTGGTGCATATTTATTAAGAGGTCCCTGACAAGTTGAAGGTAAGTTAGAAGATTTATTGCATCCAAAAGGTTTAATATCACTCTGCCGGGAAAAAAAGGGCAAATTATAGGCGAAATACCAAAAATGCAGTTTTTACTGAAATAACAGAAAAATTGAAGAAGATTTTCCTTCAATATAAAATTCACCATGAAAAAAGTTGGCTGTTCATCCTTATTACATGGAACATCCAGTCAAGCTTTTTCATGTAGGATAAAAATATATTTGGTGTAGAGCAGTTTTCAGATAATTTAACACCATTTTTGTCATAAATACTACTAAAGGACTGATAAGATCTCATAGAAATTGAAAACATTGCAATTTAAATTATTTGAAAAACACAAAAATCATATAAAAATTTAAAAGACCAAGAGTATATATATTGGTCAACTGTAAGTGTCAAAAGAAACCAGATCTAAATTTAGAGAGAAAATAAAGGTTTAGACAAATATTCATGTGAAGTCAATGGGTTTATCAGTATTAATTGAATGATGCGTAATAAACTGAATTCGATATCATTTGAGAGGCAATCTGCTTGTTTTATTTATAGCATCATATGTTCTCTTAGAATAATAACTGCCAATGATGGTTTTGGTGACTGGCCGCCATTATTATAGACTATGTGTCATCAAGGAAGAGGTCTTTCTGAAATAAAGAAATGGAATGATTCTGAAAACGGAAAATGACAATAAACCAATAAAGCATAAGCTTAAAAGACACAAAATATATATTTTTTGTAAAGGGTAAGATGTGTATAGAAAAAACTCTGACAGACAAAATGGGAAAAATTACAGAGTCATGAAAACAAAACAGCAGATAAAAACATTATGACAGAAAGTCTAAAGCAGGAATTACGACTATATGTTGAATCTAGAGTTCTATAAATAATTCTATGACTCATAGTCTATTAGTATAAAAATGTTGAAATCGTAATCCTCAAAGGCTGGGAACATGTTTATGATTGAAACCCTTCAAGCGCATCAATTACATAATTTTTCTATTATATATTTTAATACATCAGAGTCTTGGCTTTCGAATGAGCCATTGTTGGACATGGTGAGACAGACATTGGTTGGTGTTTATAGGATTTCCCCAGTGCTCTATTGCAGAAATTTTTAATGGCATAGACTCGAAAATTGTGACGTGACATTTTTGATAGGCAGTGTTGTTTGGTCTTATTGCTTCTTTTATTGCTAACCGCTTATATTTATCAACTATTATAATGATCCTGGTGTCAGGCGAAGGTAGGACAACTCCAGAGAACCAATGAAGATGAAAAAAGAATCAGTGTCATTAGTTCTCTATGTACAGACTACTTCTATGATAAATAACTCAGATTCCAAGCACCATACCATGTTTTCCTAATGATATTATGCACTAGCCCTCTCATTTTTTTGGGATGTTGAGGGTCGCAACTGAGTCTAATTAACTTCAAACATTGCATGATCGCGCAAAAGTGCGATTGACATATAGTCCTACTGCCACGCAACCGCAGGCCACAATTTCATCAATGTGATTTTGTTACCTTCAACAACAACAGTATATTTATTGAAGCATAATTAATTAACCCAGAACATGTGTTTGTATTGGTCGGGTGTTAGCACGATCCCTGGACACTGTTGACTCTCTAGATACCTAGTTTATTATTAGCACTTTCTGGGTTTAACAACACCGATTGTCACAGAAACGCGCAGCCTCAATAGCAGCGAAAGAGATTGACTACCTAAGGCTAACTAATAATTGTGACATCACATTTTGAGAACCTGAACTAAGCATTTTTTTTGCAGGACATACTTTTGACACACTTCTTTTTTATATTTCAACTTTTATTTGTGTATTGAATATAGGTTCATTCGAAAGCCAAAGCTCTGATGCATTGTACTACTGTATATAATAAAAAATATGTAATTTATATGCTTTAAGCTAGTTGACTATACAAACGTCACAGACAGTCACACAGATACATGTAGGTGTTAAAAAGGCTGTTTCATAGGAAACAGGCAGAGTTCAGGTAACCAGTCATAAAGCAAAATATTTTAGCCAGACTTGCAGAAGGCATGGACCATATAGGGGTTTGTTTAAAATCAGCAAAATAATGTGGGAATGCATATCATCCATGCACATACATACAAGGACACATCTGCAAGCAAGAACACCTCACACACACATACACGCACACATCCTGCACACACACGCACACAAACAAATTCATTCACACACACGCACACACACACACGCATGCACGCACGCACACACACACACACAAACGCACGCACGCACACACGCACACACGCACGCATGCACACGCACGCACGCACGCACACACACACTAAGCATAAAAACTCAAACAAATCCAAGTTTAGATTTGAGTACTTTTCAAGTGGAAGAAGTTTCATAATTTGATAAGTTAGCTGTTTTTCGCACAAATTTCAGACTGCAAAGTCAAAAGTAAAAAGCTCATTATGATATTTTTTTTAAATGAAGTAATTAAGTTCCTCGAGCAGCGCACATAGATAAATGACCATAGTGGTTAAATCTGGAATAACTCTTGGTGATAAGTGACAGTTCCCTAGTCAGCTATCAATGTGTTTCAACTCTAATACTAGCCTTGATCAAAGTCTAGACCCAATTAACAACATTGCTTATGTACAAATTAATTATTGTCACAAATTACCAGTTAGTACATGAATATATCTTAGAAGTACAACTTTTCTACAATTCCTTGTCTGATGGAGAATTAGCAAGCAAAAAATGTTAGCAAAGATATATAAAAAAACAAGAACGTTTCTGCACTGTCCAGTTGTATTTCAAAAATAAATTTACTCATATCAGTAAGAGATGTTCTTTCCACCGGTCCACTGCTCTAAGTACGCATCGAAGAGCTCATTTTCAGCAATCATCAAGTGGTTTTTTTGAGTTTCCAAATTTATTTGCACAAAACTACTTCATTTAAATAAGCATTTAAATAAGCAAATTTATACACAATATCAGTAAATAAAAGATGTTTATGATAAGCATTTATGAGTTGAGAACAAAGCTTCTGCAAGGAAAGCTAACTTTCCGGGCAAAAGGAATTGTCTAAACTATTTACTAAACTTGAAGGAACTTTTTTTAGACAGTTCTATAGGCTATATCATCTCAGTTTTTGTACGAAGTGAAACACAAACAGGTGAATTTATGCATTTTTGCATCCGGTTTCAAACCCTTTTTCAAAAGTCTTGCTCTCATTGTCTTATTTATCGGATCATCCTTTGCAGATGCGCTTGTTGTTGTTAGTAAAGTTTTGACTGCTTGTTGTATTTTATGCAGTGTAATAAGGTATTAAAGACTTATTTCAGTGGTGTACATTTTTATTTAACAAAATATGAGTGAAGCGTAATCTGCCATTTGCCAAGTTTCCGGATTCAATCTAATGGATTGAGATCTTAATTTCCTAAACGAGGAATTCCCATAAGAGTTGCTTTCTCAACCACTTTACAAAAAAATCCACATAGCATTGAAGGTAGATTTTAAGGTGCCTTACTGATGTAACATTCAGAGACCCATTTGAACTTACGATATGCATAACTACGATAGGAGTTGCTTTATCAACGACTCTACATAGACACCAATATAACCTTTAAGCTAGTTTTCGAGACGCCTTGCTAGTGTAACTCCCACAGACTCATTTATACTTAAAGCTTCTATAAGAGCTTTGGCATCATAACATTTGGAAGGCTTTTCTTCTTTCATCTTAGATAAGCTGGTAGCTTCATCATCTCTAAAACCTGTGTCAGAGATCTGTTGGTGGTCATAAACTCATTTAGCCCTTGGCTTTCTTCCCAGAATTCTACAAGCACATAAAACTACTGCCCAATCGAAAAAAATATGGCTCTGATAATCTGAGTAAGACCGTTTGCCTTGAAAAGAGATGCATTTGCAAAACAATTTGAATTGTAAAAACTGATTAAACAGAGATGAGAACTGCTACTGATGTCCTATATCAACTGCAACTGTCGTGTTTTAACCAAAAGATTATTGCCTGGTTGTTGCCCAGCCAACCACTCATAACTTTTGAACTGCCACTGTGTTTGCCAATGTGTAAAATTGATTTAGAGTTACCCGCTGCCAAATAATTCACACTCTACCATATGATTAATGCAGATCTGCGCTTTTAAAACTTTCAACGGACTCAAATGTATTCTTAAAAACAAAGCTTGTAAAAGGAAACTTGCTATCATGTCATAATCACTTTTCAATTATTGTCTAGTCAACTAATTGCACAAACCACGCCAAGATGTCTGTATGCGATTGACTGCAATGCTTATTTTGTCAGTTCGGGTTAGGATAGCATAGTTAAGTGATATCGATTTGTGTTGTCCAGCAGTGAGTGTTTCCACGATGCTGAAAAATGCTCTCATGGTGAATGCTTTTGCACCGATTTAGCAAAATGAAATATGTTTGAATTCCTTTTGATGTTACCGTTTCTATGATTTGAATGAAAGCAACTCCGAATCCATTCAAATGAAGGAAACACAGTGTATAGGTCCAGTGCAGGTGTAGTGCTTTCCAGTTTGTGCACCAGACAGGAATAAAACAACAAATAGTAGAGACACCCTTTTCATTATACTTTATTATCAACTTCTAATACTTTATTGTTAAAATTGTTAAGATAATAGCACATTATCTTATCTTTCATTATCTTATCATTTTCAATAAAGTTAGCGTTTCTTACTAATAGCAATACTAACTTTATTGAATACTGCAATAATTTAGCCTCAACCAGGTCTAAGCAAATAAAATGATTTTTAGCAGATCAAACCTACCAAAAACCTTGTCAAGTTTTCAAATGATCAGTACCTAGTAGTTATCTTTTTTCCAATGATTTAGCTTAGTTTTTTAGTAGTGCCACCGCAATGTTGCCTTCAATCAGCTAAAAGTAAATAAAATGGGTCACTCGTTCGCTGAAAAAACTACCAGAATGAAGTAACTGTGTGGCTAGTATTAAGTTTTACATGCACTAAACAAACTCAAAGATGTTTTCAAATAGCACGTTATCAGCAAAGAGAAACAATTTAATATATCTGTTCAGCGAATTGTATTTTACTTTTCCAAATTATTGGCCAATCATGTCTTTCTACCAGCCAACCAAAACATTATATATGACATTTCAATTCCTTGTCAATACTAAACTCACTAATATGAAGTTAGACTCAGTAGACTCTAGTTACCTGAAAATATGTTAAAATTATATTTGTGTTTTGTTGTTTTAATCGATAACAATTAGAAAATTCTTCAGTTTAACTAGAAAGCTTCTATCACAAGTGAAGATTCCAGCTAGGCCACCCTGCCTAGTGTAAGTGTCTAACAAAGGTATTTTTTAATTTATGGAATTAAATTTAAAAGACGCAGCAAAATAATTAAAGCTTAAGTTTCTACATTTACAACCAAATTTCTGGACACCTGTAATGAAATGATCTTATTTTTAATTTTTTGCATCTAACGATTATGATAGGGAGGAAAAATTAGAATTATCTTCTCATGAAAAATATAATTTCTAGCTTAGATTTTAAAAATTTTAGTAGTTGCCTTATCAATCAGGAAGCAATTATCTTCACCTTTACAGATTTGAAGACATTTTGCAAATTTTTGGTAAATTATTTAAAATGGAGGTTGGCTAACATTTATTTGTACAAAAACTTTAAAAATTCGCCTTTTTTGTTCAAAAAAGTAATCTGTAACGTACTAAACAAAACTTTTATGCACTTAATTTCATTAAAATTGATTTTGGTAACTGTAAAGAGATAAAATGGGTCATGATCACAAAAACCATGGTTAAGTCAGGATTGTAAGATTTGTAGTTATTTACACTAGCAGATGGAGAAAATTCTCACAGTAATTTTCCAAAAAAATTGATTCTAGCTCAATTACAGCAGAATTTATGATCAATCAACTAGACGCATGTTTACCATTACCGCGAAAACAAAGTTATGCGAAAACTGGTGTTAAAGTTTGAGAAACGGATACCAGTGCACAATTTTGTTTACATTTGAAAACGTCATAACAACCAATATCAAGAAGCTGTGATATAATCTAGATTTCTATATTTATATTCGAAAAATTATGCTGAACTCAAAAATCTAAACAGATTTTAGCTGGTTGTCACAGAAATAGCTATATATCTATAAAAAAAATATTTTACCTAATTCTGCAGATATTAAAAACGGCTTGGTAGTACCGCGATATTGGGCACAGCCAAATCATCAACAAAATCTTTTGAAAAATAACAACAGTAACATATTGCACACCATCAGTCACTATACACTTTAATTTGGGAAATTCGAATAATTATTCTGATAATTAAATCTGATAATAATCTTATACAATCGAATAATTATTGTTATAGTTAAATATTGTAATTATCTTGTAAGAATCGTTAAGAAAATATCATCGTAATTTCCTTTACTTTCACTGTTTTTGACGCCAGTGGAAATACCAAAGTACTCATTATATGTGTCCAAAGTGTCAGGGTTATCTTTAAAGTCGGCAAAAAAGAAACAATTATATTTATCGGACGCCATTTTTCAGTACTTCCTGTTTAACATAGCAACGGTTGCAAAGGTTTTTTTTTCCGAGGATTAAATACTTCTATTGGCTAAACTGACTTCTGATTCAGAAAGATCACTCTTTGATTGGTCCAAATGCAAATGTTACAAAAATCGTTACCAATATTATAAGTTCAGTTGGTGCAACTTCAAAGTCGAATAACTCAACTTCGTGATTTGCGACTTAACCATGGTCTCTGTGACCACGAGGCAAATAGAATTATCTGCATGGAAAGGCGACTACTGTAGTCAAGGACTACGCACTTTTAAAATCTTACCATCTGAGACTTCATGTGTAAATATGATAGCTAAATGTACTTTGGATTTCTCACAACTAAAATACAGAATGAGAGAGTAGAAATAATGTAGTCGTGGTAAATGAAAAGTTTTTGTTGGTAGAGAATTGTGAGGGCTTATGAGGTGGGCTGATATACCACCAATAATAAGACTGTGCACAAATATTCCACTAATTGTTTAGGCGGTTGATTGGTCTGAGTGTTAGAGTGTCGGTGTACTAAGTCATGAGTTCAAACCCTGTGGGAAGGAATCTTTTACATCTAACATTAGCTTTCAACAGATAGAGGGACATACACACTTGTATTGCAGTAAAATAATCATACCCTGGCAGACTCCAGTACATGCAAAATCATAGTGTGTGTCAATAAAATACAGAGAATAATTATATGCGCAATGTTTACTATGATAAGAGTCATGTCTGTTTGTCCTAAACTGCAGTTTGATGTAAGTAAGATTGTATTTTGCATGATTTTAGTCAGATGTACTAACCGCTTCACCAATTGCTGCAACCTCTAGCCAAAGCTTGGGGCTAGAAGTAGAATTCATGCCACTTCAGGACACTAAGAAAAAAACATTGCGCTTTGTTGGAGTCGAACTCACAACTTCACCATGATTGAGTTGACACTAAGAACTGAGCCAATGGACAACACACTGGCATTCTAGAATAATTGTACATTTAGTCGTTACACCTGCTGATCACTCACAACACGCAAGACTCCAAGGGTACTAGTAGTGATAAAACTTTAGTAAGAGAATGAATGGGGCATGTGGGAAAATGATTGGTATGCCAAATGTTATTGGTTTGATTCCTTAACAAAGCAATATGTTGTTCAACCTCAAAATTTGACAAAAGCATGAACTTACACCAAATTTTAGTGAATTTTTCAAGAGATTATCAGTGGTTTTCTATCAATTACGATAGTTTTTGGGCATTTTAACTGCGATCAAGTTTGGTTGATTCTAATTTTGAAGCATCTCGGTTGTCAGATTACCTAAAAATTCAAAAAACGCCAAAATTTTAAAAATACTGATATTTTTCATGTTAAAACTCACTGACATTGTTTAAAGTGTCATCATTAAGACTTTCAGTTTGAGAAACTTACACACACATATATATATATAGATATATATACACATGTGTATATATATATATATATATCTATATATACATGTATATATATATATATACGTATATATGTATACATATATATATATTTATATGTATATATATATATACATATATAGGCAGATGTTTTTTTTAATGATTCCTATCTTTTCCTGTCTTATCACACAGCTATGAAGAAACCATCGTTATACTGATTTTTGTTAGAAAAGTCCTCCTTAAGCTGAAAACCGTTACTACAATAAGTGCCATGTCTGTCCAAAGCTACTGTGGCAAGTTGACAAAAAGATTGCGTCACATAGGGTTTGATCCTGCAACATTCCGCTCTGCCAGCGCGCTACTGCCAACTAAATAAACTACAGTGGAAAATCATCTTTGATTTAACAAGTAAGTAAAATCTCTTACTAGGAACAGTTTTCAGGTTTTCTTAAGGGTCTTGCAGAGCATCAAATCTGTATTGGGTGTTGATTAGTCTCGGAGAAGGTAGGAGTTTGTTATTATCGAGTTCATCAAGTTCATCATGCAGAGACATTTAGACTCCATGTATTTAGATGTTCCTCGAAATAGCATGGTCGTAGTCTCTCACTTAAAGTTGGTTCCTGAAACATTTCCTAAACTCGTAAGGAGTGACTTTTTATGAACATCAGCACCTTATACTGAACCAGTTAATATTTAGATTTTTGATGGAAACTTTTCCAATTTTTTAAAGTCATAAAAATTTTAACTTGTTTGTGAGAATACAAAAAACGTTCTATACTCCACTCTGTAATATTCAACCTACCCTGGACTCTAATATTTAATAAACTTGCTAACAGTAGCGGTATAACTTGTGACGCCCAGGACTTATTTCATTTTCAATCAAATGATCAGCAGGTGTTTAAGAGGCTGGTGCATGGGAACCAAGCAGAGTTCATAGGGGGCAGTTCTGAAATGGAATTTTTAGCAACCTATAAGGAAGCACAAATCAAATGTGGGTGATGTTTAGATTTTTGGGTTCAGATTCTGAAGTTTGGTTAAAATAGGCCACAAATGTGGAAACAGATAACGTTCGTGCAGAGTAAAATGTAAGCGCACACACGCACGCACACACACACACACACATACACACACACACGCACGTACAAACGCATACATGGACATACAGACACACACTTGTGCACACACAAGCACACACTCTAAGTATTAACACACGTATGCAAACACGTACATTCGAAATGCATGCGCACATACCACACACACATACACGCAAACACTATGCATAGACATGCACACAAGTCTATGCGTATATTTGAGTTTTTCTCAAATTAATTTGTGTCTGTTCTATTAGTTGATGAACTAGATGTTTTTTATTCTCACACAAATTTTAAGCTCTAAAGTCAAAAATAAAAAAGTCATTATGTTAGTTTAATGAATAAAGTAATTACACAGGTTACACAGGCAGCAAATGTCACACAGGCAGCACATCTAGATAAATAAAATGCTGGTCAAGTCTTTAAGTTATAAAAAAAATTGAAAAACAGTTCTTTAGTCAGCTATCATTGTCTTTCAATTATATTGCTAGCCTTCAGAATAAGTCTAGACCCAGTTAAGAACAATCGCTTCAGCAAGAATTAATTACTGTCCAGAAATACCAGTTAGTGCATTGATACACGTTATAAGTGCAATAAGTGCATAGAAAGGTTACACCTTGTGAGTAAAAACTATCTAGATTTTTTTGTCTGGTGCAACGTTAGCAAGCAGCGGAGGTCAATGAAATATATAAAACATGGGAACGCAGTACGCTATTTCAGTAAAATTTTAAAAACAAATTTGTTTATATCAGAAAAAGATCTCTTTTCCATTGGCCCACTCCTCTAACTACGCATCGAAGCACTGATTGTCATCAATTGGGATGTCATTTTGCTGGTCTCTAAATTTTTATGGAAAAATATCTTTAATTTATATAAGCAAGTCCATACACAATATTAATAAACACAAAATTTATTGTGGCAAGTATTTGATTTGAGAGAATGCTCCTGCAAGTGAAGCTAACCTCTCTAGCAAAGGGAATTATCTAAAATGTTCACTAAAATGCAAGGAATTCTTGTCAGTTGTGTTATAGGCTATATTATTCAATCTCAGTTTTTGTACAAATTGAAACTCACACAAGTTATTTCAGGCATTTTGATAACTAACTCAAAACAGTTTCTTAAAATCTTGCCCCTGTTATTTTCTACACCGGTTAATCTTATGCAGATCCTTCTGTTGTGGTTTAAAAATGGTGACTGTATGTGGTATTTTATGCAGTGTAATAAGCTATTAAAGATTTAACCCATTGCTGTACATTTTTATTTGGCAAAATGTGAGTGAAGCATATTCTGCCATAAGCTGGGTTTCCGGATCTCATGATCTACTTTAATTTATTTAACTCAAAATAGCTGCCAAAATCGAACATGTGCCTTGAGGAACTGAAGTATTATTTCCCCAAGGCCCATTGGATAAGTTTTCGTCGAGGATCGGTTCCCTTACTACCACAGAAAATAAAAACATTTTGTTTTAGATCTTGAACAATTAATCTGTCATTCCACTGTTTAGAGTGTTAAACAATACATTACTGCTTTTATGGTTACTTTAACACGATTCCTAGACTAGCTATCACTATAAAAAGGGTATTCATAAAAACATTAGTCCGAGACATTTTCACTAGTAAATTTTCTATATTAAATGATATAGCTAGTCTTTAAAAACTTGCTTTTAGTGTTGATACACAATTACAATTACTTAAATCAATTAGACTCGTATATCAAACAGTCGTTTTTGTGTTTAAATATCCTGTTTATTAAACTATGAGTTGCCTCTACAATGAGGCCTCTTCCTGCCTGCTTGGTGTCTAATATTCGGGTTCTTTTCCCACCAACCGAGGATGAAGAAAAGTTTGTGAACTTGCAAACAAGATTTGCGGCATAAGCCAAAACACAAGCTTGCGGTATGCACACAACCTTTGTAACAACATCCGCTGTAAAGGACCTCACTCTCGGCTGTGGGAATTAGATCGGACTGGCATCGCTTGAAGCCTTCCAGCTTCATGGCGTTAGAACTGGGAGTCTCCGTTGACTGCAAAGTAAAGAAAGTTACGACCAGCAATCACTTTAACATTATTTGAATAAATTATTGGTTGCTCGAGGCAAACGCTGTGGCTTGGTATCGCGATGCTCAGGAGCGACAGAAAACGGAGGTTCTGCGTAAGGCATCCACAAGAAAAGGGTGATGCAGCTGCCAGAAGGGGGTTGATGACGTGAGCTCTGTTTACCCTGGCAGTTGTTTCCCATGTATATGATTGGTGACAGAAGGCACATGTAACCCTGAACTCTACCCATTCGCCTTCTCGCACCATCGTGAATGAGCAGGGAAGGGCGCAGGCGTGACAGTGAAATAGTCGCTGGACTGCTGTCACACTTACTATTATTTTCTCCTCTTTGAAGGAGGATTCGGGTCTGAAATCACAGCACAATAGTTGACTTGCAATAATATGTGTACAACATCGTTTCCTGTTATTATATGTTATATGCTTGATCAGAAAAAGAATAAATATAAAGCCATGCAATCATGACACCGATTTTACAAAACCTTATCAGAATCCATGATATTGTAAACATAAAAAATTGAGTAATTATTCTATGGATATTCATGATATTTCGTCAAGTTTGGTTAAGTTCAGCTTAATCTTACATGTAATTTGAGAGCGTTTGACGCTGGCCAACATAGCGCTCAAACTCTTCTCAGTCTTTAGTGGTTGGCACAAACTCTTCATCATCTATTACTAATAATAATCATCTAATAATATTAACATGCTAATAAAATGTTACATGCCAATAACTATTTTATATTACATATCTTTTAGTGAGTTGGGTTAAGAAACTTGGCAAAATTAATCGTGAAACTTATAACAATATTTTATCAATTATAGAATAATATATTACGTTTTACAGATAGATATGCAGTATGAATTAGTTTTGTTATTATAATAAGAATAATACACGTAATTAAAAAGACAAAATACCAATAATACCTTTTAAAATTAAATGAAATTAATAATGTAATATTAAAGTATGCAAACCGGTTAGAAAACATGTCATCTTTGAAATGGCTAAAACAAAGGTAAGAGTAAGCAGGCGTATAAATAAAGTTTGTTACATCCAGCTTCACCCAGTTGCTCCACGCCCAGTGAAGGTCTGGTCTTTTTTCTGCTCATGGCCAAGAAAAAAGGTGTTTCTCAGCTTGGCAGCACCACAAACACGATGAGGCGCGCTAGACATTATGACGAATTGAAACTAACAATTTTAATACGAGAAAGCGTGTCTGCTATTTTCGATATATCAAACTTGAACTGAAACTAACATTATCCGATCATGTGACTTACAAATCCCGCCATATGGCGCGAACAATTTCTACAGCATTTTTGACCATCACAGCAGACCAAAAAGCTCATCATGTTTATCATATGATGATATGCAATCGTTCAAGCTAAGATCAGAAAATTAAACATTTTTATGGTAGGTTTAAAGATATCAGTGCTCAAAGTTGCAGCAGTATGATGCCGATAAAATAGACCCGTAAGAACAATAGACATGATTTTTATTGCAAGCGTGAAGCACATTTGTGACAAAATTTTGACAAATAAGGTTGCGAGAAAGTGTAAACGGAAACCATCTTGCACAACTACGTCACATTTTAGCCATTTTGAAAAACGAATCCGAACTACGGCAGTCTTGTGTGGCTGTGATTTTATGTTTGTTTTTCAGCTTTTAAGAGCTCGTAATCACATTTCCACATATTTCGCACCCACACCACAACAGAGTGAGACAATGATTCTTTTGATACCAAATAACTGTAATGTGAATTTTGTTGCGAGTCAACCTTTAATATTAGATAGAAACTCATCTCCAGTCTATGAAAGGATGGTCCAGAGAATTATAGGAGTAATCCATGAGAATACAACCAGAAGTGGTGCAGATATGAGACATTACTATACCTGCCAACATGTACATTTATATAAAAAATGGATACAGGAAATCACTGCACCTTGTTATCAATGAGCAATATAAAAGAATAATTCACAAACCAACATTGTTAAAACTACAAATACATGTATGTAAGGAATCCAACAACAAACACAATCAGCTATGCAAGTGAGTTTGACCCTATAAAACCAGCAGTGCACATTCATGGCTTTGTGACTACTGAGCTTTTATGAAAATAGCAGAGGCCTTCCCAAAACAACAACTACAAGGTCTGCAGGTAAAATGCTATGTGTAACATCATAGAAAGAAGTGGCTTCAGAATTTCATTGTAAACATTTATCTTATCAAACTTTTTTTTAAATTTACATTCACCAGCAGAATACTACCAGACAAGCTAAATTAAACAAAGTTAAAATATTAAATTAATGTTCTACCAGTTTAGAAGGATCCGGCTAGCTATTTATTATTCTACTAACATCATGCTTATCACAAAGGGAAGTCTTGTGAGCTGAGTTAAGGCATTGTAGTAACATGGATAAAATTCGCTGACTTTAAATTCTTTGCAGCTGTTTCTAATGATAAACACCATGTGGGTATACTTGGAGTGCTTAATATTTACTCCAGATGCTTTGAGATGACTGGCTAGAAGAGTCGAAGTAAATATTTAAAACTTACATAGAGAAGATCAAAAAGTACTTTGAGTTTTAACCCTTTGACCCTATCGCTGGTATTCCAGCATTGCGTACAGCGTGTCATTGACCCCAATGGCCGTAATACCCTCATTCACTTGACTCTACTTACATATTCTGTTCCTAAGTAACAGTGTAAACCAATCAAATTAATTCTTGCGCAAGGCTTCAGATCAGCAGTAAATATTTTTATGAGCTTTTTAAAGTGGACAAATTTTTATAGTTTTAGCCCAAATAATGGTGAAATACTGTTTTTTATGTTTGATGAAATTTGCTGTGTTACGTATGACTTTCTTACTTGTGTTTCACCAAATATCATTATATTATGAACACGTTTAGATACAATTAATACAAGTTTAAATACCTCAGATCATTGGACAAATTGCCCAGGATTACTGACACATTGACAAGCACAACCAGGGTTCAAAAGGTTAAGCTTCTACAAATCCATTTTAGCATCTATGAACTCTACCATTCATCATCTTGAACCTGAAGTGTGTTGGATAGGCAATGGTCATAACAACTGTATGTAACTCATACCTAATACTACTATTACTGCTCAGGGCTAGACATGAGGAAGTGGTGTGCGCATGGCTTTTGTGTAATATAAACAACTATAAAAGTGTGATTTATGGTTAACAAAGCCAGTATATAAAAAGTTCATATTTGTATTATTCTATCATAAAACGTCTTAATATAGCTAATAAGGAATTCATCCTAAGTATGACAGCCCATAGCTTTGATGTAATTCAAAGAAACTTTGTTATATAAACCAATTCTGATCACATTTTTAAATATTATACTTTTAAAATTATGAACAAATCAATTTGAGCACTTTTACTGCTATTATAGTAAACAGGCCAACAAAACACCTGAAGAAATGACTGTATTTCCCTCGCTCTTCAAGTGAAAGTCTCTAAAAAGTGATAGTATTGTGTTTGGAATTTCTAACAATGTCATTTTCAATCTTATAATTGCATTGCGCTGCGTTTCCAGTGTGCAGATTATGCATAATGGAAATTGTGCGTACGTTAGGCTACCATGTGATAAGTGTTGAATGGAAATTGCATTTAACAGACGTACACAGGTATAACTGTTTAAAAACTATGAGGAATACAACAATGTTTTAAATGGAATAGCTTGCGTTGCATTTTCTCGCACATTCTTTTCGGTTGCCGTTTCCATTTTTTGTGACGACACATTTGGCAAAAGTTTGTGAGTAACAAAATTTGCCTGACTCGCTGGTTGTTGCCGTTTCAATCTTGCGAATAATACAACCTCGCAGATTAACAGAGTAAAGGGAATGTAGTGATATAAATGGACATCCACAAGTCTTCTATTTAAAATGTATGATGTGATCAACAGAAGGTTCTGTTACCAGCTGAGACGTTGTGTCTGACGTGAAGTCTTCTCAAGCCAGCAAACGCTCCAACAACAGTATATATTCCAATTGGCTGCTGGCAAACTAGGTCATTGGCATGCAGCCAAGGGATTAGCCTAGCTTTGATGGAGAGTTGTTTCCTGTTTGAGTAGCCTGTAAAATGGCATGATGAATAGCTTTCAAATATTAAAGCTCAGCATGATTGTTTAAATTAAAAATGGAAATTTACAAGTTTGAAAAACATAGCAATAAATATATCATAACAGAAACCAATAAAAAGTTTGAGATAAATAAATGATCCACTACTTTCTACTGACCCTTTGCTGTGATCAACGTCTTCAATCCCCCAGGCCAACTGCGAGCAACTAAACGCGCAGTTCAGTTGGTATGACTGGTGAACTTCTAGCTACCAATTTTATATATTGTTCTTTATTGTTGTACTATTACCACATATCTTGTATTTCACAATTTTATAAACTACCGGCAGAAAGCCTGGAGTTGTCTAGGATTTCTTAACGTTCTAAACACATAGCTTTCTTGTAGATTTACATTGCAAATCGGTGTACAGCGAACCCTTGTTATACGACCTTAATTCGTCCCAGTGCTGGTATCGTAAAGCGGAATTCTATGGAAGGATATAGAAAGCAAAAGTGATTATCTAATGCAAACACCCCTCGTAAAAATCATCCAAGTTTCATATACATACTCTCCGTATTAAAAAGTAGTAACAAAATAATATGTTAACTTTATCAACTATAGTTACTCACGGTAAGTTTAGTGTATTTAGTGGTTATGAACTGCAATGAATTGTAATGTTACAATGTAAAACATACAGTAGGGAGTTCTAACCATCGAGGCAAACGTCTAACATAAATGTTGAATTTAAGTCTAATGCATTTTGCTTTAAAGTGAAGATGCTAGACGCGGTTATCGAAGATGGGAATATCTAAAATGTGCTAAAGCTTGTGAGGCTAGCGCTGGCCTCATACTCAAAAATGAATTCAAAATGCGAGGAAACCGATTGCATCCATAGAAAAGTTCAAGTATATATTACTGTCAATATTATGCTTGATAAGTCTATGTTACAAATGTCAATAGTAGTCTAATATAATATTGTCAATATTAGTATCATTTTGTAAAGTGTTCTCTACTGATAATTTTCTGATTGGTTCATTAATACCAAACTAACGAATTTTGAGTTATAACCAAAATATTGAGCTCAAAACGTAACCACTATTTATTTGAAATGAGTTCACTCACAGGAAGGGAAACTCTCAAAACAAACTTACATGGCAAAGGTCAAGCGTATTGGAGATAATCACTGTTCCCATGACACCCATGATTGGGATTTGAAGTTGTGCCTACGTTGTGCTATCTTCATGTTTTTCAATGTCTGTCATTAAAAAAGGAGTTTAATGGACATTTGCATGATGTGGATTAATACCTTTGTTAAAAAGTAGGAAAGCACAAGATTGTGTGCTAATTATTGACCTATGGGTCAATAATTAGCACAATCTTGTCAGACTGAGCAACATTCTGAACATTAGCATATTCAGAACTACTCTAATCAAAATATAACAATTGAAGTGTGAGAGTGTTTAGAATGTAATGTTATAGTCTGCACGGCATTGTCTTGCGCATCATTTGCAAGTGCCATTTCCATCATTCTCAAAAACAACATTCAATAAAAATTTGTATACACGCAAATCGCTTGACTTGCAATGTTTGCCAGTTTCACCTTGCATATTGAGGCAAACATTGGCATTATAAAATCGTAATAATTTAACTCACATTAACGTAGGAGTTTGGCAACAGAAAACAACTGATGTTTAGTCATTGTATACAAACATCCAATGCATTAAATACTAAGTCAATGCACACAGGTACATGCAATACTGTTGCCAAGACTAAGTGAGCTAGCATCAAGTATGCTATAATATACTATACTTCAACATAGGAGCTTAAGGCGTGCCAAGACTGAGCTCGTGTGTCAATTTACTTGTTTCTCAAAGCATCATTTCTTATAAAAAATAACTAATTACAAATTGATGTGTTACTACACTATGAAAAACCCCGAACTAAATGAGATATTATGGTAAAACAACGTTTTTCAATTGTTATAATTCAGTATGAAATAAAATGTAACATTACTATGTGCTGTGTATATACGCTAACGCAAGACCTTTCCTTTGATACAGACATAGTGGCCAGGGGAAGTCTGATAGCGACCTGGCAGCAATGCGTTTGGTACAATAAAATTCGGTGATGCTTCGAAAGAGAAACTTTGATATTAACCTGAATTAATTTAGTTCACTGAACACACTTTAAGCTAAATTTTAATATTGTACTAAACTTATATCAACTTCTTTGGCTTAATTTTCCATTGTTCTCAGATTTTGCGCCAGAACCGATAGATATAAAGGTAAGGCATCTGCCTAACCAGTAGGCTGCCAGCTGGTTAATATTAGCCTGTTCATTACTCAGTAGTGGCGAGTCATAAAAACCAACACCTGGACAAGGCATAACATCTCTCAAGGTCACACATACTTAAACCACATATAATGAGTGTTCATGCAGAGTCAGCTCCTATCCCAAAGATTACTCTAACCTCAAAAAAAAAACTATTATTTTAACATAGTGTAACCATCGATTTACCAGTGATTAGAACACAAAGAGACCAGACTATCATTATAATACCGTCATACGTATATCAATAGTTTTCAAGAACAGCATCGTCTTTTTTAAAAGGTTGGTTAAAAGTTATAGTGAACCCAAAACAAAAAACACCAAACTGGAAACAGACAGTAAAAAGTCAAGACGGCAACATTAAAGTAAGTTTAGTATAATTGGTATTCAATTATTTTGTATAAGAAATAGTGTCTCAACACACGAGTAAATTGACATACGAGCACAGTACCAGAACACGTTACACTTGTATGTCGAGGTATGACTGTAGAGAGTTATACCACAGACGATAATATTCTACTCAGCTATGAACTGCTCAGCTAGCCTGAAAGGATAGTCATTCTAGTTTATTTATAGAACATTGGGACACAGCCAGGACAGGGTAAAAACTAAGATCATTACACAGAATGGGCAGAATGCTTGCTTATGGAATCCTACAGCAGTATTATAGAAACCACTTCAATGGAACTGCAGTGGATCCTCACTAAACACCGTGAGTGGATCCTCACAGCAGATCCTCACCTCAATTTAATTCATTCTAGTGTTGGCATCGTAAAGAGAAAGTATGTATAGAAAGGTATAAAAACCATACTAAACATCTAATGCAAACACACCCTGGTGAAAATTATCAAAATTTTATACACAAACATTAATAGTTAGTAACAAAGTAGTATACATATATATATATATATATCTATATATATATATATATATATATATATATATATATATATATGTATATGTATATTACTTTGTTACTAACTATATATATATATATATATATATGTATATTACTTTGTTACTAACTATTAATGTTTGTGTATAAAATTTTGATAATTTTCACCAGGGTGTGTTTGCATTAGATGTTTAGCATGGTTTTTATACCTTTCTATACATACTTTCTATACATACACACCTACATAGGACTATGCACAACCGACTTCAAATCCAGATTTAGAAACCACACAGCCTCTTTCACACACAGTGACAAGCAAAACAGCACAGAACTTAGTAAACACATCTGGCAACTTAAGAATGACAATGCAAGCTACAGGATTAAATGGAAAATTATGCAGAAAGCTAGACCTTATTCAAACCAAACAAAGAAATGCCATCTGTGCCTTAGTGAAAAGTATTACATCATTTGCAGGCCAGAAACAGCCACCTTAAACAAAAGAAATGAAATAAACAATACATGCAGACACTCCAAGAAATACTTACTCAGGCAATACGATCCAGGCAGAGGCGGAGCTACAGACACCACCAATAACATCAGGAGAGGCAATTCCACCCGCCATTCAACACAAGTCACCTGAAGAGTGCACCAGCACGAAACAGAACTGTCGTGACCCCAGAATAAAACATCAATCTGGAATAAAGATAAGTAAAATTAACCTATTCCACACTCTAGTTAGTTATAACTCTCCACACTTTTTAGAGCGTAGGGTGCTGTTAGCAGTAGGCCTGACAACTTATATATATATATATATATATATATATATATTTATATATATATATATATATATATAAGTTGTCAGGCCTACTGCTAACAGCACCCTACGCTCTAAAAAGTGCGGAGTGTTATAACTAACTAGAGTGTGGAATAGGTTAATTTTACTTATCTTTATTCCAGATTGATGTTTTATTCTGGGGTCACGACAGTTCTGTTTATATATATATATATATATATATATATATATATATATATATATATATATATAATAGATAAGTTGTATATATATAATAGATATATATATATATATATATATCTATATATATCTATATATCTATATATATATCTATATATATATATATATATATATAGTAACTAGTACCTATAACTACTTTAGTGTATTTAGTAGTTATGATCTGCAATAAAATGTAATGTTACAATGTAATACATACAGTACATATCGTAATAAGTTCTGACTATCGAGGTAGACGTATAACATAGGTGTTGAATTTAGCCTAAAAAGTTTAACTTCCTACATATATAATTGATGCTAAATTTTGGTATGTATTTTAGTTATTTTACTAGATTTCAACTTTGTCATCGCTAAATTTTTATCACCTACATGTATCTGCTTCCTGTCTCGCTTTCAGAACAAATTTTAGGCAAACTCAACGAAACCTTTTTCAACCTGATTTGACAAGAAATCCCCAGCGAAGATGTGTTCGAAAGCGGCCTCGCGAAAATTTGTTTAAATTAATTTGGTTGGAATAGCGAATTTAGAGCAGTAGCAAGAGTTAAAATACATGCTGTGATCAACAGAAGGTTCTGTTACCAGCTGAGACATTGAGTGTGACATAACATCTTCTCAAGCTAGCTACTGCTACTACAACATTATCTATTCCTATTGCCTACTAATTACTTGGCATGTTCCCAAGAGACTCAGTTGTCTTCTGTAGGCGCTGCTTACTGTTTGATATTTTTATAGATTAGAGTATAAAATGCTATAAGTAATATCGAACAGTCAATAGTGATAAAGTAGTAACTCTTTTGCCACCAAATTAGTTTCTTTACCGGAACGTAATTACATATTCAGCAAAACTCACTAATGCCGTATCGTGCAGTTCTTGGCCATTCTGAAACGCTTTGCCAAGCCGAACTACGCTGTTGTGGTTGGGAAAGAGTTAACTCCGGTTTAATACTGTGTGTCATACTGTCAAGGGAGAAATTTGTTATTTAATTTTAAAAAATGTTTAAAATTGAATTAATAATGAGTATATGAATAGATTGTTTTTTTTTGTTATAATAATTGTTGCAATGATTATTTGATACTTAAATAGTAATATAAAATGTATCATTTTAGTGAGTTTCCTTTGAGTGAAAAACCACAATGGGTCTATGGTTCTATGTGTAAATGTTAGCCTCTGGACCTTAAGTTCAATTTCTCTCAAGACAAATTTTGACCGCAGACAAAGTGGCACTTCTGCCCCACAAAAAGAAGACTGTTGCTATAAAGCAAAATTGAGCCAACAAGTCAATCAATGGAGATGGGTACTACTATAATTTTCCTTGAAATCAGTTTGACGGTATCACACTGTTGTCAATAATGAGCTCAAGTATCAATGCTCACAACAAGTAGTGTTAGGATTGTGAGATCTGCCATAGTCCGCAGATAATTATCTTATAATCGAAAATATTACACCAGTGGTTTGTTTCCACGGATCTGTGACCTCTATTTTCGTTGAAGGTCAAAATAACAATTATTCTGTCAAGACTCACTAACTCAAGAAAAAATAACAATATGCTGTGTAACCTATCTTTTATGGCCCTTTTCTAGGTTAAATGAGTATGTATGTGTTAGGCGTGTAGCAGTAGCTCTTTCTGTAAACAGGGGCGACTGAGTTACAATGTAGCTCTCTTTTCTCAGGGCTTTATGGTTTCCTGGATTGCCACCTCTTTTTGGGTGAATCGTGATTGTTGAGTCTATCCTCGGCGAGCTGGTTGCTGCTGGCTCCTTGGCTATCTTAGGCTTATGTTAATCCTCCTATCTTGGCTGTTCTTTGCGGCTCCCCTTTGCCGTCTGGCTTGCTGCCAGCTTCTCCTCTGCCGCGTGGCTCACTGCCAGCTTCTCCTTTGCCGTCTGGCTTGCTGCCTGCTCCTCCTGCTCTTCCCTTGATTTTGCCCCTCTTTTATACTTGACCGTGAGCCATTGTCGATTGTCATTGGTTGGTTGTGTTTTACTTGCAATCTTTGCTTAAGCTATTGTGTGATTTATCTTTTAGATTCCTTGCGTTGAGCTAAATTTCCTTACTGTGGTTGGGATTCTATGACGATAAGCGAACAAGAAGTGAAAAATATTCTAAGTCCTGCAACAAATTGTACAAAACTGGCCGTAACTCAAAAACTAACAGTGGCAGCATTATAAAATGTACAGTAATCATTATCTTAAGATGCTACTAGTTAGCTAACTTATTTAAAACAAGAAACATTTTATCATTTTATGCCATTCTTTTCACAGCCATTTCAACAATATTATTGCATGAAATACAATATCTTAGTTAATGAAAAATTATGCTATATTTTTCTACTGCCATACAATACATCATTTTCTAGACCAAAACGATTTTATAAGCTACATATAAATATACTAAATAAAGTGTTGTAAATATTTGTCTTGTTTGCTGATCTGGTGTATGCTGACTGCTGCTTCGTTCCAACCAGTCATAAATCTAGCTGGCTCCTGTAATATTGGTAATATACCGCTCCTTGTGCTTGACTCTCTGTAGAGTTGTTGACTTCACTGAATAGCTATCAGTAATTGTTGTTGCTAGTTTGTCTCTTTCATATTAGGTGGTGCTGGTCAATAATAATCAGGATTTAGTAGCAATTTTGTGCTGTATTTTATTCATAAGCTTTTCATTACAATGATCAGACAGCTCCCAATCAAACTGATGTCCACATATTCACATTGCATCAGCTGTGATGGTTGGACAACTCCCATGCTTGATATTTCTAGCAGCATAGCAATTGTCCTAGATTTTTATGTTTGCTTGTTGATGTATAGCAGTGCTTAGTGCAATGTTTTGCCGCAGTTGTTATGTACCATGATCGTAAAATTTATTATTCCTTTGGACTTATTGGTCACCTATCGTTTCAAACCCTGACAATACCAAAGCTAACTCTAAACATCTCAAACAACTTTATTTATTATATTGAATGAAAAAATGTGAATTTTAAAAGTTGCTTTTTTTTCCGCAATTGCAAAATTTGACTTGTATTGAAAATATAATTGTTCCAGAACATTCTAGAATATTAGTCTGCTTACGAATGAGCAATACAAATAATTTAAATTTTGCTTTAAAAGTACCTTTCGACTTGTAAGATTCGTGTACACATTGGTATAAAGTTATACCTCAACACATGAGTGTTCCACAGATGAGAAAGTTGAGATACAAGCTTACAAAACGATTTACAACTCAGCTAGGATGCGGGAGGCCACTTATGACAATAGCATCGATCAGCCTATTTCATTGGGTCTGTTTGAAAGTTTCGAAGCATGACAAGTTCCAAGTCTGAGGAAAACTACAACAACTGAAACAAAAAAACAAAATTAAATCTATGTTTAGGGTAGCTTATGATTAAAACTTATTTTATGTGTGGATATAGAAAGCAAAAGTTATTGCAAGTAAATCGTTGAATCTTACCTTTGCCCCCAGCTGTTACTCTTGGGTTGATAATTATTTACGATAGTAGTTACGCGGTCGATCGCAAACCACAGGACTGGCTATTGTCTTGAAATCAGCAAGAAAGCCTCAGCCAATCGCAGCTTACAACAGCTGGTCGTGCTCTCCTCAGCGTATAGGAGGTGGAGATAATTCATCCCTGGTATGTAATCAAACGCATTGAATAGATTTGAAGGTCGAATTACCAGGTCAGGTATATTTGCAGCGGCTCAGATCCTGGTCGGTTTCTGGGTCGTTTTGTAAGCGTGGAGCATAATCCGGAAATACAAAAACTTTAAAGTTAGTCGGACTATGCCACAGTTAGTCGTTTTCAGCCACTACAAACATTTAGTTGTTGAGAAATCGAGTAGTCATTTTTTGTTTAACATAATATCACGTAAGCATCTTTTTTAAGCAAAATTTGCTTAAAAAAGATGCTTACCTCCTATCAAAAGATCCTAAAAGATTCTCCTATCAAAAATTTAATTTTTGATTACAAATACAAGTTATTTTATCAAATTAACATAAAGTATTTACATAGCGGTTTAACGTAGTTTTTTCTTATTAAAAATAAATGGTAACATGCTCACGAAAGGGAAAAATCGTCTCAAAAATACACCATTAATTATTCTGTATTCGTTTATATTTAAAAACATAGTTGTTTTTTTATATAAATACACTTTTGTAAAGCGGTATAACATGAAATATTGAAAAGTTACGATTATGTTCTGAACAATTAAAATGCACATTGAAACGATTTTCCACTTTGTTACCACTCTGAGAGCCTAAATGATTCTATTTAATTTCACTGTAAATAATAATATTAGGATCTCGTTAGGCATTGATTGTAAAAATGAAGGCAATAGAAGACAACAGTTTCTTATCTTTACTGTATTTGCTGCAAGCACACTTTAACAATTAACTTTGTATTACTCCTAAGTCTCGACTCTAGCACCTTTTGAAACAGCGACAGTATGTAGCTACCTAAGGAATAACGATTTAACTGTGTATCTCAAATTTTATTTGAACTTGTTTCTACAATGGTGCGTTGAAAGTAGCACTGCCTAGGCTGTATCTCATCTGTTTGGTTCACAAGAAATGTAGGATACGGAGACAAGATAAAGCAAATTTTTGTAGTCTGCTCCAATGCAGGGCAGTTATAATTTTGGATTCAACAGCCTGCCTTTGAGCAGTAGTCCTCAGTAGTCAGAGTCGGTCACTGCTTGCAATTTGTCTTGAAGAAATTAATTGAAATGCACTACATATTCATATTGCTTCAACCCTAAAAGAAGACCTCAGTGGGTCATCATGTATTCATAACTGACTTCTTGTATTCGTCATTTCATCTTCTACATAGGCCTACCTACAGGCCTCTCGTGCCGGTGGTCGGCCATCGTATCAGTAGGTTATCGAAGCCTCAATTGCTGAATGACATGATTGCTGATGACAGTCAACTTCTATGAACAGCCAGAGGGCCTACCAAATGTATTTTTTAATTGCAGTACATTTAAGCATTATGCCGCTCCTTCTTGCCTCATCGCTAGACAAGGCTGAGCAAGCCATCAAAGCCCATGAAATCGAATATGGCAATAAGTTTTACACATACCATAAGGACTGCATATTCAACAAACATGAAAGACTTTTTGAAGGTAATCTCGCACTTTTTCTCTTCTGCCTAATTTGTGATCTTGTGTTGAAAATGAACATATTAAACGTCGGATATTTTAGTGTAACCTTGATTGTGAAGTGTAACCTTGATTGTAAAATGTAGGCCTATGCTTGATTGTTGTGCAATAGAAGTACATGTCAATAGTACCTTAGATGTTTTTATGCTGCAGTTTTATGAAGCCCTTTTTGGTTTGTTTTTGTACTATGTGATCTATGACGTCACAGGCCCTACTTGAAGCAGAGTTGACACAATTTTCATCAGTTCGCTAGCAACTCACACTGGATACACACCATCTACCTAAAGGATTACTCTCTATAGACACTCAACTCTTAAGCTTAATTTAACGAAGTGGATATTCGTGTATATACAGACATGCAGTGGATTACAATCAAGCTTATAGTGCAGCCTTGATTAAAATATATATATATATATTGGCTTCAATGTACAAGCATTGGCATGCAATTGAAAAGACATTAAAAACATTGTATATATTAATAACTACAATCAAGAAAGCAATAAATGTATCAAGCATCATATACACGCAGCAGTTAGTTCTCAATTGATTGTTAGCAATCAAGTGAGGCTAAAATCTACAACGCCTTCAGCCGATGAATCTAAAAAATCTGTACCATGTTTCTTAACTTAAAAATTTTATCTGCTCTAATTTAGCAAGGTGAAGATATTTGGAGAGGTAAGAACGTCATTCATGACAGTCAAGGCTGTTTATGTATGTAAGGCAAAGAAAAAGAGTATGGTTGCATGTACGGCCCTGAAAGAGAGCAAACCCAGAGGGAAAAGTACAAATAACAGTGGAGGGTAAGTTACCGGTACACCAAGAATTGTTTACACTGCCTATTATAAGGGATATTTTTTGACAGCAAAACTCGGTCATTGTATGTGCAATATATTTAGACAGGGCTACCCTTCCATGTGTTTGCAAATGCACAGATAGTATAGTATGGATTTTACATAGATATGATAAATAATATTTATTACTTTTATGAATTTTAAATTGTCTTATTTCTGAAATGGCTATCTTGTAACAAAAGCAAGTGTGCACCTTTATATTCTTGTAAGCCCAAAATCTGAGAATGTAGTAAAACTAAGTCTACACTTCTGTCACAGTGAGGGTTGCGACATGTCTAAGCTATAATCGATACTTTGCTTTTGGTCTCACAGTACATCAAAGCTCAAAAATATTTTATCTTATTTTTATTCATCTACACTCTCATAGAAATTTAGTAGAAATGCAAAGAAACAAGGACTTGACTGGAATGCTCAGATACCATATCCTTGACCCAATAGCCAGTGAAGTTTACGACAATCTGTCTAATTTTTCTTGAGAATTTCTCATCCCAAGGCCTCACACACACACCAGATAGTATCATATCGCAGTTCACCCCTTTGGTTAAACTTGGACGTAATATTTTATTTCACATTTAATATTTCACACTCAAAATTTGCAAAAACAATCATTAAAAGCAAAATAAAATGACTGCTTATTTTGGACCTCTGGCAACAAAGCCTTTGTTTGGACTCTTTAGCCAATATGAATTTAGTTAGATTGTGCCCACAAATATAAATATGCTATGCATGTGCATAAATTCATATATGTTGTCACATGGTGTCGATATACATAATTTATGTATTGTTTACATTTTTAGTCACAGATTCCAACAAAGAGACCACATCATCAAGACAATACATCTGATAGTAACCCGGAGGTACTAACTCACATAACCAGCAATAAAGTTTTAGGCAAATCGTGCAATATTAATTATGGTTAAATGTGGAATTTCGTTGGTAGGCGGATCTCCAAGCCATTTATTATAATAGTCCTAGATTAGTAGCTAGAAAAACGTGAAGTTATAGTAGGATAACGCAGAAGAACCCCTTGTGTAGGCAAGATTAGGTTTCAGAAACAAATTATTTGCTGCCAACTGTGATCTTTGTTAAGTTGCCTGTTCACACCCAGCCAAACGTTCAATGCCTCGAGCATTCTGATTTATAGCTCAAAATAAGGAGGAAATGCAGTGCTTGCTCAGGATGGGTAGGAGTAAGAGCAGAGGCTATGCAAGCTTCCATAGATGTGGGGAGCATCTACGAAACCCCACAAACGACAGCATTATAGATGTTACTCAGACGCCTGATGTTACTTTCATACCTAACAGTCCGGTGAGTGGTAATATTCAGTAACTCAATTTTAAAATTAGAACCCTGTTGCATGATGCTTTTGTGTCAGTTTAGTGTAAGTGCTCAGTGTCTGAATTGCAGAGAGTTGTGCAGCGATGCTCCCACATCTTTGATTTCAGATTTGTAAAGCATATCAAATTGCTGGCATGTGTTTTGCTCCAAATCAAATCACTTAGAAGGGTGACTGCTCAGCTTTCAAATAAAATGAAATTAAAACCATAATCCACTATACAATTGATGGTTTTGATTTAATTTACAAGCTGGGTAATCCATTTTATGGTGCTTTGATGCCAATCTCATGATTGGTGATTTAATGTGATTTGCAAATCTCTAATCAGGATTTGGGAGCATCTCTGGAGTTGTTATCAACTCTTTGAGAAATTGATAACAAGGTGCCACAACACCATCCGATTCGTAGATTGAGTACTTAAACTAATGTCAATGTTGTCTTCTACAAGTCAACTCTATGGGCTAAGTCTGTTGAGCAATGTAGGATCGGAAAAGATATATGAAGCCAAGAACTAATTGCGGAATAAATCTACTGTAAAAACAGTAATAAAATCAGGAACTAGCAAAAGCAGATTTGCCTGGTTTTTTGAGATCGCCAAATTAACTCCCAGCTAAACACAATGTCCAATGTAACTTTTCAATCTACATGTGCTTCATTAAATTAACAAATAATATTCCTGTCTAAGTCAAAAATCGTCGCAAATAATGCCATTTGAATACTGCATTCACAGTACTTTACAAGTTCAAGGAGATGTAAATACACATGCTATGATTGTTTTTATTTTTGATCAAGGATCTCCAAGAGTAATTTGCAGAGAGTAAGAAATGACAGAGCATAAATGCTTCCTGAGGCTTTCTAATACATGCAATATCTAGATAGGCATAGAACAAGTTTGTTCCCTATAGCTGTGGGTAAACTGGCAATGAAGGGATGGCACGCCAGAGGGCATCTGGCGTGCCCTCCACCTCATTGTCAAATCATCTGCAGCCATAGAGAACAAACTTGTTCTAGATAGGAATACTTTTATATGCGAAAATTCGAAATGTTTCAGTTTGTACTGTGCTCAATTTTGAGTAAATACATTGATCCAATTAAAACATACCTGCATACATAAAACATTCAGGATTTTCAACCCTCATTTTTTTTAATTAACCCAGACTTATATTCACTTATTTTCACATGACTACATGTAGTATATGTAGCCCTTTTCTACTGTGTTATCCTGTTCTCATTTGTGCTTGTTAAATGTATTTTATGGCTTTGGTGCTGATGTGGTAGTAATTAAGTTATGTGCAACATTTTTTTTATATCAAATAAAGTAAAATTAGTAAACTTTACAATTTATCGTGATAGATTCGTCCGCTAACTGAAACAACCTACTTCCCATCATTGTTCCAGTGGTCCATCACCAGACATTTTGTCATTGCGCATCAACTTTTCAAACAATGTTTTTTGTACAGCGTCAGCAATGCCAATAGACATACATCATGCTAAAGGTTTTGTGTGTGCTGCCCTCTGATATTCCAAAATTGGCTACATGGTGCTTGTGGAGGTAACGAGAAAGCTGCTAACAATGATGCACAACAATTGCCACACGCATTATTTATATTGGAGCAAGAAAATACATCATCATGCTAACAGTAAGAAAATATTTGTTGCCCAACAAATCAGGAAAAAAATTTTGGTCACACAATGCTGTACATAAATAATAAATATATAAGCAAATTGACAAATGAATACCTACAGAGTGCGGTCATGTTCAAAATCTAAATAAAGTTAGTTGTTGGAGAAGTCAGTGTTTGCAGTAAAGATAAGATGGACTAATGTCTTCTGTTGCCTTTTCACAATCTTTGTCTTATTATATGCTAACATAAATAGTTACACTAAAATGAAATAGAATCTTCTTTAGCTCTCAGAATGGTAGCAAAGTAGACAATTGTTTCAATGTGCATTTTTTTTGGTTAGAACATAATCACAAATATTCAATAACTTATGTAATACCGCATTACATACATGTAAGTACAATCATATTACAATGTATGTAAGATATTTTTCATATACACTGTATAAATGAATACAGAATAATTAATGATGTATTTTTGAGAAGATTTTTTTCCATTTCCTGAGCATGTTACTATATCGTCCTAACACTACAAAACTACGATAAACAACTATGTGAATACGTTATGCTAGTTTGATGAAATATCTTCAATTTTTGATTAAGGATTTGCCTAAAACGATGTTTATGCTTTAATTTCTTACAAAAATAAAAAGATTACAGACTCAAATTCTAAAAGACTAAACATTGGCACTTGCTTAAAACCTCGTCGCTTAGTGCCGACAAAACATTTGCATTTCCGGATTAAGCTCCACCTCTACAAAACGACCAAGAAACTGACCAGGTTTTGAGCCACTGCAATTTTACCCGATCGAATTGCCAGCGCCGCGTCTCATACACGACAATGAGCACTGCTGTGTTCTGATTGGTTCAAAACAAGTAATTACAGTTAGTCGTAGGAATTATGCAAGAGTTGGGTAGGGAGAGTCAGTAATGCTTGGACCCAGCTACAACCTGCAAAGTGGTTGACACATTGACTTGTTGATGCTGCCAATCTGGAAATGTTCAGTAAATAATATTTCAGTGGTTCAAAAATGAATGCAGAATACTCTTCCCCACCGTCACAAAAACACGAATGGTACCTGTTAAGCTACTGCCACTAAAAACTATCACATTGTCTAACTGTGAGTCCATGTGAGCAGAGAAATTTGTTAGTAAGTATTTAACTTTCTACATTTTGTAATTTTTTATAAATAGTAATATTATTATGAAAGTTTTGAGGGTTTTAACCCGATTAATTATATCGGCTTGAATCAGATTAATTAATACCGATTTTAATCTGAAAAAATTTTGGCAATCACATCATCTCATACATCAAAACTAATTGCTAATGATAGAAAAATACTATTATATTCAGATAAACTCCAAAAAAATTGTGTGAGTTCATTTTCAATGCCAATGTAGTCATGGCCAAGTTTACTTCAAATTTCTCCCACTTGAGTGCACACGACTCCAAATTTATTAACTAGAAAGCTGTCTAGTAGCACAATTTAGACTATATTTAGACAATTTATATTACAGTTGAATAATAATTTTTTTGAACTAATAACTGTAATTTTTTTATTTAACCTATTTACAACAGTTTCGCATAACCCAATATAAATATTTGTAGAGTTCTATGCCCTTATTATTATCAATAACATATTTAAAATATTAGGTTGAGAACATTGTACAATTCGAAAAAAGTTGATGGCCCTCTGAGGCAATTTGAGTTTCTCATGTGGCCCATGATAAAAATTAATTGCCAAACATAGACCATCAAGACTTACTTAATCAGATATCTGAAGATTGTAAACAAACTTCCATTGTTTGGTTGTGTTTCCATAGCAACATCAAAAGATAAATGTATATTGAAACATACTTTTAGATTGTTCTCATGAAGATCATTTGGTTTCATTTGGATTTGAACTCCGGACCTTTCGTACCTACAGCAAGAATTATACCCTTAAACCGTCAAGCTACAAATTCCGTAAATGAAAACTGATTGCTTGGTATTGCCTCCCAAGCAAGAACAGAGCATAATTAAATCGAAACGCGCTTGCGAATCATTCTAAACAAACTTCTTGGCTTGACTGGGTCTTGAACCTGGCATCATTCTTAATCAAAACAAGAAGCATACTCTATACCATCAAGCTACAAATTACATAAACTAATACTGTTGTTTTTAAAGTCTCCTCCAAGCAACAACAAAACATATTGTCGCACCATTGTAGATCTTCTTTAAAAAAACGTTTGGCTGAACTAAGATTTGAACCTGGGACCTTTCACACCAATTGCGAGAATTGTACCCACTACACAAGCGAACCATGAAAAATTTATGCTAAATCTGACTACTTGGTAAAGCCACGACAACAATAACCATTTTTTTATTTTTCTGCCATTGCAAGTGCTGAAGCTTTGCATCAGCGCAATCAAAATCTCAATATGATTCAATTGGATAGCGCTGTGGCACGAAGAATAATGATACAGGATATAGGGTTAATATATTTGGTTATATAGACAGATTTTAAAGGTACTGCAGACCAAATATATGCTAAATTTTCAATATGACGTTTAAGGTTAAAACGATGCTAAGTTTTAACAATTAGCGATTGCTATTAGCAATTAGATATTGCCATTTAGCGACTGCCAATTGCCAATTAGCAAATATAAACATTATCAATTATATAACTGAGTAAATACTTTCATTAAAATTAAACTAGTAAACACTGTATATATTGCATAAACATGAATCTTTTGGTGCAAAGAACTATTTTTAGCGCTAAATGCAGGGCATTTAGCTAGGTACGTTATAAATCCAGTCATAGCAATTTTAAGCCAACTCATAAAAGTTAGTCAGCAAATTATGGCAAATTAGTCACATCAAAAATCAAACAACCTTAATATAAAGACCAATATAGACCCTCTAGGTGTTTGCTCAAAAATGTTGCAAAATAGTTATTGTAGAGTTATTGTGGCATTGGGCGAGTGATAAACATTTGCTTAGTTCTTTGTATATCTGTAAACTTGGAGTTATCTCATACATGCTACTTTCAGAAATAAATAAACACAATTTTTCATCCAAACCAATGTCTACTTCCTGCTTGGCCCTTTTGACTCATTGTATTAAGTTTGAAAGTTACAGTTGTTTGACAAAGTTTGAAATCCTTTACAGTTGTTTTTATTTTCTCTCTGAACTTTTTTCAACAACACAAAACCCTTCTCTCATGATATATAGTTTGAAAGTTTAAATGGTAAACGTTGTTATATGTTAAATACAAATCAATTTTCTATCCAAAGACTTTTTTATTACCCAGGCAACGTCAAGTAGCACAGCTAGTCATATATATAGAATCAGCTATATACAAGAGGGTGTCCTAGTCCTCAAACATTTTTTAATACTGAAAACCTATTTTATTATTTTTAATTGTTTGCACAGGTTTTCAATGGATAAGCAGCTCAGAAGAAAAGCATCAAGATACTCAAGTACGAAGCACAGAAGTATCAATATACTATCTTGTTCAGTTATCATAGCTTATTGAGCAGTAGATTTAAATGATAATTAAATATGACTTCAAAGACTCTAGATCAGTGGTTTCAAAAGTAGTATTAGCTAAGTGTAACCATGTCATGTCTGCCATAATTGAGTAGCGGTTTACTGTGTGAGCTAGATTAGTTACTGGATTAGATAACAATTGTAACTCAGGAACAAACAATGACATCAAACAGCAGCTAGGATAAAATAAACTAAGTTACAGTTAACCTAGCTATGTTTGAGATGCCTCCTTGTGAGGGGAGTTGGTCACGCTTAGAAGTGTGCGATATTGAAACAACTTTGACAGGGCCAAAGCAAATACTTTTAGTTCTAATTGATTTCAATTCAAACTAAATATAAATTTAGTTTTATGAACTAATTAGTTTCAATTTTAATTTTAATTTTGATTTAATTCTGTTTTAGCTTTTAACACGTAATTAGTGCCGTTAGTAAAAAGATGGGTAACTAAATGAAAATAATAATCTTGAAAGGATAGTTAGTTTTGACACATTGGGGGAGACAAGTCTTAATAAAGCTTGACCGGCTTCACCAGGATTTGAACCCGGACAGCAAAGTTTGCGACAGCGAATAGATGATAAAGCTTTCAGCGGAGCACTTCCAATGAGGGAAGTTGTAAAAAAGACATTTGCAAGATCATTTACACAAACTGAAAAATGTGCCTTATACAAAATATATTAAAACAACAAAATCTACCTAACATGTTCTAAGGTGAAGGCGTAATGGTGTAAATGAGGTATAACGTGTAATGTAAGTTAGCTTTATGTGTAAGTATTACTTACAGTATTGATATGAAACTATTACTGGTGTTTCAGCTTTTCTAAACATAGTTTTAATGTAGTGTTGTAAGTTTAGACATTGCAAAGTTTTAGCACTTAGCTAACTAGCAAATATAAAATAATCAAATATATAAACAGTTTTATTTAGAAATGAAAATAGTAAATGCTGTATATGTCAAATAAAAATTAATTTTTTTGTGCAAATACCTTTTTATTGTTTGTGCAACACCGGGACTCATCTAGTTACATAATAACTCCAGCCGTGCCAGTTTTGAGCTTAGTAACTAACAATTAACTAACCGATCATAGCAATTCGATCAGGGCAAACATCAAGCAACCCTAATTTATACAACTTTGATAGAAATTCCTTTTAATATCGGCTACAGAAAAACCATGCATGTGAGTTGCTTAACCAATTGACCAGAAAAAAAACCATGAATGATAACAAAGTGATAGTTGTTAGCAAAAGTAATTCAACGTTGCAGTAGTCATGACTAATTCATTGAAGGGGCTAATTATTTTAATACTTTCTTCAAAACTTTTTAATTTATAACATATACTCAGATTAGGCATCAGATCTATCAGCAATAAATATAATCAGTCACAATGATACTTAACAATACTGATACCGATTAATGAATTACTGATACTTAAAGGTTGACTTGCAACAAAATTCACATTACAGTTATTTGGCATCAAAATATTTACCATGTCTTACTCTGTTGTTTTGTAGCTGCTAAATACATCGAAATGTGATTACAAGCCCTTAAAAGCTCAAAAACGAAAAGCCGCTGTAGATTGGAATCTATTTATTTATCTGACGTAGTCATAACAGTTTGGTTATTGTCTTGTCATTCGATGTTCTCACGTGAATTAAAAGGCCAATAAAAAGTTCAATATAAACTTATCGTAGCACTAGTTAATGACAAACACTTCAGGTTTTACCGAAGACCTCGTATCAAACATAGATGCTCGCTACTTTACATTTTTGTTTCAATTTGGTCTAATAGGCAAATCGTAATCTGATCATGGGACCCAATACTTCGCAAATAATTTCTACAGCACTTTTCGAATATCACCAGTGACCAACAGGCTCGTCATGATTATCAGACGATGATATGTACTCCTTCAAGTGAAGGCTAAAAGTAAAAAATAATTTTTATGATAAGTTATAAGATTTCACTGCTAAAAGTGACCGCATTACAATGACGACAAAACAGACGCGTAAGAACAATAGACATGGTTTTATTGAATGCGTGAAGTATATTTGTGAAAATATTTTGAAGAATAAGGTTACATGAAAGTGTAAACAGTAACCATCCTGTAACAACTACGTCCCATTTCAGCCGTTCTGGAAAGCGAATCCAAACTACGGTGGTCTCGTGTGGCTGTGATTAACTCTTGTTTTTTGAGCTTTTAAGAGCTTGTAATCACATCCCCACATATTTAGCACCTACAATACAACAGAGTAAAACATGGTGAGTTGTTTGATATCAAATAACTGTAATGGGAGTTTTGTTGTAAGTCAACTTTTAACAAAATTTGTCTGAAAAAGCTATGAAAAAAACAAAAAGAGTGAACAACTCCTATTTATAGATTTTTCAGACTACTTATACTGATGAAACTGACAACTCCCATTAACAATAATTTTTCGAACCAGAAATATTAAGTAATAAATATGTGGGTTATGACTGAAAGTGTGGATAAAGCACTTAGCCTGCAGTTCATCATAGCTTCCTATCATGATAAGTTCAGCATGCGAGTATAAATTTGGTAGTAGGGAAGCAGGAAAGCAGATATTGGCCTCCTTGAGAATGCGTCATATACAGATAGTCAGCCTAACGAATTGACACTTTAGCCTACTCAATTGCCAGCGTGACACCTGCTCTCTTATAAAAATAGTAGCGTGTACTTATCTTAAAAAAGATTGTAAACCAAAAAGTTGTCGGTAAAACAATTAGCCTGTATTCTCATTCACAGAGCGAATAACAAGTGTGAAAATCTTTAGCACAGGTTCTGACAAATTCTGATAGAGTAATATTTTGGAGCTATACAGACAAGGGACATTTACCAACGTTACCTTGAACTTATGTCATTTCACTTCCATAACAATTATTAAAGCCCCTTTTGGATAAACAGATGAAACCATTTGGTTAGAAATCCATGGAATTTCTTTGCTGATATGAAAAGTTCTTGCAGTTTGATGCAAATGGCCATGAGCGAGCATGCATTTAAAAACAAATTACTGTTTGCCTTTTTTTCAAAATAACAAATAGGTCAGAAGTTTAGGATAGCTTCGAACACTATACCATACAATTACTTCAAAAGAAGTAGGATCCTATTACCAGAACACAATTAGGAAGAAACTTGTGATAATTGGTTAGCAGTGGTTATCAAGTCAGTCATCAATCAAATGGATTATAATTTTAACTCTCAACATAAGGCGACAAAACCAGACCAGATTGGAGACCCCAAGAATCAAAAGTTACATGATAACTCCTTAACTTTAGGTTGGATCAATAACCAGAAGTCACTAAACATTATCAGGCACTAGGTGTTGGACATATTTTGTCCAAGACCTACATTATGAGTTTTGTTCATAAAATCTGCTGTCGGAGTCCACGCACATTTGTGTATGCGTTTGGAGTTCAGTAACATATATTTGACATTTTTAAGAGGAATGCAGTAGTTTAACCTTGTCTGTGGTTTACGGGGATAAATGATGAACAACAAAGATGAGCTATGCAAGACATTAAAATCAATTATGTATGACATCTTGTGCCATTAGTTTCAAAAGTTACTTTCAATAATTATTAACGGCAGTATTTCACAGTGAGCTTTCATGCCCTACCAGTAACTACTTTAATTTGTAAAATTAATGTAAGTATAAAAAAGCTTTGAATATGTATTATGCCTACCGCAGTGATATGCCCAATTGAGCTACAAAATGTACCATACTAAAAGTATATATTGGGGGGTCAAGTTTGATTAAAGTATAATGTAGCAACTTAATTCATAAAGATTTCTTGCTCATGTGAGAAAATCAGGCTCACTAATGAAATTGGTTATGAGGAAACAGGCATTAGGAAAGCGAATTTTTGCTTGCATTTTTACTGAATTCCAAAATTGTCAAAAATTTAGAATAGTTTTAAAAACTATAACACGAGTGCTTCAAAAAGATATATTACCCCACACACAACTAGTGAGAGGTTTGCCATAATTGTTCATCAGCTATTCTTGAGTGAGTTATCAATTGTAAGGAATATAATTTTAACTCTGAAATGAAACAATGAAGTCAGAAAACATATGATGCACACAGGACTAGAGTTACATTCAAACTCTTTGATCTCAGGTTACTAGTAGTGCCATCAGCCATGTGATGAGTGTTATGCAGACAATTGAGATTGTTGAAAAGGAGCTTAGCATTTTGCCATTGACATTTATATAAATACATCTACATTTAGCTATTTCTAAACCGAGAATTAAATTTAAACCAAGACTTCTTAATCTTAAGGTTGCTAAATTGCAAGAAATAAACATTCACTAAACATGTGCAGGTGCTTGGTATCAGGGGGAGGGAGATGGGGGATTTTGAGGGGGTAAGAGTTTAGGTTACACTAAAGAGTGTTAGCAATATACAATCTCTAGCATATGGCAGTCAATGGTGATCATGAAAGTAGCTCAGCCACAAATACTCACCTTTTTCTTCATGTATAAGAAGTAGAGGTCTAACTTGTTATTATTTACTGTCTATTAGTCTATATTTAAATGCTGTCTATAGTTTCATGATTGCCATTTTCAAATTGCAATCATCAAGTTTGCGCTCAAGCAGTTGCGCACACTTGATGGTTGCGCACACTTGATGGATGTGTGCAACTAAAATGCAAATTTTTGCTTGCCTTTTCACAACCTAACAAAAATATAAAAGTTAGCAAATGCTCCAAAGGCTATAACACGTATATGTATAATGCACCAAGAGAAGTATTACCATTACACAACTAATAGCTAATTAATTTTGCATAAATTATTTTAAAAGGGGTTATGAAGGGCTACTTTGTTTAATGTTACATTGAGGAAAACCACTGACTATGAACTGATGATCAGACCTTTAACCCTTTTGATGCCATAGACACATTTACGCGTTTTCTAAGGTCGACTTTTCAGCAATTGCGTAGTAACTTAATTTTATTAATCGTTGACAACATAACCCACAGTATAAAGGACTTTTATGATATTGACAGTGTTTGCCAAAGATTTCTCTATAAAATTAGTCTAAAACAAAGAGCAATTTTAAAATTTTGTTTCAGAGTATCCACTGTGAAAACGATCATTTTTTATGTAAGTTTTGTTAAGTACCATGCGAGTCAGAAAAGAGAAGATTACTTATGTTGATGACATAGCCAATTCAGATTATTGTGATTATATAAATAATTAAAATAGCAGCACTTGTTTTGATAATGGTGCTAGCAATAGTTTTGTAAGAGTAATGGACATTGTACAGGGTCGTTTAGCTTTGTGGCGATCGTAGCTTCTCATAGCTTTATCATTGCACAAAATATAGATACATCTAATATTTTGCATAGCAATGTTCGCTAAAGTGTTGCAAAATCAAAAAATGCAACAGAAATGTTCTAGATAGTGTTTGAAACTGAAAAATAGTCTATACATATCATGAAGCAATATCGGCAATTTTCGGTGAAATGGCTGGCAGTAGGCCGATAGCTACACTTGTACATGGATGGCAGTGAAAGGGTTAAGGAAGTTTTTTTACAATGTAATTCAAAATGAGCTGTTTGTAATTTTTACCAGTTCACTCAAAGAATTAAAGGAAGAACTACTCCAAAACAGTGAATAAATTTTTAGGTCATGATTAAGTCTATAGGTAGGACTTAGTGGTAATAGCATCACCTTTTATTTCTAGTTCATTTAAGTTCAAGAACAGTTTCACATCATAGAAAATGGAACTAAAAATGAAAAATTAAATTTCGATTATGTGGGTGCTCTGAATTTTGTATTCATACTCTGAAATGGTTCATTTGAAGAACAGTATAAAAATAATTATATTAGAATTATTATTAAATTAAGCACAATAAACATTTGTTTAGTTTTATGCATATTGGTGAACTTTGAGTTATCACCTATATATCACTGTCAGATATATATGATAGACGTAGTTAATGCTTTTTAAAACAATTCATTAGCCTATTGTAACAATCACAATAGGCTAATGAATTGTTGCATAGGTCATTGCATAGCCCTATGCAGGAGTTTATTTGCTTAATTCACACTGTTTCTTAGAAACAGCATTTGCAAACAGAGCCATGCGGATGTCAGAATGGCATCTGTCAGAGGTTCTGACATGCATGATGCAATGTTGGAATACTAGCCACCAGAGTTCAAAGAGTTAATAAATAATGTTTCAGTGAGGTAAAAAACAAACAAAGGTTTACCGATAGTTGCCACAGCACTTCACAGGTGACACAACTCCTATACGCAAAAGCTTTCTTTGGGAGCTGCTATTCCATGTCCGGGTGATCTGCAGTAACCTTCTCACTTTTTCACAAAAATTGGCAATATAAGCACAAAGGTCAGTAAGGGCAGCAAATAGCAACTAGCTCACAAATGGTTCTTAAACTCGAAAAATATTTCAAATTATTCAAGGTTGCGAGTTCAAATTTTTTGCTATACAATTTATTTTCAGCATCCAACTGCAATTTCAGACAACTAATAGAAATACAGACAAATGTAGCTCTAACTATATTAAATATTGAACATATAACTATTAAGATTCTTTGGTATTTTAAAACATCTAATAATGATAATAATATATAATACATGTAGGTGTCATTATTACATGTTAAGTGTATCGATGCTGAATAGAACTTAAGTTAAAGGAAGAGGCACTAAAATACTAGTACTGGCATAAGCCATACAATGAGTAGTATGCAGACAACATGGGAGTGTTGAAAGTGAAATTAACTTTTTGCTATTGCAATTTGTATAAATAAATCTACATTGAACTTACTTTAAAATTTTAAGTTTAACCTAAGATTTAGTTTACAAATTTTTCAACATTTTAAAACTTCAAAAAAGCTTGTAGTAACTAAATTTGAATCATACAGACTTTCTTTATTTTAAAATCTTAACAAATAATTGAAACAAAATTTAAAATTGTTTAAAATACTTGTATAATCTTTAAATACTTGCTTTAAGTAATACTCTTTTTAAAACAAATTAGCTTTGATTTACATTATAATTCCAACCACATCACTAAATATACTAATACTCGTACATGTACTATCATCAGCCAAGCAATGAGTGTTGTATGCAGAACATGGGAGTGTCAAGTATGAGCCTAACACTTTTTTCTTGTCCTCTCACAAACTGTTCTCGCAGTGAATCAATAATCAACTTAATTTGTAAAGTTAGCGCGAATGGAACAAAAATTGTCTGTATTGATTTATGACAATGCCCATAGTCAGTCCATAAATCATTTTAGTTTGACACACACTGCAACAATGAAGAGTTGGCAGGTACTGTTCTTGTGCCTATGGGCACTTACTTCCGCTGTGACAGACAATGTTCTTGGTAGGTGCAGGACTCTCTATTTTACTTTTGCTATGAACGAAAACATCTGTTTTACTAGTATCACTTGCATTGCAGATCAAAATTGATTTTATGCAGCACCAGAGTAGATATATGTCAGCTTTCTATCTGTCACACTTCTGCAATTCTACAAATGCAAAACATGCATCATTTTCTGGTTGGTTTAGGCTTAGTATAAAAAGTTGGTATATTTTACTTACATAACAACTTTCCATTAACCTGCTTATTGTAAATATCGGAGCTGCCATTTCCTGTTTTAGAATGCCGCATACTTTTATATTCTCTAAGCCAATACTAATGCTTCTAGAATGGTAACATAACGGGTGACATTTATCTTTTGACATTAAAAAGGAACAATGAATCTTATTGCGTTCTGATCTATTTATTAAGATATACTGATGCTGCATACAACATCTAGGTAGCACAGTTAATTTAAAAAATCTTACATCGCTGCAAATTGTCTCAAAAGGTTGGAATAACTATTGTCATTATACGGTAAAGGTTAGGTAGTTTTTAAAATGTTAACTAACCGGTAATTAAACTAACCCAGGGTTTGAAATTTGGAGAACAGGTGTGAATTGTGGTGCTGCTAGTGCAGATGTCAACAGTAAGACAGTAGCGATTTACTGTGGCTGTGTATACATTGCTTGTTAATGTATCTAGCTGAGGTTCTAGCTGTTTGTCTTCCTTTTTTTGTACAACTGCAAATTATCTATTATTTATTGCCAGTGCTACCTTTGAATGTTTGTCTTTTTTGTTTATGTGACTCTACTTGGTGTAGTATTTACTAGTAAGCAAACTGAAAACTATTAAAAATAACTACTGTAGCTATTTAATTCTATAAACGCAAAATTTTTTGCTACTCAAGCTTTTGTTTAGCACAGCTGTTCGGTTACAGCTGGACTTTGCAGTTATCGTCATGAGTGCAAACAAAGTTTTAAAAGGTTTTTCAAGATATACTTCCGACTTGAGATATTATTGAACTTTGTTGAAGAAAACGGTGTCTGATTGTTATGAATAATTAAAGTGACTTCTCTGAACCACGAACGCATGTTTTATTCAAGCAAACACAATCCATTTTGATTCCTAATTGATTTGCCAAATAGTTCACTCGAAATGAAAATCAATCTATTCACAACATAATTAGAGGCTCAGCTAGAAACTGGAAAGAAACCTAGGAAGTATCTTAGCAACCAATATCGATGAAACTGTGTTACTCATTCTGTTGGCAGGCGCGTATCATGCATAATTAAAAAGCATGACGTCAATAAAATTAAGCTACAAACTCTATAGCAAACGCTTTAGCATATTATTCAGCAGATTCGATCTTATCTATTTTACATTATGCAAAATATTTTCATATTAAATCTGCAAGGACAACCTGCTATGTGCTATCTGAATGGTTCAGTTATTTTCCGTCATAGATTTTTTTACAAGAAAATAAAAAATCTTAGTACCATTTATGCAATTCCAGTAAAGCTTTCGTTAGTTTGGTATATACCAGCCTGTTGTGCTTGTATTTGTTTGGTCAAGGAAAACCTACCAACAGCTTCAATGGTGAATGTTTTGTGTAGCTCTTTTTATATTCGACGGCTGTACTTTGTTTTGTTTTGCCGCGTATCCATCTTAAAAAGTAAATGAATGTTAGTTTTTTCACATTTTGGTTCAATCACTCCTTGATTTTTTTTCTGTAACTAAAAAGGATCATAGATTAAAAAAAGACTTTCTTTTTGTAAAGATTGTTTTAAAAAATGGCTCCGACGCCATCAACTCTAAACAAATTTTTACCATATTTGTGAATTTTTAGCAATTTCTATAAATTCTGCTCATAAATTTATTTCTTTTGAGTTCGATACTGTAACGATATCCTTGGTGGCTTAAAAAAGATAATAGTGTTTGCAGTATTTTTACAAAGATAACTTTGTGTACATCTCCGTAGCAAAATTAGCGTAGCAATAGGTGGTTTTATAATTAGCCTTGACTCCATAGATAAAACATGGGTTCATACGCTATAATAATATTTCTTTGACAGGTCTGTCTTTTGAGCGTAGCGAACTAATTGTATTTTTAACTAACTAACTAGCTGACACTGATACGTACTGCTAGAGTGGGTTGAAACTGTTGTAGCTAGCAGGGCACCAAGCTATTGTATTTAATGCTCCATGACTACACTGCATTTTCAGGTATGACATAGTTACTCACTATTCTAATAATTACGTGTAATTTAATAAACATAAACTGTGGACAAGGCTGTCATGAACTTGCTCAAATGTGGTAAGCTGTAAGTTGATGACCGGTCCTCTTAACCATCGCCCTGACTGATTATGACCGCTCATCATAGCCATGCTTTAACTTTCTAACTTCAGAAAGGAAAGAGGATAACAAGCTTGTGATTGATGCAAAGTTTCAACATATATTATGTCACAAGTTACAAAAAACAGCAGTTATTTTTCCATGATTGAGGATTTCTACTTCTTGTTAATCTCACAGGTTTAGCAAGCAAAAGTTATGATAGTAAATTAAATGGTATTTAATGCAATTGAAACTGCTGCATTAGTTTTCTGTTTACTGGCTGTCTACCTTTAGTAACATACATACTGTAGGTATATATTTTATCTCATTTGCTCTAACTGAGAATTATTGTACTGCTTTTTAGACCTAAACAAAACATTAATTTGTAAATAAAATATTATAATTGCTTTTGAGAAAACATGGTGGTTGTATATTTATTCTAGTTGTTACCCAGTGACTAATTTTAGATAACAAAATTGACAGTTGCATAAAATGGTTAAACTGAAATGGTGATAAGCTGAACACTTCAGAATTAAACAGATACTGAAAACATTTGTCAGCATCATTCCGCAATACCAGTCTCTACACAGTATCCAATTTAAGAAGCTGTCTAAATCTGAATGTTAGCTACTGTTAAATAAAGCAAATAAAAACTTTTATAGATAACTCAAGCAATTAATCCCATATATCGATAAACCTTTCATGCATAAAGTAGAAGAAAGATAAAAAATTAAAATGTGCGTAGATGTCCACCTTCTGTAGGACAAAGTAAATAGAAGCAATGCTCGATACAATAGGTCGCCGCTATAAATCTTTCAAACATTTAACTTGTATTGGTAATCTGACGGCAGTGGGATCTCTTGTTTTGAATATCTTCCACGTGGCTATGGGAAATTAGAATTGAAAATCAAATATGAATCTCATTTTGAATTATTCAATAGCTAAAATACAATAGCCGCAAACTGACAGAGTGTCTAATTGGTTGTCAAGAGTTAAGCAGGTGTGTATGTATATGTCTATGGAGAAAATCAATGATTGGCTGAGAATATTTATTTTGATTGCTTTTCCACTCATTCAAACCATGTTCTTCAGAGAGCCAGAAGCATAAACTATAAAAATATTCAATCATAGATGGCTTTGACCGTTGTTGAGGAAAGCGGTTGTTGATTTTCTATTTTATCTTTTTAGCATACCATATACATCTCAATCTAGTCTCTCTGGTTGTTTATGAGAGTGCTTTCATGGGCTCAAAGCTCTTTTTACTGTAACTGTTAAACACAAGTTTGTCATTTGTGTCATTAGAATATTTCTGGGCTGAGTTCGATGTATTGAAAACTTTGCCGCTGGCTCCTTTTGCCCCATAATTCACTCTATCGCCAGTCAACCAATTTTTGTGAAGTGAAGTTTTTCTCTTTTTGACAAAGCGTTGATCATATACATGTTCCAAACTGGAAAATCTTATTTTCAATTGCTTAAATTTCAATTAACATTCAACAAAAATTGTAAAGAGAACCCTTTAGCTACTTTTCAGTGCCATTTCACATGTAACAATAAAGGCAAAACACAACAATGGTTCGGAAAAATAATTTTCTAAATTTTTTATACTACTCTGCTAACGTATCTGCAGGTTCTACAAGTATACGCAAACTTTAATTTCTTTTTTTGCAACAAGAATTTTGCAGTGAACTTGCATAAACAGCATTCGATTTTCTAAGATAATTTATAAAACCATTGCCTTTATTTTTTGTTAATATATAACCTCTATATCATCAAACTGTAAGAGTTGAACTTGCAAGCCTAAAACTTCGATTGTTTTCATTTAAAATTTCTACTTTATGGAGATGTTCTACAGTGTAACTATTATTGCTTCACTTTTTTTTGCTATTGCTACTGCTATTTTATCCAAATTTTGGTATATCATTTAATATATACTGTTATTCCTTTGTATTATTAGCAAAACCTTTTTACCACGATACAATCCTTAATAACTGGAAGTTTATAGCTGCTTTCCACTTTAATAATAGCTTTTCTGCAAGACAACCAGTTTCTTTGCAATTAATTTTTTTTTAGCTTTTGATAGAGTGCATATCATAACATTAGAAAAAAATCGTAGCAACTTTTCAGGACAATTCCTTGATCAACAAATGAATAATGCACTCAACCATCAGACTAGCCAACCGATTCTAAATGCCTAATAGCCTGTCTTATGTGCTCTCTTAAGTATTAAGCAAACTCGCATCTATTCAGGAACAATACTGCATTTACTTTTAAAGACGTTAAACAAAGTATGAAACTTTAGCTTTGATTTGCGTTTAACACGATGTTTTGGAAAAGTTTTTTAGCAAATATTCTCAACATTTAGATAGGCATTAGGTATTATGGCATTTCATAAAAGAAAGCTGTAAAATTGTTATGAATAAATAACATGACTGCTCTGAACCATCAATGCATGTTTTATTTAAGGCACGACACAGCGTTTTGATCCCCAGTTGGCGCATCAAATAGCTTGCTCAAAATAAAATCAATCCATTCACAGCATCGTAGGAGGCTCTGCTCGAAAGAAACCTGAAAAGTTCCTTAGCAACCAACACGCATCAAATTGTTATTAAGCATTATTGATGAAACCGTGTAATGCATTTTGTTGACAGGCACATGTCGTGTTTAATTAAAAGCATGACATCAGTTAAATTAAGCTACCAACTCGATAACAAAAATTTGAGCGTACGGAGCAACGGATTCATACACATCGCTTCATATTAGGCAAAGTCATTTTGCATGACACATGTTATGACAATCTTCTATTCATTGTCTGACAGTTTGAAAGTGAAACCTGTTGACATCTTTAGCAGTGAACACTGTGTAGTTCATTTCTTTTTTCAATGGCAGTAATATTTTCTTCTTTAGCTCTTTCTTCTTACAAAGTAATTAGATCTTAAATTGTTAATTCTTCTACATCTTGGTTCAATATCCCCTTGATCTTTTTGAGTTTACATACTTGTGAAAGTTTGTAAAATAAAACAATTTTTTTAATAATCATTTTTAAGGTCTTTGTCGCTATTATATTAAAAAAGTATTACATAACTCTCACTGCATTTTCTCAAATTCCATTTATATATTTATATATATTATAGCCCAACGACATAGCAATGTTCTTAATGATCTGGTTACAAAAAAGACGAACATGAATAATTGTGCGTCTTTGTAGCAGCTGTAGCTTTCCAAAATAAGTGATTTCATTATTAGCTGTGAATGCAACAAGGGAACCTTGATCCAAATACTCTAAAAGTCTTCCTCTGAAACGCGCGCATGTCAAGCTTAGCAAACCAACTAACACTGATACGTACTGAAAGGGTTTGTTGGAGCTTTTGTGGCTTACAGTATGTCCAACTAGTGCACTCAATGCTACATGACTGTACTGCACTACCAGGTATGACGTATTCACTAGCTATTTTACTAAAAACTTGTATGTCTTAACACATAAATGACGACCGCAGCTGTCATAAAACTGCTAAAAACGTTGAGAGTTGCTAATTAACCACAAACTCTACTATTGAACATTGCTTTGACTACAGCTTATTGAAAATCTAAAACATCCAAGCTTTAACTCTGGAACTTCAGAAAGGATAAGCGATGAATTGAAAACGGCTGACACAAAATAGCGACATAAATTATGCCACAAATTTTAAAAAAGCCGCATTTAATGTTCCAACTTAAAGGTGTTCCCCTCTTTTAAAAGTCTCAAAGATTTTGATAAAAAAATTACAAAGTAAATAAAAATGATTATAATGTGTTTAAAACTTCTGAATTAGCTTCATGTGCATCATCCTAAAATAACAGGCTAAACAGGATAGTCTAATTTAGGAAACTGAAAAACAATAAACCCACCATCATTCAAATTACTGTTAAACTACTATAAAACATAGCCTCAACACAATAGCCCATGTTGGGAACCCAACAAAATACCAAACCTACAATCGAGATCAAGCTGAAAAAAAACACAAATAGAAAAACTCACAGAGAATTTCAGCTACTAATGACATATACCGAGAAACCTTTGGTGCATAAAGTTGAGCAAATTAATGAAAAGGAAACTTACGCTTGCGCGTTCACCTTCTCTAGCAAATAGTGACTCAACGCAGTCATCGGTGTAATAGGTCACTGCTATTCAACTCATTGTTATGTTCTGTCAGTAATGTGTGCTCTTGTTTGCAAGATCTTGCTGAAGGATGTCGAAAAGGTGAAATTGAGGAAGGTGTGACCTTATCCCCTTCAAATCCTTCAATAACTAAAACGCGGTTTGCAAGAACAGACATAGAGTGTCTACTTGGTTGTCAAGACTTGGGTAGCTGTGTCTCTGTCTTCAGAGATACTGAAGGTATGTTGAATACATTGAGGTAGTCAACAACATGCTGTAGTAACAACTTAAGTTTTAATTGCTTGCTGAACACAATTAGTCAAACAAGTTTTGAAGATCTGAGAATAAACTTCACGAAACATTGTTATTTGTGGGTAGTTAGTGTTAATATTAGTTTGCTAAATCAATATAAATAAGCAGAACTTTTCTTCTAATTTTGAGATTTATTAACCGTCTTAGTGTAGAGAACTTTCCTTAGATTTTAAACTGCTTTTAAAGATTTTGTTACACTCTCATCATATCTGTTCTGATAATAATTATTGTATTAGTTTTTTAAACAAATAATTGGCTTTCTTGAGATTTATTAACATCGAAAAACTATTTTTATCGAAATTGAGTGCTTAATTTTTAAAGAATGTTTTTTTATACTCAATAAATGTTTCAAAACGCCTTGTTAATATGATTGTAGTCTAGAACCTTCTTATGCCACAGCTAACAATAAAAGCCTTTTTTGGTATATGAACTTATGGAGTTACAAATGCGAAAAAAGTTGTATGTAGCTTTATGAATACATCTGATAGTTACTTCACAGCTCATCTCATTAGAGTGTACTTTTGACAGGTACTTGCTATGAGCTATCTTCAACTGATGTTGATCAAGTTGAGAGAGGTGTTGGTATCCCGACTGGCAGCCATTTCAAACTTATCCAGAAGGGAGATGTAAGAAATTATTAACAAAATTGATTACAATCACATCTAAAAATGGTCACCTATACAAATCTTAGACAGAGTTAATAAATTTACAAAGTCTTTGTCTAGTTAAAACTGCTATTCAAAATTGTTGCATTGACTCATTGCATGATTTGAAAATTAATGTGAATTTTTGATAAACATCAAAAGATCGAAGAGTTAAAAATATTTTGTATCAATTTATGGCTGTTTTCATTTTAAACTCTAAGTATTGCGAAAGAACCTAGTATATACACAATAAGTCTAAGACTGTTTCATTGATTCTGATTAGTGCTTGTTTTCTAACTTAGGTTCAAATCAATTATACTTTCCACAGCTTTATTTTGTTTAACCTTACAAGTATTTTTGCTTTCAAATTAATGTTCCAACTTACTAAGAAAGTTCTACTTCACTAAAACACAGCACTGGCTTCAATGTTACAGCTGAACCAATAGCCCTTTATTTACATTTCTAGGCAGACAACTGTGGTAGAAAGATGTACAATTGCTTACAAGATGAGGTTTGCTTTCAAGGCTGTAAAAATGTGATGCTGAATGATTCGGTCTGTGTCGGTATGAACTTCACTTATAATTATTTTTTGGATATTTATAAATTTATTGATATTTAACTTTTAGTTTTTAAGGTAAAATAAAATTTTGATTTATGTAATCTTAAAAATTTTTCTCACTGCAAATATTAATTTTTTTCTGGAGTGATCTTGTATCTTGCATAAAAGAAATATGCATGTGAACGTTCTTAGTGAGATCAGACATGTATACTTTAAACAACAGATAAATAGAGAGTGAAGGAAATCATATCTAGCCTGAGTCTGCGGATTTCCTCTAATCACTGTATAGGAAAAGCTTTCAGCCACCTAATTTTGTTATTCCTGGTAGTTTAACACCATGGTAGTACAATAAGATGATATTGTATGATGTTGTAATAAACTATTAATGAATTGAAGCTGATACAAGAAAAAACTGTCATCTTGGCCAAGAGTATAGCAATGCACGGTACTACTGGGTAGATATTACAGAAGATGCTAGAGACTCTGGTACAGTGATGGTAAGTAAGTTTTGTGAAAAATCATAAAAATTTGCTATAAAACAGAAATGTTACCAAGAAAAATACAAAATGTAACATTTTAAAGAGTTATTGGAAAAGAACCAATAAAAGTAATACAAACATACATTTTTAGGATATAGGGTCTTATCTGATCGCGAATCACCAGTTTATCATGTGCCCGCAATTGTCACAATGAAGACATGAAGGGTCAATGAGAAAAAACACAAATTATATGATCCATCACGTGGCAGTTTTTTTAAAGGTTTATCAATACTATGAGTGTACAATTGCATAAAATGTATCAGCGGTGCGAACATCACAAAAAAAAATATTTCGGAAAATGCTTTAATCTGATGCATCTCAGTACTGCAGTCTTTATAAATATGGTTTGGCTATGAAAAAATTTACTTCTTGGTTGGAAATTTTTGAGTTTTACTGCAATTTGTCACAAATATTTTTTGTATAATTTCAAAGTGTTAGGTGATTTCTGTTCTATGTCAAGTTCCAACTCTGGAGTAGAGTGTTCAATATTTGTTGAAATTGATTTTTCTTACTGAATATTAAAAGTTCATAAGAAAATATTGCAACATAGGACTCTTTTACATTTTCTGAGTACTTTTATTTGCGCCATGTTTCGTATCTGAGCAAAAATAGAGCAGAAAACTGCTCTCAATTATCTGCATTTTCAAAATAATGCCCTTTTCTGAGAACAGCACAATAGAGCTATTTCCGCTGTAATAACTACTAAAGCTACATAAATTACAAAATTACAAAGAAAACAGCTTCCTTGGCTACTTTACATATTTCTATGTCTTCTACTACAGTTTTTATAAGATGAAGGTGCAGTTTGGTGGAGGTGAAGTTGTCACCTTTCTCATGGCTCCCTTTTAGTTTTTTGAAGGACATATTAGAGTCTTAAAAATTAAGCTGCTTAATGAATTGAGGCATCATTTGAAAGACTTCAACCTCAGGTTTAAATTAGTTCTAGAAAGCTTGCTTGCTATTAGCTTGCTCCTAGCTTGCTTTCATATAAGCGTAATGCAAAACCATTATAGCTTACAATGTTTCATCTGAACAATTGTTTTTAAACCATAGTTTTATAAAGAATAACAGATAAAAATAATAACATATTGGCTAAAATTACCTCATAATTAGATTAAACATTAATATGCAGTTTCAACGTAAAACTAGGAATTTAAAAACCACATTTCTTACGGTGAATAGTAAATCCTTGTTGGACTGATTATAGAAAAAATAAAATGTGAACCATTAAAAAGAGTCACCTCTTGAGGATTGCAGCAAACAAATTTCGAATACCCATGTACGCAAGTAATATTATTAATCTTTACTAGTATATTAAACTTTGTTGCTGTAGCAAATTACTTACCTGTCAATACCATCCAATCAACGATTTTTATTTGTTAATATTTTTGTTTTGGCAAAAAAGCAGCTGTCATCTAGCTTATAAACAACAAATAAAATATAGAGAAAATCTAAAGTTTCACTCTGTTGTGAAGTTTCTTTTAGTTAAATAGCATAATATGAAAGAGGATACAACTCTCAAAAAGCGTGCTAGTCCCTACACTACCCAGTGTTATTAAAGCTATTTCTGGTAAACTTCATGTAGAAGGGAAAGAAATATATATTTTCTATAAACGCTCATTGCCAAACTAAAAGTATTTATAAGAGAACTAGGAACAGAAAATTTTAGACACATATGAGTTGCTTCTTCTATAAATAAAAGTGGAAAAGTTTAAACTGAATAACAATACAATACAAAACTATCAAGCTGGGCTTAGTTTGCAAAAAGGTTATTAAATTTTGTGATTTTTTTAGACAGTCACTTACCCCAAACAGAGAGCTTCTAGTGGGCTGAGAGTGATACTACATTCGAGTGTGGGAGGTCAATATGAGGATCCTGATAGCTGCCATCACTGGTTTTTAACCTTTGATGGTTCAAAATGTTCAAGTCCTCGCAATATTGAGCAGCTAGACTACTGTGAAAAAAAAAGAAGATACCGAAGGGCAATGGACAGTAAGTCTGACAAAATCAAGTTGAAGAATATGCATTTTCATATTTTATGAAGTAACAACAAACTGTTTTTATACAAAATATATAATGAGGGTACGATTCCTGAATATATAAAATATGCATAATGAGGTTTGATCTTTGCATGACACTAAAATTTCTGCCAGCAATAAAAAAATAATAGACAAGTTTGGTCAACTAGTGAACATGTAGTATGTAATATGTAAAACCAACTAAAAGTATCATATTGGCTTCACAAATCATTAATCTCTATGCAGGTATAAATGTCATACAAGTAAACCAATTACAGTTGATGGAACCTGTTACGGCTTGGACAAAGGAAACAGAACTATCAACCTGGTTATTGATGCTTGTGAAGGGTATGAGTTAAGAGATGGCTCTACTGGACCTGGCTCTCCACGCAGTATGATTGTCATGGAAGTTCTACCTCAAAAACTTACTGGTATGGTACTTGCCTCCACAATATAGTTTGTGGTGCAGAGGTGCTAGAAGTAAATGGGAAAATCTATCAGTGGTACAACGGTCTGTTAAATGTTAAATGTTGAAGTCATGTATGTATTAAACCCATGAGAAAGATATGTTATTAGTTTAGGTGCTACAGAAATAAGACTAATAAAACTGATGACCCTGAATGTATACTTCGCACTATCCATTGACTCCCAGTGACTCTCTCAGATCATGAAATAATGTTGTCCGGTATTAGGCTTTTTATAATACTTACTATAATAAGAACAGTGTTCCTCTGTTTAATGATCAAGTTGGATGTTGGAAAAATATTGCTCTATACAGGCATCTAACTCTAATAGCTATTATGTAGTAAAGATTAATTTTAGTTGAGCAACGAAATATTAGCAAAACCATTTTTGAGGTTTTTGTATTTAAGCGCAAAAACAAACTATCTGTATGTATCTCATTTTGGCAAATTTTGCATAATTATACACCGGTTTCATGTTTAGTATCTGAAAAGGCATCTCCAAAGACCTGCCCTCACTCCGCTGTCTTCAACTACCAGTACCATTCTTGGAATGAGGCAATAGACGAAACTTTTGACACCACCGTGACCTCAAAATTAGTCAAGGAAAGTATTACCTTAAACCACAGATTTCGTTAATACTTTATAGGCAAAAACTTTATTTTAAACAGAAACAAAAAAGGTCTTTAAAACTATGCCACAAAAATTCATAAAATGAACAACAATCAGACGATCAATAATTTGAAATGTAGCATTTGAAATACTTTTATTGCAATATATATAAAAGAATCTCCCAAAATGAGATATCTAAACAATCTACAGAGTACCGAGACTCACCTTATTTTGGTACTCTCTATAAAAATAGGGAGTACTGAAGTAGGGTGAAAATTCTATGAAATACCGATGCCCATTATTTTTGAGCAAAGTGCTTTTATTTACTGAACAAACTAAGTACCAATTTCTTTTTACTTATCAAGTCTGGTAATTTGTAGTTAAAATAACTTTTCTACTTGGGAATAAAATAAGATTACAAGCAGTTCACCTTGTTTATGATTAATTGGTGGTTTAAATGCAAGCATGGGACCAATAACTGCAGTACTGATATACAAACAACGTAATACATTTGGTTAAAAATGCTACCATTAAATCAGAAAAACATCACGACCTTCATAAATTTATCTCACCATAAGATTTATTGTTTAAAAACTTGTATTATTGTCTTTCATTCTACAGGCAGTTCCATACACCAAGTTAGCTGATGATACAAGCCTTAGGATAAAATACAATGCACTTCTTGGTGTCAAGGTCCCACTCAATGGATACAGTTACTGTGGTCGATGGTAATAACAAATAATTATACAACAATGCTCAGCTGAGTATAAAATTGAACTTTTTTGCAATGTATATAGGGAAACGTTATTGGTACGATGTTCCATGTATTTGAAATACTTTGCTTCAATGAAAATTGTAGCTGAATTGACTGTAATTTTCTGCTAACAAAAATAGCTGATACTATCATGGAATTGCTGTTATAGTTTATGTAATGCAGGATTAGAATGATGTACATGTATGTACAATTGATTTATACAAAAATGGTTAGGATGTACTAATAACTTTGTTATTTTCTGTAAATGGATACACTATCTTACTATAGTGATGCTATATTCAGACTATATTACATTATCTATTAATCAATTAAAATGAATTACTATGTTGGACGCTATCTCAACATCTTTACTGACATGGCAGTTTTCTAGGAAAAATATAAACAACTGAAGCGGTTGTAGTTACTAAACAAACTGAAACTAAAAAGCATGCTACTACGGCAAGCAGCCTCTGAAATGTTCCATTTAACTTGGAATCTAGTAAGAAATATAACTAACATTACTTTGATAATATCAATTAGCATAGAAAAAAAAGATCTCCTATAAATGAATCTTTGTTATTACGATAAAAGGGTTTTTCACCAAGATCAAATATTTTATCGCGGTAAGTGTCCTTTGCTTTGAAAAGATTGATTATTCTTGCCAGTATTTATTTTCAGTTTTGTTTGCAAATGCTTGGCATAATTTAGTCATTTTGGTTAAAATAGACAAGATTGTTAAACTTTAATAGTTTTTGCTTGTGAGATAATTACTTTTTGTTTAAAAAAAAGTACTGCATAGAAAAAATGGGAGCGCTTTTGACATGATTTTTTGTTGTTGCGGTAAAAGCACTTTCTACCAAAGTTGAATATTTTTTTGCTGTGAGTGTGATTTGCTTGGAAATAAAGTGATTATTTTTACCAGTATTATTTGCTTGTTTAGTGTAGACAGTCTTTGAATACTTCAATCGGTTGGTTGAAATATGCAGCCTTCTTAAATTTTAATCTGCTTGCTATGTAGCTAACCTATAAGTTTCATAATGTTTGGTGTTAACATGTTCTGCCGTCTGACATAAACCATTTGGTCATTTATCCATTAATTTATTCGAAGAACACTTTTTTACTCATCAAGTTGATAGCCATTTTTTACTCTGACTGTAACAAAATACTAGAGCTGCTTAACGATTATAAAAATTGATCGTGATTAATAACTGGTCTGAACCAGTTAATCTTTGATTAATCTTAGAATTAATCTAGTAAAAACCTGCATATTCAAAAACAAATAAGACAGCTACATAGAGAATAATTATATTTTAAACAATTGTTACCAGTAGTACATATTATGTACAATGTATATAAGTTACAATGTAATAATTGTTAGGAGTTTGAAAACTGTCTATGAAAGTCTATAGTTAAGTCAGCCAAGAGTTGAGGCAGCACAGTTTATTTACATTATCTGAATAAGGAGATGCCCTCTTCCTACATACAATATTGCCAGCTTTAGAGAATATCCGCTCACAGGGGACAGGAGTGCCGGTAGTCAGTAGTATTAGTTATTGTCTGCGACAGCTGGTAATGAATTTTGAGCAGTAAGATGAGAATTAGTTAAATGATATTTTAATGATGATGTGCTGTGGTGGTAAGCAATTTCTTTCTAGCATATACTGCACTTCGCTTTCTTGTTTACGTTTCCAACAACTTACAGAAATGCGCTACCTAGGGCGGAAGACATTTTTCTGCTTTCATGTTCCTATAAAGTGTCAATCTTATATTACTAATATTCTGAAGCTGAAATATGATTGTGATTCTTTGAAAAATGATAATACATGTATAATTTACTTAAGAAAGATTTTAAAAATAAACCAAAACAAACTGTAAGATATTAAATAATACTGAATTCAATTTGGTGCTATTACCTAGAAACATGTTCAAACAACTAACGAGTTGGCCGCTTACGGCTAGATCCGCGCTTGTTCAATGTGTTGTAATAACAAGTTTAATGTTAGTGACTCACTGTGTTTTCATAGTCGAGTGCAAAATAATTGTGGTTCAATTTATTGGTAAGAAAGTGTTGCTTGTCATAATAATTATTTGCTAGTAAATTAAATGGTAGTAACCCGCTACGTTGGTATTACTAACATATGGTACTAAACAGTACAAAGGAAAGAAACAACATCAAGATCATCATCTCAGTTGCATTTTAATTGAAGATTAATTGGTCCAACTCAGTTAATCGTTTCTTTGTATTGGTCGTGTTAATCGTTTAATTAACGCGATCATTGTGCAGCTCTACAAAATACGTATTATAAGTTTGTTCAATTAAAAATTTGAGGTAAATGTGCTTCACAAAATCTTTTAAATTATACATTTCTTTTTCACAAACCTAAACTCTACTTCATTGAAATGCAAATCTATTGTGACATATATTTTAATTTGACATGCGGTATCATTTACTGTCATTAAAAATTTTACTGACATTAAAAATAATTAGTATTATTCATGGGTTATAAAGTTGAAAAACCATTTCTTTTGCTTGATTTCTGACTGATTCTCTCAAATTATTTTTTCAAGGTATATAGCCATAAATGGAACTGAGTGTACACCCAAAGCCGATGTTATAATCAGCTATGATGATTTGAATACATTCCGCTACTGGTCACACCGTGTCAGAGTTTACACACGTGAGTATAGTAAATCAAATAACTTTATTGTTAATGATAGGAAAGTGTAGACATTATAAAATTTGCTATAGAATTTAACGGGTAAATTAGAACTTAACTTTTAACACAAGGTTACACTATAACTAACCTTTTCCTATTTTCTGTAATAATGCATAATTTTTACCAATATTGCTTTGACGACTACACCGATATCAATGTTTTTCATTGTATCAATGTTAACATCAACATTGATCAGAAAATTTGAAAATTTATTTGGTGCTTCACAGCTGCCAAATTGTTATGACATAAACAGAATAACCGGTAACTGGAAATATCACTCCTGACTTTATCTCGGCCCCTGTTTTTACAGCTTCATGTGTTACTTGTAATACACTTCATCGGTATAGAATCTTCTTTATAGCGCATTCAAAGTTTTACTCAAACGATTATACAATATTATAATTCTCGCTATGATAGTAGAATTTTAAAACATGGCTACTATTACCAATATTTTATATTTTTTTTGTTAAAAAAACATTGAATATAGAGTCCCATCTCAATGAAACAGTGTCCTAATAAAAAAGTTTAATTTCAATACTAAGTCTTCCTAAAGATGATGAGAGCCACTTGGTAAGCTGAAATTAATCAAGATGGCCTACTGTGCTTTTCTAAACTTGACCAAATAGTGAATGCTCTCTACATTCCTATGTATTGCCAACTTCGGCAGGTCTAACTCATTTTGAGCAACAGTGCAACTTGCCAGCTACAGTGCAACTTGCTAGCTACGGTGCAACTTGCTTGCTGCAGTAGAACTTGCTAGCCACAGTGCAACTTGCTAGCTACACTGCAACTTGCCAGCTACAGTGCAATTTGCTAGCTACAATGGAACTTGCTAGCTACAGTGCAACTTGCAAGCTACAGTGCAACTTACTAGCTACAGTGCAACTTACCAGCTACAGTGCAACTTGCTAGCTACACTGCAACTCACCAGCTACAGTGCAACTTGCTAGCTACAATGGAACTTGCTAGCTACAGTGCAACTTGCCAGCTACAGTGCAACTTACCAGCTACAGTGCAACTTGCTAGCTACACTGCAACTCGCCATCTACAGTGCAACTTGCTAGCTACAGTAAAGCTTGCTAGCTACAATGAATCTTGCTAGCTACAGTGCAACTTGGTAGCTACAGTGCAACTTGCTTGCTACAGTGCAACTTGTCCAGCTACAGTGCAACTTGCTAGCTTCAGTGCAACTTGCCAGCTACAGTGCAACTTGTCAGCTACAGTGCAACTTGCCAGCTACGTGCAACTTGCTAGCTACAGTGCAAATTGCCAGCTGCAGTGCAACTTGCTAGCTATAGTGGAAATTGCTAGCTACAGCGGAACTGCGAATTTGGTTTTATCATACCTTAATATGTAGGAATTGGACTTACACTTACTTCTTTATTTGATCAATATTGTAAGTATTTTGTTCTTCTGCTAACAGCTAGATATATATATATATATATATATATAATTATTTGATAAAATAAAACACACACATACATACATACATGTGCAATCATGTGCACATGGGCACGCATATATGCACACATCCATATGCCAACACATGCACACACACACACACATGCACACATGCACGCTCTCACGCACGCACACAGATGCACACACATGCACTTGTGTACATGCATAAACAGGTGCACACACGCACACACACACACATAATAATCATATCACAATTGGCTTGATAAAACTCTCTATATTTACACAAGGTTAATTATAAACTAAATTATATTATGGTTTTAAATTGTTGTTACAATGTTATGCTAATTAAGGTCCTTTCCCAAGCCTCAGGTGAAATGAAGTGTTCAGTTTCAGGATTTGATCATGTGAACCTTGTTTCAGTGGAGGGGATTTGTGACAATGAGCTGGAGGCAGGGCTACACAGCATTGAGATCTACATGGGAAAGTGCTACTGGAACCAAACTGAACCAACTAACTTCATAGTCAACTCTCATAATTCTTCTTCAAGACTTCACATCGAGGAAGTAAGAAAGAATAAGAAAGTAGATGGAGGTAAACAGTGTGAATATATTGAAACATTTGAATATTGCTGGTTCAATGTAGTTCTGAGTGCAAATAGTATTATTAATTATAGTAGCAATAAGGATTTCAAAATTGCACAGATGTAAGCTATGTACAGGAAATATACTAAATGTTTTAAATTGACCGAATGATTCCAAATAAATATTTCACCTTAAAAACACTTTTATCGTACATTGTGTACTGAGTATAACGACACAAGACAAGTAGACTTCATATTTAAAAAAGTCATAAGCTTTTAGCAAATCAGCTTCATATAATACAACAGGGTTCCGCAATAAATAGGTTTTTCCATAGCAATGTAGTTGTTTCAATTCTTTACGATGAATGATTTTGTATTAAATTTGCTTTCTATGAAACGTTTTTTTTTCTTTTGGTTCAGTATACAGCCAAGGACATTCCGTCTATAGAAGTCTCACAGGCTACCTTACCAGATACCACTACTATTATTTTGATGATGACACTGATGAGGGATCCCTTCTCACCGTATTGTATCAAAAACAGTTTGATGAGACAATTCTAAGGCTAACAGCGAGTGGGACTCATTCAGCAGCCACGAAGCCTGTCAGCCAATCGTGCAGCAAGTGGTGAAAGCAAAAATAATCATGATTATATTCTTTATCATCTCTAAACTAAATACATTTCGTCATTTTAAACTACTAACATACATGGCAAATCTTTGCTTTGCATGATTTGCTTGAATTTTTCAAAACTTTCCTTTTAGGAAAACAAAGTTCCTAAGTTAAACCTATTTAGAAAAACTAAGAATTTTATCGTGTTTTAATTTCAAAAATGTGAATTTTTACCATAAAAGCAGCAACAACCAATCGATTATGTTTAAACAGTAGGTTGATTTACAATGAGTTCTTATTATATTCTAGATGATCATTAACTAAATTTGCCATCAATAAAATCTAATTAAACAGGAGTAGAAAATAACTTAAAACACATCTAATAAGTTGAATCTATTTTAAAATTGAACTGCAGACTGACTGTCATACCAGAATTTTGTAAGATAAGCGCAATACTAAATTATTTTGACTTAGTTTATTTTCTATTCTATACCTTATTCTGAAAAGACATTTATAAAACAAACTTTTAGCATCGATTTGAACTATGTTTGTCCGTCACTTTTCTAACTTCTTGATCTTGTTTACTATTGGCGTTCAGTTAAACCGGCGGTAAGTAAAGTTAGTATACATACTAGCTATTATTGTAAGCATTTCAATATGTGTTAAACTTAACTGAAGCATTTGGAACTCTGAAGTCATTTAAACGTTTAGCAAATCTGATGACCTAAATATTTTGCTATGGTTTGTGTGTGAGTGTGAGACTGGCTGATATTTGTGCAAGTCTTTGCAGGTACTTCTTGATTGACAACTCAACATGCGAAAATCCTGGAGATATAGCAGGTATCAGTTTTTGGACTACCCCATCCCGCGCGTATCAACCAATGCAAGGTATGTTGGTTATTAATACAGAACTCTAAATGGTGACATCAGCTTTCTGTATAAAGTTGTTCACACACATTCTAAGTTGCAGTTACCCATGACCATTGGGTTACTGCAACTTAATGGCACCAAGTGTCAAAATAATATTACCTTGATTGGCTTTATTAGAGAATAGAAAACCAGGAAAATTATTTCAAGTTCTCAGGAAAATTGATTAGGTCCAAGACATTTTGGCCGATTCAAAAACCTTTTATGGGATTATAACTTTAGTATTTGAACAGTGAATGATAATATTTAGTAGCCTTTGTGGTAACAATTACAATTTAATCTCTTGATTTTATTTAAAGCAATTTTGCTATTAATAAAGGCTTTTTCTGGTATAAAATCCTTGAGTAGATCAAATTTTGTACTAGATATATTATCTAAGCAGAAATTATCTTGGTAACGCTCATCAAACAAAATCAAGTAATAGTCTTACTGCAAATTTAGCAGGCTCTTTGTTTGTTTGCTGTTCTTTGCTTACATTAATGATACATTATCTATGTATTAAAATAAACTAACACATTGCATCATGACTTGTGCATTAACATTTTATCTTTTTAGAATGAACTTTTGCAAACCAGTAAAAATTGTAGGTGGATACTTTTTACGTTTGGCTATTTTCTGTACCATACTAGTTTATTCTAGTTTCTACTATACTAGCTTTATTTAAGTTTTAAGTTTAGTTTCTAGTTTTGTTTTTTAAACTTTCAGCTGTAGAATAACTTCCTTTAGTTGTTGAATCTAATTTAAAATCTTCATGTTGTATAAAATTGTATGTAGATATTTTATTATTCCAAATTGTATTTTATAGAGAGTTTGTCATATATTTGAACTGTGTGCTTTCTCTAGCAATCTTACCTTATTTTATAATTCTAAGTACAACTCTGTCTTTTAATGGTACAAAGAATCCTGCTTGTGAGATTTTGTTACAGAATAGTTTTGATAAATATTAATACAACCTGCGGATTTTTATCAAACCAAATTATATTTTACCTATAATAATGTTAGCTAATATGACATTTTTATCAGAGCCTCAATAATCTCTACTTACTGTGTTTAAACTGAAATATGTAAATTACTAACCATCTTTCGATGAGCTGTTTTAAAGTCCTCCAACAGTAGTACCTGGTTAAAGTTGTTCAGTATTAGTTTGTCAGTATAAATATCTAACCTGAATTACAAAACTATTGCTAAGCTAATCAATATATGAAAAGAGTTTAGCCCAAACACTTATTACACACAGGTATTTATTTTGGTAATATGAGTTTTTATCCAGATTTGAGACCATCTAAAAGAGGAGACCTGATTAGTTAGTGTAAAAATTGAATGAATAATTTATTTTATTTTCGTCTCTTGTGGTATTAACTTAAATTATAGAAATTTGAGAAAAAAAGACTAGTACTTAGGGCAAATTAGAAAAAGTTAGTCGGTTCAGCATGAATTAATGTCGGTGAGCGTTGAATTTTCTGCTATATGGACTAGTTTTTGGAAACTATGTATTACTTGGCTTTGTTGACTTTATTGTCTCTGGACTCAAGAGGTACGATGCTTGTAAGGCAAATAAAGGAACATAGCAGTTTCTTTCACAATATCCCAGATATTTTACAAAACAACTTTACCTTGCATGAAGTTTTACTTTGGAATAGGAGACAGTAAATTTGATACTGCTGCTAGTTGTTTAAAAAAGATGTAATTTGGAAATTATCAACAACTTAGCGGTTCCATCATAGACTCAATCATGTTTTTAAATGACCTACATGTAATTGATGCTTTTCTAGTTTTTCTTTTAATTTTTCAAACTAAATTGAAACCACAAAACAATATACAAGCTTTGGCACAATATTTTTGCTTTTTCTTGTCATAAAATCAAGAAAAGGGCTAGCATTATCAGAGAGACATTACCGTAATGCAACAAGTCGGTCATGTGGGGTTGAAAACAAGTCTATATGGAATTTTGCGTCAATTGTGTCTTCTTGACAGATAAGCTGTTCTTAGATTTTTATCACTAATTGTTTTTATATAAATAGCAATGTTACCTTATTTTGAAAATTGGCCATTAACAATTGATAATTTAGTGTCCTATATTCTCACATGTCAAGTAAAGGTTCATATGAACTGAAAAACTAACTAAAACATTATCTAGTGTTTAATTATTTGGGAAGCATTGCAGCTTTTTCTAGTAATTGGTATTCAATTTTTTTAATATATGCAAGACAAAATATAACGAAAAACTGTTTTTTATAACATTTTCAGCAAAGTTCCAAGTTTATCAAGCAAAAATTGTGCTATGACCTTTTATGGTCATTGCATTTTTTCTGTTTTAATCGTAAGTTTTAACATCACACACAAAGTTGAACCATTTACATCTATTTTAGAAAACAAAAACAATTGAACTACCTTTAGGAACAAGTAAGTTCTAATTGTGTTTTGTTATTTTTCTAGTCAGCGGCGCTTGCAATGGAATAAGTTCTGGAACTCGAAACATCACCTACGCCGTCACAGGTTGCGCAGAAAACTCTGAATCGGATGCTAAGACTGGATCAGGGGCCTCTTTTCATATTTTTGTAGAAGAGTTAAGAGTAGATTTGGTAAAAACATGTCATTCTAAACCAGTTCAGTGTGATGGACCATAAGACCATTTTCTCAAAACAGCTTTCTAACTGCCTTCTCTTATGCCTACTCCATGAACAGACCAAACATGAAATCTGGCGGATGTTTGTCACTTCTTTTCTTTAATTTGTCTTTTCAGAATATTTTCTTTTGTTATCTGTCAGTAAGTTGTTTCTAGTATAAATATCTAAGACCTCAATGAAAAAGTGTTAACTAACATACACGTGTTCTGCATTCAACTTTTTAAGAATACATATTGGTATTTTCAAGGTACATATGTCGTAAAACTTTGTACGATTAGATATCATTTTTTTTAAACTGCTTTTACATTTAATTAAGATGGCACAGGAATTTTTAGCATATTTTTAGATTTGCACAGCGTGAACCCATTAGGTAATTACTTCATGACCTAACATTAAGAGGCATTGATCATTACATGGGCACAACTGGTAACCCGGATTGTTGTATCTTTTAACGGTTTATAAGCTTTAGTATGAAGTAGATTTTGTAATGTATTTCTGTTAACACAGATTGTCTGTTGCACATTCGAGTTAGAAATATTTTTCCTTAAGCATGATCAGTGGTTAGAACCTCTTATTGAGGTAAAGATTATCACTTATCAGCTAAAACTCTCTTGGTTCCCCTGACAATTTATTTATATTATTGTACATGTATATTCAAATATTCATGACTGCACATTTGCTATAATTTTCCCTCAAATTCATTACAATCGCTAACATGCTTGATTTGCATTTTCGTATTACTGTGTATTTTCAGTACACAAATACATGTATATTTGCACCAAGCATGCTAATAGAGCCCTTGTTGGGTGTACTGTACATTGAAAACAGTGTTTAATAGTTCATCATCATCATTCATGTGTTCTTTGTTTATCTTAACTTGGGATTTCCTAATAGTAGTATGTAGAGAGCAGATCTACACACGTTTGCACTTAAAGTGAGATTTTGGGTACATTTTAGCCCGAGAACCTCGGAGAATGGTGTTGTCTGATGGAAAGTTTGGGGGGTAGGTGTGTGAGTGTTGGGAGCTAAGGTTATGAAGTTTGAGAGGAATTGTGGGAAGGATGCGGTGCTGGTCGAGAAGAATTGTGGGAAGGATGACGTGAAGAGGGCGATGGTTTCGGGTTTCGATGCGATGGGTTTGGGGTTCGGGTGTCGACGAGTTGAGCGATCGATCGTCGAATGGTTGGGGTTAGGTTGGCGACCGGTGGGGTGAACGGTGTTATGTCGTTTCGGTTGAATGAACGCTGATGTTGGACGAGTTCGGGCGTGTCTATTCGTGGAATCCGTTAAATCTCCCTTCGTTATAAAACTCTTTAAAGATGAGTAATAAGAAAGGGAAAAGTCGAATGATTTATTCATTATGAAAAATTTCGTTCAACTAGAAGGAATATAAAAATATATAAAATTATGGAAACTATTCATAAGGATAATTCCAAAGTTTACAAATCTTGTGAAGAAGAAAAAGATAATACAGATGGATTAGTTGAAGATGCTGTATTATTACATAAACATTTTGATAACATCACTAAATCTACATCAAAACCGCTTCGACAAAGTTTGCTTCAATTTTTTGGACCGGTTTTAATATTACTTGCAATAACTGTAGCTTCATCTTTGATTGAATATTTTTTTATTCGGATTACAGGAGAAAAGATGAATGCTACTGTGAACTATGTAGAAGTATTTTTTCAAAATCTTATGAATAATGAAAGTGTGATTTTTGAAAACATCTCCTCATCATTATAATTAGTTGAAATGAAAACTTCAATGTTAGTAATTATCAAAACATGGAGAAAGACGGACTACAATCAATTGATGTGAGGTTACATTCTCCTTTCACATTTATGATAACAGGACCAACAGGATCAGGAAAAACTCAACTCGTTAAACGGTTGATTGAACAATCTCAATTAATATCTACCCCTTCTCCAATCGAAATTATATATTGCTATGGAATATGGCAGGAAGCTTTTGAGGATATGAAAGGAGTGGAATTTCATGAAGGATTGAAAGATCCGAGTACTTTTCCCAAAGATGGAGAAAATAGATGGATGATCATTGATGATCTAATGGAGGAATTATCATCAAATATCAAGATGGCTAACAATTTGTATACTCGAGAAAGTCACCATCTAAATATTAGTATTTTTACTATTACACAAAACTTATTCTTTGGTAAACTTAGAACAATTTCGTTGAATAGTCACTATTTTTTTATAGGAAAAAACCCCAGGGATTCTACATCAATCACATTTTTAGGAAAACAAGTTTTTCCTGGACAAGTTAAATATTTTCAGGAATCCTACCGAGATGCAACATCTTCACCATATTCCTTCATGAGACTGGACCTCCGACAAGAAACCGATGATACAATGAGAATTATGGGAAATTTCCCTCCTGTTGACTCTACGCCTATGATTATTTATAAGCCTAATTAAGCAATCGATTTTGATTGGTATTCCATAATTAAATAAAACAAGTATATATTCCAAGTTCTCTTTAAATATTCACCGTACTACTTCTGTATCTTCCTCTGAGTGATTACTATAACATCACTAAAATTATCACATAGATATGGCTGAAACAAAAAGAATTCAACGAAATTTACTAACTTTATTAACTCTAGTTGGTGATTCTATTTCTTCTCAACATTCAATTATTAGAAATGCTAAAACGGATTTAATTTTAGCAATTATTGATTGTGTGAAATTACTCATTAAAAGAAAAGAACGACTAACTGATGCTCAGTATAAAGCTTTGAGTCGACAAAGTACGAACATCGCTCGACTGATTAGTCCTAAAACATCGAATTTGGAAAAGAAACAACTTTTGCAAAAAGGAGGGTTTTTATCGGCTTTACTAGGTCCGATCGCGGGTGCTATACTCCCAGGATTAGTTGAACCATTGCTCGGAGGATTGTTTAAACCACGAAAAAGAAGATAATTAAGTTATCATGGATAATTCTCCACTTTCTAAGAGAATGAAAAAAAACAGAGTAATTCTGCAAATACTGAACAGTCTTACAGATGAACTTGCAAGTTCCGCTTTACCTCATATGAAAGAAGAAGTAATTAGAACATTACTTGAAATTGTTAAAAATATTAGATATGGGAATGTACCTTTAACGAAAAATCAATACCATTCTCTGAGTCAACATAAAAAGGAGTTGATGAATATTATCGATGAAAACAAACCTCTTAAATATAAACGAAAGATTTTGCAAAACGGAAGAGGATTATTGAAACGGATTATAAAGCCATCCCTCAACTTGTATTAATCATTCAGCAGGAAGATGAGCTTTCCTAAGTACACAAAAAAATTTTTTTTGGTTTCTGAAGACGAGTACAAAAGAAACCAATTTAAAAGTCAACAGGATTCAAAAATTATCAATGATGGCTATAGTTCGTCTCTTTGTTTTAATCCAATAGAAAATCCAAGAGTAAGTAAGGTTAAGGAGACCAGAGATAGGATGCGTCAAATTAATAACGATAACACTATTTCAGACTATAACAAAGTTAATTTGTATGCAGCTGAACTTCAAAATTTTTTAGATGAAATGAAATCAATTCGGAGTTATCCAATTCAACAGTCTCCGACTATTCGAAAACCGATTTCAATGATGTCACAAACACCTTCAGCACCTCAAAATTCAAAAGAAACTCTAAAGAAAGACACACCTGAATTACCCGAAGATAATTCGTCTCAAGACTCTACAGTTTTAAAAGAATCGCCAAAAAAAGAAGACACATTATCACCACCGAAGTTAAACGAAGAAGAACCATCGTCAAAATCTTCTAGATCTTATTCCATTTCTTCAATAGTTGAAGACTTTGGTTCGAAACAAGATCAAACTAAAGCGAAAAAACTTCTGGAAAAATTGGAAAAGTCTGGAAATTATGATTCTTTAACCGGGAAAATAACAGGATCTACAGGAGAGATTAAACCTGAGAACTTACGAAATCTTCTTGAAAGAAAGTTTCGTGATAAAGATAGATCAATTGTATTTTCTCCCTTTTCTCCAAATTCATTTGAGAAACAATTTAACCTATTTGAAAAAATTATCAAGGAGTCGAACTCGAATTTATCAAATAAATCAAAATCCAATTCGAATAGATCGTCTTCACGAAAACCTTATGTAGGAACAAGAGGAAAATGGACGACTTACTAAATGAATTCTATTATACCCCGGATCTAACATCTTCATTAGGTGGAGCACGAAAACTGATTGAAGCACTTTGGAGAAAAGAAAGCGAACAAGAAGTTAGAGATTGGTTAAGTGGTGAAGATGCTTATACGTTACACAAACAAATAAAAACGAAATTTAGAAGAAGACCTACAATTGTTGCAGGAGTTGGTGAACAATTACAGGCTGATTTAATGGATGTTAGATCTCATCGAGCTGAAAATGATGGAATTACATTTTTACTTACATTGATTGATGTTTTTTCAAGAAAAGCATGGGTAGAACCTCTTGTTAACAAATCAGGTATATTGGTAGCAAAAGCCTTAAAAAAAGTATTGGATGGAACTAATTATAGAGTTTTTCAAACAGACAAGGGAAAAGAGTTTACAAATCGAGATGTCAAAAAAGTTTTGAAAGAAAATAAAGTAAAATGGTTTACATCTGAGAATGAGACAATTAAAGCTTCCATCATAGAACGATTCAACAAAACATTACGAATGAAGATGTATAGATTCATGACATATTCGGATGAACGAAGATATATTGATGTTTTACCACAAATGGTAAAAGCATATAACAATACTATTCACACAACATTAGGAATAAAACCGAATGATGTAAATTATGAGAATCAAGAAAGAATCTGGAATAGGATTTATGAAAATGGAGAATATAGTTCTGACAGTACTCCCAAATTCAATATTGATGATTACGTTCGTATTAGTAAAGCTAGAACAGCTTTCGAAAGAGGTTTCACAATAAATTGGACGGGTGAAGTTTTTCAAATTACAGAAGTACTTGATTTTGAAAGACCGATTATCTATAAATTACGTGATTTGGCAAACGAACCGGTTGATGGAACTTTTTATGAAGATGAACTACAGAAAGTAAAAAAATCCACATTTTTTCGAATCGAGAAAATTCTCAAATCTCGGAAACGAGGAAGAACAAAGGAAATACTCGTTAAATGGATGGGATATCCTGATTCATTCAATAGCTGGGTCAATGAAAGTGATTTTGTTAAATAAAAGAGGATGATAAGGAATTGAACTTCATTGAAAGAATTGAAAATGTCGGAGTTCGTAACTCTTCCTTCTGATGCTAGTTTTAGTGACTTTCCTAAAAATACTAATTCAAACTTTACAGTTAGACTAGCCAGATATGTAGATTTTACAGAAGGACAATGGGAAGTTGCTCTAAAAGATATATCGTTTTTAAATAATTGGCCAAATGTAGTAGAAGGGATAATAAGCATCACAAAAGTGGAACTTAATGGGAGATTTCGTCGTTTCGACATAAAAATTGGAAATGGAAGATACGAAGATATAGATGAAGTAATTCAACGAGCTCATGATGTTCTAAAATCCTTCAATTTCCATCCAACTATAGAATTCGAATACGACAAAATATCCAACAAATCTATGTTGTATGTAAGAGATTCGAGTGTTCAGGTTTCGTTTTCACAAGATTTCGCAAATATCTTAGGATTAGATCCGAAGATAACTTATAATGTGGGAAAACACGGAAACATCACATCTCCGGATATCAACTATGGATTTACATCATTATACGTATATTCATCAATTGTAAGTAACAGACTCGTTGGAGATGCAAATGTACGATTGTTACGAGTTGTCCCAGTAAGTGGAAAGAAGTTCTCTCGAGTTTATACAGAATTCAGTCAAGCGCATTACGTTGAAGTAGATAAAATTTCTACTGATGTGATAGAGACCCTTATAACAAGTGATGATGGAGAAAAAGTACCATTTGATGGAGGGAAGGTTATACTAACGGTTCATTTCAAAAAGAAACAATGAATTCCATATTAATTCCATATACTCCAGAAGACTCAAAAAACTTTTACATTCAATATTACACGTCTAATCAAACAGGAAATGGCGGATTGACACCATATAAAGGAAAAAGAGTGATGGGAAATGGACGACTATCAGGAATATTTAAAAAATTAGCAAAAGCTGTTGCGCCTCTAGCAAAAAAGAACGGCTATCTCATTAGGGAAAAAAGGGTTAGATGCTGCATCCAATTATCTTAATAACATGGTAGAGAGACCAAAAGAAGAAGAAGAAGAAACAGATGAAGTAGTAATTCCAAGAGTTAGAAAACCTGGGAAAAGAAAATTAAATAACCGTAGCAAACCTGCAAAACGACGGAGAAAAGCCACTCCAAATATTTTTTAAAATTTGAAATGTTTTATATATTATTATCTCAATATTTTTAGTTCATTTCATTGACATACATCAATAGTGAAAGATGAGTTCTGGAGAGATTGGTTCAACAGGTTTAAAAATAACGGGGTCTCCTTTTACGATAAACGAAAGTTTGGGTATATTTGATGTTCCGGGCACACATAGTTCGGTGGAGCACAGATATTATAGTGAATTAGGTCCGTCACGACTCAGTGAATATAGACCAATTGAAATTGAAATACCTGGAGATGTAGATCACTATATCGATTTAAGTAATTCATATTTGCAAATCGAAGGAAAAGTAGTCAAGGACGATGGTTCCAATTTAGAGAATACTGTTGGTAACGTAAATGTTGTACAAGGGGATGCGTTTTTTCATTCGCTAATCAAAACAGCAACATTCAAAATTAATGGATCCGTTGTTGAACATTCAAGTGATTATCCTATGAGATCGTTCATAGAAACCCTTCTCAATAATAGCAGAGAAGCAAAACAATACCAATTAAAAGCAGAAGGATGGTTTCAAGATGATAATCTTGCAAAAGATGGTGCGGATTTCGATAATACTGCGTCTACAGCAAGAAAGAATCTTATTAGAGGATCAAACACATTTGAGTTTTTTGGACGACTCCATCTTAGCATTTTTCAACAGGAAAGATATGTCATTCCAGGATTGAATTGTAAATTAGAACTAGACCGAAGTAAACCAAGTTATTGTTTGATGGCAACAGGAGCTGCTCCTAGAGGAGGGGAAAAGTAAAGTTGACGAAATGTGTACTTCATCTTCGAAAATTAAAAATCAACCAAACAATTCAGCTTTTACATAACGAAAAACTACTTAATGGTGTTAATGCAAAGTATCCTCTTTCTCGGGTATACACCAGATCTTATAATGTGAATACTGGATTAACCCATACTCAAATTAAAATTGCTGATAACACACTTAGACCAAATTTAATACTTGTTTCACTTTCATCACACGATGGAGAAAATGGATCATACAATCGTAATCCTTTCAAATTTGGTCATTACGATGTGAGTCATGTAGAACTACAAATTGATGGACTACCTTTTGGAAAACGATATACTCCAAATTTTGAAAATAGAATGTATACTCGACCATATGTACAACTTCTAAATGCAATGGGAAAAGATCTTTCTTCTGAAGAAAGTGGAATTGGACTGACTGAATATGAAACTGGACTTGCAATATACGCTTTCGATTTGACAGATCTCTCATCCGAAGGTTTTCATTTAATGAGACATGTTTCACTAACAATCGATATCGGTTTTCGGACTGCAACACCAGAAAATGTCTATCTTAATACATATATACAAAAAGATGGAATGATGGAAATCGCTTCTGACTTTAGCGTTCGACTCAGTGGTGGAAGCATATTCTAAGGATGAATACAGCAAATATTTTCGATGTTCTTTCCCAAGATCACATGACTAATAATCATTTTTTTGCTGTCTGTGCAAGAAATGAATTTAAAGAACAATTTTTATCGAATGAAGGAATATATATTTTTAACACGCACTATTCTTATCAACCAGGAGAACGCTGGATAGGAGTTATTCGAACAAAATCCGAAATTAATTATTTCGATTCAACAGGACGAGATCCTTCAACATATCCAGATGTCGCTCAAATCTTAAAACTTTCTGGAATAAAGTTAATTAAATGGAATGATGTTCTACTCCAAGGATTTCTTTCAACAACATGTGGAGATTACTGTCTTCTCTTTGCAATATTTTGGAGCAGAGGATTTTCAATAGAAGATTTTCTAACAGTTATGCTAAAAATTTCTGAAACAGATACACGAGATCATGTAGTTCGAAAAACTATACTAGATAGATATGATTGGAATGGAAAAATTAGTAAAAGTCTTGATAACGAAGAAAATGAAGGTTTTGACAATGTACATATTCAAGGAACTTCCCAAATTGTTAAATTACTAGAAGAACTGACATAAATTTTTTCTATATTTTACAATTGAATATACATATATACTTTATATCGAAATAAACTTGGTGACAAATACAACCTAATATTATTTACTTTTTTGATATAAGTTTTATATATTGATATACTCACGCTGAGTTGGAGCTATCCTCAAAATAATCCACATATTAATCCATGTATGCCCCTTTAATAGTTCATCATATTCATCTATTTACTGGTCGAGAGACTGTTATGGAATGGTTAAGCCAAACCAAACAGGAGAATTCCATAGGTAAACCTAGGAAAACAATCAAGTCGAATGCCAAGGCGCTTGTCCACACAACAGCCCCTGAAAACAGCGACACTCAACGAACTTAATCGTGAGTAGCCGGCTAACAGAATTCTAGCTGAAGCATACAAGCCTTATGGTATCAACAATCGATCGACCCAAATTCTCAAATATAAGTAGGTATCAAGAGATGGTTAATGAGGCAGAATATTCCATCAGATTATGCAACGCTTATATAATGAATTGAAGAATGATGGGTGTGTCCAAAAGAATTAATGAGGTGAAAATAGTAAACAGATTTTCGCGAAATCCAATTTCGCGAAAGTTGACTATATAACATATATGATGTAAAATTTCGCTAAATCCATTTTCGCGAAATTCACTTTCGCGAAATTCAATTTCGCGAAAGTTGACTATATAATATATATAATGTGAAATTTCGCGAAATCCAATTTCGCGAAATTGAATTTCGCGAAAGTTGACTATATAATATATATAATGTGAAATTTCGCGAAATCCAATTTCGCGAAATTGAATTTCGCGAAATTTAATTTCGCGAATGTTGACTATATAATATATATAATGTGAAATTTCGCGAAATCCAATTTCGCGAAATTCACTTTCGCGAAATTCAATTTCGCGAAAGTTGACTATATAATATATATGTGTAATTTCGCGAAATTCATTTTCGCGAAATTGTAAGCATAGAGGAATGTTTTGTAATCTATTTATAAATTTTCATTAAACTCACTCAAGCGTTTTACAGACGTTCAACTATATAAAGCAATCGAGAACAAATCATTATTATCATAACACTCTTCATAAGCTAACAGAATTCTGAAAAGGGTAAAATGTCAGAATGGAAATGTACAGATAGTTGTCTTCAAATTTGGGCTACACCATGGGAATATTGTACACACGGACTACTTTCCTGTACATGTGGATATGTATATGATGGATTAGCACAATGTGTACATTGGTAAGTACATTGTGAAATTTTAAATTCTAAAGTTTTATATGAATATACAATTATTCATGTTATATACATCATCTTTTCTCAATTTTCAATGGATTTTAAAAAAAAATTAAACAGGTATCAAGAAGATGGTAAGGAAACTGATGAAAAAAACAACTCGAAAGAAACAAACTCTCAAAATAGTGAAACGGAGTTGCAATTGGATTTACCATTGGATTATCCTATAGATGGATTACCTTCCTGTAAATGTGGACAAGACGTATACGATGGCTTAGCTCAATGTATATTTTGGTAAGTAGATTTTGAGAATTTTAAATCCAAAGATATATAGTTATCCATTTATTTCATCCTTTCTCAATCCTCAATGTTTTATATATTTAAACAGTGATGATGCAAAACAAAAAGAAGTTGGTGAGAAAAGCGAGTCAAGCATCACATACTTCTATCTCGATAAGAAAGAATTACAATATTCTGAAGTGACAAGCTTTTCAACTCCACAGAAAACTGGCAATTAGTATTTATAAGAAATAATTTTTTTTTTTTGAATGAATATATATGCAAATCAATAGAACCTTTAGAAATAAAATCTTCATCTCCAAAGATGGAGAATTTATATTTTATTGTATATTTTAAGATACTATTATTAAAATAAAATCAATACAATATTCACATATCATTTTCATTGTGGAATAAAAATTTAGAAAAGCATGAAAATTAGATTACAACTTTAGCAGCAGCATGTGATTATGATAAAAAATTTCGACATCCTGTAATTTGTCTACAGAAAAACTTTCATTTCCATACTCTCTTTCTTTATTACTTGGATTATATAATCTTAAGGCTCTTGGTATGAATAAGATATCAGTTATATTTTCCTTAAGATTTTCAGATGATGTCTGAGTTGTCATTCTGCTCACTGGAATAGTGGTAACGTCCATAGTTGCAATGTTGGTAGGAATTGTGGAAATGTGTGTAGTTCTGATGGTGGATCTTTCTACAGAAAAACTTTCATTTCCATATTCTCTTTCTTCATTATTCGGATTATATAATCTTGAGGTTGTTGGTACAAATGGGATATTAGTTATATTTTCCTTAAGATTTTCAGATGATGGAAGAGTTGTGATTCCACTTGCTAGAATGATGGTATCGAGTGTAGTTGTGGTGGTAGTAGGAATTGTACTAGCGAGTGTAGTTGTGGTGGTGGTAGGAATTCTGGATGTGTGTGTAGTTCTGATGGTGGATCGAGTAGTGGAAGTATTAATTGGTGCTGTAAATCTACCATTATTTTCTTCGAAATGTGGATGATGACAAACAAACTTAATAGGCAATGCTCTCCTTCCACAAAACCTTGAACGAGCTGAGTTGCCTACACAATATCTCGCTAACCGTGAATATGGATTAGCCCATTGAACAAGTCGTTCAGTAATTCCCAACCTTTGAATAATTTCATAACTAGCTATACCATAAGTACAATCCGAGGGGTTATGTTCTAATTGAATTATATTTCGTAAAAATTCCCCGTTAACCGAAAAAAATCCAAAACTAATAAATAGTATTGGAGAAATTTGAATTATATCATCTAGTTTTCTATAAAGACTCTTCATGTCTTCTCAAAAGAATTTTTTCATAATGAATAAATCATTCGACTTTCCCCTTTTTTATTACTCATCTTTAAAGAGTTTTATAACGAAGGGAGATTTAACCGATTCCACGAATAGACACGCCCGAACTCGTCCAACATCAGCGTTCATTCAACCGAAACGACATAACACCGTTCACCCCACCGGTCGCCAACCCAACCCCAACCATTCGACGATCGATCGCTCAACTCGTCGACACCCGAACCCCAAACCCATCGCATCGAAACCCGAAACCATCGCCCTCTTCACCTCATCCTTCCCACAATTCCTCTCGACCAGCACCGCATCCTTCCCACAATTCCTCTCAAACTTCATAACCTTAGCTCCCAACACTCACACACCTACCCCCCCAAACTTTCCATCAGACAACACCATTCTCCGAGGTTCTCGGGCTAAAATGTACCCAAAATCTCACTTTAAGTGCAAATGTGTGTAGATCTGCTCTCTACATACTACTCCTAATCATCAACAGTGAAAGTCACTTTTAGTCACATGAAGAGTCACTTTTTCACTTTAAGACTAAAAAGGTGACATTTAAGGTGAAAGTCTAAAATTGATCCAAATTAGACTACCTTTAAGAAACAACATCAATTAATGTTTTGCACCAACATTAGCAATGTACCTATTAGTCTTGAGGTGAAAGACATCGCCGCCTCATCCGTACTTATCCCATAACTGGTGCACCTATAGTAACTAGTTGTATTTAATATCGAGTTTAGTTTAGACCTATATTTAAATTTTTGCTTTAAACATTAATGGAATTTTGAATTTTAGCTGTCAAAACTGAACAAAGCTTGCAATTTAACTTTAAACTTGCCAGAATCTGATAGGTGTACTTGTCATAATATTAGCAATCAATCGCATTGTTAAGACGCACAGTTTTTTGCTGGCAATTCTGAAAAACAACATTTTGCTTCAAAAAATACCTTGCTGACTGACATCATGCATTAGATTCATGTAAAAACTAATCAGGTCTGAAGTCACTGCCCTGCTGACGTGAACCTTCTCAAAAATTGAATGCAGTTGTAAGAGGCAGTCATGTTTTTTAATTCCTTACTGCAGTTCCTCATTGACTCTTATTGCCTAACCATCGGAGATGTTAATAACCTCTCCGAACTTTGAGAAAATCCTTTCAAGTTTTAATTCATAAAAATCTAATCAAGTAGTGGTAGCAAATGTACTGTTGATATTCATTTTTTCTTAAGTTGCAATAGTAAGGAGTGCAACAAGCATTAGCTATCACATCGCTGAGTTGTTGAGAGCAAATCTCAAATCTCGAGGTTTGCTCGAAGTACAATGGTACAATGGATTCTACTAAAGTATCACGACGTTTCATGATAATAGTTGGAATTCTTGCTTGGCTATAGCCAACGTATAGCCACCTTCATTAGTGAATACCACAAGCTGATCTATAGTGACACCTGGATTAGCGTTCTCATGAATTTGCTTTCTAGCAGCACTCAGAGACTTATTACCAGGTAGTTCAAAGTGTATGATGTAGCATTTTAGCTGAGCACAAAATGCTATAGAAATTCTGAAAGCAACGCAAACAATATTATTAAATGGTTTAGTCTAAAGTCTGAAGAAATTGGTGAAGAGTCTACCAAATAAAGAGGTTATGAAGAGTCAGCCACGAGTTTCTCTGTTGGATTCATTTATTTTACTCACGGTATCTGGTCATTGATATTGATACAATTATCGTGTGTAGCATTAAAAGCTATCAACTGAATGTGGAAACAATCTTAAGTATTATGATCAATCATTTCATGCTAATTCAGTAAATCGGTTGCACTAAAATTACGCCCACACATCTTGGCCAAACAGGGAACTAAATGAATTTTTTCCAAGTGAGTTAATGGGTTGCTAAAGCCACTTCCATGGTTTTGTGCGGCTTGGTTTTAGAGTTAGTTTAGTTTAGTTGAGCCAATCCTCTTTTCTAGTTCACGTTTTATTTGAAAGTTTTTTGAGTGAATGACATTTGAAAGTAAATCCTGCAATGGTGCAGCGGTTTTAACAGAAGTACAGACATTTATTGATGCTTATTTAATGGAATTATTTTAGGATGTAGCACAAAGGTTATACCTGGCTGATGACAGCTGTGTACAAAAGTATCTTTACATGAAGTTAGGGATATTTTGGTAGTTGTTCAGATTTCGTAGTTTACGAATGCTCCTGATTGTACTGTGTATAATCAGTGGACAATTGTAGTGTAGCTGCTATATTCAAAATTTTCAAAATAGTTTCTGTAAAAATGTGGTTAGTCAGTTATTACTGTTTGCATCATAACATTGCCCATTGCAGTGCAATTTCACTATGCTGCACATTGTATCTCATTGCGATCAACCGACGTCAAATTCTGCTATTATGTCAAAATCATTGCCAAAAGCAATTCTCGAATAAAAAATGACAAATTCCAAATAATTGCTCGCAAATGGTTCTTTAAAATATTTTCTTTAAAGATTTGTTCAAATTTTTACATTTGACACTTTTACATTGAAACACATTTAGTTTCATCGATTGATTTGACAGAACATTGCATTAAACATATTTTGCTATTGGTTTGAACTCTTAAGCACAATGCCTGCCATAAATAGTTGTTTAGATTGAGCTACACAACGGTAGCGCTAAAATCAAGTGTTCAACAGCAGCATTTTTGTTCTCAATCATAATTTTTTGTAATTCACAAAAGCGCCATTTTCTACCCAGCGGGTTCTAGCTTTGCATTTATCAGTGACCATGATCTTCGAGCATTATTTTTGTTTGAGCAACATTCGCTTTGAGCACTTCACGCTGAATGTTACAACAGTTTGGAGAACCTTAAGACGTTGTAGGTTGTGGAATCTTGCTGCATTAATAGTCGAGGCCGTTCCACTTTAACCAAATTATTCTGATAGAACCACTGTAGGAAAAGTTTATTAGTCAATGACAAGCCAATATTATTGAGTGTTGTCTTATAATCTTTAGCCAGCTACACCCATGGAACTAAAGTCATAGCAATATACCAGTGCAGTTGTGCTTTAGCAGTTCTGGAGCGCGTTTTGAGAAAGGGTGGCTTAGTCCGGTCTAGCCAATAATAGCTGCCGGTGTTGAGTCATAAGCTAAATTTGTGATTATCTCATTACCTCTACGTTTAACTAGCTCTGTAGAAAGCAGATAGATTTATATTACTACTATCATTTGGTAAATTGTGTCGCGGTCACAGAAACCATGGTTAAGTCGCAAATCACTAAGTTGAGTTCTCCGACGTTAAAGTTGCATCAGCTGAGTTTATAATATTGGTAACGATTTTTGAAACATGTGCATCTGGACCAATCAAAAAGTGATTTTTCTGAATCTGAAGTCAGCTTAGCCAATAGGAGTCTTTAACCCTCAAAAAAACCTCCTTAAAACCATTGCTATGCTAAAAACAAAACTAAAAAATGGCGTCCGATAAATATAATCGTTTTTTTTTGCCGATTTAAAGGTAACTCTGACATTTTGGACACTTATAATGAGTACTTATTGGAGTACTGCTTTGGAAACCATTTTTCCAACTGATTTCCAAAGCAGTGAAAGTAAAGGGAACTACGATGATATTTTCCTAACGATTCTTACAAGATTTAATTATAAAAATAGTTATTTGATTTTTATAAGATTAGTATCAGATTTAATTATCAGAATAATTATTTGAATTTACAAGATCGAAGTATATAGTGACCGATGGTGTGCAATATTTTACTGTTGTTATTTTTTTAAAGATTTTGTTGATGATTTGGCTGTGCCCCATATAGCATTACTGCCAAGCCATTTTTAATATCTGCAAAAATAATTAATACATTTTCTTATAAATATACAGCTATTTTTATGACAACCAGCTAAAATTTGTTTAAACTTTTTAATTTAGCATAATTTTTTGGATATAAATACAAAAATATAGATACATATCACAACTTCTTGATATTTGTTGCTATGACGTTTTAAAATGTAAACAAAATTATGCAGTGGTTTTAGTTTCTCAAACTTTAACACCATTTTTCTCAGAACTATATTTTTCGCACTATAGTAAACATGCATTCAGTTTATTGACCATAAAATCTGCTGTAATTAAGCTAGAATCAAAGTATTTTTCCAAAAGAACTGTAAGAATTTTCTCCCTCTGGTAATGTAAATAACTCCAAATTTTACAATCCCGACTTAGTCATGTTTTCTGTGATCATGACCCAATTGTCAATTTTTCGATTGGTCAATATCAATGACCACATGATTATTTACTAGAGATTACACGTCAGTAGCCTATACTACTTTACTTTATTATACCATGTTACATTATTTCTTCTCATTTTTCATTTATTGCTCGGTACTTTTATTTGCTATCATACTAAAGTTTTTCATATTTGACTGTGTTCATAATTATTGTTCTAACAAGTTGGTATGGGGGTAGTACTGACATCTTCCTTTAACTTTCATGGTATTCCATACAAATTTTGACTGCATAGCATCCAGTGAAAATATTTAACGTATAGTCATATGCCTTGATTAAAGTTAAGAGTATCCAACAGAGCTCTATATCAACACACGTTGATAAGCAGGTTTTAAAAATGGGAAAAAGTGAAGCTAAATGGGAAGTTTTACTATCAAAAATGTGTGGCCTTTCCTTCTTTTGTGATTCAGCGACCTGTCAGAGTGAATCCTTTCTCAATATTAAACATAAATTGTCAAACTCCAGTTTTTTAGCTATGAAAGGTAGAAAGCTGAAGTTAGACCATTTTCCTTGTTTTTTTATAATGTTGCCTCTTTGGACTGGATCTTCTACAAATTTTCTTTCCTGTACAGGCATGAGGCACAATGAACGACACTACATTGTGCTGACTAAAACATAAATAGGTCATAACAAGCACAAAGTAGAAAATTGCTGAAATGGCGGTGATGAAAACCAAACAAAAACGAATATTGTGGACCGACAGATAATTTCTACAAAAAGCCAAAAAACTATTTTTCTATGTTACAAAAGTACTCTTGTTCAAAATAGTTCTTTGAATGTGTTCTCATACTAAATTTTTTCTTATTTAACTGTGTTCAGAATTAAGGTTTTAACAAGTTGGTATGGGAGTAGACTGACATGTTCTTTTAACTTTCATGGTATTCCATAAAGTTTGTGACTGCATAGCATCCATTGAAACTACTTCACGTATAATCATATGCCTTGACTAAAGTTAAGAGTATCCAACAGAGCTCTATATCAACACATGTCGGTAAGCAGGTTTTAAAAATGAGAAAATGTGAAGCTAAATGTAAAATTTTACTTTCAAAAATGTGTGGCCTTTCCTTTTTTGTGATTCAGCGACCTGTCAGAGTGAATCCTTTCCCAATATTAAATATAATTTGTCAAACCACAGTTTTTTTAGCTATGAAAGGTGCAAAGCTGAAGTTAGACAACTTTCCTTGTTTTTTATTATGTTGCCTCTTTGGACTGGAGCTTCCACAAATTTTGTTTTTTGTACAGGCATGAAGCACAATCATATGAACAACACTAAATTGTGCTGACTGAACTATAAATAGGTAATACCAAGCACAAAGTAAAAATGGTTGAATTTGTGGTGATGAAAACAAAACAAAAACAAATTTTGTGGACCGACAAAGAATTTCTACAAAACGCCAAAGAAGTTTTTTTCTATGTTATAAAAGTACTCTTGTTCAAAATATAAATTTAACGTTTCATTACATCAGGTCCAAAGTCTGCCCAAAAACCGAAAAGAAATAGCAAGCAACCGATGATGTCCACTATAGATTTATACAATACTATGGACTTTGTGAAATATAAACCACATGGAGATAGTGGTAGCTACTGCTAGTAATTTTTCAAATTCTGAGGTATATTGTGATTTCATAGCTATATTACAGTAGATGAATGTCCTGTGTTGCATGAGTATTAAAACAGCTTATTAACAGGGACAGGTAATGTAGTTGTCTTTGACTTATTTGAATAAGCTCGTATTCCTATTACTAAGCTTACTTTCAGGATGCGTGCGAACAAGCTTTAGTGACGTTGCAGGTAATTCAGTGACATGACGCACATTTTAACCCTTGTACTGTGTATCTGCTCAATAAATTCATTCTACTTTCTGTGGTCTAATGGCTTAGCTTGTTACACTGTGAATAGGATGTTATAAGATCAACTACTCTGACATACAGACTTTTAGTTCATAGATTTAAATTGCAATAGCTTCAGGCATACACACGGCAGACTTTAGGATTCATAAACAGTATATCAAATTAAAGATGTTGCATAAATGTTTATTACTTTTATTGGTGTTTGCTACAGTTTGAAATCAAACTGACTTTTTATGAGCAACAGAAGGAGAGCTATGAGCATCGATTCCTTAAAAGCTGAGTTTATATAACTTTTGTATTGCAATAACACATTGTGCAATAAATCTGCAAATTTATAAGTTATATTATAATCCACAAATGGTACAAATATATACTCAATAATAATGGAATAAGCAAATCATGTCCATATTAAATTTAGAAAGAAAAATAAACCATTAAACAAAAAGATCTTAGCATTGTTGGTTTGGTTACTGGTGGTATGGTACTAGTGGTGTTCTGATGGTTGTTTTCTTCTAAAACCATTTGATCTTCTTTGACTGCTCAATACCTCCCTCTTTGTCTGCTAATTGCAAACTTTTATCTGCACTGCTTAACTAGTCAAGAATAGCATCCAAACAATTTTTCAGGAATTCATAACTTATACATGTTGCTACTTAAAATATTTTTTATCGAAAAACAAAATACTTTTAGCACCAAACACGCTTAGCACATAATTGGTCCTCAAAGTTTCGTCCTAAACAGTAATCGTTTTTTACATGCATGAAAAAAGTATTGCATTTCTTGATTTTACAAAAAAATATGCAATCAAACATTTGCTTTAAAACCTGTTTTTTTGTAGAGAGGTCTCACAAATCTAAAAGGTTAAAACTATTCTGTAAAATAACATTCAACAATTCATTATGTGTGTTTCAATAGGTGTCAAAGTAAATGATAACAAGAATAGTTGTTATTATTGCTAGTAGCTAATTTTTATTTGATCTAGTTAGAGCATGACTGAGTTGAAAATTAACAATTGTTAATTTTAAATAAATTTAAACAAGATTGAAAAGATGCCCAAGTATGATAACAAGCAGGTGAGAGTGTTTGAAAGGAATATTCAATACTTCAGTAGTCATGGACTAGTCCGAATAAGGTAGCTAATGGTTCTGCTACTTTCTTTAATCTTTCTCAATCTTTGTTAACAGTCAAATTCAACATAATATTTAGAAACAATATAATCTATCAGAACCATACTTCTAAAAAAACTTTTATTGAATAATTTACACCAAAGCTGAGAAGCTTTAAAAGATTTAATTCATAAATTAATTACCAAATATTAACTAAGTGGGAATGGCTTCATTGTTGACGAAGGAGAAAGCAAAGATTTGGTCAAAAGTTCGTTTGTGTGACATCTAGGGAAACGCCACATAACATATATAAAATAGTGAGAGATTTTCCCTTAATTAGTGTACATAATGACAAAGTCAGGTAGCACTTGTTGACTGCAGATAAGCATGTGCAAGCAGATGCATTATTAAAACTATAGCCTGAGGTCCTAATATATAGTTAATTTTAGAAGGGTACAAATACAAATACCTGCATACCATTTGTATAGAAAATAGTTCAATTTATTTGATAAAAGAATTTTACATCATTTTTTTAAAAATTATAATTTCATTGACAGATAAATTACTCTGTTAGTTGTGTGGTGATAGAAGCCATATTAAAATATAATTCAGAGTTCATGCACAAAATAGAGTGTAAGCGAAACCTTTTCATTAGCTGTTATGAATTCAGAAATAAATACTTTTAGATAACTTATCTCGAATACCTGAAAATAAATACAAAATAGTTGCATACCAGCAGGTACTAGCAGGTGACAGCAGCTGACAACACATAAACTGCTCTGGTTATTATATTCTATAAATACGTCATGCCCATTTTTCATAATTGATTTCATCTATATGTAATGCCTATTTAAACAAAAAAAGACGCAAACTCTTGTACAGATAAGGTTAAAGTAAAAAAAATCTGAATTATTATGCTGATTGGACCTTCCTTTGTGTCATACATGTATATGCATAATTGTTTAAAATAGTAGATAACTCCAAACAATCATTTTTGATTACAACAAAGCCTTCAGTTAAGATACTAGAAGTATTACTCTGGTTAAACCTTTGCAAAACATAATTGTTTAAATTAGAAGATAAGTTCTGACAATCATTTATGATTGCAATGAGACTTCCTAGCAATCTCTCTCATTGACATTGTTTGCAGAGGCAAATAATTACATCTGGTTGATACAGATGGTCATAAGCAAGAAGATACAAGAAGTATAAAGTTTTGCCTTTGTTTACAACATATAACGATTTTAAATACTAGGAACTGCCTTTCGAGTGAGTAGTCTATTGAATAGATTACAACTTAATTAACTTACAAACCAGATTATGCCACCAGATGAATTAGGAGACACGGATAATTATAATTAAACCAAAACTAACCAGCCTTAACTCTTCCGCTACCGAATTTATTTCTAGCTCTGCCCGAAATTATTTGTTCTATTCACACAAATGTTGACGAAATGTCTCTAATTTTTTTGATGAATTTGAAAATAATGAATACCTGCACTTAATTTAAAAAACAGGTGGTTGAAAGCAACCTGAAATATAAAAACCCTTGAACTAACTTCACTTAAAAACGACATAATTTTTTTACCATCTTTACCAACAATATTTTGCCTGCAACTTTGTTAGTTGTATTTTGACTGTTGACTTAATATTTGGTTACTATTACAATTTTTCACATGAGGTTCATGCACTAAAAGAGACAGAATCACTCGATATAGAGTTATTAGAGTCCTTATGGCTACAAATCTCAGAAGCTTCTACAGCTTAAACAATTGCGGTATTATTTTTGGTCTGTGCTTTTTCCGCTGTGAACCTCTGTTTGATCATCAGTGGGCTGCTAGTGAGAGGCCTGCTAATCATTATGTTATATTGTAAGCAACAAACATGTTTTTATGGAGAACAAATTTTATTGGTCTATCTTTATGGAGAACAAATCTTATTGGTCTATCTGAAGCGAAAGCTGAGTAATTGTAAATAAACTAATACACTGTCTGATGTATCGGCTTCCGGCCACAAATAAAATTGATTCCAAGTCGATGCATCAGCTTGCGGTACTGAAAGAGTTAAGCGCAATAGATCTAGCTGGTTTGAAATACCAAATACTCTCGTCGAGTAGTTATATACTCTTTTTAGTCACAAATATAAGTTTCTTAATACTTGAGAAGGCTGCAGAGATCTACATTGCTAACCACCGTTGAATTAAGTTCTAGGATATTATTATTCAAAAAACTCCAATTGGTTGATAGTATTTTTATAGCAACAACGCTACATATAAGGAAACAGAATTGTAAACAGGGACTTCAACATCAGACCTTTGGCACCCAAAAACAAGAATCATATTTATTTAACATCCAAATATATATTTTATGTAAACAAAATATAACTTTTTTGAAGTGTCTCCCAAGCTACAAAACCTATATTGGAAGACATTTTCAAATTATTTTGGCTTGACCAGGATTTGCACCCTGGACTTCTCCCACCCGAAGTGAGAAACATACCACTAGTACGATTTTGTAAAGGGTGATTATACCATAGCATATTTAGGATAACAGCTGATATTTATTGTAGGCTTTTATAGTTGTGTTTTTAGTAGTTTGGATATGTATGTCAAAGTAGCGCATTACAAACACTTGAGGTCCAGATAAAAGCAAAGTTTTGTTTCAGATAAATTATTAATTATGTCGCTTTAAAAGTCTATTAGCACAAAATTAATGCACTTTAATATGTATTTCAATCAATTAATAAAGTGCTCTAGTCCTTAAACTGTTTTTAAGACTAGAACTACCAACATTACGATATTTAGTGGTTCAAATGGCTTTTGAATAGTGAAGAGGCTCCTAGAATAACAATATAAAAATGCCGAGTAGGTATCAGGAAGAGATGAACATACTGCCTAGTTTGGTTCTCATAGTCAATTGAATAGTTGATAAGGGATAATGAAAGTTAACTTCAAAAAGTCTAGAGCTACAGTTTCATATGGTGGATTAACAGTATATAATTAGGGTTATGTCTGCCATATTTGAGTTCCAGTTCACAATAACAATAGTAGTTACTGAATGAGATTGTAATTTCAACACAAGAACAAAACAATGACATCATAATAAATGCTTCACCAAAGGAAACTATGTTACACCTAACCTAGCAAATTTTGAGATGCTTTTCTATGAGGAGACTAGGCAATGCTGAAAAGTATGCAATACAAAAATACTCGCTTTTCCGCCATTGTGTTTCAGCAATTTAGTTAGCATTACAACGACCTGCGAATGACTAAGTGGATACAATCAAACCTCTACTTGTGTTCATTATGCAAACAAATATTTATACCAACAAATATGATTGCGATATTCAATTTTTGAAGTCTTCAAATATTCAGAGTTTTTTGAGGGTCTTTCAAAAACGGAAAATAAAACAAAAAAATGTATTAGGTAAATTAGTTTAAACTTGTTCTAGTATAATGTAGAGTAAAATACAATAATAACTATATACCAAAGTAACAAGTTGCAAGGTAGCTTTAGCCATTCATCTCTACTCAGTTAAAGCAATCAAACATGCCTTCACAGAAAGTTGGGATCTCATTTATTCAAGAATTATAATTGGCAACACCACCTGGGTGATTTGATGGGCTCCATGACCATAGCGCAGAAGCTTAATACAACTGGTTAACAACCTCAATTTAATGTCATTGAAGTCATGGCCAAGTTTAATATAACCTCTTGCTAAAGAGTGTGCATGACTCCAAAGGACGTAAATGCAGAGCTTTACTGTAACAATAGAACAGTTTTGACAAAATTTGAACCATTAATAGAAAAATTCAATAAGAATTTGCAAAAACCATTTAATCTGTTTTTCTTATTCAACTATATAATACAATTTCACATAGTTCAATATAACTATTTACAGCGTGCTACACCCTTCTTATTATAAGTAACATATTATAAATATTTAATTGAGAGCATTGTAAAATTCAAAAAAGTTGATGGCCTTCTAAAACAGTTCAAGTTTCCCATGGGGCCGCTAATAAACACTAACTGCCAAACACCTCCTCCCCTAAAAGCAGCCCGCCCTAGATCATCAAGCCCTAATTATTTCAATATCTGGGGTGTGCAAACTAATTTCGACTGATTGGTAGTGCTTCCATTGCAAAAAAGCATATTAAGATGCATTTTTGGATCGTTTTCATAATACTTTTTGATTTCAGCAGCAGGCCATCAAGCCACAAATTCTGTCAACAAAATCTAATTTCTTGATGACGTCTTCTAAGCAACAAAAAAAAAGATTTATTGCAATGCGGTTTCAGTATCATTCTTAAAAGCCCACTAGGCTTGACCAGGATTTGAACCTGGGACCTTTCGCACACTTACCGAGAATCATACCCCTAGACCAGGGGTGGGCAAAATTTTTGATTTGTGAGCCACAATTGGCTCTACATTTTGACAGAGGGGCCGGACCAGGAGCAGATAGATAGAGTGTTTTGGTAACCCTACCTCACAGGAGAAAAAAATATATATCATGGGATATGGAGAAAACATGTGCTTCAATTTCAAATGAAAATGAACAATAGCGTTACAACAAAAGATCTGTCTTTAAAGCCCCACCGTATTTAGCTATTTATTGAAATGAGTCTTAAAACACTGAAAAATAAATGAACAAAAGATAATTTTTTTGTTACTAACAATTTATATTTTAAAGCACTGCAAGTTATGTTACCTTCTGAATATCATCATCACTCTCTTCCTGACTGTATTTATTTCAAAAACAGTAAGAGATTCAGATGTACTTATCCTGATCCTTCTATTCAGTTTGTGTCTCCAGTGCCAAAAGTCAACAACGATCAGCGCAAGGACGGAACATTGATAATGCGCCCCTGCGGAGCACGTTAAATTTGTCCTGGTGCACATTGCTTGTCTGAGAACGTGCGTTCATTTGCGCACCACTTATGTGCGCTCCTTAACAGAAATGACATGTAACATATGAAGCTTACTGAACTAACTACTTTCCACATCATTTTTTTACATAATACAAAAGAGAAAATTTTACTTCCAGTGGGAACTTACAGTGCTGTTGGTCCCCCTTTTTAGCCAGCGCATCAAAGTCTTGAGTGAGTTTAGTTGTAGCAATTCTCAGGATGAATCTGAGGTGTTGGTCTGTTAATTGGGATCTGTGGCTGGCCTTGTTGATGTTCATGATGCTGAACGTCCGTTCACACACGTACATGTAGGTCGAGCCGAACAACGCCAGCATCTTCTGCGCTGTCCTCCGGAGATTTGGAAATGCGGCTTCATAGAGTGAAGCATAAAAGTCATTCAGTTTCAGAGAGTTGAACTTCTCTTTTAAGACTGGGTCGGACTGAAAGTCGATCAGTTCGAGCTGCAGCTCCTCTGGAGCTGCATCGGGGTCTTGTGACAGGGACCAGGCCACCAACTGAAGTGACTGGTCAATTTTTTCAAAATCAGAAAACCGACGGCAGAGTTCTCCGTGCAGCGCATCTAGTGACTCGTTGTATTTTTTCACTGTTGCGCAGGCCTCTTTCAGCGTGGCTAGTGTGAGAAAATGTGTGAACGACCTATTTAAAAATTGCCTGAAGAATAAAACCAGCTTGGAATTGAAGGCTTTCACGTTTGTGTACATGTCCTGCACAAACTGATCCTTCTCCTGTAGTTTCATGTTGAGCTCATTCATGTGTGAAAATATGCCCGCAGCAAACTCAAAGTCACACAGCCAGCTGTTGTTGCTCAGCTCAAGAAATTCATCAGCTTTTCCCTTCGACTCCAAAAATGCACCAATCTCCTCTTTGAGCTTCCACACTCATTGAAACACTTTGCCCAAACATAACCAGCGGACTCGAGAGTGATAACGCAGGTCCTGGTGATCTGCATCAGTTTCCTCCCGAAACTTAAGGAACTGATGGTGCTGAAGTCCCCTAGCGCGAATCAAGTTGACGTGTTTCACGACATGATTCACAACACGATTCAGCTGTAATACCGATTTACATAGAGATTCCTGGTGGATGATGCAGGGGAGAAAAATGACATCCTGGTCAGGATTTTCATCTTTGACTTTATTCTGGATTATCCTCAGCAGGCCAACGTTTTTCCCCGCTAAATTCAGAGATCCATCTGTGGTGCCGTTGATAGGTTTACTTTAAGGGAGCTTCATATTTTTGATGACAGCAGACACCCGGTTATACAAGTCTTCTCCCCGTGTTTGTCCTTTCAGAGGCTCCATTTTCAAAAACCCCTCCGGAAATTCAAAAGTGTCATTAATCCCTCGGATAAAAATGAGGAGCTGAGCAGTGTCTTTGACATCGTTGCTTTCATTCCTTGCTAATGATTATAACGTGAATGACTCCGCCTCTTTTTTTATGTTGCTGGTAATATCTTCATGTATTAGTTCCACACGGCGAGTCGCTGTCCTGCACGATAAACATATTTTTTCAAATTTGTCTTTGCTCTTTGGGTACAAGACACTTGCTGTCTCCACCATACATTCTTTTAAAACTCTCTTTCAGACAGAGGCTTGTTGGCCTTTGCTAGTTTGAATAAAATCATAAAACTGGCCTTAGTACTTGATTCCTCAATGGCAGTTTGGCGGTGAAAAAAGTTATAGGCCATAGAGATTAGGCAAATAACCTTCAAAGTCATTTAGGCCTTTTTAAAGTGTTTCAATATCCGTTTCGAAAACAACACAATCGGCATTACAAGCTCCACCCATTTAGAATTACAAGTCCGATTTAGAATAATAGAGATGGGTGTCTTAAAACTCATTATTATCTTAATCCAGCTTGTAAAATAATTTCATTCTTTATGAAAGGTATATAAACTATTTAAAATTGCTCGTAGCTTGTTACATGACGTTTAAATGAGCTGAACGCCAAGAAAAACAAGCTCAAAAAGCCTGGTTTTATCAAAAGATAGCCTTGTTATCGTGCTTTTTTAAAATATGCAATGCTAAATAGCGTATCTACCTTTTTGAACAGACTGATGTTATTTTTTAGGCTGAATTTACATATTCATGGATTTTAAAACCCCCATCTCTATTATTCTAAATCGGTCTAAACATCCCTACGTAAGTTCTGTTCCTAAAAAGCTAGGTTACGTCACGCATTTATGGGCGAAGATTGTTATGGCAATCGTGTTGTTTTCGAGACCAATATTAAAACGCTGTAAAAAAGCCTTTACTACTCTGAAAGTAAGTAGACTAATCTTTACGTTGAGTAAAAATCAGAATCAGCGTGTTTGATTTACCTAGTGAATTTGATAAAAGTTGTTTGTGACAGTTATGGTTTGACAAAGTTTATTTATTTAATTTCTTCAAGTTCGGCTGGCCGGATTAAAAAGTTTAACGAGCCGCATGTGTCCCCCGGGCCGTAGTTTGCCCATGCCTGAGCTAAAACCATTTTGGTGGCGAGCGTCATATCACAGTTTGGGCATAGAAATGTCGCATGTATGATTCATGTATACATGTTAAATGTAGATCAGGCTACATTTCCTCTCAACTTTTCTTTCATGACAACTACATGTACTTCATCAGCTTTGCAGTAATGTTCAACACTCTCCGAGCCCCAGTTCCTGTCAAGAACAGTTGCTAACAAATATACAAAGTTGCCCAAGAGTTTCTGTAATACACAACTTTGAGAACACATTATACCAATGTAGGTGATTAGGTCGTCTAGAGGTCTAAGTCATCAAGTTGAATTTTACATTCTCTGCTATAGGCAGCTTCTCAGCCTAAGTAGCCAAGTCAAAAGTGAAGTGTTTTGGGGGGCACCTTGTGCTTTTATATGCTTAGCCGCATAGTTAACATCTGGAATGCTGGTACCCAGTGACCATGTGGTGAAAATAAAGCCACCGCTTAAGAGTGATCTGAATGAATATAACCAAACTATGTATGATCATTATAGCAATTAAGGCAAAGAGCGAATTATAAAAATAATTTTCTAGATTCATCATTTTTAATTGATCCAAATATTGAATTTCTGTTTACTATGATACAGTATCACTTACACTTTTATCTACAGGTGATTGGCTTATTAGTGAAAACACCTTGACAAATCACTTCTTCAAAGAGTCACTCAGTGTTGTAGCTAAGGGCGTAAAGCACCAATGGCCACCCTCTGTAAATGTCTGTGTAGTTGCATTACACATGGTAGTACATAGGAGAGAGTCGGAACTTGTAAGGTTAGAGATTATAGATATACATGTAGGAATAGATGGTCAAAAATATTACGAAATGACAATATAATACCCTCATATGAAAGATCAGTAGTTAATGAGTCAATGTAATTTTAAGAGTAATTCTCAATGAGAGCCAGAGACTGATTTATTAAATTTATAAAACACAAATAACTGCACAAACCTTTTTTTTGGATCACTTTGGTTGCCTGGTAAAAGGACTTCAGGATTTTGACAAAATCCTGCAACAGGATATTTTCCCTAAATGATGTATGGATGATGGGCTGGTTCTGAGTCTCGTCAAGACAAGTTTACAGGTCTTGATTATCCTAAAGAATGACAATAGTTCTATTCGAAACCAGGTTCTATATTTTTCTTAGCGTGTGAATGAATTTTTTTCCAAAGAGTGTCATGACTAAAGGACTTAAATACTGTTTATGCAAATGCATGTCTTAAGCAAGCATTTAGGAAGTGGGGCTCTTTCGAAATGATGCATGTGAATACAATGTTCATTACCTTGTCACAAATAGTGCCTATGTGATTATGAAGAAACCTGCTTTTGTGTGAATATTTAGAACCACACCAGACATCAAAGACTTTTTGGAAACAAACCTCCTCAATAAGGATATTGGCAGCTGACAGTCAATAAATAATTTAATGGCCTTCTTAATCCCTTGCTGTTCTGAATCATTTGCTTTATACTTATTAACAAGGGCGAAGAAAGATGTGAGTTTAGGTTTTGATGTGTGGAAGATGAAATGTGTTTTCTCTTTTAAATGTTCATAATACTTTGCTTTCCTGAAATAAAATTTTTACTTTCATTGCGATTGCTCATACAATACATTCACTTATCTGATTGGAGTACCATACATGTATATGAAAATGAGTGATACTGTATTGTAAAATTTTCAGTTTACCTTCCTGCTCTGGGTGGTTTTTCAACTTGAGTCGCATATTCTGGTAAAGAGTTATGGGGGGGGACCTTTTGCTTTCATGTGGTTAGCTGCAAGACTATGACCTGGAGTGGTTTTATTCATAAACCAAGGTGTAAAAATTATAAAGCCACTGTATAAAAGCAAACTATTTATTATTATTTAATATTATGATTTAGGGTGTTGAATTAATGTAAGCTTACGATTTACTGTGATGAGAGCGATTAATATAAAGGGACCAGTTTCCTGTTCTGGTGTGCCCACCCTTCACAACTCCATCACATTGTAAGCATGTGGCCTTTCTTCAAGTCTTTGCAACTTAATAGTTCTTGAAACATGATTACTTTATCTACAACATAGCATGACAGGGCATAAGATTTTTCTTATGCCAACGTTTCTCAATCTAACATCTCCCAATCAGCATGCCTGAAGTTTCCTAGTTTAATTTCTGGATTACGAACACTTATTGAAGATGATTTGATTCAAAAGGTCATGGTGACAAGCTGGATCTAAGTATCAAAGAAAACATAAACAACTTGTCAGATTAACTTCAGATACTCACAATTACATTATATGACTAGGATTTAAATTAAATAAATCATAGACATAGACACAAGAACCCAAACAGAACATATTTTACATCTAGCATTTTCTGTTCTCTATTTGGAATTTCTGAAATTCTTATGACTGTCGAGAATGATTTTTGAGAATGATATGCTGAGGCTTAGATAAGTGACCATGATTGTGACCGAGATCGTTGATTTGATTCTAAAAAGAATAATGAATTTATGTACATGTAATTATGGTGCAGTGACACACATAAGATGAGAAAGTATTCCATATGAATAACACACAGAAAATTATTATCAGTGTCAGAAGTGGCTTGAGACAGATTTAGGTACATCTAGATCATCTGAATTTATGTTGGTATTGTCAATAACTATGGCTGAGTTGAACACTTTTTCTACAGAAAATATACTCATATATTGTATATAGTACCACATCTGCAGGTACACTTCATTCCAGTGTAAAGTGTGCTCTTTAGGAAATTTTGTTTTAAATATTAGACTTCACTTAGTAAGTGACTGTGTATACATTATTATTATTTATATTATTTTGTTTTAAATTTTATATAATATTATTGTTAATATAATATAGTAATAATTTATACATAAATGGTAATGTTAAAACTATGTATGTAATATAATTATTACATTTACTTACTTGAAAAGAAAGTTGTTATGCTATTCTTTTATTATTTAAAATAATAAAATAAAGTAAATTTTTATTTAATAATATCCTAATAATATAATAAATAAAAATTTAATTTAATTACTTAGGCAACTTTTACCCAATAATAATAAAATTATTCATGTTTATATTCATAAACATTGTCATCGATGTGAATAATGAATTTGCCCGCTGCATGGACTAGTATTGTATGGAATATAATACTATATACTATAACATTCCATTCATTCTATCATGCCATGGGCACAGCACAAGTGTTTTTTTCATTCCTATTAGTGACTGTGGGGTTACAGCGAAGTAGTCACAGCTAATTTTTAGTAAGGGAATAAATGGCATCAAAGTATTCAATGCCAGCACCACGACTACATACACGCCTTTGCCACAACTTAACAGAGCTGCTCAAGTTGATTTCTTCTACACGCACATACACACCCACACACACTCACACACACTCACAGAAACACTCATTATTGAGAGTGGTGTGATTAGAATTATTTTTCAGATCAAATCTCTAAATCAGCCTGGAGATTCAAATTAATTTACTTCCTAAACTATTCAAATCTAATCACCAGTTGTGTCAAAACAGTACAAATTATTTGCGTCAAGTATTTGAACATTCAAATATTCGAATCACCATGATTTGAAATAATTTGAACTATAAATAAATAATATTATAAATTAATATATAAATATATTTATATTATAAATAAATTAATAGAACTATCCAAAAATCAGGTGATTAGAATATTTATCAGAGTTTACAATTAATCTAGCCCTTTAGCGCCAGCCGGCTTACGACTGGGAAAGTACCAGCGAACGGGGGCAATTACTAGGGCGATTTGAGCTTTCGACATGGCTACATAAAAACTGCAACAACCTTCATCACAACTGTGGTAATTACATAAATTATTATGCATAAGAAAGCTGAAAAATTTCTCTACAAGCTGATATTTTTTCTATGCAGATAGCTTACAAATGCTTACCAGCAAAATTCTCCAATTGTTGAAGCAATGATTTTTTTATTTTCATGTTTCATTTTACATTGCAATTTTTTAATTGTTAAAGGTAAATGAAAATGTTGTATAAATACTAGTTGCAAGGATTCATATGATCACAACAATTTCCAAAAGATATTAGTTGTTCGAGAGACTTGAAAGTGAAGTTGTGAGCTCAGAAGCATTACGGGAGGGCCACGCGAAATTCTCACTGCGTAACCCAAAAGACCATCAGAAAATTGAGGCCTGACATGGTCGCCTAAGCTTCACTATTATAACTTACATGTGAATTTGCATAAAACTGCAAACGAGTATGCATCTGAAAGCTGAAGTATTTTCCTACGGACTGATATCTTTTCCTCGAAGTAGCTTGCAAGTCCTTGCAACTCGAGATGTATTTAATCACAGTTTATGATTTTCTGCAGTCAGATTTTTATGTATTTATTGAAACTATTGAAATATGTACCAGTAACAATTTTGCATATAAACTCATTGCACAGATTCATGTGTGCTGCAAAAATGATTGGCTGGTTGTGTACAAGAAAAATTGAGTGGTGAGCCTGTATTCACACATTCGGTGAAGCAACAAAAGACAGGAAGCAACATTTGTTATGAGCAGAAACAGCAAATCATGGATTGCTAGATTGCAAAACAATATAAGAACTGAACTCTTTGATTAGATGAGTGCCATGAGAAAAACAACAAACCACCAATACAACTTATGAATGCACAACAAATACAAAATATTCTTACATCCAACAAGCTAGCAATACGAAGCAATGAAGCATTTGTACAAACTAAATAAAATACAATTTGTAAATAAATCTAGTTAGCATGACAAGGATCAAAACATGGCTCGCAAAAAGATACTCCACAAGTGACCCTACTGCGCCTTCAGATTGCTCTTGCCCTCATCGATGTATACATACAACTTGTGCACATAGCGAGAGATAGCATCGCAGAGAGCAAATCACTATATTCCAAATCTAGATATGTTAGATGGAATATACAACCTGAAGCTGAGCCATCCTTTCCATGCCAGCAAGCTTTCATCTATAGATATAAATTTACCAGACAGCAAAACAGAATATAACTGGTCATATATCATGGCAAAACATCTTCCCACTTAAACAATTTATTGCCAACAGGCTGTTCAAAATAGTCAGCAAAAATAAAACCTGTTTCTATTTTACTTGCTATTTTTAATTTCTATTAAAAATCAGTGTAGATAATAAAGGATTGTGCAGCAGTAAAACCACAGAGTAGGCTCTTTGAGAATATACATGTATGTATGCATAGCTAAACCAATAACTCGCCAGATGTATTTACTGTCAGGTTTTGAAGCAATAGATGACCAAAAGTCAAAAGAAATAATAAATTGTGGAATCATCTAATACCACAACTGCTGCAAAACAATGCAGCAAGCACTGTGATGCAACAATAAGCAGACATGAAATATATGGCAATTGCTCTGCTGCTGGAAATATCAAGCATTGGAGTTGTCCAACCATTACAGCTGATGCAAAGCAATTATAAGGGACATCAGTTGGATTGGGAGTTGTCTGTCCATTATAATGAAGAGTTTAATAAATGAAAAACAGCATAAATTTGTTACTAAATCACGATTATTATTGATAAACCCCACTTAATGTAAAAGGGACTAATTGGCTGCAACAACTATTATTGAATATTGAGCGAAGCAAACAACTCTACAGAGTATCAGGCAAAAATGGAGGTATATCGCCAATATTACAAGAGCCAGCCAAATTTATGACTTGTTGGAGCAAAGAAGCAGCCTGCGTGCACCAGATCAGCAACCAGCCATCAATGAAAGAATCATTTACAACACTTTTTTAGTATATTTAGTTATAGCTTATAACATCATTATAGTCTAGAAAATGTTGTATTGTACAGCAGTAGAAAAATATAGCATAATTATTCATTAACTCAGATATTGTATTTTTTGAGAAAATCTTGACTAAATGGTTTTAAAAATAATGGCATAATATGATAATAGTTTTTTTGCTTCATATAAATTAGCTAGCTAGTAGCACCTTAAGACGAGGATAACTAAAAAATTAATTTTATAATGCTGCCACTGTTAGTTTTTGAGTTATAGCCAGTTTTGTACAATCTGCTACCAGACTTAGAATATTTTTACTTATCGGTCGCTTGTCGTCATGGAATCCTAACCGCAGTAAGGAATTTTAGCTCACTGCAAGGAATCTTAAATAGAAATTACACAAAAGCTTACGCAAAGACCGCAAGTAAAACACAACCAACCAATGACATTCGACAATGGCCCAAGGTCAAGTATAAAATAGGGGCAAAATCAAGGGAAGAGCAGGAAAAGCTGGCAGCGAGCCAGACGGCAAAGGGGAGCCGCAAAGAAGAGCCAAGATAGGATGATTAACATATGCACAAGATAGCCGAGGAGCCAGCAGCAACCAGCTCGCCGAGGATAGACTCAACAAACACAATTCACCCAAAAAGAGATGGCAAACCAGGAAGCCATAAAGCCCTGAGAGAAGAGAGCTAACTCAGCCGCCCCTGTTTACAGAAAAACCTACTGATACATGCCTAACAGATACGTACTCATTAAACCTAGAAAAGGGCCATAACAAGATAAGATACACAGCATATTGTTATTTTTGCTTGAGTTAGTGAGTCTTCACAGGATAATTATTATTTTGACCTTTAACGAAAATAGAGTTCACAGATCCGTGGAAACAAACCACTGGTATTTTATTGTCGATTATAAGATAGTTATCTGCAGACAATTGCAGAGCTCACAATCCTAACACTACTTGTTGTGAGCATTGATACTTGGGCTCATTATTTGCAACATTGTGATACTGTCAAACTGATTTCAAGGAAAATTATAGTAGTACCCATTCCCATTAATTGATTTGTTGGCTCAATTTTGCTTAATAGCAACGGTCTGAATTTCATGGGCAGAAACGCCACTTTGTCTGCGGTCCAAATTTGTCTTGGGAGAAATTGAACTCAAGGTCCAGAGGCTAACCATTACACATAGAACCATAGAACCATAGAACCATTGTAGTATTTCAATCAGAGGAAACTTACAAAAACAATACATTTTATATTACTATTTAAGTATCAAGTATTCATTAAAACAATTATTATAACAAAAAAACAAAATCTTTCATATATTAATTATATTTTAAATATTTATTAAATAAATTCTAAAATTTTTCCCTTGACATTACCATCAACAGGCTCCGAAGCATCACAATGTTTTTAAAGCCATATTTATTCGTTTCGTTAATTATAAAATTTACAATGGCCGATGTTATAAAAACTTTAAATTGTAAAAAAATTTACCTGTTTAAAAATTCCAATTTTTACTCCTGCCAAGCTGCCAGCAAAACATAATTCTTTTGGTTTTAAGTCAGCTCCTTTTGGAAATCCGTATATACTCTCGGTTTCATGGCCGGCTGTTTCACTGTCACTTTCGCAATCTAATTCACTCTGTTGCTCTTCTTTTTTAATTCCATCGTCTTCTCCACATTTTTCTGACCTAGTATCCTCTTCTTCACCTCCAAACCAGCCGATGTCTTCCTCTAAACAAACTTTTTTTAGAAGAGCTTGAACAATCGCGTGCGTACACCATGAATAACTTTCCAAAAAGGAAGATCAATTTTTTTAAAACGTGTTTTGCTGGCACATGCGTATTAGGGATTTTTTATAGCCTCAAACCAGTAGTATAAAGCCTGCCAAATTTGATGGAACCATTAATTTAAATTTTTAACAATTTTTTTTAAAGAATAAATTATTTTTAAAAAAAGTCTATCGTAGACTGAATTTTAACAGGCTTTAACGGGCTTCAGCCCCTGAGACATTGCTCGTTTTACGGGATTTCCCGGGCTTCGGCCTGAAAGAGCTAGTTTACACTGGACAATACATGTGACATTGTTCAAACCTTGTTTTACTTACAAACTTACAAATAAAATACCAAAAACTGTAGCTATTTTTAAAAAGAAATATCTTGTCGGTAAAAATATTTTCTCAGGTTCGGCTTCGTTCGGTGTCAAACTTCAAACATATCTTTGATAGTTAACGTAAAAACCAAAGTATTTTTCCTGTACTTTGCCAAACATAATATTGATATACCTTTCTTTATTAAGAAAATATACAACCTTGGTTTTGTTGTTTAGACGAAAGTATTCCTTTTTTGGGTTTGACTTCCTGTACAAGGTACAGCCTTTGTTCTCGTTCATTGAAATGTACATCACCTTTGTTTGGGTTTCAAAACATAGAACTTTGTGCAAAATCTTCTATTAATATTACAAACCTAAATATTTTGATATTGTCTTTATTGCACTATTTGGACAAGTGGCTTCTCATTGGGCCTGGTTCACAAGCGGTTGAAATTTTTTGCAAGCAATTAAGTCCTTCTCTGGTGGATCGATCCGGGCAGTGCCTGTAATTAAATAACTACTTTCGGTGCGAAGGCTTCGGCGTTTTCCAAGATGCATCATTTCAAGAATATGTTTGACTGAAGTATGTCGGCTATTCTTTGTCTTCCATTATTGTAACAAGCGCTTTCCCATTCATTCCAGAGTATAATGGGTGAACTACTAAAGCATTAATGTCTATACAATAGATGCTAACTGTGCTTCTTATGCTTATTCCTAGTACAGCAACAGATGATGAATCTGCTATGGTCTGCTCTTCTGTCTGTACCCATGGTAAGTTTAAGTTTTCATTTTAGTTTTATATTAATGTCTTGAGTACTAAGGTACATGTACATGTATTGTCTACTAGATTTTTGCATTGATGGCTATTTTCAATCACAGTTTTTATGTTTAGCCACAAAAATAACTTTTTCTTGATGACTGGTTTGTTTTATAAAAGTTGAAAAGAAAACTGATTGTTTAATGACGAAAAAGCCAATGAGACTAAATAACGTTTCAAAAGCATTGCGAACAAGCACAGACCTTAGGAGTCATGTTTTGTTGCCGTTCCAAAGATGCTGTACACTTATTGCCACAAAGCGCCAGATTTTGTGCTGATGATTTTAGTTGGTAGTTCGGCTGATAACATTGGTTGGTATACATACCAACGAATGCTTAAGTTGACTTATGCAGAGTTTGTTTCCCACATTTTATGTTTAATAACTGCAAAGTATGCAATTACCACTCATTTGTTGTAGCAGGGCACATAACCCATTCTTGGTTGATTAGCTTACTTCATCATTTCACTTCACGGTTGGCATAAAGCTTTGCTCTAAAAACTAACAGTAACAAATTTTCCATTTTGGGAAATTCTAACAATTGATTCAAAACTGTCACAATAAGTCAGTGTTTTTTGTTAGTAAAACGATATTTTACATTCATTTTCTATTTGAACTTTTTTCTCTATTTAGTTTGTAACATGCAATTTCTCATCACTCATCACTTTTAATTTAGATTGAGTACAAGAGATATCAGCCCTGAAAGGCATACTGAGAAAGAAACTATGCTTCTAATTTAGGAAAGAGCTTGTACTTAACAAGTAAAGTAAGTGTGATGTAAATGTATGTTAAACTAGATGAGTGAATGATAGACGTTTTAATAACTCAAATGACCTTTAATATTTTTAATAATAATTTTTAATGCCATTAATAATTTAGCTACAAGCTCAAAGCCGTACAGACGAAAACTATTTGTTAAAAAGAGTGGCGTATATCCAACAGAAACCAAATTAAACATACTGAAAGTCGAAAAAGTACCTTGCAATATAAGCACATAAATAAAGCAATATTCTACTATAAGTCTGACAGTCATCTTCGATTTGTAACAGGCAGAGAAGACCAGTTTACTTTAGGAATGCTGGATTATCATGAACATTACATGAAAGAAACTGAGTTGTTCAAATCTTCACCAGTAGAATATGTTTCCTCTTTTAGCAAAGGTCGACCAAATTTTAGTGTATTTTAAATAAGAGAATACTAAAAACACTTTATTTACTACCATTTTTCATCTACTTTCATGTATGCACGCTCCTTCTTATACTTGGTTTAAAGTCTCAGCTCAGTGTTTACCTTCTGTTTTGTCATTTTTCATGTGTAACTACGAGTTATTTTTAAGGGTGTTCTGCCTATTATTAGGTTAGTTTTCACTATAATAAAAGTTGTGTCTGTCTATAGCAATGTTTAGACATTTGAAGATAAGACTCCTTTTAACGGGAGTCACACGAACAATTTTCTGATTGTTAGACAGTTGCTCTAACTACTGCCTCAGTTGACTACTTTTAGATATCTAGGAATTACTAAATAAATACTTATTCTCTGGGCTGTAGCAGCACAGCTGCCAATCTATAAACATAACTCTAGACTGCTGAGATACTAGTAAATGTTGAAGAGAGGCTGATAGTTGCTTGATGCACAAAGCATTTAGGAAAGTTCACTATTGCCGAGCTGGCGGACTGCCGCCACTGCTTGCAAGGGTTTGTTTAGTGTTGCATCAACATCACTCCGACAATTATAGAAAATGTCTTATGGGCCTTGCTTGACATGTGTGAGCTAAGTCTAGCTTTAAATAGTTAAATTGGCAAAACTGGCTATGAAAATACGACAACATACCAGCAAGGCACTGAAGATTTTTATTGATTGAGGCACAGCACATACCGTACCACTGCCCAGCTCAATGCTTATTTGATATGATCTTGAATAAACTTGCTAAGTACAGCTTGCATAAGGCATAACTGTGACACATGTATCTCAGAGTTCCAGCATGCCCAATTGCATCAAACTGTTTCATAATTGGCGAAAAAGTATTGTTTAAATTGTAAACTGGGCACTCAGCTCTAACTGCTCTATTGGGCAACATCTTCAAGTACTGATATGATGTAATACCTATTAGTGTTCTTAGTTATAGACATAAATGGTGAAACTTCTCACAAAATAATAGCTGTTTAGTTGGTGCCCATATGTTAGTGATAACTCATGAACTGTTGTAAATAGCTTTTACAGACATTTAGAATTAGCTTCTCTAACTTAGTTTCATTGATGATTCAGTTGTAAAAATTGTCTCAAACCAAAACACTTTGCTTTTACTCAAGCTTTAAAAACTTTTGAGCCTATTTAGTTTTATTTATGGTATCCCTGGTTTATTAATGATAAAGTTGAGCCAATCAATTTTTTAAAATAAGAAACCAAGTAGATTGAAAGAATAAAGTTGATGAGTTTGTCAGATAGTGGCTGGATAACCACTAAAATATAATTTCACCTTACCCTGATGCATTTAACTTAGTGAGTTGTTGATTGTAAATCATGTTTTGTTTGGTTTCAAAGCAAGTAATGTGGTCATTTTTAGCAAAACACTTCTCCATCATTTTGCTACAGTTCAAAAAACTAATTATTATACTAATAGGCCCACAAACCCAGAAGATTTTCATTACGAATGGCAAAGCAAATAACTGCCATGCCATTTGTTTCATTGATGAATGTCTCATTCAAGACTATGATCAAAATCAAACATTACATGTAGTAGTAGTACTAGTTTTAATAATGGATGCAACTGAAACTGTTACAGCTAACCATATTTAACATAAAATACTGTATTGTTTTTTGATCAAGCCTGGCTCAGCTTATTTACATTGCTGTTGATGATCGATGAATATGCTTCACTTCAATGCATAGTAAACTTAATTAATATGACTATATAAACAGAGTTAATGAGGCAATCAATATATTATAGAATGGTATTGATCAGTTTTTGTGCAGTGATGTTTATTCAAGTTCTGTTGAGGACTATCCTTTAGCAACCCACTCAGTATAACACTAGCCATTTTTCTCAGCAATGTGTGTTTATTGTAAATATCGCTTGCCAACTTCTGCAAAGTGGTTCAACAGTGTTACATGTGCGATTTTTTGTTTCCTTTTGTTGTGGGTCAACAATTGATAGAACAAAGAATATTTTATTTTCCCCTGCTGTACACATTTCTACATATGGTGCAAGAAATCAATCACTTTTATTTATGTATCATTAAGTCAGGAATACTGAGTTAGTACTGTCAACGTTTGTACCTAAATTTGTAATGTTTTTACTAGTCACCAGTTATCCATTTTCTTACTGATAAAAAATTTAGGGAGTAGACAAAAACTATTTCAAACTATCTGACTGGATGTGAGCAACTAGCAAATTGCCAAGATTCATGTTCTTATCATAAAAAAAATGTTCTTTTTTACCTTCTTAAGGTTACATAAGCGTTGCAGAATGAGTATGGTCATTTCTTTGACTCCTTAAGCTACTAGCAGATTTAACAACAATTTATTATTTCAACACTAACACCAGTAGCTATAATCATTGGTGCAAGATGTTCCAAATTTAATGCCAAAATATCAACCCCAATAAATATGCTTGTTATGCAGTTTCCTGAGCACATTGACCGACTTTAACAAATTAACACAGTCAGTCATAGAATAATTATGTCAACACCATTTCAACATAATGTCCCCAAGTTAATTGTAAAATTATTCCCACAGGTGTGTATGATTTTTAAACCATTGATTTGGGGACAATGACTGATTATCTTATTTGAGATCACAGCCATTAGTATTCATAATGCCATTGCTGCAAGATATCCCAAATTTAATGCCAAAATATCCACCCTAATGAACATACTTCTTAAGCAATTTCCTGAGGACATTGACCAATTATAACAAAAGAACACAGTCAGTCATAGAATATGTCAACACCATTGCAACAATATGTCTCCAATTTGATGGTAAAAATATTCTCATGGCTGTGTATGATATTTTAACCATTGATTTGGCAACATTGACTGATTATTTTACTTGAAATGTCAGTCATTATCATTCCTAATGCTGTTGTTGCTAGATGTTCCAAATTTAATGTCAAAATTTAACCTCAATGAATATGCTTCTTATGCAGTTTCTTGAGCACATTGACCAATTATAACAAAATAACGCAGTCAGTCATGGAAAATGTCAATACTATTGCAACAATATGTCCCCAATTTGTTGGTAAATTTATTCTCACAGGTGTGTATGATGTTTTAACCATTAATTTGGGAACAATGACTGATTATTTCATTTGAGATCACGGTCATGATCATTCTTGATACCATTGCTGCAAGATGTTCTAAATTTAATGCCAAAATATTAATCACAATAAATATACTTCTTAAACAGTTTCCTGAGCACATTGTCCATTTATAACAAAAAAACACAGTCAGTCATAGACAATGTCAACACCATTTCAACATAATGTCCCCAAGTTAATTGTATAATTATTCTCACAGGTGTGTATGATGATTTAACCATTGATTTGGGGACAATGACTGATCATTTTATTTGAGGTCACAGTTGTGATCATTCCTAGTACCATTGCCGCAAGATGTTCCAATAGTAATGGCAAAATATCATCCTCAATAATATACTTCTTAAGCAGTTTCCTGAGCACATTGACCAATTATAACAAAAGAACGCAGTCGGTCATAAAATATGTCCACACCACTGCAACGATTTGTCCGAATTTGATGGTAAAATTCTTCTCACAGGTGTGTATGATATTTTAACAATTAATTTGCGGACATAGAACAATTATTATATGTAATCTCACTGTCATGAACCATTTAAAAACCGTTGCTGTAACATGGCCGTTAGTTGGCAGCCAAATATCTCAGACATGTTTGCGCTATTTTAAAATTTTGTATGGTCGCATTAACAAATTATTATAAAATAATGTGCGGTTTCAAGCCCGGTAAATCCATTGTGCTAAGATGTCTCAATTTGATGAAAGAAATATTATCACGTGTGCATATGCCATTACAAATTCTTGTAAGTTCACTTACAGTCACTAATCAATTCACAGCATCTGGGCCGTGGTAAAATCTCTTTAATGGGGTGGCACAAATATCAAAGCAATTTTTGTTATATTTGAACCATGAGCTTAAATAATTGATCTATTATTGTGAGTTAACACTTACTCGTCATCCATCTTAAAGCGAATGTTTAGACATTTGAGAATAAGATTCCTTTTAACGGGATTCACACGAACAATTTACTGATTGTTAGACAGTTGCTCTAACTACTGCATCAGTTGACTACTTTTAGATATCAAGGAATAATTAAATAAAAATTATTCCCTGGGATTTTGCAGCACCGCTGCCTATCTTTAAACATAATTTTAGACTGCTGAGATACTAGTAAATGTTGAAGAGAAGCTGGCAGTTGCTTGATGCACAAAGCATTTTGGAAAATTCACTATTTCCGAGCTTGCGGACTGCCGCAACTGCTTGCAAGGGTTTGTTTAGTGTTGCATCATCATCACTCTAACAATCATAGAAAATTTCTTATGGGCCTTGTTTGACATGTGTGAGTTAAGTCTAGCTTTAAATAGTTAAATTGGGAAAACTGGCTATAAAAACACGACAACATACCAGCAAGGCACTGAAGATTTTTATTGATAGCGGCAAAGCACATACCGCACCACTGCCCAGCTCAATGCCTATTTGATATGATCTTGAATAAACTTTGTAAGTACAGCTTGCATAAGGCATAACTGTGACACATGTATCTCAGATTTCCAGCATGCCCAATTGCATCAAACTGTTTCATATTTGGTGAAAAAGTATTGTTCAAATTGTAAACTGGGTACTCAGCTCTAACTGCTCTATTGGGCAACATCTTCAAGTACTGCTATGATGTAATACATTTTCGTGTTCCTAGTTATCGACATAAATGGTGAAACTTCTTACAAAATAATAGCTGTTAAGTTGGTGCCCATATGTTAGTGATAACTCATAAACTGTTGTAAATAGCTTTTACATACATTTAGAATTAGCTTCTCTAACTTAGTTTCATTGATGATTCAGTTGTAAAAATTGACTCAAACCAAAACACTTTGCTTTTACTCAAGCTTTAAAAACTGTTGAACCTATTTAGTTTTATTTATGGTATCCCTGGTTTATTAATGATAAAGATGAGCCAATCAAATTTTTAGAATAAGAAACCAAGTAGATCGAAAGAATAAAGTTGATGAGTTTGTCAGATAGTGGCTGGATAATCACTAAAATATAATATCACCTTACCCTGATGCATTTAACTTAGTGAGTTGTTGATTGTAAATCATGTTTTGTTTTGTTTCAAAGCGAGTGATGTGGTCATTTTTAGCAAAACACTTCTCCATCATTTTGCTATAGTTGAAAAAACTGATTATTATACTAATAGGCCCACAAACTCAGAAGAGTTTCATTCCGAATGGCAAAGCAAATTACTGCAATGTCATTTGTTTCATTGATAAATGTCTCATTCAAGTCCTATGATCAAAATCAAACAATACATGTAGTAGTAGTACTAGTTTTAATAATGGATCCAACTAAAACTGTTACAGCTAACCATATTTAACATAAAATACTGTCTAGCTTTTTTATCAAGCCTTGCTCAGCTTATTTACATTGCTGTTGGTGATCGATGAATATGCTTCACTTCAATGCATAGTAAACTTAATTAATTTGGCTATATAAACAGAGTTAATGAGGCAATCAATATATTATATAATGGTATTGATCAGTTTTTTGTGCAGTGATGTTTATTCCAGTTCTGTTGAGGACTTTCTTTTAGCAACCCACGCAGTATAACACTAGCCATTTTTCTCAGCAATGTGTGTTTATTGTAAATATCGCTTGCCAACTTCTGCAAAGTGGTTCAACAAGGTTACATGTGCGGTTTTTTGTTTCCCTTTGTTGTGGGTCAACAATTGATAGAACAAAGAATATTTTATTTTCCCCTGCTGTACACATTTCTACATATGGTGCAAGACATCAATCACTTTTATTTATGTATCATTAAGTCAGAAATACTGAGTCAGTACTGGCAACGTTTGTACCTAAATTTGTAATGTTTTTACTAGTCACCAGTTATCCATTTTCTTACTGATAAAAAATTTAGGGAGTAGACAAAAACTATTTCATACTATCTGACTAGGTGTGAGCAATTAGTAAATTGCCAAGATTCATGTTCTTATCATAAAAAATGTTGTTTTACCTTCTTAACTTTTGAACCACTATTGAATATCAAAAGTGATGTTGTTGACACAGAGCTGCTTTCATTACTACTTTGCATAATTTCAGCTAAAACATAAATGTCATTAATTTATTCGATATTTTCGCTACTTGATTGGAAGTGAAGTCTAGTAATCAACAAAAAAGCAGTCCCATTCCTGCTTGTTTGCATTTCACAACTACTCAAGTGCAAGGTAAATGAGAACCTGTTCCAGCCGAGTTGTAGAAACATAATTTTCATAGTCATTTCAGTGGCATAGTATTTTAATTGTTCCAGCAGTGGTAAAAACAAGTACAGTCAAGCCTGGGGTCAACCTAATATTACTAGCATTGATTTTTTCAAAATAAACATAGCTACATATCTCATCCTCAAGTAAAAGTTTCTGTAACTTGTGTAATTTCTGTCCAATATTTGCCAATAATTGATTTTTTAACATTGTTATCATTTAATTTTGCTGAAACATCTAAATATTTAATAAAATGTAGTGTTTGACAATAGTGAAGTTAGGATGTCATAATCTTTCAACAACGTCTATGAAAAACAGGCTTTGAAACTGATTTAAATCAGGTTTACGTAAAACTGGTTCATATCGGTTGGTGTCAGTAAATGAAGTTACATAAGCTTTGCAGAATGAGTATGGTCATTTCTTTGACTCCTTAAGCTACAAGCAGAACAACAATTTAAGCATGTTTCCCGCCAGAAAAATTATCACCAGTGCAATAGCTCACAGAGTTGTTATTTTCAAAACTTAATTAAAGATTGTCCCAAGTACTACAACTCAATAGTGAATCACAACAAGTCCAAGGGTTTACAAGCTGTAGAGATTTAGTAGATGTAATGCAACTAGCATATTACAGAAATATCGCAATGAAAGAAAATGATGCAGCAATCAAAACTCAGCTCAGCATTTACCTGTAAACATTTTTTCTATTGATTGTTTTTTGGTTCTTTGCAATACAGAGTCAATAAACTAGTTAATAATAGTTAACTACTCACCTGTCAAAAATGCTTTATACAAGCCCACTAACATCGTAACACGCTGCACTTGATTGTACACAAAGGTAGTATGAGTGTAACAATACAGTCATTTCAGATCTATTACCACCTAGAAGAAGTAGTATTTTTTAATATACTTACCTGCTTTTAGACAGCCTTGTCTGTTTTTTGGAAAATAATATGATCGTTTTTTATGTATTTTATGCAATATTTTATTTTAGCACAATAAATACCGCACACACACTCACACAATCGTATATACATGCTTACACACACACACGCACGCACACGCACACAAACACACGCACACACACAGTCTTGTAAACGCATGTAATTGGGAACGCGATATTTTTACCATCACTTTGAGGACATATTTCATCTATCATTAAGAGCTTTCAAAAACAACATATTAAAACATTTTTGTTGGGTTCACAAATGCACTGATTTTGGGAGCTGTCACTTTATCCATTTTGCAGATATAGGTCATGAGAATTTAACACCAACTTTTGGGACTTCATCTGACACACATGTATGAATTTGTTATCTAATAATCGGGGACTATTGCGTGGAGAAGATAACTCTGGTTTATTTTAGTTTTTTTCAACCATTTCGGAGTTGTCGGTATGTGATACTTTTGCCACACTTTCGTGAATGCGCTTGTAAAAGTTATCCATCACTTATTTTTTCCTCAAATGTCAACTTACAAGTTTAATAGTTTTTATTAAACCTATTTAAGGTACTAATTCTACACATGTATGATGCGAAAAGGTTGAATCGACCTTAGACTTTTATGTTTGGTAATAAATTCAGTGTAACCAATTGCTTCACAGAATTTACGGTGATCTGTTCTAGTTAAGGTTTTGACTAGCAAACAGCCAGGCCTGGTTGGCAGGATGATGTCTTATCTAGATTTACGACTTTTCAACATTTAACGCTAATATCTTCAAGGTAAACATTTTAACATAGTTTTCGTAGAATTCTTAAGCCTTGAATAGGCAACATTTTAATTACTATAATCGATAAAGTATTTTGCTATATCTCATTTTTATCACTACCAAGGGCAGCCATCAGAAAATTCACATTGCGTAATCATGAGTTAACTTTTGTAAACAAAAATAAAAATAACCAGGCCAGCAAATGTGAGTAATTTGGTTAAAATCACGAAGCCATATAAATTTGGATAAACTTAATTTTAGTTGTAATGTTCTGTTTGGTTGCACACAATGATTATCACTTTTGATTTAATTTTTTGCAAAAATGTTTTGTTTGTAAGCCATCCATGAAAAGCCCAGCATAGGCAGAGACATATTAGAATCAAGCTTTAGAAATGAAACATTGGTATCTCCAATAGGCCTAGTGTCAGCCCGAAAAAACAATTACATTTTTAAAAATTATCATTATGTTTAATAAAACGTGTTATCCATGCCAAAAAATCGCCTTCTATTACATTTTCTTAAAAATATATCGTGGTGCCTATCTTTTCGAAAACCATACATTCAATAGTAATCTATTCAAATGTTTAATAACAAGGTCCACGCAATTTTTAGTGTAGATATGATAAAAAGTATGCGAATTTTTATCCATTAGCTTCGGAATGTTAAATAATTACTATCACTGCACACACTGATTTGAGCTATGTCGTACTATTGAAATGAGCTTGGTTCATTTTGAAGGCGCTTATGTCATCAAAATTATGTATGATACTACAGTCAATGTTTTTTGAAGTAATTGGCCAGTTATTGGAACTGCAAACAGTCATAAACAGTCTCAAATATATTGTCATACAATTTTCCTGATGTATGATATAAACATAAAAGAAAAGTGTGTTTGTATTAATATACAAGAATATTCATTATTTAGGAACAATTGACCAATTATTAAAAGTGCACACGCAGTCATAAACTCTCTCAATGCTAGTCTAATAGGGAGTCTGTACTTATCACCATCAACTATCTAGAGGCCAATATGAACACAAAGGAATGTTTGGTATTTTAATCAGCCAGTTTGTAACAATTAGTTTAACCAATTAGTAGAAATATTAATGTGAAAAGATATCCCCATAATGGTTGTAGAAAAATTATCGCAGGTGTGTATGATATTGTAACCATTGATTTAGAGACATTGACTGATTATTTTATTTGAAATCACAGTCATGATCGTTCCTATAACCATTGCTGCAAGATGTTCCAAATTTAATGCCAAAATATCAACCCTAATAAGTATGCTTCTTATGCAGTTTCCCGAGCACATTGACCAACTTTAACAAATTAACACAGTCAGTCATAGAATACGTCAACACCATTTCAACATAATGTCCCCAAGTTAATTGTAAAATTATTCTCACAGGTGTGTATGATTTTTTAACCATTGATTTGGGGACATTGACTGATTATCTTTTTTGAGATCACATCCATTAGTATTCCTAATACCATTGCTGCAAGATATCCCAAATTTAATGCCAAAATATCAACGCTAATGAACATACTTCTTAAGCAGTTTCCTGAGGACAATGACCAATTATAACAAAAGAACACAGTCAGTCATACAATATGTCAACACCATTGCAGCAATATGTCTCCAATTTGATGGTAAAAATATTCTCACAGGTGTGTATGATATTTTAACCATTGATTTGGGGACATTGACTGATTATTTTACTTGAAATGTCAGTCATCATCAGTCCTAATGCTGCTGTTGCTAGATGTTCCAAGTTTAATGTCAAAATATCAACCTCAATGAATATGATTCTTATGCAGTTTCTTGAGCACATTGACCAATTATAACAAAATAACACAGTCATTCATGGAAAATGTCAATACCACTTCAACATAATGTCCCCAAGTTAATTGTAAAACTATTCTCACAGGTGTGAATGATATTTTAACCATTGATTTGGGGACAATGACTGATTATTTTATTTGAGATCACAGTTGTGATCATTCCTAATACCATTGCTGCAAGATGTTCCAAATTAAATGCCAAAATATCAACCTCAATGAATATACTTCTTAAGCAGTTTCCTGAGCACATTGACCAATTATAACAAAAGAACACATTCAGTCATAAAATATGTCAACACCATTGCAACGATTTGTCCCGAATTTGATGGTAAAATTCTTCTCACAGGTGTGTATGATATTTTAACAATTACTTTGGGGACATAGAACAATTATTATGTGTGAACTCACAGTCATGAACCATTTAAAAACCGTTGCTGTAAGATGGCCGTTATTTGGCAGCCAAATATCTCAGACATGTTTGCGCTATTTTAAAAATATGATTGGTCGCATTAACAGATTATTATAAAATAATGTGCAGTTTTAAGCCAGGAAAATCCGTCGTGCCAAGATGTCTCAATTTGATGACAGAACTATTATCACATGTGCATATGACATTACAAATTATTGTAAGTTCACTTACAGTCACTAATCATTTCAAAGCATCTGGGCCGTGGTCAAATCTCTCTAATGTGATGGCACAAATATCAAAGCAATTTTTGTTATATTTGAACCATGAGCTTAAATAATTGATCTATTATTGTGAGTGAACACTTATTCGTCAACCATCTTAAAGCGAATGTTTAGACATTTGAGAATAAGATTCCTTTTAACGGGATTCACACGAACAATTTACTGATTGTTAGACAGTTGCTCTAACTACTGCCTCAGTTGACTACTTTTAGATATCAAGGAATAATTAAATAAATAATTATTCTCTGGGATTTTGCAGCACCGCTGCCAATCTTTAAACATAACTTTAGACTACTGAGATACTAGTAAATGCTAAAGAGAAGCTGACAGTTGCTTGATGCACAAAGCATTTTGGAAAGTTCACTATTGCCGAGCTAGCGGACTGCCGCAACTGCTTGCAAGGGTTTGTTTAGTGTTGCATCAACATCATTCCAACAATCATAGAAAATGTATTATGGGCCTTGCTTGACATGTGTGAGCTAAGTCTAACTTTAAAGAGTTAAATTGGCAAAACTGGTTATAAAAATACGACAACATACCAGCAAGGGACTGAAGATTTTTAGTGATAGCGGCACAGCACATACCGTACCACTGCCCAGCTCAATGCTTATTTTATATGATCTTGAATAAACTTTGTAAGTACAGCTTGCATAAGGCATAACTGTGACATACGTATCTCAGAGTTCCAGCATGCCCAATTGCATCAAACTGTTTCATATTTGGTGAAAAAGTATTGTTCAAATTGTAAACTGGGTACTCAACTCTAACTGCTCTATTGGGCAACATCTTCAAGTACTGCTATGATGTAATACATTTTTGTGTTCCTAGTTATAGACATAAATGGTGAAACTTCTCACAAAATAATAGCTGGTTTGTTGGTGCCCATATGTTAGTAATAGCTCATAAACTGTTGTAAATAGCTTTTACAGACATTTAGAATTAGCTTCTCTAATTTAGTTTCACTGATGACTCAGTTGTAAAAATTGTCTCAAACCAAAACACTTTGCTTTTACTCAAGTTTTAAAAACTGTTGAACCTATTTAGTTTTATTTATGGTACCTCTGGTTTATTAATGATAAAGTTGAGCCAATCGAATTGCCTAAAATAAGAAACCATATAGATCGAAAGAATAAAGTTGATGAGTTTGTCAGATAGTGGCTGGCTAAACACAACAATATATTTTCACCTTACCCTGATGCATTTAACTTAGTGAGTTGATGAATGTAAATCATGTTTTGTTTTGTTTCAAAGCGAGTAATGTGGTCATTTTTAGCAAAACACTTCTCCATCATTTTTCTATAGTTGAAAAAACTAAATATTATACTAATAGGCCCACAACCTCAGAAGAGTTCCATTACAAATGGCGAAGCTAATTACTGCCATGTCATTTGTTTCATTGATAAATGTCTCATTCAAGACCTATGATCAAAATCAAACAATACATGTGGTACTAGTACTAGTTTTAATAATGAATGCAACTAAAACTGTTACAGCTAACCATATTTAACATAAAACACTGTCTAGCTTTTTGATCAAGTCTGGCTCAGCTTATTTACATTGCTGTTGATGATCGATGAATATGCTTCTCTTCAATGCATAGAAAACTTAATAAATATGACTATATAAACAGAGGAAATGACGCAATCAATATATTACAGAATGGTATTGATCAGTATTTGTGCACTGGTGTTTAATCCAGTTCTGTTGATGACTATCTCCTAGCACCCAACTCAGTATAACACTAGCCTTTTTTCTCAGCAATGTGTGTTTATTGTAAATATTGCTTGCCAACTTCTGCAAAGTGACTCAACAAGGTTACATGTGAGGTTTTTTGTTTCCCTTCGTTGTGGGTCAAAAATTGATAAAATAAATAATATTTGATTTTCCCCTGCTGAACGCATTTCTACATATGTTGCAATATATCAATCGCTTTCATTTATGTCTCATTGAGTCAGGAATACTGAGTCAAGACTGTCTACAATTGTACCTAAATTTGTAATGTTTTTACTAGTCACCGGTTATCCATTTTCTTACTGATAATAAACTTAAGGGTTGACAAAAACTATTTCAAACTATCTGACTAGGGTGAGCAATTAGTAAATTGCCAAGACTCATGTTCTTATCATGAAAATGTTTTTTTACCTTCTTAAGTTTTGAACCACTATTGAATATCAAAAGTGATGTTGTTGACACAGAGCTGCTTTCATTACTACTTTGCATAATTTCAGAGTTGTAGAAACATAAATTTCATAGTCATTTCAGTGGCATAGTATTTCAATTTTTCCAGCAGTGGTAAAAACAAGTACAGTCAATAATAAGCAATAATAAGTTGCCTGGAGTCAACCAGATATTACTAGCATTGATTTTTTTAAAGTAAACATAGCTACATATCTCATTCTCAAGTAAAAGTTTCTGTAACTTGTGTAATTTCTTTCCAACATTTGCCAATAATTTGTTTTTTACCATTGTTATCATTTAATTTTGCTGAAACCTCTAAATATTTAATAAAATGTAGTGTTAGACAATAGTGAAGTTAGGATGTCATAATCTTTTAACAACGTCTATGAAAAACAGGTTTTGAAACTGATTTAAATCAGGTTCATGTAAAACTGGTTCATATCGGTTTGTGTCAGTAAAAGAAGTTACACAAGCGTTTCAGAATGAGTATGGTCATTTTTTTGACTCCTTAAGCTACTAGCAGAACAATAATTTAAGCATGTTTCGCGCCAGAAAAATTATCACCAGTACAATAGCTCACAGAGTTGTTTTTTTCAAAACTTAATTAAAGATTGTCCCAAGTACTAAAACTCAATAGAGAATCACAACAAGTCCAATGGTTTACAATCTGTAGATATTTAGTGGATGTAATGCAACTAGCATATTACAGAAATATCACAATGAAAAAAAATGATGCAGCAATCAAAACGCAGCTCAGCATTTACCTCTAAACATTTTTCCTCTTGATTGTTTTTTGATTCCTCACAATACAGAGCCAATAAACTAATTAATAATAGTTAACTACTCACCATCAAAAATGCTTTACACCAAGCCCACTAACATTGTAACACGCTGCACTTGATTATACACAAAGGTAGTATGGGTGTATTAATGCAGTCATTTCAGATCTAATACCACCTAGAAGAAGTGGTATTTTTCAATATAATTACCTGCTTTTAGACAGCCTTGTCTGTTTTTAGGAAAATAATATGATCTTTTTTTATTCGAAAGCAATACTTATCTTTTTTTTCCAGCTACTGTCAGTTTCATGATATTCTCATTCGTCAGGCTGTGATTCCATCACAGCCTGACGAATGAGAATATCATGAAACTGACAGTAGCTGGAAAAAAAAGATAAGTATTGCTTTCGAATAATTTATTGGTATATAGCTGCTCCAATATATTTGTTGAGCACTCTAATTTTAGTAATACTAGCCCATAATTCTTAGGAATTTATAGTTGATCTTTTTTTATGTATTTTACGCATTATTTTATTATAGCACATTAATTACTGCACACATACTCACACAATTGTATATACATGTATACACACACGCACGCACGCACACACAGTCTTGTAAACGCATGCAATTGGGGACGCAATATTTTTACCATCACTTTGAGGACAATTTTCATCTGTCATTAAGAGCTTTAAAAAATAACATATTAAAATATTTTTTGTTGGGTTTACAAATGCACTGATTTTTGGAGCTGTCATCTTATCCGTTTTTCAGTTATAGCTCATGAGAATTTAACACTAACTTTGGGGACGTCACCTCACACACATGTATGAAATTTTTATTTAATAAACGGTGACTTTTGCGTAGAGAAGATAACTCCGGCTTATTTTTGTTTATTCAACCATTTTGGAGTTGTCGGTATGTGATACTTTTCCCACACTTCCGTAAATGTACTTGTAAAAGTTATCCATCACTTAATTTTTCCCCAAATATCAACTTGCTTCACAGAATTTACGGTGATCTGTTCAAGTTAAGGTTTTGAATTGCAAACAGCCAGGCCTGGGTTGCAGGCTGATGTCTATCTAGATTTGAGACTTTTCAACATTTAACGCGAGTATGTTCAAGGTAAACATTTTAACATAGTTTTTATAGAACTCTTAAACCCTGAATAGGCAACAAATTTAATTACTATAATCGATAAAGTATCTTGCTACATCTCATTTTATCACTATCAAGAGCAGCCATCAGAAAATTACATTGCGCGATCATGAGTTAACTTTTTTAAACAAAAGTAAAAATAACCAGGCAAGCAAATGTGAGTAATTTTTTTTAAATCAGGGAGCCAAATAACTTTGGATATAGTCAATTTTAGTCGTAATTTTCTGTTTGGTTGCACACGATGATTACCACTTTTAATTTAAATTTTTGCGCAATTCCTTTGAAAGCCTTTCATGAAAAGCCAAGCATAGGCGGAGACATATTAGAATCAAGCTTTGGAATGAAGCATTGGTATCTCCAATATGCCTTATGTACGCCTAATAACTTTTACCTTATAAAAATATCATTATGTTTAATAAAACGGGTTACCCGTACCAAAAATTTGCCTTCTATTACATTTTCTTAAAAATATATCGAGTTGCCTATCTTTGCAAAAACCATACATTCAATTGTAATCTATTCAAATGTTAAATAACAAGTTTGACTCAATTTTTAGTGCAGATATGACCAAAAGTATGCAAAATAATTTAACCATTAGTTTGGGAGTGTTAAATAAATACTATCACGGCACACACTGATTGGAGCTATCTCGGTACTATTGAAATAAACTTTGTTCAATTTGAAGGTGTGTACGTCATCCAAATTATGTATGATACTGCAGTCAATGTTTTTTTGAAGTAATTGGCCAGTTATTGTAACTCCAAACCGTCAAAAATAGTCTCAAATATGTTGTCATACAATTTTTCTGATGTATGATGTAAACATAAAAGAAAAGTGTGTTTGTATTAGTATACAAGTATATTCGTTATTTAGGTACACTTGACAAACTATTACAAGTGCACACGATATCATAAATTCGCTCAATGCTAGTCTAATAGGGAGTCTGTACTTTTCACCATCAACTATTTAGAGGGCAATATGAACACAAAGGAATGTTTGGTATTTTAATCAGCAAGTTTGTAACAATTAGTTTAACAAATTAGTAGAAATATTATCGTGAAAAGATATCCCCATATTGGTTGTAGAAAAATTATCGCAGGTGTGTATGATATTTTTACCATTGATTTGGGGACACTGACTGATTATTTTCTTTGATATCACAGTCATCATCATTCCTAATACAATTGCTGCAAGATGTTTCAAACTTAATGCCAAAATATTAACCCTAATGAATATACTTCTTAAACAGTTTCCTGAGCACATTGACCAATTATAACAAAAGAGCACAGTCATTCATAGAATATGTCAACACCATTGCAACAATATGTCCCCAATTTGATGGTAAAATTATTCTCACAGGTGTGTATGATATTTTAACCATTGAATTGGGGACATTGACTGATTATTTTTTTTGAAATCACAGTCATTATCGTTCCTAATACCATTGCTGCTCGATGTTCCAAATCTAATGCCAAAATATCAATCCCAATATTTACGCTTATTAAGCAGTTTCCTGAGCACATTGATCAATTATAACAAAAGAACACAGTCAGTCATAGAATATGTCAACACCATTGCAACAATATGTCCCCAATTTGATGGTGAAATTATTCTCACAGGTGTGTATGATATTTTACCCATTGATTTGGGGACGTTGACTGATTATTTTATTTGAGATAACAGTCATGATCATTCTTAATACCATTGCTGCAAGATGTCCCAAATTTAATGCCAAAATATCAATCCCAATAAATATGCTTCTTAAGCAGTTTCCTGAGCACACTGACCAATTACAACAAAATAACTCAGTCAGTCATAGAATATGTCAACACCATTGCAACAATATGTCCCCAATTTGATGGTAAAATTATTCTCACAGGTGTGTATGATATTTTAACCATTGATTTGGGGACATTGACTGATTATTTTTTTTGAGATAACATTCATGATAATACTTAATACCATTGCTGCAAGATGTTCCAAATTTAATGTCAAAATACCAACTCCAATGAATATGCTTTTTAAGCAGTTTTCTGAGCACATTGACCAATTAGAAGAAAAGAACACAGTCAGTCATAGACAATGTCAACACCATTGCAACGATATGTCCCCAATTTGATGGTAAAATTATTCTCACAGGTGTGTATGATATTTTAATCATTAATTTGGGGCATAGAACAATTATTATGTGTGAACTCACAGTCCTTAACAATCTAAAAACGTTGCTGTAAGATGGCCGTTATTTGACAGCCAAATATCTCAGACATTTTTACGCTATTTTAAACATTTGTATGATTGCACTAACCAAATATGATAAAATAATGTGCAGTTTTAAGCCATGTTAATTCATCATGTCAAGATGTCTCAATTTGATCACAGAACTATTATCACATGTGCATATGACTTTACAATTTTTTGTAAGTTCACTTACAGTCACTAATCATTTAAAAGCATCTGGGCTGTGGTAAAATCTCTCTAATTTAATGGCACAAATATCACAGCAAGTTTTAGTTATATTTGAACCATTAGCTTGAAAAAATTGATCTATAATTGTAAGTGCACACTTATTCGTCACCCATCTTAAAGCGAATGTGTGAGAAGAATTCACCAATTTTGTGTCAAAACTATTATTGCAACTGTGAATGATATTGCTTCCATTAGTTTGAAACATTGACCAATTATTACCAATCTACACGCAGTGATCAAGCATCTCATAGCTATTGCGACAAGATGTCCCCAAATAGATGCTAAAATACCATCACCAGTGTTTATAATTATGTAACTATTCTGGGAAGTTGGCCAATATGCAACTCCGCTCGCAGTCATACAACAGCTCAAAGTATCTGTAACAAAATGTCCCTAATGCTTCTTTCATTATCTCCACAAAGCTTGTATGATTTTTTAACCATTTGCTCGGGGATATTGAGCAATTATTACAAAACCAGTTTGAGTGATATAGCATCTCAACGCCATTGTGATATGTTGTTGCTAATTTGAGGGTTCAAATATAACCACGAGTTTGCATGATCTTTTCACCATTGCTTTGAAATAATTGTCAAAATTTACTGGTGCATAAATAGTATTAATTCATATCAAGGATGTTATAAAAAGTTTCCATCAGTTTGTTGTTGCATTTGCTGACAAAGAATAAAATATCTCTAATTTGGAAAAATGAATACCCCAACAAATACTTATTATATTACAACCATTAGTTTGGAACATTACACAATGATTATAAGAGGATAATTAGTCACCACCAATCTCAAAACATTTGTAATAAGATGTTCCCAAATTGATGGTAAAAATATCAGTGCATGAACATTTGCTTGTATGGCCAATTGTTTAAAAACATAAAGCAAATATCATAACTGTGCATACAGTCATAAAATTTTTCAATGCTATTTCAATAACTACGAATATTATCAAAACCGTTAATTAAAATACAACCATTACTTTTAGAATATTAATGAATTAATTAAGTATACTTTCATCCATAAAAAAATTCATTGAACATTGAGAAATCGGAGGTGTGTTTGTTATTTCAACGATTAATTTTGCAAACACTAGTTTATAACCAAATAATAGAAATAGCATTGTGATAATATATCCTCATTTCGGTTTTGGAATTATTATCATGGGTGTGTATGACATTTAACCTATTAGTTTGGGATTTTTACCAATTCTTGTACGAAAATTATTAAGTGTATTAAAATATATTTATTTTCTTTCAAATATTAGCATGAAAGAAACTATTGAGCCTATAATTGGCACACATACACAAGACAACAACACTAATGCAATACAAATATAATATAATTTGTGTACAGCTAAAAGACAATATTGCAACTAAAGGTGAATTGCTGTCCGCTAAGTAGGAATTTGCCAGATTATCTTCAGAATCTGTGAAACAGAATACAACCTTTCAAACACATTTCACTTGCTATGCCTGTTTGGCTTTTAATTCATATTGAAGTTTTTAAAAATAAAAATAGACAGTAACTATCAAATTCTTTAAGTATTTACTAAAATTTTAAGTATAACATTTCAACGTGTAACTTTCGGCAATATCTTACTAAGTCAATGTTGTTTATGATAATAATCATCTATGTGAGCAACATCCAATAATATGAAATATTTTGAAAAGGTGATTCGTCTTTACCGTTAACTGTTGTTCACTTTACTTTTTCGATTCAAAACCCATTGCATAACTCTTTGGCAACTGTGCAGTAAGTAGATGGATTTTGAAAGCTGTTTAGATTGGCAAATATGTCTGCATGTCTTTAAAAAATGGGCATAGTGGAAACCATGTGATATAAAATAAAAGTGAGCATGACTATCTGAGGTTGCAAATAAAGTTTAAAATCTTGTGCCTAGGTAGATTTTTGACAAATTATTTGCAGTGTCTGTGAGATTTACAAGCTACCATTTCATTAACAACGTGTCTCACTCACTGAATCTGCTTGGTTTTTAGCTAACCATAAAGCCGCGCACAGACTAGAATATTATAGAACTGCGTAGACAGAAAATGATAAGTTCATTTAATATTTGTAAAGTGTATATGCTATTGAGCACAAACTTTATAAGAGTTTAGGATCTTATTTGTCTTTGATTTAGTGTACAAGCAGAAAATGTTATAATCTTGTCATTGTGCATGAGCAGTGCTGAATTTTACTGATTGCAGTATTGAATAAGTCTCTTTGTTCCCTAAGTTTAATTGATCCTTCTTCAATATTACATAATCATAAGCAGAAAAAGACATGTTCAATGTATGACAGGCAAAGTTTCAACAGTGATAAACATGTTGGCTCAGAAAACTCTCAAAGAGCGCAGAAAGTTTATCAATGCTGTGAGACTTTTTCAAAGCATTTATTAATAAAAAGGGGTGGCTATATACATGTATGAGCTACGCAAAGTAAAGTGAGATGAGTTTTCCAATCTTTAAAACTATAGGTAAGCTTTCCAACAAAAGTAGTCAACGGCCAGCTATAGAATAATTCTAAAAAAAATGTTTAGTTCAAATTAGCGATCACGATAGAACAATAAGTAGGTTATTGCACTATTGCTATCTAAAAATATTTTGTTACAATGCAATTTCTAAAAAGACTTGTGTAGTTTTTCAAACAAAATTACAAATTAACAAAACCGGAATTTTGGCTCGTGACCTTCTTTGAGTAAAAGACCAAAAGTAATAACTTTGTCAGCAGTAATAAAAAACAGTTGACAAGGATCTTCAGGCAATTTTGCAAGTGTGCCTTTGCGAGTTTTCAACAAGGGATCTACCAGTTGGTAATTATTGGTGCTCAACACAAGTTTTTGTTTAACTTCGTGTCTAAATTATCAGAAATATTTTTGCAAATTGGTATCATTCTTGCAGACTTTTTATTATTGTGAATTTTATAAGCAATTATCAGCCTCTCTTGCTTCATATAAAATTAGCATTTTAATTAAAACCGTTAAATATTTTTCAGTGTAGTATGTTATGGAGAGCATATCTTAAAAGAAAAAAATTCTTCTCTGGATGAGAGACTGTGTAAAAGTCGCAAACCATATAATCTTATTATTGCCTGCAAGTAATCGTATTGCATAATTTCCTTTGTTCTATTAATAGATCTTGTTGCTGTTTGATGTTGCATCATGATTACCTGGACCCTTGCTGCTTAATGTTTAGCAGAAAATAAGTGGAAAGTAATAATATTTACTTGGTTCAGGAGATTCTCTACCAACACTGAAAGTATACCAAAACGACGGATATCAAACAAAAATTATTAGAAAAACAACGGCACTAGAAAACAATTTTGCAATAATCACTCACTATTAGAGTTCTTGCTGTGCAAGCCGGTACATCAACCGAACTATCTAATGTGATGCAAAAGAAAAAAACTTTGTGAGTATGATATTCCAACAATCAACTTTGAGTATCATGCATTTTGGGTTTAAAAGGTTTTTCCAATTGCAATTTAAATTAAAAACTAAAGCAAATCAGTAAATACATGACTTCAAACCTTCCATAGTTGGGGCGATATAATTCTATTGTCTATCATAATTTTCTTCTGGTATAAGTTGCTCATGGTTAAATTGCATATAAATTGTCAAAATACTAAATTTCTCTTGAGAAATTGAAAAAGGTTTCATAAGAAATACCCTTCATATTGGTTTTAAAATATAACTGTTCAACTCTTTGTAAATTCGATAGTCCGATTGAAAAATTAATTTGCGTTCCATATTATGTTTTGTTTTTCATAATGTTATCAAATAAATCATTTGACAATATTGCCCTATGTCAGTATAGCGTATGATAACAGTAGTCTATGGGAACAACATCAATTTAGATGAAATATTTTAAAAATATGATTTGTCTTGATTGTTAGCTTTTTTTCATTTTATTTTTTCTATTTAAGATGTATGTGATAACTCTTTGGAAACTATGCAGTGATTTGATGAACTGCGAAAGCTGTTTAGATAGGCAAATACATGTATGTACGCATTTCCTTAAAAAATGGGCTTAGAGAAAATCATGTGATCTGAAATGAATGTGAGCATGACTATCATTAATCCAAAACAAATGTAATATTTCCTGTTTGAGGCTAGCTAGGTGATGTTGCAAATAAAGTTTAATTCTGGCACCTGGGTAGATTCTTAAAAACTATTTGCAGTGTCTGGGGATTTTGAAGCCACCATAACATTTACAACATGACTCACTTGCTGAGTCTGCTTGCATTTTAGCTAACCATAAAGCTTTGTGCAGAATAGAATACTGTAGAGCAAAGTAGACAGAAAATACTAAATTCATCGAATATTTGTAAATTGTATATGCTACCAAGAGCAAACTTTACGAGAGTAAACATTTGATTTGTCTTTGATCGGTGTATAAAGCATCAAATGCTATAATCTTGTTATTGTATATGACCAGCAGTACTGAATAAGTTTCTTTGTTTTCCAGATTTAACTCCTGCTTCTTCCATATTACATAATCAGAAGCAAGACACTACAGGCTCAAGATATGACAGGCAAATATTGAGAAGTGATAACATGTTGGGTCAGACAAATCGCAAACAGCATCAATATTTCACTAATGCCGTGAGACTTTTTGAAAACCGTAGAACTACCTTTTTGAAAACATATTTTGTGTTGGTGTAATTAAAGTTTTGCTTATAATAGTAACTTTGCCAAAACGGCAAACATTACTACATTTCGAAATACAACCTTAATGATATAATGTTTTATAGTTTGTAATCTATAATTACCGTATATGTTCAAAAATATCATAAAATTTGGTAGATGAAACCTTGATTATTTTGACATATTTTTTATGCAAACCAACGTTTAATTTTACCTTTTCTAGAAAAGAACATCTAACTTTGCCTAATACTCTCTGCCATCTGATGAATATGCTGGTAATAATGCTTACCAAGTTTCTAAAAAAAATAAAAAGGTAATTTAAAAAGCATAAACAGATATACAGACCAAAATGAACGCAAAATAAACATTTTAGTTCACTTGTTAGGTTTTGTTGGCAAACTTGAATATCTGCCTCCTACTACTGAAGCTCTATAAAACGGCTAAGCTCTTAATTGCCACACAATTACTGCACAAGGTTCAAACTGAATACTAAAAGTTTTAAAATTCAAAGGCTCCATATACCCCACTTAATTGCTTATGCCTATGCATGTACTACTATTTCTTACAAAATCATCACTGAAATATGTAAACTCTCACAATTCATGATAACAATAATACAATAACATAATGATCATGATATTCTAATGACAGTTTTGACTGTTGGTAGAACCACATTAATAACTTTACTTATCATTATAAAAAGCATCAAAAATTATTATAATAATAACTGAAAATAGAATAAAGTTGGAGAATTAACTGACTCACTAAAATAACTATTAATTGTCAGCTGGCGTGTCTGTGTTGATGTTACAAAACTAAACATTCGTGTTACAATAATAAAGTTCAAATTTAGGATTTTACAAAAACTTTTGATATTCTCCTTCTTTATGGTATTATAATGCTGACCTTTCTTGACTTTTCTATGCAGAGCAATATCAGCAGTTGTATGACATAAACGAGTGTAAAAAATATATGAAACGTGTTTTAAGCTACCTTCTTTAAAACTTATAATAATTGAAACATACTTTTTTCACACAAGTCCTAATTCAATATTAAATAAAGTTTATACTGCTTTTCGACAACTGTATGTTTTAAATAAATATACTGTAAATTGACTAAAATAGCATGAACAACTTACCAAATGTGACGTGCTCCCTTACATGTAGTTTTTTCTGCTGCTATCAAGCTCTAGTTGGCTACATGGGTGAAAAACGAATAGTCCTAACAGCAACAGCAACATTATAACAGCCACATTTCTGTAGCTGTTATATACTGTGGTTATACTTTTGCCACTGTACTTCAATAAGTTTGAAAAATCAAATCATTTACTAAGAAATCATCTCTCAGGTATTGCGTTTGGATACAAAGTTTCAAAAAAAGATTTATTTTGTGACCGGATGGAACGGCAGCAAAAATATGAATTGTACTGATTATAGAATTATTTAAACTTTTACTACAGCCATGCTTAAACATCAATTGAAACCAAAATGTGCAATTATTGTGAATTTTCACAAAAAAGAGCAGATCAATAAGAAACATTGCAAAAAAGGGAGTGCTTAAATGGCAGACTTGAACACCATAAAGAGGGGCAGCAAATAAATTGCAATGTACTGTATGTTGTTAATATACAACTTTATTTCTCAAATCTAATAAAGCTATCCAGAATATTATCAAAATCGACTGTATCCGACATAGCTGCTAACTCTTTGTATTGGCTGATGCTTAGTAATAAGCTTATTGCAATATGTTTTTAAATAGATTGGGCTATTAACTGAAGCGATACCAAAACACTTAAAAGTAAGAATATTTTAAATTGATATATGCCTCCTAGTTCCATATATAAGAGCCTCCTAGAGTTTATAATTTATTTAAAGAAAATTAAACATTTTTGTTGGAGTTGTCTCCTCTTTTCCATATATCTGAATATAGATATATAAGGCAATTATGGGAATCATGTTTAGAATACTTCTATAAGGTTGTTGAGCACTATAATCACTGCTAGAACTAGGAGGCTCCCTAGACGCCTCCTAATTTTTCAGAGCCTCCTAACATGGATTATTTATTGATAGAAGCCTCCTAGTTGGGAAATATAGTTTTATATATAATATAGTGTACATATATATTTATATATATGTATATATATATATATATATATATATATACATGTATGTATATATACTGTATATATGTATAAATGATGTTCATGCATACTATATACAAACACACATATATACATGTATATATATGTATATATATAATATGTGGCATGTATATGTATAAATATCTATGTATGTATATACAGTATACATATGCATATTTGTATATACACAATTGGCCATAGATATACATACATGTGTATATATACAAATTATATATTTGTATATATATTAAATATACTATTATTAAATATTAAATGCAATATTTATTTTATATTCATATTTTCATTTGTATATATTTTTTTCTCATATCTATATATTTATATTATAGTACAGTATTTTGATTGTCACTTTAGATTAGTTTAATAATACAACACATTACTATTATTTGTGCTGTTGGCATGCTCTGGTATTATTCAATCAAATCCTATTATCAAATTTATTTATCTATTTTCTTTACTCAGAAAGTCATTGGTGAGGCAGAAACTAAAATGGCAGACAGCTTTAATGGAATTGAGCAGTTTCATGATCAGCAAGAAGGTAGAGCAGAGGATTCTAATCCGAACAAACGTTAGTAAATTTCCAGATATGTCTGAAAGCATGTAAAAAAAATTCGTAATTCTCAATTAAGTATAAAATTATTACTGAAACTCATCTGTTCAGGAGTAACAAGGTTTTAGGGATTAAAATGTTGCGAGCCTGTATTGAGAATACACAAACAGCAACAATCTGCAGAGATAATTTTTCAATATTACATTAGGTCAATGTCGCTCTTGAGAAGACCCTAAAATCTTTATTTGAACGCAACAGTGCTCTATTTTGAACCCTTATTTTAGTGTGGTCATTTATTAGAAGTGGTACTCAAGCAAAGGGTGCCGTTGTATTTTTTAAATACCTTGTCAGAATATTTAAAAAACAATGTTTCACTGGCAAATCAAATGTTGCCTACATAATATACTTTTCCGATAGCAAAGCGATTTTAAGCCTTTGAGTGGAAGAAACTTGTTAACTTACCTCCAACTTGTTTTGGATATCTAAATAATATAAATTGTTTGTGATTAGCCTATGATGCTCTTATAGCCTACGTTGCCATTTGCTAGAGCTTTACAGTTTCTGCTTCATTTTAAACATAAAGATATGCTTCTATTTCATAACTAACTTTAATAAGATTGCATAAAAGCTCATTACAGTCATTGATATTTTTGTTACAGTTTGCAGCTATAACTCCCTTTTAATGACTAAGAGAAAATGAGTTATGCGTATTGATTCATAGTAAGCCCAGTTCACATTACTGCGATAATACAATCAAATGAAGTGTTATTATTCTGCAAATTTAAAATTTTATACTAATAATAATCTATTAATTTTTACCAATGTACCTTTAAGAACATGTGACATAAAAAACCATATTTACATTCAGAAACAAAAGTTAAAATTTTAAAATCAAAGTTAACATTCTTAAACAAAAATATTAGTGTTGTTAGCTCAGCCAGTTGCATTCTGATTGTTCTTCTCCTTGTATGCAGACTTTATTGCTTCTGTTTATAACCTTTGTTTATTCCTTTAGCTGTGCAATATCCTAAAAATTGTTTTTTGGCTCTAAGTTTTCTTCTATGCAGCTGAGCTAGTCAACATTAGCGGTCAAATAACTTTTAGTATAGCAAAGCATTTACGCTATGCACTGTAGAATTATACATGTATACACTTATTGTGTGAATAAACAGAATCTGTGTGTAATAAAAATTGTCTCATAATTTTGGCTTTAAAATGCGCGATAGTCTAGGTTCCATCATTAATTTGCAAACAGATTCACATACATCAAATTATTTAGACCGAGTTAAAAATTACTATCATTAGTCCGATTAAGTTACTCATCATTTCTATGCTGTTCCATTCAGAAATTTAATGAAAAAAAAACGGTAAAGTTCTGTGATAAATACAAATTTGGATATAAACAGAAACAAGTAACAAACTAATTGTTATTGATGTAGTCAAGTCATTAGCAGTGTTTTTTGTGGAGAATTTTTACTGAAAACTTGCTATTATGAGTTTGTAAAGATGAAAAATGTCAAAAGACATCAGTCAAATAGAGGTGGTGTTCACATAAAAATGACATTCACTTAAAGGGTGCCACTTTATCTTGCAGCTCTTTCTTCATAGTAGTCCTAAGATAGAGGTGGAGTTAAAATGAATGTGGCATTCAAATACAGGTTTTACAATATCCGATGTTTTGGCCTTGTGTTTTCTCTATTGGTCCGAAATTGAACTAGGCTATAGAAAGACCTACTATTCATAGGATAATTATATTTTTACTAATATGCCTGTTAGTCTCTACGTCTTTGAGAGATCATCATGAGCAATCAGTATACATATAATTATCCGTTCAAATAGTGCTGAGTTGGTGCAGTGGTTGTGTAGTGGTAGAGAAGTCGCTTTTGAGTCTACTGCCCAGCGCTTGATTTCCATGCAAATGAACATTTTTTCCTAATGCTCAAGTGTGGCTTTTGACATCCAAAAATACACACACTGCTCTTATTATAGTAGAAATTACATTTTAGATTAAATTTAGAATTACCAACATCTTGTATGATAGACAATATTTTAGTTTATTACTTGTAACAAAACTAAAAAAGCGAAATGCTCCTCTACCCAAGATCTCATGTAAACCTTTTGTTAAATTAAAACAGATTTATGGATCACACTAGTTCTGCCATTTTTGCTATAATGAACATCATTTAATATATTTTAGCCAGTCAACCAAGGAAACGGCAATTTAAATTTTATTCATTTTTTAAGTAAATATGAAAACTTGCTTAGTTTTAAAATATGAATCATTAATTTTTATCTCATTCTTTGTCAGTCTGTTACTCTTTACCTTAACCAACGTGAATATTTTTAAATACTTATAAAGCTCTATATTGAAAAGAGCTTCAGAAAAATTTACTTGAATTTCACATTGCAATGTAGAAAAATTGATATATATATATATTAATGAGATTGTAGAGATTATTAAAGTGCAAGTGTATTATTTATTACTTTTCCTCTCTTTTTTTGCAGGTTATCATATTAAATACAGAGTTTCTGAAAAGCCTGAGTGGCATGAAGGATGGTTTACCATTACAGAACTCATTGATAAGATTGGCACTGACTTCATAGTCGGATTGGGATGTCACAACTACATTCCACCTCTACAAGACATTGCTCCAAATCTGAAAGTTTTGATTGTTAGAGACCTATATGACCAATCAGGACTGAGAGAGTAAGTGACTCTCAGCTTTTATGGTAGCTTATAGAGATTTAAAACAACCAATGAGGTTGTAGAAATTTTTCAAAAATGACCAACTACACATTAAACATTGCATATAGATTTATAAAGAAATTTATTCAGAAAATTAACAGGATTAATGATCAAATGCTTCAGAGTATCCTTGATTAAATTCATCGGATGTGAATTTAATTTAATTATCCTTCATATGAAATTAATTGTATAATTTCATCCTCAATTTATTATTGCGAGTATTTGCTTTTTTAAGAACAAAAAAATCACATAGCATTAATCAGCATACTGAAAAATAAGAAATTGCTCATAAATATTTATTTTTTTAACACATGTTCCTTTGTTGTAAATATCTTGACATACAATGAAAAAATAGAAAGATATTTGCACTAACATGATTTTTTTCAACATATGATTTGAAATTTTTAAACAGTGCATAAATTATTAATAAAAATGTTTCAATTAACTCCTGTTTTCTGCACTTTTTTTCCTATTAGGATCTCAGTTTAAGCTTAGGTCGAAATCATAGAGAAAATTTGTTTATGCAAGCAAAAAACACAGCAATGGGTGTCTATAGTTCTTTCTTCAACTTTCCCATTTTGTTTATTACGTCTAATGGAATGTCCTAGCTGTTAGTGTCATAAGCTCCACATTACTTCTCACTAAACCAGTTTTGCTGTTTAGCAATAATTATAGAAAACTGTGTTCGGTTCAAATGTTCATGAATTTGGAATCACAATAAGTTGAATAATAAGCTGATTTGTGACTAATATGTTTCTATGGCTAAAATTCGGTTGCTGTTTTGTGAATCAACAAACTTGCGCTTGTTAGAAGTGTATAGAATATATAGTTCACCCAGAGTTATCGCAAAGAAATTTAGCTTGATGTTACAATTGCTTGATAGAAACTTAACTATAACTCGCAACTATAGTCAAACGGCGTGCAAAACCATAGCAACTGCTGAAACCAAATTTTCTCTGATGGCTGGTCACAGTCCGCAATGACCATTATAAAGAACGAATAAATTAGAAACTTTATGGTTTGTTATAATTTAAGACCTCTATTACTAATCCAAGGTAGATTATTTTGTTTTCAGTTTGATTCATTTATATGACATTCACATATTTTACTCATAGATTTTTTTCTATCAATTGTCTATTTTGCACTGTTTTCATGATATGTTTTTAAACTTGGCCAACAAATCAAGCACTGCGACTTTACTATTTGCTATATTGTACTCATAACAATTCCTTATCAGTACCTGGATTCAGGCGTATTTACATTTTGTCTTCGTCTTTACTATTGCGATGTTCCTCTATATTTGCGGAAAACAATTATTACTGAAATACTAAATATTATGGGTCAATATTATTATTTCTTTAAAAAGCGTCGCCTGGTGCTAACTACAAAGTACATTCTTATAAAAATTTAAAAACTGCGGTCATATGCATTGAAATATTTAAAGCGTTTTAAACTTTTTTTTTACATGCATATACATGTATATAATTGTTTGATTGAAGCACAACTTACTGCTACTTTCTGGTCCAACAATCGCCATGCACCCAGGAGGATTTGATAGCTTTTAGTTTTTTGCCCTTATTTATGATTTACAGCTTATCAAAGTTGACTCGACTAGAAGTGCTTGACCTTTCTGGAAATTCCTTTTCTGGTGGACTACCAGATGTGATTGGTGATCTTGGTAACTTAAAAATGCTGAACCTTAATGCATGCAAGCTAACATCTCTACCAGAAAGGTGAGTAACATTTACATACTGATAATGCTTCGAGCTATTTTTATATCAACACTAAAAGAGTTGTAGTGAGTGTTAGTTATACTATGCTTACTGGGATTTACTGCTTTAATACAAACATCTTTCTGCTGCTAGTGTTTAAAGGTATTATTTATTGGATTCCTTTGTCAGGGCTGTTTTGTGTATTACCAATGTGCAGCTTGTAAAAAGGGTTTGTAAATATATATCACTCAGAATTATCAGTAAAAACTCAGCTTGATAATACAAGTTTTCGATAAAAACTACTATAACTAGCAACTTAAGTCAAGCGATGTGCAAAATCACAGCATTTACTAAAACAATTTTTACTGATGCCTGGTCACGGTCGGCAATGACAATTATCTACACGGATTAAATTAGAAAATTCATGTTATGTTATAATTTAAGAGCTCTGTTACTAATCCGAAGTAGATTATGTTGTTTTTGTTTAATTCATTTATCTGGAGTTAAATATATTTTATTTATTAATTGTTGCTATCAGCCATTTATTTTGCACTAATCTCATGGTATGTTTTTAAGTTTGTCAAACAATTTAAGCACCGTGACCTTCACTATTGGCTATATTGTATTCATAGCAACTCCTTATCAGTAACTGGATTCAGCTGTGTTTGCCTTTTGTCTTCTTTTTTACTATGCGGTGTTTTATACGATGTTTTTTTTTACGCTTGCAGAAGACTGCTTATTACTGAAAGACTAAAGGCTATATGTTAATATTATTATTATTTTGAAAAGAGTTGTCTGGTGCTAACTACTAACAATATTCTTATAAAGATTACAAACTGTGATAATATGCATTGAGATAATTAAAATGTTTTGAATTTATCTTTACATATATATACTTGTTTGAGCAAAAAACAACTCATTGCTGCTATCTGGATCTAACGCCAATCATCACGCAAAACTGATCCCAGGACGGTTCCATATTGCTTAGTTTTGTCCTTATCGATGATTCACAGCTTCTCAAAGTTGACTGAATTAAACAAGCTTAATCTTTTTGGAGAAATCTTTTTTGTTGGAGTACCAAAAGTGTTGGTGGTTTTATGTTAATATAATTATTCCTCTGAAAAGGGTCATATGGTGCTAACTACTATAACCTTATTATGAAAATTACTAAACGTGATAATATGCATTGAAATATTTAAAATACTTTAGATTTATTTTTGCATGTTCTTACTTACATATTTATACTTGTTGGAGTGAAACACCACTTATTGCTACTTTTTGGATTTGATAATCACCATGCCAAAATTCTCCCAGGAAGATTCGATAGCTTTTAGTTTTTATACTTATTTATGATTTTCAGCTTCTCAAAGTTGACTAGACTAGAAGAGCTTGAACTTTCTGGAAATATATTTTCTGGTGGACTATCAGATGTGTTTGGCAATCTTGGTAACTTAAAAAAGCTGAAACTTTATAGATGCGAGCTAACATCTTTACCAGAAACGTGAGTAACATTTAAAGAATGTTAATCAGTCCAGCTATCATTTTATCAATGGTAAAATATAGTTGTCGTCAGAGTGCATTACATTACGCTTACCGACTTTTGCTGCTTTTTTTATGAAAATGTCTCAGCTCCCCACTTTTCAAGGTCCTAATTGATGGAAACCCTTGTAAGGGCTGTTTTGCAAATCACCAAACTTGCGCTTGTAAGAAGTGTATAAAAATATATTTCACACTGAATTCAGAGCTCGATGTTTCTAGTGTTTAATAGAAACTCTACTATATCTAGCAACTATATTCATATTGTGTGCAAAATCACAGTGGTTACTGAAACAAAATTATCTCTGATGCCTTGTCGCTCTCTGCAACATCCACTTTAAAGAACGAATCTATTAGAAACTTTACGGTTTGTTATAACTTCAGACTTCCAATAATAATTCAAGGTAGAATTTTTTTGTCAGTTTAATTTTTATATTTGGAATTCACATATTTGACCCATTTATTTGTTTCTATTGATCATCTTTTTTGCACTGATTTTTGGTATGTTTTTGAATTTGTCAAACAAGTCAAGCACTGCGACATTCACTATTTGTTATATTGTATTCATAACAGTTCTTTATCAGTAAATGGATTTAGGTGAATTTGCTTTTAGTATTCGTATTTACTACTGCGATGTTTTATATGATGTTCTCAACAATTGCAGAAGAGATTTATTATTGAATGGCTAAAGGTTATATGCTAATGTTATTATTTCTTTGAAAATACTCATCCGGTGCTAACTACTAATGAAACTTTTTTGTAAAATTTACCAACTGTGATAATATGCATTGAGATAATTAAAATGTTTTGAATTTATCTTTACATATATATACTTGTTTGAGCAAAAAACTGCTCATTGCCGCTATCTGGATCTAACGCCAATCATCACGCCAAACTGATCTCAGGACGCTTAAATATTTCTTAGTTTTTGTCCTTATTGATGATTCACAGCTTCTCAAAGTTGACTCAAAGAAAAAAACTTAATCTTTTTGGAGAAACTTTTTTTTGGAGTACCAGATGTGTTGGTGGTTTTATGTTAATATAATAATTCTTCTGAAAATGGTCATCTGGTGCTAACTACTAATAACATTCTTATAAAAATTACAAACCGTGATAATATCCATTGAAATATTTGAAATTCTTTAGATTTATTTTTGCATGTACTCGCTTACATATTTATACTTGTTGGGTGAGCCACCACGTATTGCTACTTTCTGGATTTGATAATCACCATGCCAAACTGCTCCCAGGAAGATTCGATAGCTTTTAGTTTGGCTGTTATTTATGATCTACAGCTTCTCAAAGTTGACTAGACTAGAAGAGCTTCACCTTCCTGAAAATAACTTTTCTAGTGGACTACCAGATGTGTTTGGTGATCTTGGTAACTTAAAAAAGCTGATCCTTGATACATGCAAACTAACATCTCTACCAGAAAGGCGAGTAACATCTAAAGACTGATAATGCTTCCAGCTATCTTTTTATCAATTGTAAAAAAAGATTTGTCGTCTGTGTTCATTACATTACGCTTTCCAACTTTTGCTGCTTTTCTAAGAAGATGTCTCGGCTTCCAACTTTTCAAGGTCTTAATTGATTGAAACCTTTGTAATGGCTGTTTTGTGAATCACTGAACTTGCCCTTGTAAGAAGTGCATAAAGTTATATTTCACACAGAATTTAGAAATCGATGTTACGAGTGTTTAATAGAAACTCTACTATATCTAGCAACTATAGTCAAATCGTGTGCAAAAACACAGTGGTTACTGAAACAAAATTATCTCAGATGCCTGGTCGCTCTCTGCAACAACCACTTTAAAGAACGAATCGATTAGAAACTTTTTGGTTTTTCATAATTTAAGACTTCCATTAATAATTCGAGGTAGATTTTTTTGTCAGTTTAATTTTTTTATATGGAATTCACATATTTCACCCATTGATTTTTTCTATCAACCATCTTTTTTGCACTGTTTTTGTGGTATGTTTTTAAATTTGTCAAATAAGTCAAGCACTGCGACATTCACTATTTGTTATATTGTATTCATAACAGATCCTTATCAGTAAATGGATTCAGGTGAATTTGCATTTTGTATTCGTATTTACTACTGCAATGTTTTATACATTGTTCTTTGCAATTGCAGAAGATATTTGTTATTGAATGGCTAAATGTTATATGTTAATATTATTATTTCGTTGAAAATACTTTTAGCAATGTGGGAGCATTGCTAGACTTTTGACTATTAGATTCCTTTTGAGGTTACGAACTTTACTGGTTCAATGTAAGTGTCAACTTTATTTATCTTTACTTTAATGACGCCACACGACAACCATGAAGTCTAAAATAAAACAGTACAACTAAAAAATAGAACAAAGTAGTCTTAATTAGCAAGTGTAACACAATGTAACATTATTTGACAGAAAAGAAATGATACAAATTGATACATATTATAATAGGGAACAGTGGTAAATACCTTTTGCCTCCTGTAGTTTCATTTGATTATAAAACAAGCTCCAGTGATTTGCTTACAACATTAAGACTGGATCGATTTTACTAAACTGGCTGACTGCGCGACCGGCTAGAAGCAAGTTACGAAAACCGCATGCCATCAACACAGATATCGCGTCATTGGCTGACAGAAATAGCCCCACAAATGCAAACCAATCACACAGCAGCCCACCGAATTCAAATCAAGCCATCAGTAACTGATATACTACCAAGGCAGCCTGAAGGCTGAAACAAGCAAAAATTGTATCTAACATTTTATAAACTGCATAGGAATTACACATAATCCTTACAATACTCATCTGGTCCTAACTACCAATTAACCTTTTTGTAAAAATTACAATTTGTGATAATATGTATTGAGATACTGAACATTTTTTGAATTTATCTTTTTATATATAGACTTGTTTGAGCAAAGAACAACTCGTCTATACTATTTAGATCAAACAATCATCACACCAAACTGCTCCCAGGACGGTTCAATATTTCTTAGTTTTTGTCCTTATTGGTGATTCACAGCTTCTCAAATTTGACTTGAAGAAAATAGCATAATCTTTTTAGAGAATTTTTTGAGTATTAGATGTGTTGGTGGTTTTATGTTAATATAATAATTCCTCTGAAAAGCGTCATCTGGTGCTAAATACTAATAACCTTCTTTTAAAAATTAAAAACCGTGATAATATGCATTGAAATATTTGAAATACTTCAGATTTATTTTTGCATGTACTCGCTTACATATTTATACTTGTTGGAGTGAAACACCACATATTGCCACTTTCTGGATTTGATAATCACCATGCTAAAATGCACCCAGGAGGATTCAATAGCTTTTAGTTTTTGCCCTTATTTATGATTTACAGCTTATCAAAGTTGACTCGACTAGAAGAGCTTAACCTTTCTGGAAATTACTCTTTTGGTGGACTACCAGATGTGTTTGGTGATCTTGGTAACTTAAAAATGCTGAACCTTAATGCATGCAAGCTAACATCTCTACCAGAAAGGTGAGTAACATTTACATACTGATAATGCTTCGAGCTATTTTTATATCAACACTAAAAGAGTTGTAGTGAGTGTTAGTTATACTATGCTTACTGGGATTTACTGCTTTAATACAAACATCTTTCTGCTGCTAGTGTTTAGAGGTATTATTTATTGGATTCCTTCGTCAGGGCTGTTTTGTGTATTACCAATGTGCAGCTTGTAAAAAGGGTTTGTAAATATAATTCACTCAGAATTATCAGTAAAAATTCAGCTTGATAATACAAGTTTTCGATAAAAACTACTATAACTAGCAACTTAAGTCAAGCGATGTGCAAAATCACAGCATTTACAAAAACAATTTTTACTGATGCCTAGTCACGGTTGGCAATGACAATTATCTACACGGAATAAATTAGAAAATTCATGTTATGTTATAATTTAAGAGCTCTGTTACTAATCCGAAGTAGATTATGTTGTTTTTGTTTAATTCATTTATATGGACTTAAATATAATTTATTTATTAATTGTTGCTATCAGCCATTTATTTTGCACTAATCTCACGGTATGTTTTTAAGTTTGTCAAACAATTTAAGCGCCGTGACCTTCACTATTGGCTATATTGTATTCATAGCAACTCCTTATTAGTAACTGGATTCAGCTGTGTTTGCCTTTTGTCTTCTTTTTTACTATGCGGTGTTTTATACGATGTTTTTTTATGCTTGCAGAAGACTGCTTATTACTGAAAGACTAAAGGCTATATGTTAATATTATTATTACTTTGAAGTGTTGTCTGGTGCTAACTACTAACAATATTCTTATAAAAATTACAAACTGTGATAATATGCATTGAGATAATTAAAATGTTTTAAGTTGTTTTTTCACATTCATATATAAGCTTAAAGCTTTAAAGCATTTTAAACTTTCTTTCACAAACATATATACTTGTTTGATTAAAGCACAACTTACTGCTACTTTTTGGATCCAACAATTACCATGCCAAACCGCTCCACGGAGGCATAGCAATATGATTCAATATTTCTTAACTTTTGTCCTTATATATGATTTACAGCTTCTCAAAGTTGACTCGACTAGAAGTGCTTGATCTTCAATGGAATAACTTTTCTAGTGGACTACCAGATGTGTTTGGTTATCTTGGTAACTTAAAAAAGCTGAACCTTGATATATGCGAGCTAACATCTCTACCAGAAACGTGAGTAACATTTACAGACAGTTAACGCTTCCAGCTATCATTCTATCAATGGTAAAAAAGAGTTGTCGTCAGGGTGCTTTACATTACGCTTTCCGACTTTTGCTACTTTTTTATGAAAATGTCTCAGCTCCCCACTTTTCAAGGTCGTAATTGATGGAAATGTTTGTAAGGGCTGTTTTGTGAATCACTAAACTTGCGATTGTCTACCGAGTATAAAAATATATTTCATTCAGAGTTCAGAGCTCGATGTTACGAGTGTTTAATAGAAACTCTACTATATCTAGCAACTATATTCATATTGTGTGCAAAATCATAGTGGTTACTGAAAGAAATTTATCTCTGATGCCTTGTCGCTCTCTGTATCAACCACTTTAAAGAATGAATCAATTAGAAACTTTACGGTTTGTTATAACTTAAGACTTCCAATAATAATTCAAGGTAGAATTTTTTTTGTCAGTTTAATTTTTATATTTGGAATTCATATATTTCACCCATTAAATTTTCTCTATTGATCATCTTTTTTGCACTGATTTTTGGTATGTTTTTAAATTTGTCAAACAAGTCAAGCACCGCGACATTCACTATTTGTTATACATGTATTGTATTCATAACAGTTCCTCATCAGTAAATGGATTTAGGCGCATTTGCTTTTAGTATTCGTATTTACTACTGCGATGTTTTATATGATGTTCTCAACAACTGCAGAAGAGATTTATTATTGAATGGCTAAAGGTTATATGCTAATATTATTATTTCTTTGAAAATTCTCATCCGGTGCTAACTACTAATGAACCTTTTTGTAAAATTTACCAACTGTGATAATAGACATGGAGATACTTTTAATTTTTTGAATTTATCTTTACATATATATACTTGTGTGAGCAAAAAACCACTCATTGCCGCTATCTGGATCTAACGCCAATCATCACGCCAAACTGATCTCAGGACGCTTCAAAATTTCTTAGTTTTTGTCCTTATTGATGATTCACAGCTTCTCAAAGTTGACTCAAAAAAAAAACTTAATCTTTTTGGAGAATTTTTTGAGTATTAGATGTGTTGGTGGTTTTATGTTAATATAATAATTCCTCTGAAAAGGGTCATCTGGTGCTAACTACTAATAACCTTCTTATAAAAATTAAAAACCGTGATAATATGCATTGAAATATTTGAAATACTTTAGACTTTTTTTGCATATTCTTGCTTACATATTTATACTTGTTGGAGTGAAACACCACTTATTGCTACTTTCTAGATTTGATAATCACCATGCCAAACTGCTCCCAGGAAGATTCGATAGCTTTTAGTATTGCCGTTATTTATGATTTACAGCTTCTCAAAGTTGACTCGACTAGAAGAGCTTTACCTTTCTAGAAATAACTTTTCTAGTGGACTACCAGATGTGTTTGGTGATCTTGGTAACTTAAAAAAGCTGAACCTTGATAGATGCGAGCTAACATCTCTAGCAGAAAGGTGAGTAACATCTACAGATTGATAATGCTTCCAGCTATCATATTATCAACAGTAAAAAGAGTGGTAGTCAGTGTTCATTACATTACGCTTACCAACTTTTACTGCTTTTTTATGAAAATGTCTCAGCTCCTCACTTTTCAAGGTCGTAATTGATGGAAACCTTTGTAATGACTGTTTTGTGAATCACTAAACTTGCGCTTGTATAAAGAGTATAAAAATATATTTCACTCAGAGTTCAGAGATCGATGTTACGAGTGTTTAATAGAAACTCTACTATATCTAGCAACTATAGTCAAATCGTGTGCAAAAACACAGTGGTTACTGAAACAAAATTATTTCCGATGCCTGGTCGCTCTCTTCAACAACCACTTTAAAGAACGAATAAATTATAAACTTTTTGGTTTGTTCTAATTTAAGACTTCCATTAATAATTCAAGGTAGATTTTTTTAGTCAGTTTAATTTTTTTATTTGGACTTCACATTTTCACCCATTGATTTTTTCTATCAACCATCTTTTTTGCACTGTTTTTGTGGTATGTTTTTAAATTTGTCAAACAAGTCAAGCACTGGGACAATCACTATTTGTTATATTGTATTCATAACAGTTCCTTATCAGTAAATGGATTTAGGTGAATTTGCATTTTGTATTCGTATTTACTACTGCAATGTTTTATACATTGTTCTCTACAATTGCAGAAGATATTTGTTATTGAATGGTTAAATGTTATATGTTAATATTATTATTTCTTTGAAAATACTCATCTGGTCTTAACTCCCAATTAACTTTTTTGTAAAAATTACAATTTGTGATAATATGTATTGAGATACTCAACATTTTTTGAATTCATCTTTTTATATATAGACTTGTTTGAGCAAAGAACAACTCGTCTCTACTATTTGGATCAAACAATCATCACACCAAACTGCTCCCAGGACGGTTCAATATTTCCTAGTTTTTGTCCTTATTGGTGATTCACAGCTTCTCAAATTTGACTCGAAGAAAAGAGCTTAATCTTTTTAGAGAATTTTTTGAGTATTAGATGTGTTGGTGGTTTTATGTTAATATAATAATTCCTCTGAAAAGCGTCATCTGGTGCCAACTACTAATAACCTTCTTATAAAAATTAAAAACCGTGATAATATGCATTGAAATATTTGAAATACTTTAGATTTATTTTTGCATATTCTCGCTTACATATTTATACTTGTTGGAGTGAAACACCACTTATTGCTACTTTCTAGATTTGATAATCACCATGCCAAAATGCTCCCAGGAAGATTCAATAGTTTTTAGTTTTGCCGTTATTTATGATTTACAGCTTCTCAAAGTTGACTCGACTAGAAGAGCTTCACCTTTCTGAAAATAACTTTTCTAGTGGACTACCAGATGTGTTTGGTGATCTTGGTAACTTAAAAAAGCTGATCCTTGGTGCATGCAAACTAACATATCTACCAGAAACGTGAGTAACATCTAAAGACTGATAATGCTTTCAGCTATCATTCTATCAATTGTAAAAAAGAATTGTCGTCTGTGTTCATTACATTACGCTTTCCAACTTTTGCTGCTTTTCTAAGAAGATGTCTCGGCTGCCAACTATTCAAGGTCGTAGTTGATGGAAGCCTTTGTAATGGCTGTTTTGTGAATCACTAAACTTGCGCTTGTATAAAGAGTATAAAAATATATTTCATTCAGAGTTCAGAGCTCGATGTTACGAGTGTTTAATAGAAACTCTACTATATCTAGCAACTATATTCATATCGTGTGCAAAATCACAGTGGTTACTGAAACAAAATTATCTCTGATGCCTTGCCGCTCCCTGCAACAACCACTTTAAAGAACGAATCGATTAGAAACTTTACGGTTTGTTATAATTTAAGACTTTCAATAATAATTCAAGGTAGAATTTTTTTGTCAGTTTAATTTTTATATTTGGAATTCACATATTTCACCCAATTATTTTTTTCTATCGACCATCTTTTTTGCACTGTTTTTTTTGGTATGTTTTTAAATTTCTCAAAAAAGTCAAGCACTGCGACATTCACTATTTGTTATATTGTATTTACAACAATTCCTTATCAGTAAATGGATTTAGGTGAATTTGCATTTAGTATTTGTATTTACTACTGCGATGTTTTATATGATGTTCTCAACAACTGCAGAAGAGATTTATTATTGAATGGCTAAAGGTTATATGCTAATATTATTGTTTCTTTGAAAATATTCATCTGGTGCTAACTACCAATAAACTTTTTTGTAAAATTTGCAAACTGTGATAATATGCATTGAGATACTTTTAATGTTTTGAATTTATCTTTACATATATATACTTGTTTGAGCAAAAGACAACTCATTGCTGCTCTCTGGATCTAACGCCAATCATCACGCCAAACTGATCCCAGGACGGTTCAATATTTTTTAGTTTTTGTCCTTATTGATGATTCACAGCTTCTCAAAGTTGACTGAATTAAAAAAGCTTAATCTTTTTGGAGAAATTTTTTTTGTCGGAGTACCAGAAGTGTTCGTGGTTTTATGTTAATATTATTATTTCTCTGAAAAAGGTCATCCGGTGCTAACTACTAATAACCTTATTATGAAAATTAAAAAACGTGATAATATGCATTGAAATATTTGAAATACTTTAGATTTATTTTTGCATGTTCTTGCTTACATATTTATACTTGTTGGAGTGAACCACCACGTATTGCTACTTTTTGGATTTGATAATGACCATGCCAAACTGCTCCCAGGAAGATTCGGATAGCTTTTAGTTTTGCCGTTATTTATAATTTACAGCTTCTCAAAGTTAACTCAACTAGAAGAGCTTCACCTTTCTGGAAATAACTTTTCTAGTGGACTACCAGATGTGTTTGGTGATCTTGGTAACTTAAAAATGCTGATCCTTGGTACATGCGAACTAACATCTCTACCAGAAAGGTGAGTAACATCTAAAGACTGATAATGCTTTCAGCTATCATATTATCAACAGTAAAAAGAGTGATAGTCAGTGTTCATTACATTACGCTTTCCAACTTTTGCTGCTTTTTTATGAAGGTGTCTCGGCTGCCAACTTTTCAAGGTCCTAATTGATGGAAACCTTTGTAATGGCTGTTTTGTGAATCACTGAACTTGCACTTGTAAGAAGTGCATAAAATTATATTTCACACAGAATTCAGAGATCGATGTTACGACTGTTTAATAGAAACTCTACTATATCTAACAACTATATTCATATTGTGTGCAAAATCACAGTGGTTACTGAAACAAAATTATCTCTGATGCCTTGTCGCTCTCTGCAACATCCACTTTAAAGAACGAATCTATTAGAAACTTTACGGTTTGTTATAACTTCAGACTTCCAATAATAATTCAAGGTAGAATTTTTTTGTCAGTTTAATTTTTTTATTTGGAGTTCACATAGTTCACCCATTGATTTTTTCTATCAACCATCTTTTTTGCACTGTTTTTGTGGTATGCTTTTAAATTTGTCAAACAAGTCAAGCACTGCGACATTCACTATTTGTTATATTGTATTCATAACTCTTCCTTATCAGTAAATGGATTTAGGTGAATTTGCATTTTGTATTCGTATTTACTACTGCAATGTTTTATACATTGTTCTCTACAATTGCAGAAGATATTTGTTATTGAATGGCTAAATGTTATGTGTTAATATTATTATTTCTTTGAAAATACTCATCTGATCCTAACTCCCAATTAACCTTTTTTGTAAAAATTACAATTTGTGATAATATGCATTGAGATAGTCAAAAATTTTTGAATTTATTTTTTTATATATAGACTTGTTTGAGCAAAGAACAACTCGTCTCTACTATTTGGATCAAACAATCATCACACCAAACTGCTCCCAGGACGGTTCATTATTTCCTAGTTTTTGTCCTTATTGGTGATTCACAGCTTCTCAAATTTGACTTGAAGAAAAGAGCTTAATCTTTTTAGATAATTTTTTGAGTATTAGATGTGTTGATGGTTTTATGTTAATATAATAATTCCTCTGAAAAGGGTCGTCTGCTGCTAACTACTAATAACCTTCTTATAAAAATTAAAAACCGTGATAATATGCATTGAAATATTTGAAATACTTTAGATTTATTTTGCATATTCTTCCTTATATATTTATACTTGTTGGAGTGAAACACCACTTATTGCTACTTTCTGGATTTGATAATCACCATGCCAAAATTCTCCAAGGAAGACTCAATAGTTTTTAGTTTTGTCCTTATTTATGATTTACAGCTTATCAAAGTTGACTAGACTAGAAGATCTTGACCTTTCTGGAAATAGATTTTCTAGTGGACTACCAGATGTGTTTGGTGATCTTGGTAATTTAAAAAAGCTGAACCTTGATGCATGCAGGCTAACATCTCTACCAGAAAGGTGAGTAACATCTACAGTCTGATAATGCTTTCAGCTATCATTCTATCAACAGTAAAAAGAGTTGTAGTCAGTGTTCATCGCATTATGCTTACCGACTTTTGCTGTTTTTTATGACAATCTCTCGGCTCTCCACTTTTCAAGGTCTTAGTTGATGGAAACCTTTGTAAGGGCTGTTTTACGAATCACCAAACTTGCGCTTGTAAGAAGTGTATATAAATATATTTCACTCAGAGTTCTGAGCTCAATGTTACGAGTGTTTAATAGAAATTCTACTATATCTAGCAACCATAGTCAAATCGTGTGCAAAATCACAGAGGTTACTGAAACAAAATTATATTTGATGCTTGGTCGCTCTCTGCAACAATAACTTTAAAGAATGAATCAATTAAAAATTTTACAGTTTGTTATAATTTAAGACCTTAATTAATAATCCAAAGTAGATCATTTTGTTGTCAGTTTAATTTATTTATATGGACTTCACTTACTTTACTCATCGATTTCTTTCCATCAATCATCTATTTTGCGCTGTTTTCATGGTATGTTTTTAAATTTGTCAAACAAATCAAGCATTGCGACCTTCCTTATTTGCTATACTGTATTCATAAGATTTCCTTTTCAGTAAATTAATTTAGTTAAATTTGCATTTTGTCTTTGTCTTTACTACTGCGATGTTTAATACAATGTTCTCTAATTTGCAGAAGACAAATTATTATTATTATTGAATGGCTAAAGGTTTTATGTTATTATTATTATTTCTTTGAAAATACTCATCTGGTCCTAACTCCCAATTAACCTTTTTGTAAAATCTGGTGCTAAATTCTAATACACCTTTTTGTAAAAATTGAAAACTATGAGAATATGCATTAAGATACTTATAACATTTCAAATCTATCTTTAGATACATTTATATACTTGTTTGAGTGAATCACCATTTAATGCTACTTTTAGGATCCAGCAATTGATGTACCATGTCAAACTGCTTTCATTGGGGTTCAACATTTTTAGTTTTTTGTTCCTATTTGCGATTTACAGCTCTTCAAAGTTGACTCGACTAAAAGAGCTTAAACTTTCTGGCAACAACTTTTTTGGAGGACTACCAGATTTGTTTGGTGGTTTTGGTACCAAACTGTTTCCTGGAATGTTCCATAGTTCTAAGTTTTTGTCCTCATTTATGATTTACAGCTTCTCAAAGCTGACCCAGATAGGATAGCTTGAGTAAAATGAGTAGTAGTCAGTTTTCACTATATTATGCTTACTGAGTTTCACTGCTTTGTTAAAACATGTTTCTGCGGCTAAATTCTCAAGTTCTTTTTTGAAGGAAACTTTGTTAGCTCTGTTTCGTGATTTTACCAAAATCCAGCCAGAAAGAGGGGTATAAAAATATATTTATCCCGAAATCATCGCAAAGTGATGGGGCTTGATTTTACAATAGCCACATAAAAAGTTTAAATATTACAAGCGGCTATAATAAGTTCGAATACAAAACCACAGCAGCTGTTGAAAAAATATATCTGATCACTATAGACCAGGGGTGTCAAACTCAATTGTAAAAGGGGGCAAAATTTAAAACATACTTTAGGTCGTAGGCCAAACATGATAAACATTAACACAATAAAACTATATGTTTTTACATAAATACGAATAAAAACCGACAGGAATATTATTCTGAAACAAACTTAAACCGTAAAGGCTGACTTGCAACAAAAATTATATTACAGTTATTTTGGCATTTTAAGATTTAGCTTGTCTTACTCTGCTGTGTTGTAGGTGCAAAAATGTGGAAATGTGATTACAAGCTCTTAAAAGGTCAAAAATGAACAGTTAAAAAGTGGTTGTAGATTGGAATCCCATATTTTGACAATATGTTCAACTCGACAGAGTTATTGTTTTGACACGTAATGTCATCATGGGAAATCAAATGCCAATTAAAGGCTCCATATAAAACATCTCGTAGCACTAGTTTATGACAAACACTTCGGGCTCTTCCAAAAAGCCTGTATCAAACATAGATGCTCACTACTCAAAAGTTTTGTTTCCGCTTGATCTAATCATCTAGTCGTAATCTGATCATGTGACCCATATTTCCCGCTATATGGTGCGAACAACTTCTGCAGCATTTGTTGACTATCACATGTAACCAACAAGCTCCTCATGTTTATCAGAGGATGATATGCATCCCTTTGAGCTAAGGTTAAAAATTAAACCGGTTTTTATTCTAGGTTTTAAGATATCTGTGCTCAAGGTGACAGCGTTACAATGATAATGGAATATACGTGTAAGGACACTAAACATGTTTTCATTGAATACATGAAAATATATTTGTGAAAATATGTCGACGAATGAGGTTGCCTTAACGCGTAAACAGAAACACATTGCGTTCAACTACGTCACATTTGAGCCGTTTTGAGAGAGATAGCCGTTTTCAAGATGGCTGAGCTCAGCTTTTCGTTTTGGAGCTTTTAAGAACTTGTAATCACATTTCCACGTATTTTGCACCTACAAGACAACAGAGTAAGACATGGTGAATCTTTTGATCACAAGTAACTGTAATGTGAATTTTGTTGCAAGTCAACATTTAAACTTCTTCTATTTATTTTTTACTTTTCATAAAGAGATCTTGTTAAAAAAATTTAAACTTCTTTGCTCCCATGTAAATATATATAAAAAAACAAATTTACATATCTTAAAAATATCAGAATCTCCATAAAAATATCTCATATCAAAATTATACATGTTAGAAATATGAACAGGCTAAAAAACATGGAAATATGCATAAAATGTGTGCTGTTCAGCAATAACAATTTAAATCATTTAGTTTTTTTGCTCTTATGACTTTGATCTAATTATATGATCTGACCGAAACAACAAATTAATTCACATTCTGTGTAATGTTCTGTGTTGTGGAGATTCTCAGAATAGACAGCAGCTCTCATCAGGCTAACTGCTATAGACATTTTAAGCATCAACAACCCTCAAAGTATGCATAAATGCAATCAATTGTGAGCATCAAAATCTACATAAATATATTGTTTATGGTCCATGGTAAGCGAAACCTTTTCTTTATTCAATGTATGATATAAAACACATGACACTACAGATTTCTGTGAGGGACATTGACAGAACCAGAGCTATCACCTCTTTATTTCAATAGCTCTTGTTCTGTCAATGTGTCCATGGCAGAAATATTTTACAACTGATTCTGTATCTATTTCAACAGCTTTATATATGTATAATATTAGAATAATATTTAGACAGCCTGCCCCATGGTGCTCCTCATCAACGTTTTGATTCGCTTCAATGCAGAAAAGGATCAGTCACTGCATTAGTGGCAGGCGAAACTAATACTAGATTAGTGAGCCTCTCAACCTCGTTGCTAGTTGCGATGGACTAGCTATAGTTAGTTGCTAGTTGTTGGAAATTCCAAGTGAATGAGCTTAGACTGCAATTCTTAGTACTTAGCCGCCGAAAATCATTAAAAATTTGGGCGGCTCAGCCGCTTCAGGGAATACGGGCCTGTCAGTGCTTCATATCAATGGGCCATGGATAGCAATAATGTAAAATGATTTTGTGGGCCAGATAAGATTACAAGGCGGGCCAGATGAGGCCAGCGAGCCGTGAGTTTGACACATGTGCTATAGATGATTACTATGTAAAAATAGAAAAACTCGTTGGGGCATGGTTTGCTGGAACACAAAAGGAGATTGCTAAGAAACTTGTTTCGTTCATTCTAAGTTTTCCCAAAACAACATCGAAGATGTAAGTGATGATCCAAAGGTGGAGTTGTCAACCATAAATCTAATGGAATTTTGTAACAAAAAGTTTTTGCATTTCTACTAAGAAAGAAAAGTGACTCAATTTCATGCAGATGCTCTAAAGTGTTGGTAGGAAACTTAAATTTGTCTGATGAATTCAGACTTTGTGAGAAACCAAATATGTAAACAATAAATGGTAAAATGCAAACATATATAAGATCTTGGTCGCTAGCATCATCTACCCATTATTTCTTACTAGACCAGTTTAACTAACTGTGTGACTGTAAGTTTAGAGTGAAAGTGTTTGTTTTATGTTCACATGTGTTTTGTACTGCAATACGTAAAAGAGGAAAAACCAAAGTTAATTTTTTGTCTGCTCTAACAGTTTCTGACAAATTAAGTTAGGTCATAGGTCTCTAGTTTTCAGTTTAATCTATTTTTTTTCAATCCTCTGTTATAAATGCTCATAAAATTTGCTAAAACCTTTTAAACTTATGTTAATTGTATTGTAAATACTGGTTTGCAGGCCTATTATTATGTTAAATTTTAATAAAATCATATTTATTTTATACTGTAAGTGCAGTTAGTTTCATTGAATTTGTCTTTACTCAATCTAACAGTTTTTTCTCACACCACTTATCTAAAACTGAACGCTTGCTATTAATAGAACATTTAGTCAAAGAACTAAGTTGTATATTTTGGGGACATTATTTTATGGAGCTTTGACTATGGCTTATACTATGCAGCACACGATTAAACACCGAAATTTTCTTATAAAACATGTTTTCCTATTAAATTTTATAGAATTTTCATTCAGTTATATGTTATATTATTTCTCTAGTTGTAAAAATTGTATATTTTGGGGACTTGTTATTTATTTATTATAGTGACATTTTATTAATAATAGAGTTTAATTAAAGATTTGTGTTGTATTTTTCAACCCTTTTCTTACAGTGGTGTTTTAAAAGAGGTGGCGTTCAAATAAAGGTGAGGCTCAAATAGAAGTTTTACAGTACTTGAAACATGGTGGTAGCAAAAATTTATTTTTAAAACTGCGAAAATATTTGACAATGATTTATTCACCACAAAAAAATAATGTTCACAAATGCATCTCTTCATTAAAAAATGAATGACATTTGTTACATTGTGTAACTATTATGAGCAGAATTTTTACAATTTAATAATGTGCCTAAATAAAAAGCCAATTATAAAATATTCAGTTAACTCTTTCGCTACCGTGTGCCAAACTATCTGGAACCGTTTTCTGAACTATCGGCAACCGTGATAATAGAAATACAGACTATCAGCCTATGAATAGGCTTTCACTTTTTCATTACGAAGCCTATGCATTAGCTAGATTAATCAAATTTTATCTCCCATGAAGCGACTTTGTTTTCAATCAGGTTCTACCAATAGAAAGTCATTTTGCTAAACAATTCCATTGTACTTATTTATCAAAATGGGAAAATCAGATGGCTACCATCATGGCAAAAATAAATTCACCACATTCGTTCAATACCAAGGAAGCACCAGAAAGTTTCGAGAGTAAGACTCACTAAACTATTTTCTTCTTTCTAGTAGAAGGTTTTGTCCTAAATAAGATGTGTTTTAAAGTAAAACAGTCTCTGCTTTGACTTTTGAGATATTGCATAAATACCAGTTGTATATAAAATTTTTGAAAATCAGTTTAAATTAATTTGGTGGAATAGCAAATTTAGCTCAATAGTAAAAGATATAATACCATGGTGAACTACTGTATAAGATATTGTTTTGTTATTTTTGGCAAAAATTTATATTAAATATTAGCATTATTTATCAATTAAATCCGCTCCCACGCTTATAATTAAAATCAATGATAATATTTTCAGATATCAATAACTATTCTGACCAACAAGAACCCACAGGGTACTCAGTAACCTCTGTTTTTATGACATTAAATGTAGGTATAGATGATAGACACTTCTCCATCATTTGTTATGTTTGTGATAATAACTTGGTGACTAAAAAGTATCATGAAAAACTCAGCTGAGTTTTTGCAAAGATTTTTTGTTCCTGATCAACATCGCTTTAAAAGAATTTTCACAATATTGAACTGTCAATAACCGCTTCAGGTTTTCACATAAATTTTTTAGATTTGTTACACTCAGATTATCTAAAAAAATAACAGTAACATTAGTGAGCTATAGAACTCCAGTTTCTGCATGTAAAACCATGAGAAAGCAGTCATGTTTATGTGTGTGCTTTGTTAGAACAAATGGAACAGCGAGAAAACATGAAAGCCATTGATATTGTTTGAAGCAGAAAGTTTTATTTTGGTAAACGAACTGATATAAATCTAGTTGATGTGGAATGCAGTTTATTGCTACTTTTGCATTCAACCATAACCAGGCTCCACTCTTTTGTTAGTTTTTAGATGTCTTAATGTTTGCCCTTGTTTTTGCATTGTAGCTTTTCAGAGCTTTTTCAACTAGAAGTTCTTGAGCTCGCTAACAATGCGTCTTTACTACTGGGTCCATCACATTCTTTGGGGTCTCTCAGAAAGTTTAGTCAAAGGTATCAACCTGAAAGGTTAGTAACATCTAAAGACTGATAATGGATCTAGCTGTCCTTATATTAGTGGTAAAATGTTTGTAACGATTGTTGTTCAATTTATAATGCTTACTGACCTTTACTGATTTGTAACAAACATGTTTCTGCTGATAGTTCTAAGTTCTCATCTGTCAACACTTTTTAAGTAAATCTTTGTGGATGAAAAAAATCTAACTTTTAGAATATGTAAAAGTAGTTTATTTTAGTAAGAAAGAACGCAACAGAATCTCAACTTCTGCTTTGAATACTACATAGAAGATTTAGCTATACCTAGCAATTAAAGTCAGTTGCTGTAAAAAACTACAGCAGTGGCTGCAGTTGGCATTTGGTATTTGTTCACTACCATTGTTTTGTTTGTTAACTCTTTCGCTACCGTGCGCATCACTATTGGCATATGCGATAGTATAAGTACAGACCACCTGTCAATGAATTGGCTAAGAAATTGGGTTTCATTTTTTTTCTTTACAAAGCCTACGCACTAGCTGGACCAATCAAATTTTGTCTCCAACGAAACAACCTTGTCTTTCAGTTCCAACCAATTAAAAGTGTTCTGTTAAGCAATCCATTTTTACTTATTTTTCTAAAGCAAAAGTTCAGATCGCTACCATCTTGGCAAAAATAACTCACCACATTCGTGGTGAATGCAAATGAAGAGCCAGGAATTTTGAGATAGTATGATTCACTAAACTCTTTTGTACTAAACTTGCATATAACAATAAAATATTGTTGTAAGTGAGATGCATTTCACGCTGAAACAATATCTGCATTAAATCTTGAGATATTGCATAAATACCAGTTGTATATCAAATTTTCAAAAATCAGGTTAAATCATTTAGGTGGAATAGCAAATTTAATCAGTGGTGCAAGTTAATAAAATGTAAAAATACTGCGCTTAATTTTGTTTATTATAATTGCTGGTCCTTTTATAATGCTTACTGACTTTTACTGTTTGTTAGAAACATGTTTTTGCTGATAATTCTAAGATTTCATCTTCCAACACCTTCCAAGTACTCTTTGCGGGTTAGAAAAATCCAATCTGTAGAGAGTGTATATACAGTCTATTTAATAAGAACAGACACAAAATAATGTAGTTTGGTGTTTTATATATCCTATAGAAAGTTTATTTTCAACTATCAAATAAAGTCAGTTGGTGTACTAAACCACAACGGTGACCGAAACAAAATCGTCACGGATCAATATAGATGATGATTCTCTACAAAAGCAGAAAACTGTTGCAACATGGACATGGTTTGGCTGGTACAGAAAACATGTTTGCTAATAAGTTAGTTTTATTCAACAAAGAAACTTAACCTTTTCAAAAAACTGTTGCTCCTATTTGAAAGAACTTTACTGAAAGCTCATCGATTGCGCCAATTTGTTGTTAATTTGTCCAAAACACCGCCGAGCAGTTAAGAAAATATCATAAAAATTGTAAGCTGAGTTTTGCAAAAATTTGTTTTTTCCAAAAAGCTCTTAGAAGCATTGTTAGAATATTTAATTGCTATTAACTGCTGCTGGTTCTCACAGAGAGTGAGTTAGTTTTGTTCTAGTGAAATAATAATAAAAAAACTATCTGTAATATCAGTGAGTTATAAGACTCCAGTTTTTGCAAATGAAGCCGTGAGAAAGTATTCATGTTTATGTGAGTGTTTTTCAAAAAAATGGAACAATTAGCAAATAGGAAATCTATTGATGATTTTTGAAGATAGACTGATAGAAAGCGTTATTCGTAAATATCTTACGAAAAGGTGATAGCAATGATTGGTTGTAATTATTGTCCATTTTATTGCATTTATTGACCTTGACTAGTTTGTTACAAGCCAATTTCTGCTGTTAATTTTAAGTTTTTTCTATCATCATTTAGGTTTCATCTGGCAAGTTAGCAAAGTTTAGCCAGTAGGAAGTAGATAAAAATATATTTCACACCAAAATATGAAATGAAATTTTAGCGATAAATTGCAGGTAAAATCAGTTAATATACAAAAGCACAGTTGTTACTGAAACTAAACTGGCAACAATCACTATAGATGCTAATCCTATAAAAAACAATAAGCCATTGTGCCATGGTTTAGCCGGTACACATAACAGAATTGCTAATGATCTTGTTTCTTTTAACAAGGAATCTCAAATTTTTTTTAATAACTGTAGTTTTCATTTGAAGAAAGTTTGCTTACATAAATAACACTCATTTGCGCTAACAGGTTACCTATTGGTCGGAAATGCTGCTATGCACATAAAAAGGTTACGCCATAGTTGAACTGTCATCTCTGAATCAACTTGCAGATTGTTATGAGAAAAAGTTGCATTATATTCCAAGGATTTTATTGTCATACTTTTTATAAAGTTATACTAAAACATCAGAATAAAAAGCTTAATCTTTTAATTGAAATCAGACTTTGTGAAAAGTTAAAAATTTAATCAATTAATAATAAGTTTCAATCACGTCTAAGATCTTAAGGGTTAGTGTCATAAGCTACTCACTACGCCTAAATAAACCATTTTTACAACTCTGTGAGTGTAACTATGGAGACACTGGCTTTTTCAAATGGTCTTGTATGCAGTATTGTAATGCTTTTAATTGGCCAAACAAAATAAAATGTAGTTTTCAGCTCTGTAGATAGCGATACACTTGCATATTATAATATATTTTTAGCTTCGAAATAATATTGAAAATCTAAATTGAATTGAAAATAAATGCAACATTTAATACCGAAATTTCATTTTTAAATCAAAAATGTTATTGTACAATGGTTTATTCACAAAAAATGAAATTTTAAAGTTGCCAAATGTCTCTGGTAAAAACCTATTTAATATCTTTATTACACTTATTAAATATTATGTTTTAATAATTTCACTATGGTAATTGTAAGTTGACCACCTAATTTTAAAATGCTCACTAAATCAAGTATTAAATTCGAAACAGCCAAAGTTTTGTATTACACTTAATGACAGGAATTAAGTAGTGTATTAAATGTATTCCTCAATTACATCCAATAAAATGCTTACATTTAAAATAACCGATAATAATTTTAGTTACCACCAGCAACCATACCATGGAAGAGCTACTTAGTAACCTCAGTTTGTATGACATTAATTGTAGTTATGGATAGTAGCACTAGAAGCTGAGCATTTCTATTTAATATAATTGTCAAATATAGTCTCAAAATACCATCTTAATTAACCAAACAATTTTTTTAAAAATAGTAGTTTGCTCATTGTCCCGCAATCATGTAATTTACCAGGAGAACCAATTTAATAACAAACATTAATATACACGTGATATGTAGGGAGTATTTGCTTTCTGATCAGTTTGAAAAGGGACTGTGATAAATAACAAACGTTTTGCACTTTCATTAGATCAGTGTGACTTATCTGTTGGAATTTAAAATAACTTTTTGCCTGTAACAATAGTTATACATAGCAATGTTTGTATACTTTACAAGTAATCGGTACATATAAATTTTTCCAACCCTAATAGATGTTGCAATATTGAAGTTTAAAACTTGAGTAAATGCAGCACCAGACTTTATACAGCATCTTGTCCGTTTTTAACATATTGGTATATAACAGAGAAAAGAGGTTTCCTTGATTTGTTTCATTTGTAAGAATAGCCATTAAACTATGTTCTGAATAACATGACACAGCTGAGCTAAGTCTTGATAGTAAGATTTTGCTTCTAAGCATTGTCTCTTTAGAGGAAATATGGCAGCAAGGATTCGGTATTATCCGCTGTTGACTTAAACAAAAAGAAACTTTAGCATTATTATAATATAATAATGCTAAAGTTAATAAGTATAATTATAAGTATAATAATGCATATCGACATTGCCTTTATAATATTATTATAAAGGCAATGTCGATATGAAAATAAATTTGGGTTAATATGATAAAATTACGATACTTTAGCATATACAGACAAGGTTGAAGTTTTTCCATTTGAGCAACAAGCTACAAATTTCCACATTTGGTTTGAATATAAATAATGCTCATCCTTCTCATATATTTGTCTCTGGTTGCAGCCTGGGTAATTGTGATCAGTTAGAGGAGTCAGACTGCGGTGACAACAAACTAACCGAAATTCTGTCTTGTGTGTTCAAAATGCAAAATTTACGCGCGCTGAGCATCTCTCACAACAAGAACCTGACAAAGATCGATGAGAAGATTCTGAACCTCAAACATCTCACCAGTCTTAATTGTGATGGCTGCTTTAATCTAGTTTCTCCTCCTTATGCAGTGTGTCAACAAAGTTTAACAGCAATTAAAACATTTTTTGAAGACCTTGCATCAGAAACACCAGTTGAACTGACGATTGTTCCAGTTTCGGTAGTTGGCCATTCAATGTCAGGGAAAACAAGCCTCATTAGATCCTTGCAATCAAGAAGCCGTGAACTCACTAACCGCTCCGAGACCAACATGCTAGATGAAACAACAAAAGTATTTCAAATAGAAGGAGTGCAACTAGACAATTCATACGCCAAAATGATTGATCACGGGGGTCATGAAGTATATCATATCACCTATCGGTACATTCTTAAGGAACGCAACATTCCGTTGATCGTGGTTAATTTGAATGCATTTAAATCTCTGGCCAAAGAAAAAGGAAAAGAAGCAGCAACTGAGGAACTCTGCTGGCAGTGGTTATCTCACATCTATCTTGCATGTCCTTTGTTAATAGAGTCTCCACTTTTAGTCCTTACTCACTCTGATAAAGTTTCAGATTCGGAGCTACAGAGTTACAAAGATTGTCTGTTTAATCATTCTAAGAAACTCCGAGATGAGATGCTGAATGTTGAGCAACTAAAAAGTAGAGCAACAAAGCAGGTTCTCCATAAAACCAAATTTTTATCCAACAAGGGAGTTGAGGTGTTCAATGAAGAGAACACATTCGTGTTTGGCAAAGAGTCACACCAAATAGAAGATCTCAGAAAAGCTCTTGATTTCCGTTGCAGGAAGTACAAGGTTTCTCTACCACAGAAATGGAATGATATGTGCAACTTTGTTGAAAAAAGTTTGACAGAACCTGTAGTCACTGTTTCAGAAGTTCTGGCTAGCTTTCCTGGAGAGAGCTCAATGCATATTTTGGGTTACATGCATAACATAGGTGATGTTCTTTGGTTCCAGTCGGTAGAGTCTTTGAAAAGTTACATATTCCGTGACATCCCAGCGATGACTAAAATGATTTCAATTCTCTTTCATCACCAGTCAGACCGTCTTTGGAAAAATAGAGCAAATAATTTTCGTGAGTTTGATTTTAAAGGAAAACCTATTAGTTTTGCTTTATATCAACAGTTTGTCAAAAACTTCACTCGAAATGGCATCCTTGAAGAAGCGCTATTACACCATCTCCTCAAACTTGAATCAGACTTTCAACCCGACATTGCCATCGAGTTGTTAAAAAGCTTTTGGATTGTACAAGGGCCCATAATATTGAATTCTAAAAAGCATAGATATGGCTACGCAATACCATATTTTTCACCGAAGACCATGAACGAATTTTTGGGGGAAAAGAGAAGGTATGAGCTTCGGTTACACGTCAATTTGAGAGGACTTCCACTCCCCAGATATGGGTTCCAACTAATGACAGTTGCTGTGTTGAACGAGCTTTCAAGTGACATAAACACACAAAATATTGCTACAAATGGTGCTGTGGTGTATCATGATGAGTGGCAAGTGAGTTTGGTACATGATGTCTGTGGTCAAAAAGTTACTCTGGAAGCTAGTTCTGACGAACCTCATTTTGGAGATATCTGGAAACAGCTTGAAAATTCAACCAATAGCATCTTGAAACTGCTTTCAAATGCATGGATTGCAAGTGAACCATATATTCGTATCTTCTGTGGTCATTGCCTTTTTCTAAAAGACCCAAACCCAGAAGATTTTGTCGATCCAGATTGGTTCTGTCCAAAAGGTAAAGCACTCGCAGTCACACGATATTTGGGAGTAGAAAAGTTGACTTGTGAAAAGCAGGCAGAGATAACTAGAATTAAAACGCCGACTGTACCATCAGCCCTCATGAGACCTTGTGAGTTAAAATGTCAACTAACTAAATTTACTAAAGTAGTTTAATCTCTACTAACATGTTGATTATACCTCATTAATGTTTTACCGATTTATACTTAGGTCATCAGCTTGATGAAGAGAAGAAAATTATCATACAGGACTATCTAGACACTCTACCTGTGGCATCTGCAGGTACACATGCCTTGTAAATAATTTTTTTTCTTGCCATAAAATTCCAACATATGTTTTACAGCTCTAATAACACTTGGTGACTGACTTGCATTCAAACAGTAGTTTTCTTTGGTGATAGCAAACCAACTAGTTCAATTGAGGCTAAGTAGAAACTTAGCGTAAGATCAAAACTTTAGATGACTATGTGATATTCACTATCAATGGCTTGTCATGTATTTCACTAATTGTCCAGATACTGCCTACAAAGTTCTGAAAGATTAAATATTTCCGTAGTAAAACTGCTAGTAGTTAATTATTAATGATCACCTAAGTCTAGCTAATGATCAATTGTTGAAATAAAAAGATGAAAGTTATGTTTAAAAAGTTACTCGTCATTATAATAACTAAGCCTACTTTTCTGGCACTTTCATGTTAGTTTTTAAATGTTTTTAATTTTCTGTTGCTTGCGAAAAAAACTGCTGACAACGAAGCCTGAATAGAATGTTTTAGACTAACAATTTATGGGAAGCAAGTAGCATGCTTGATGACTTCTTACTGCTTTTCCGTATTTAATAAATACAATCAATATGAAACACCATTTTCATTTATATTTAAATCCTGATAGCAGTGTATCATTGTTTTTAATACTCACGAAAAATCTTTATAATATCAGACACGTTTACCAATTTTGACGATTTGAAAAAAATTATTAAAACATGAGGTACTAGTTATGCAAAAGTATAATATATCATTGCATCAAATACTTTAATGTTGCCTATAAGTTTTGTGAGAATGCTCTTATTACAGTTTGATACTTTGTTCAACTTATTTTTCATAAGCACATCATAATGTTAACATATTAGCATATAATTTCACAGCTACAGAGCAGGTTGTGGCACCGGTTCATCAACAACAAGAAAGGCTTACAATTCCTGTTCAACCTGAGCAAGATGGCGACTCAAGTGACAGCGCACTCTCTGACACTTTAGACCAGGCTTCTGAGGAACTGACTGTGAAACTCTGCTCTAAAACTTCTGTTAAAGATCTCTTTTACTCAGATGAGGTGAGTCCTTTTAGCCTGTAAAATAATAACTAGTTTAATGAATGCTAAGCAATGGAAAGGTCAGTCCATCTATTTAAAATTATCTGTAACCAAATTCATGTGAATTGAACTAAGTTCTTAACATCTCTAGTTGTGGGTTCTATTTGTGACTTTTGTTAACACAGGTTTACAGAATGAGCACCATGAAAGGACGCTGCCTCCTTATTAACAACATAACTTTCACATATCCTGATGGAACCTCTGATTACAGACAAGGGTCTACTTTGGACGGTCAGAGAATCTTGTCTCTCTTTGACAAACTTGGATTTCTTTGCTTCCGTGAGGAAAATCTCTCCGGTCAGGTTTGTAGTGAAATATATTTATATGGTTTAACAATAGTTTAAAATAAAGGTACATTATTATTGAAAACTTTGTTTAAATTTCACAAACAACCGATGATATTTGAAAAATAAATGTTTTAAAAGTGTTAAACTATATTTCAATTTTTGTTGTTGCATGTTTGAAATATTATGACCTCACAATATTTTAATGCTATGAAAGCTTAACCGTATCATGTATTCAATATGGCTGCAGGTAACATGAGTAAAGGAGTTTGATGTAAATAAATTTCTCATTGATAATCAGTTTGTGCATATTAGTCTGTTAGTACTCAAGTTAGCATACACATTAGTATGAGTGTTAGTGTCTGTGTCAGCGTAGTGTGCACAATGGTGTAGGTATTATTGTGTGTGTATGTACTTTGTTGTGTATGTGCATGCTTTCATTTGTGTGCACGTGTGTGCATGTGTGTGAGCACGCATATGTGTGAGCACGCATATGTGTGAGCACGCATATGTGTTTATGTGTGTGTTTGTGTGTGTGTTTGTGCGTGTGTGCGTGTCTGTATAAACGTTATACTTTTACATATTTTAGCTGATGTCATTCAAACTTCACACATATTTGTTTTGTGTTTTCCATCAGGTCACCAAAAATATTTTATTTTAAAACTTGATTTGGTTCCTGAAAACCAGCTTCTCAACTACTCTCCTGCTAATCGCATTAAGAACAATTATCATCTATGAACATGCTCTTGGATTTTTGTTTTGAAGACCTGCTAGAAATTTGCATTGCAAATTGACACGCAGGGGTCTATAGGCTGTGTGCTGTCGGCTTAAATTAAATTAAACAATATCCCGGCCAAGGCTTTGCCCAATGCTATATAAAAATACAACAAAATTTGTCAAATGTTAGCATAGGGTAAAATAGTTAATATTTATCTCAAATATTGCTGCAAAGCACTTCCAATATTTTACTAGAATTTCGAAATTAGAACCAAATAGTATTAATTTTGTAGCAGTGTCACTATTCTGTTTGTGAAAAGCATTATTTAAACCTATTACATAACTTTAAGCTTCTAATGGTTGCCTTACAGCGAATGTTGGAAGTGATCAGTAATGAAACAGAAAGGCCTGAGCATGTAAATTATGGAATGTTTGTATTAATCATCCTCAGTCATGGTTCTGAGACAGGCATATCTGGGACTGATGGAACAATGGTACAAAGAACAGACATTAATAATGCCTTATCAGCTCAGAACTTTCCAGCAATGGCAAGGAAACCAAAACTACTTATTATTCAGGCATGCTCTGGTGGTGAGTTACCTGGTTTCTGCAGCTATTTGTAAAAACTAGTCTGTCCTGCATTGCTCTACTCATAGATGTAATTGACATGAAACAGTCATCTATTAATACTCATCTGACCATACTAAACAATTACAATTTTATATATTGTAAATCAAATTGCTTCCACTCTATCTTTCCATATTATTGGTTACTAAATGCAGTAAAACTATAATCAATGATTAAACCTCTGCAAACAATATTTATAACACATCTGAGATAAACATTGCAAATTTCTTATTTATTGTAGGATTTCAGGATAGAGTCACGGTGCATGACGCTCAACCTTCAACTTCATCATCTCATCCAGGTTTTTCTCTCCCATCAGTTACTAGCTTACCTACCAGTGGAGTCCCTCTCTGCTTGGCCGCAACGCTAACAACACTTTCTGAGCCAACCCCATCCTCTGCCCTGATGCACCTGCCAAGGTCTCATGCAGTTTTGAACACTGATGACCTGCTAATCTGGAAAGCCAGTTTTCCTGGTAAACATAAGAACTGACAGTTGATTGAGAATATGTTTGCCATTCAATAATGTACTTTTTTACCTATTTAAATAGGCTGGTTATTACTCTAGTGAAAATTTTGAGATAAACTTATTTGATGCTCAGCACATCTTATGTTTAAGAATGATTTCAGTTCACCAGCCTATCTAGTATAACACACTTAAACTCTGTTCTAATGTGGCAGGTCACCTGGCATATAGGAATCGGCGATTCGGCTCCTGGTTTATTAATGCTATTGTCGAGTCCCTTTGCTAACATGCCTGTCATCGAGACCTTAAGACTTTGTTTGAGAGACAGGTAAGAGAAAATTTATGTTCCAGTTAAAGTTTATGCCAATTTTAGCGTTGTAATTGTTTATTTATAATATTCGGCTTTAGAAATTACAAAAGTACAAATATGAGCCAAACACAATTAAAATTAGACCTAAAAATTTGAAGAGATCCCAATAATTGCTTTGCTCAGGCATGATATTCATTCCTCATTGTCTTCACAGTTGATGGTAAATTCAGTTGCGTTTGCCTTGATTGGGGTTAACAAAGATGAGTAATAATCAGAATGAATAATCATCTGTTGACACGGGATGACAGCATGTATGGTGGTGCATCCACAGAAGCCATATCCTGATGTAATAATGAACATGTTACTGTTTCCACACTACATTATGAAAACACTTGCTTAATAATAAACGAGTTCAATGTATTAATTTTTGCGATTGGATTCATTTCTTTGTCTTCCATAAAGTAATCACTGTCTCGAATGAACATCACTAAAAGAAGATAACTCCAAGCGTATAGATGCATGTAGGACTAAGTTAATATTCACTGTATACATAAATACTTCACTTTTATCGATTGATGAAGACCGGCATCCCTCACGGTATATGAAAATTTTCAAAAAAGAAGCTAGTTTTTAGAGTATGTGTATGAGCCAAAATCTTAACACCAGTACAATTAAACTAATTTTTACACATGTATTTATTTTTTATAAGATAATTACATTAAAATTGTCTTCATTGACTTTCAGTTCATATTTCAAATTCACTTCTAGTACTTTAAGCAAGAGAATGCTGTTATGTAGTACGTGCGCCGTTTGGACTTTTTCTAGTCTGAATATTTGTACTTGTGATTAATTTGATTTGCTGTGGGAAGAAAATAACATGTTTTTAAACATGAGAAAAAGTATAACCTTTGGCAGTGCCTTTATCATATATAGTAAACACACCTTTTAATTAACTTGTAAGCATTTTCCTTTAATTTTTAAGTTCTTTACACGATATTGAAAGTAGTAGATGCTTAAGAGGCTCACTGAGCAGTTTAACAAGTATGTTTCACTCACACCCTTAAAGGCATAACGCTGCACAAAAATAGCAAACAATGACTGCCGCTTGCACACCGATGCTCACGGAAGCTTCTCCTGTGTCAGCATTAAAAATACTATGTATTCTTTGTATGGGTATTCATGCATTTTAGTTCTTTTATGTTGGATTTCAATTAATTTTCTTGTGTTTTAAATTTTTCGTTGACTGTCATTAACCGCAGAGCACTGAAACCAGGAAGGGTGAGCCGCAAAGTAGCAAGGGATTACTGTGCCACACTTTATGATAAATGGATTTTGACACTTTGTCATGTATAATTTTACAGGGTATATGTAAAGAATTTCAAAGAGCCATTTTGCTTGCAATAGGTGTTAGAATGGCTTCTATAATAGCATACTATCCTAGCAGTTATTCTTGCAGGTACAATTTTAAACCATCTCACACCAGTGTTGGTGTAGGTATATACTTTCAGCAACTACCATTGTTTCCTAGGAGTTATCTTCTTTCTTTTGGCAAAAGATGATAATTTCTTTTGGATAATAAGCTTTCGAGTTATAATTGCGATCACTGATATATAGTTGAGGGGTGACTAGCTTTAAATTTTAATCTAAATAAATATTTTTTCTTGCTTCTTAGAAAAAGCTGGAATTGCAAAATACCATAGTGCTATTCTTTTAGCGAGCATTTTGTTAGCATTCTGTTATTCTAGCAGAATGCTACGTATTGTAGCATTTTGCTATTCTAGCAGAATGCTACGTATTGTAGCATTCTGATATTCTAGCAGAATGCTACAATAGCGGCTATCAACCTTCATGGTCAATTTTTTTACAGGACCTTTTCAGAGACTTTTAGTTGCTGAAATAATTGATCTGAAGATGTTCGCTCATATTTTTATAGTATTGGCATTAAATCTATAAAAAAAATTGGCATTTTCCTTTTTTTCACGTCTATCGCGAGTCATGCTTGAAGTTCATCATTTTAAATTAAAGGATATGTATGCACAAAGAGTTGCTAAATATTATTAAAGCAATGTCGAATCTAACTATATGAATGAGAACTTTAAACATGTGTGTACTTATTCAACACGTTTCTAAAAGCTTCAGGCTTAGTTGGTTGAAAATTCTCAAATCTTTTTTTAAATGTTACAAAAAGTTTTATTATTTCAGGCAGCTTTAGGTTAAAATTTACCTGTTTTCATGTTTGAAAAGTGGTTATAAGTCGAGTGTTAAATTAGACTTTGCAGACAATTGTAAAGAGTTACTATGTTTGTAAAGTTGTGATATTTATAGAACCATTACAAATGTATACTCGGTGACACTGTTTTCTGCTACACTAGATTAGGGAGAAAGTGAGAAGGCAAAGCATACAGTATGGAGATGGACAACAGCCAAGTATGGATTGCACTCTTCGAAAGAAACTGTTTTTGTTCCCTGGATACAACCCATCTAACCCAGATTAATTACCTGCTACACCAGTCTACACCCCTTCAGACAGCTGTAGCGTTTACTGACAAATCTACTGACATAGTTATCTAGTTTTATCTCCTTTGACGTTTTTGCTTTGAGGGATGATTTGCTTGTCAAACATAGAAACTCTCACCTATTCAATTCTTACATTGTAGTATTACATAAATATATTACTAATAGATTACCGATATCATGTTATTCTGATTTACCTTGTTAATATTGAGGAACCAGATGGTTTCATATACAAGGTTATTCTTTGCGGTTCACAAGTTTTGAATCAAATAAATCATAAGTTATGAATATGATCAGTGTGCCACTTTTGATATCTTGCATGTCTCAACAATGTTTGTGATCAGCTCTATATTATGCAGTTGTTTTACCTTGTACTATTTTAGCATCTTGCGCAGGCTTTCTGAACCAATTCAACAGCGGCTGCTGTTTTGTATGCATATAACTTCCTATTATATAACACAAAATTTAGGTACACTTATTTAGATTTTTCTGAGCTGCCATTTATGCTTTCACAACCACAACAGATTTCTTTATAATAAAATTATTTAGAGAGATCAGTTCCATGTACTGACTCTGAATGAAAACTTTTTATTTGCAATGTAAACCATGTGATCAAAATAAATGCTTGTTGAGTCTAGGACACTTTGCATGTTGAAAATGGTAATATAAACAGAACCAAATAAAACATCTCATCACCAGCGACAATGGATGTACATTTTGCAATTATCAAGAAATATCAACCATTCTTAAGAGTTATCTCAACACTGCTAACAAAAGAAAGCAACTGCTTTCTGACAGTACCTTTTGAGCTACCATCATATCAATCGTTAATGTTTATGTTTCTGTGAGAAACTTGTACTTTTCAAAAGTAATTGATAACTGACAGCAATAAATTGTTCTTAAGTCTGTGAAGAGTGAAGTTATGTTTTCCTGTTAAGAGTAAAAATTTGAGCCATCTCACACCAGTGTTGGTGTAGAAATATATCGCTACTTTTAGCAACTACCCGTGTTCCCTAAGAGTTATGTTTTTGCTATTGGCAAAATATGATAACTCCTTTTTGATTGTACACATTTGAGTTATTATCATTGCGATCACTGGTTTATTATAGATAAAGGATGAAAAGCCTTCAATTTTAATGTAAATAAACGTTTTTGCTTTTTTCCTCATTGCAACATCTTTTTCATAACTTCATATGAAATTTTAGCAAGACTAGAAAGTCATCTACCAATGATGTGACTGATTAGCATTCGGCTTGCAGCAATTTCAGGAATCCGAAGACACTTCTTTCATACAAAACTAAAACCAATCTTCTCATATTTTCCTCTATTTATCTCGTTTCCTCTCCACCTTTAAATCTTGTCATAACCAGTGTTCTAATTTGCTCAGGTACAAAGCATAATGGTTGTGTGTCAAAAAATATGGTGAATATATGGCTTCCTAGCTATTCCAATTGAAAATTCAGTAATGCTGTTTCCCTTTATGAAGTTCTTAAATGGTTATTGTTTGTCGATACTGTGAATCATTTCAACACAATTGAATAATTCAGCTCACCTTTTTAGTGTGAGTTTACTTAGGGATGAAATTGCACAAAACAAAGATATTTTGTCAAAAAGTATCAAATTTTTTCTATCATTTGCAATTGTTTTTCATGTTTGAGTTAATCTGACTGCGTAAATGTTTGAAAATTAAAATGAACAAAAATTGATTGCGGCTAAATTGTTAATGTCTCTGATTAAAATATGTAAGAATGTGATTATGACTTCTATAGTTGCAAATGGATCAACAGCAAGGAGATGTGTAAAGTTATGGCCACCCGTAATGAATTATTCGTTCATTCTTACCAAAGTCACTAAATGAACATAATTGCCTGAGTTGTGCATGCGCACCGAAACCGTCGACAAAGCGCTTTCAATTAGTTGAACAAACTATTAGCGAGCGCAAATTTAGCGGCCTTTGCCACTGGTGTAGTCCAAGACGTTTACAGCAATACACAATAAAAGTATCAGCGCAATTCAACCTAATGCATATGATCCAAATGCCTAGATGCGAAAATGGCAAATGTTTCTACAACAAAAAGTTTGCAGCTAAAAAAATGTTATGATTGAAAAAGAAACGATTTGTAGCCATAGTGTCCGAATGATGAAGAATCAACAGTAGCGCAATTTAAGTAGTGTAATCTAGGCAGTTGTATAGTATGTACTATGTCAAGCTGTTCTCATACTTTTATTGTGTGCCGTTATACATGTCTTGGACTACATAAATTGTAAAAACAGCTTGATTAGTGCTGCTAATAATTTACCAATTAAGCCAATTAAAAACGTTCTATCGACCATTTTGGTGTTCATGCACAGCTCAAAAAATTCTGCGAATTTTGGCCGAACAATTCGTTCATTTCATGATGTCCGTCGGAATGAACAAAAAATTTGTTACATGTAGCTGTACCTTAACGCTGTGACTGGAACGCAATAACAAATGTCAAATATGGCAACATAAGTGGCTAATGACATCATTTTACACTTTTTTCTTTGAGCCTTTTAAACATGATGAAATAAACATAAACATTTACTCCATCATAAAAAAACCACCTAAAGATTTTCTACAAAAATCTACCAATATTTTGGGCAAGTCTATTTTTAAGTATAGTGGATGCTTTTACAACATAAAGAATCGGTGCCAGGAACGTTTATGTTATATGGGTTTCAAGTTATGCAAACAGTAAAATACATGTTACTTGCCTTATCGGTTTGAACATCTTTGTAAACTCATCATTTTGGCCAAACGAAAAGAAAAACATGAGACCCTTCTTTTTAAATTGGGGCTGCCTCATAAATGCAGCAGCATTATTGGTTTGCATCAATAACTTTCCCTTTATTCTGATCAATTTCACTGGTTTCACAGACCATGTTCACGAGATAACACGATGAGATCAGATGTTCACCAGATCATGTTCACACCAGCAACTTTACGGCAAATTGATCGAGAGTGCTAACCTTTGACGATCATTTAAAACGGTTTGTTTATTATTTCTAAACAGCAAAGTCTATTGTACAAAGTTAAGCTAATAACCAAATATTTATACGTTCACAATAAAGCAAAACCAAAACAAATATTTATAATAAATAGAGTACTGCTGCATGTTTATCATCTATCTGTATCCAGGAGTCAAAGTTGTGATAGAAGATAACTTCTGACAATACTACAACTCTTGATGATCAGAGTTTTAGACAGACGATGTAAAACCTGCACAAAATGAACACCTTTAAAAATTGCACAGTTAACAATAGCACAGCTGACAATAGCACAGCTGACAATAGGACAGCTACCTATTATTTATTTTCTCGTTGCAATCTAACATTATATTACCACAAACGAGAAGGTCAAGGATGATGTATATATAATCTATATAAAGTAAAAAATTTTCACTCAAGTGTGCTGAGATAGGTTATCATTCGAATTGATTATGAGAGGTCACCCGGCATGACGTGCTAAGTTAAATTGAACGTTTTATGTAGTATGAAGCATAAACTTAACATGAATTATTTACGTTATCTGGAATTTACGCTTTAGGAGTTATGCATTATATGAACAGGTACTGTATTGTCAGAATCAGATCAGGAAACGTACATGTATAACAATTTAAATTAAAGATATTATTTTAGCACATTATTTTCAAAAGATTTGCTGGAAGCGTGATAAGGACATAAGAGGAGTTAAAGGTTTTTTGGCCCTAAATCTAATAATGCTTGCATTTAACTCTTTTGCTACCGTAAACCAATGTATCGGCTTATTAATAGGGTTTCACTTTTCTTTTTATTACGAAGCCCAAACATTAGCTAGAACAATCAAATTTGCCTTTAATGAATCGAAATTGTTGCCAATCGTGTAAACAATAGAGATTTTTTGACTTCCCAATTCATTTTTTTTTAAACGGAAAAAACAGATCTTCATTGTAACGGCAATAAGAAACACACTGCGCTGAAAACGGCAGAAATTTTCCAAAAGTGGGAGTAACTAAATAATGTTATACTTATTTGGAAAATAATGTGTTGTGAATAAAATGAATTTTACAGTAAAGCGATAACCGTTTTGATTCTTGAGATATTGGTTAAATACCAGGGGTTTATTGGCTTGCTCTAAAATCTGTTTGAATTGGTTCGAGCCAAATAATCCTTCGGTCAGAATTTAATGCGGTAGTTAAAGAATTAAATCAGAATTATTATTTCATTAACAATTGTGGAAACTGTGATAATGTGCTATGGAATCATTTAATTGTAAAGCAATATTTTTCTGAGCAGCACCAATGGTCTTGTTGAAATCGGATTATCACTGATAGTCAAAAACATAATGCGTAAAAATAATTAACATTCATACAAACAAATCACACTTCTGTTTTCCTACTATATATATAATAGTTAATAACAACAAATATTCAAACAATAGAAACAACACTGATAAAAGTCTATTAAAATATTTAGAGTTTTTGATGGATTGATCAGACACAAATGTTCATCACTAATTAAGGGATTTTCAAGTAACCTTTTTGTGAAGGAGTTCAACATCAATACTAAATTAAAAGTATCATGATCTCTTAAGTTTCAGCTGTTTTTGTAATCACTTGTATCTAGCGTAAAACCTAGGTTTCAGTGCCCCTTCATTCAAATGTTATCTCTAAAAAAAACGCTACTAGATGAAAAAGGTTGCAAAATATGCTGCCACTCTTCAATTAAATGCCACACCTAATATATTGTTAATTGGACATTCTGCATATGTGATCTTTATTAATCTACTGGCCGTTCTACCCGGTGTTGCCCGGGTAAGAAAAAAGTATTTGGACAGAAAATTGATTTGTTTTTTGTATATGACAACAATTGCTATTCTAACTTTCAAACTACATATCATGAGAGAAATGATCTGCGTAGTTCAGTTGAATTAGGAGAGAAAATAAAATCTACTGAAAAAGGTTTTCAAACTTTGTCAAACAACTGTAACTTTCAAACAACATATCATGAGGAAAAGGTTTTGTGCAGGACAACTGAATTAAAAATAAATAAAACCGCTGTAAAGGTTTTCAAACAGCTGTAAGTTTAAAATTTCATAACTTAAAAGAAATGTTTCGTCGAAACAAATTACAAAGAAAACAAAAATCCAATAGTGTTTAAATGTAAATGTAAACTCATTAGAGAGTAATGGCTAAATATATTCTATTTGGTTACGATTACACTCAAAAGTATTTTTCATAAAGTTATATGATTTCAGTTCTTTCATTGTTGGCATGCCGAAATTGGCTGGCAAAAATATTGTAGGCTATAATACATGTACATAGGGTCGAATAGCAACCCATAGTCATTATCTATTGCAATCACCTCTTAGTAAAAATTATCATCATTTTAAATCGTTCCCAAATACTATGTTAGCTTTGGTAACTGTAGGTACCTACAATGACTTAAGTGCATTTTTGGTTGTTGTTTGCAAGCTATAACATTACAATGTACGTACTACGCAGAGAGTTTTTACCTTTGAGACAGACATGCAGCCCAAACGCTAAATTTACCTTAAATGAATTTAATTTACTAAACACATATTTGAAAGAAATTTTAGTATTTATTTTAGTAAATTTCAAACTGTTACAAGAAATTTTATTATTTACATCAGCGAATCGTGTTTATTATAACAGACATCAGATGTACCGGATAACAGATACAGATAACTCACCATGGAAAATTTAGTGAGGGTATCTTTAAATAGCTTATATAATCGGTACACTAATAACCAAATTTGAAGTTCAAAATAAATTATTGGTGATTTCGTTGACAGCAGAAGTTTGCCCAAACAAAAAAAACGAAGAAGCATAGCGTTGCATATACCTAGTTCCCAAAATATTTCTAAACAAGGCATTGCAGCGTGTGGAGGCAATGCCAAAATAACTAGCATGAGTATGGGACATGCGGTATATGAAACAGTTATGATTACTAGGTCAATCTAGCTCAGTGGTAGAGCGTCTGGATAAGAAACTTGTGGAAGCGATTGTTGTAAGTTCAACTCCATCAGAAAGCAGAACTTCAATGTCAAGATTTTAATATCTATATAAGCTAGAATGCAGACAGGCAGATCCACAGCTAAAATTTGGTAAATATATATATATATATATATATATATACAGTAGATGCAGTATGAACAGTCTCTTGCATGAAAGTGCTCAATATTAAAATAGAGCGATGTAAAATTGAGTAAAATTACTGATGATTATTGCATGGCAATATGAAACTATTAGTAATAAAGTTGTTTTAAACTTAACTTTAACTTTCATTTTTACTCAATTTTATATATATATATATATATATATATATATATATATATATATATATATATATATATATATATATATACACACATGTATATAGATAATAAAAGTTGATTAGTAAAATATTTCCCCAAATGTCAAATGATGACTAAATAAAATCAATAAGAATTAATTATTTTATTTCAACCTTGGTTTTAGACTGTGTGAAGTCATTCGAAGTCATTAGAGTTTAAATTCAATCCACTGCCCTCTGAATCATTCATAAGGAATGTACAACCTATTGTGAAAGTTTAAAACGTCTTCATGTCTAATGAAAATACTATTTAAGAAAAGCATATGGCGTAGTAACAGCCTTTGTTATAGAGGAAAACAGTCCGCTTTCTTACTCAAAACTCTTTTGGTATTTTTTTCAATACTTTGATAGAGGCACCATCAAAGTTATTACACCATTGATGCCTCAATTTCTCTACTGGCTCTTTCAACTTTCTATTATCCCTGCACATCTCCTCAGCCTAATAGCAACACAAGCAGTTACAGTGTGGATAGAGTGATATAATGAATAAAAACAACTGGTAGTGGAAAAGTAAGAAAAGGGGAAAAAAGATAATTGAACTTTCTTTGTCAGTTTGGCCTGCACACTAGAAAGCACTTAAGCAATGTGTCTGGCTTTTTCACAATTTATTCAAGTTCTGTCTGTCTCTCTAACAATTGATTAACTTTCAGCCCAAGCTAAGACAATTCTTTCTCAGGGATAATCATTCCCTAAAGGGCAGTCATAAAATACATTGTCAAATCAATAACTAATTATCTAATAACATGGTAGTTCAAAAAGTGAGATGTTATGTATGGGAAAAAATGCAGTGCATGTTATGGTCATTTATTTTAGTATCGAGTTTTTAGACATAACAGATATGCTATGGAATGCATCTGCCAGATTGTTTTATACAAACAATGGAATGATTTTGACTATTAAATTTATTCAGAAATTTGAACAAGACTAACCGCACAATCTATTAACCTCTTAAGAGTTGTTCAAAGAGATCGACTTACAAATATGGATTTCCTAGCGGCTTTTTTCAAGACCCAAAATATCTATTATAGCCCAAGTTTTAGCATTTGAAGCACATGTTTCCAGTTGATATCTTGCAATGCCATTACTATTTATGCAGATTTTACGAATTGAAAAAACTGAAAAAAACTAAAACTTTTATAATTAAATAAAATTATAATTAAATTACAAATTGGTAATGTTTTATACGGGAATATGGGAAAATAATTCTCAGTTTATGAGCAAAATTATGAAAAAGCATTCCTTGTTTTGCACTGCATATAAAAATGGATACTTTTAGTTTTTTTATCTTGTGTGCATGAGAAAAATACAAAATGATCTTAAAACAGCAGATGGGAGTAGTAGAACATTACACATAAACTGATGTAGTTATTTCATTATATAAATAGGTCATTCATTTGTGTCAGAATTGATTACCTTTATACTCTATGTTTATTCAAACAAGAAAAGATGTAAGTTCATGCACAAGTAAGCTTTTAGTAAAAATATATGATTTATTACCCTGTTTAGACCTTCCTTTGTAAACATAATTGTTTGAATTAGAAGATAACTTCAAACAATCCGCTTTTATTGAAATAAATGTTTTAGCAATTTCTTTTATCTTAAAAACTCCTTTCTGCTGCAAAAGAGTTTGGGGCATTGATGCAGATCGTAATAAACCGACAAGTATTAAACATGCAAATTTTGGTATGCTTTTTTGCAACACAATAATAATGTCAAAATTAGAAACTGCTTCTCAAGTGAGAAGTCCATTGAATGGATCAGAAAGCAATATACCCACAGTGCCTTTCAATTCTATCAGCCTAGTGAGGTGGTACTCATTTTTATCAAGATTGAGTATGCCTTCACTGATCGCGGATTCATAAACCAAAACAGACATTAAAGGAAAATCGCTTTTTTTCCAAAATATTAAAAGTTAATTGGCTTGTGAAAATTAAACTACTCGCTTTTAAATGTCAATATTTCAAAATTGTTTGAAAGGTAAAATAGTGTCAGATAGTCTATAGGAGTAGATTGCAAGGTAGGATCAACAGTATTGGTGTCATGTCTCTTGTCATGTGTGATGTTCAATATTAAAGTTCGATTTGTTTTGATTTCTAATCAGCTATTCAAAATCAAGGAGTTATCTACTCATGACAAAGGTAAAACATCAAAAAGAACAAAACAAATACTTGCTATTAATATTTAGTGCCAAATCCTTCTATTAGTGGACATAATTTTCCTCTCAAAAAAAATTTAGATAGATGGATGGCTAAACCTTGTGGCTCCTGATATAAAGTTTCTGTTACCATCAAACCTAATAAAACAGATAACGGAAGACTGCGGATCAACTGTAATGTGGTGTTTTCAAGTTTTCAGTTTGTTATGAAAAGGGTTCTGTTGCTTTACCGGGTTTGAACCCGCAGGAATCTTACACCCAAAATGAGAATCATAGATGTGTACCATCAAACGATTAATGATGGTCAGGGCAGTTTGAAAAAGTTTTAAAAAGGCTGGTTAAAAGCGGTAGTGAGAGCGAAAAAAAAAGTGCAAAGAAAAAGAGAATGAAAACAAAATGAAGACAAAATTAGAGCTAGCACCTATTTTATGTGGGAATCTAAACCACACCTTAAAAATCAACATTTGTTTTAGGTGTGCGGTAAGTAAGCAAAATTCATTTCAGTTAAATGTAAAGCTTATGTTATGTTACATACCGTCATTAAAGTGTAGCGTACCAAATGTGTTAATGTGAGGCCTCTTTTACACCCCTTTTATCTGTTCTGTTTGTTTAGAAAGTATGAGCTTCATGCAGTATTTCACATAACATGTTACATCTCATTGCAGAATGTAACCAGTTGATATTTGTTACTTTGTGAGCATTGGTAGTAAACTAGACCAACTAAAACGCGTTCCATCACAATATCTTGTTTTAGGGGTTGTTTTCAAAGTATTGAAACAAAATAATTTTTATTTTGTTATTTCATATCAGAAATATTGCATTAAGATACAAAAGAATTGATATACAAGTTCAGTTCTAAAACGCATTAAGATCAAATTTTGAGCTAAACTTTGTTAAAATGCACTGTTAGATAATTCTTAATAAGGTTACTAGGCTTGACCAAGATCTGAATCCGGGATCTCTCGCACCCAACACTAAAAGCATACCTTGAACAACCATGAATGATAACAGCAAGCCCGTATTCTCTGAGGCGGCTGGCCGGCTGAGCCGCCTCAACAATTTGGGAATTTTTCACGACTAAGTACAGTTAAACTCGGATAACTCGATGAAACTTTACGGATTTGTTAAAATGTTAAAATGAACGGATTTGTTTGGTCAGTTCCAACGCACTGATAAATTGCTTCAGATAACTCAACCTCAACATCATTTACATAAACAGTTATTTGCCCAACAGTTATGGAGATGGTTTTTATTGCTGTAGAATATCACTTGTTCCAAGCCATAGAGATAAATATCAACCTTTAGTAGTTCTTAGTCGTCGTTATTATCATCAGCGGCAAAATATTCTTGTTAACAACCTTTATGAAGGTTTGCAAAATGTCAAGTTTTAACAAACATCCGCTTGGCCATGTCTCATCAAAAGCGTGAAAACCTTTGAATGAACTTAAAATAAAATCGGCAAAATTGATATTTGTAAATACGCTCAAAAAAAAAAGATCTTTTTTTTCTGAGTGTTTTAACTGCGGTCAAGTTTTGCCTATTCAATCTAAAAACCTCCCGGCAGTCACATCACCTAAAACAAAACAAATCTCAAAAAATTAAAAAATTGTTGATACTTTTAGAGAAAATGATTAAACCTTCACATGAGAGGCCCGGCTGACGCCCTACACGAGAAAAACCTGTTGGGGGCCTTACACCGCCCCCAGGTGTTCATAACTAGTCACCTAACATTAGCTGCCCCAACTTACGACCTGTGAATACAGGCCTGGATAACACAGAAGGCTACTAGTATAATTCAATGTCAAATAATTGCATTATGCAACTGCTGCAATAATTGAATTATTCTAAATATAATTCAACGTTGCAATAGTCATGAACAGGTTCAGTTAAAAGAGCTAATGATTCTTCTACCTCTTTGAAAATTTTATCGCCTTTTGCAATCACTCAAATTAGGCATTAGTTACCCAAGCAGCAAATACATGTATGTTCTGTGACAATGAAAGATTCTCACAAGACTGCAGACTAGTCATGTACCCAAAATGTAATACTTAACATAAAATGAATTTATTTAAAGACAACACCCAGCAGAAAAATGGATAGTGTAAACAGCTCCAATTTGTCAATTTCGTTCAGACCAATTATCCTGATAAGAGTGACAACTCAAAATTATAATTTGTTAAAATAAATAATATTAGTTAATATATACCTGGGTTAGGGCTAAAACTCTGAATGTATCACTTACCCTGTAGGTCATCATTGCTGCCTATCACGATAAGTTTAGCATACTAGTGGGAAGCCATTCTTGGTGCAGAAACCGGAAAGTACAGCATGGCCCCTTTAGGATGCCAGTTGAAATGTATCATAGGCTCGTGCAACTTGGTCTGTTGAGTAGTTAGAATTTATATGTCAAAGTAGCCGAGTGTAACCATCTAGAGAACCTTCTGAAACAAAATGTTACAAAAGACATAAACAATGATTGAATTAAAAAGCTGAGGAATTCAAGCGTAAGCAAATCGTTCAAACTGTCAGCATAAGGAAATGATAATTCACCCTACTCATTTTTAGCATAACACTTTCTGTGTGATAAATAATATATTAGCATGTGCTCATTTCAAAGGATTGTAAACTAGTAAGTTGCCTGTAGATTAATTATCATTTGCTGGGTCAACCATGTCTGCAGCCATCCCTAGCAAAAGATGACGCAACTTATAATACAATAATGTTTTGCTGATATAAGTATTTTTAAGCATTCTTCACTACAGCGACCTCTCAACTATGCCATTTTAGCTCCAAAATTAGGCGACTATTATTTCTTATTTTTAGTTGAACTAACCAAGCCCTCAAATATTATTCTGTACCAGAATAACTAGGTTTATGATTTTCAGTGGTTCTTACGTCTTTTTAATGGGGAGCTTCAATAGTAAAACATCACGAACGCCTGTAGCCAACATGGAGAAATGGGACCTATATAGTTCAGTTCTCCGTCTATTGAACATAGATAATTGATAATGAAGAATAACTTCAAAAAGTCTGGAGGATAAGTTTCAAAAGAAGCTTTATCAGTTTATAATTGGTGTTGCCTGCCATAAACGACTTCCAGTTTGCAGTGAGAACACGCATTACTTAGTGGAAAAGAATATAATTTTAACTCAGGAACAGAACAATGACATCATTAAGAATCATTAGATACTAAAATACACTTAGCCTAACCTTGCTTTATTAAATATGTTTCTATGAGAGGGGAGTGAGTCATACCTACAAGTATGAAATACAAAGACAACCGATGTCAGAGCCGAGGCAGCTTTTTGGCTCTCTGCCTGGTTCCATATCAAACTAAATATAAACAAATTAAATACTTACTAGTTTAGCTGATAGCAATGAAGATGGAGGTAAGCAGCCGCGCAACTAGTGAGGTCATCTCGGCACATACTTTTCTTGTGAACTTTAAACAGTGATCAACTTTTGTCAATTTGACTTTTAAAAGTTTTGAGCTCTCAGATCACCTCAATTTCTAAAACTGTATCAAATAATAGAAAAATAATGATAGTGTCTACTAATGGGGTGTCCACTGTATAATTGATGAGACTAAATATAGGAGTGTCTACTGTACCATTGGTCAGACTGACCATACGGGTGTCTATAATTGTATCATTGATGAGACTAGTCATAGGGCTGTTTACCTGTATCATTGATCAGACCAACCAAAGGCGTGTCTACTGTATCATCGAGGAGAATGAGGGGAACTCAAAAAATCCATTAGCGATATTTTCATTAGCTGCATGCTGAATAGCTTTCTTTGGATCTTTTATATGGTTCTTTTTACACTGTTTACCAATTTCAAGTGTTTCTCAAGTTGGGAATGTTCCGTAATTTGATGCATTTGCGGTTTTTTTCTCTCACACAATGCTTTAGCTTTGAAATCAAAGGTATTAATGGCACTACATAAGTTTATTTGAATAAAGTAATTTGGTTGCGCAGGCAACAAAAGTCACACAGACAACACATTTAGATAAATAACAATAATTGTTGAATATTGAAAGACTTTTTGTTACAATATGAAAAAAAATATAAAAATTTAAAAACAGTTCTCTAGACAGCTATCAATATCATTCAAATATAATACTAGCCTTGAGCACAAGTCTAGACCCAATTAACCACAATTTCTTCAGTACAAATTAAATTGTTGCCACATAATACCAGCTAGTGTAAAATATATCTTATAAGTAAAACCTATTTACATTTCCTTGTCCGATGCAGAGTGAGCAAGCAGCAGAAGTTAGTAAAATATACAAAACATAGGAATGCAATATGCGCTTTCCAGTTGCATAAGAAAAATCATTTTTATCAGAAAGAGTTGTCCTTTCCACCGGTCCACGTCTCTAAGTACACATCGAGGCACTTTTTGTCAGCAACCGTGAAACTGTTTGTCAAGTCTCCGGTTTTACCTGCAAAAATTATTCATTTATATAAGCAAATTCATACACAATATCAGTAAATACAAGATGCTTGGTAACAAGCATTATTGAGTTGAGAAAAAAGCCACTGCAGGAGAAGCTAACTTATCAGGCAAAGGGAATTGTCTTAACTATTTACCAAACTTGAATGAGTCCATTTCAGACAGTTCTATAGACTATATCATCTCATCTCAGTTTTTGTACGAAGTAAAACTAAAACAAGTTATTTGAGGCATTTTTGGATCCGATTCCGAACACTTCCTGAAAAATCTTGCTCTCATTATCTTCTTTATTGGATCATCCTATGCAGATGATTTTGTTTTTGTTTGTAAAATGATGGATTGTATTTTGTATTTGATGTAGTGTTATATGGTAACAAAGATTTAACAAATTGCTGTGCATTTTAATTTCACAAAATAGAAGTGAAGCTTATTCTGCCATAAGCCGGGTGTCCGGATCTCATGATCTACGCTGAGTGATGCCGATCATAATTTCTAAAAAGAGGTTTTCCAATAGGATTTGCTTTCTCAACCACTCTACATAGACATTTACATAGCTTTGAAGATAGATTTAAAGGTGCCTTGTTGATGTAACATTCACAGACTCATTTAAACCTATGACATGCATAATTACCATAGGAGTTGCCTTCTCAACCACTCTACATAGACATCAATAAAGCTTTTAAGGTAGTTCTCAAGGTGCCTAGCTAATGTAATACCCGCAGACTCATTTATACTTACAACTTTAAGAATAGCTTTGGTATCATAGCCTTGGGTAGACTTTCCTTGTTTCATCTTCAAAAAGCTTGTAGCTTCAGCAATCTCTTGAACTAGTTCTGGAGATCTGTTGGTGCCCATGAACTCATTTAGCTTTTGGCTTTTTCCTATTGGATCGTACAAGCACATATAACTACTGCACAATCAAGAAAAAGATGCCGCTGATGATCTGAATACGACATTTTTCTTTGGAGAGAGATGCACTTGTATACCAGTTTACATTTTAAAAACTGATTTAACGGAAATGAGAATAGATGTTTTATATCAACTGGAATAGTCAGTTTCCATGTGTCAAATTGAGTGGGAGTTACCCGCTGCCGACAAATTTACATTCTACCCTACCAAAGACTCAGAGTTGCACTATATAAAACTTTTAACGGGGGCCGATGTAGTCCTAAACCAAAATTTGTAAAACTAGACTCACTTCGGGGTCACAACCACCATTCAATTCACATGTAGACAACTAGTTGCACTAACTAAGCCAAGATGTCTGAATGCAATTGATCACAATGCTTATTTGGTTTAGCTCCACTGGGGATAGCATAGCTAAGTGTTATTGATTCGCACCAATTAGCAGTGAGTTTTCCTATGATGCTGAAAAGCATAGGAGAAGCACTCTCATAGTGCAAAAGCAGTTTCATAGCAAATAGTGAATGCTTTCACACCGATTTAGCGAAATGAACCATGTTCTATTGCCTTCAAATTTTACCGTTTCTATGAATCAGAGTGAAAGCAACTCCAAATCCATTCGAAGCATGGAAACAGTGTATACGTCTTGCCTTAGCAGTTTGTGCACTGCGCCGGTTGAAGCAACAAATAGTAGAGACACCTAGTTTACCAAATTTTATCATCTATTTCCTTTAATTTATTGTAAAAACTGTTAATAGAATAGCAAAATGGAGTTATGTTATCTTCTTCAATAAAGTCAGCATTGCTTTCTAGTAGCACCAGCCCAATGTTGGCTGCAATCAGCTAAAAGTGACTACAATGAGCCACTCATTAGCCGACAAATTTTACCAAAGTGTAGTGAATGTGTGGCTGATACTTTATCCTTTACATGTATATACTCAACAAACTCAAAGAAGTTCCCAAATGGCCTGTCGTCAGCCTAGAGAAATATTTCAACTTATTTGCTCAGCATAATTTTTTTCAGTTTTTCAATTGGCTGGCCAATCATGTCCCACTACAAGCCAACCAAAAGATTATATATAACATTTCAATTTTTTTCAAAACCAAACTCACTAATATGAAGTTAGACTAGGTAGACTAGTTCACTGAAAATACATTAAAACTATGATTTTTTTTTATTTTATATGATATTGAGCAGAAAACTTGTGAGTTTAAATAGAAAGCTTCTAGCACAAGTGGAGAATCTAGCTAGGCCACCCTGCCTAGTGTAAGTGCATAACAAATATTTTTTTTAAACTACGAAATTAAATTCAAAAGACCCAGCAAAATTATTCAACCTTAAGTTTCTACATTTACAGCAAAATTATTGGACACCTATGATGAAATGATCCAATTTTTAATTCCTAGCATCTAACGATCATGATTTGGAGGAAAAACTAGAATTATTTTCTCACGATAAATCTAACTTCTAGTTTACTTAGGTTATTGAAACTTTAGTAGTAGCCTTATCCATCAGGAAGCAATTATCCTTACCATCACGGATTTGAAGACATTTTGCAATGGTGAATTACTTAAAATGGCTGTTGGCTAACATTTACTTGTACAAAACTTTTTAGAAAATTGCCTATTTTGCTTTTGTGTCAAAAGTCATCTGCAACATACTAAACAAAGTTTCTATGCAGCTAATCTCATTATAAGTGATTTTAGTAACTTTCTAAGGATACAAGGAAATTCCAAGCATGGGAAAGCAACTGCTGTTGTTAAGGACTACACACTTTTAAAATCTTACCATCTGAGACTCCATGTGGAAATGTGATAGGCAAACGTACTTTGGATTTCTCAGAACTAAAATACAGAGGGAAAGAGTAGAAAGAATGTAGTCATGGTAAATCCATAGAGCTAAACATAGAGCTAAATATGCAAAGTTGACAATGAAGGATGTAATAAGATGGTTGCTAAATATTCTGTTGGAGTAACAATAAGCACAGATCTACATATCAATTCAAAACTATGGAAATATAACTCTCTGTAATTGTTTCAAGCAAAAATCAAAAGTTAAAAAGAAGTTATCTTTTCAGAATTTGTTAGTTAGTCAGAGTTAAACGTATGACGTATTAAACGAAAATACAAAATGTTTTGTAGGTGAGAGATTTGTGAGAGCTAAAAGCTGTGGCAATAAAGCGGAGATAATATGGCTGTGCACAAATATTCTATAAAGTGTTCAGGTAGTTGATCACTGTCATTGTTAGAATGTTGGGTTACTAAATCATGAATTAAAACTTGTATGGAAAGGAATAATTCACGTCTAGCAGTAGTTTCCAACAGACAGAAGGACATACACAATCTTATTACAGTAAAGACTTGAAACTTGGTAGAGGCATGGCACCTAGGGACAATGTAAAATTATACATGTGGAGTGTACCATGTACTAGAACCATAAGGTGTACCAATAAAGCGTGTAGAATAACTATATGCTCATTGTTTACTATAATAAGAGCCATGTATGTCCGTCTGAATCTAAAGTTTCATGTAAGTTTGCAGTGCATGATATGTGAAATCTCAGCCATCTACTTTGTGGTCAGATATGCTAATCACTTCTCCAATTGCTCTAACCTCTATCAAAAGCCACAGGCCAGAAGTTGAAACCCTGTCACTGCGGGAATTTTGCAAAACATTGCATTGTGCTGGATTTGAACACACAACCTTCAGCTTAGAGGACTGACACTAACAACTTAGCCAATCGATGAACCACTGACATTCCAAAATAATTTTACATTGAGTTATCACACCTGCTGATCGCTCACAACTCCCCAGATTCCAAAAGTACTACTAAATACAAAACTATAGTACGAGAATGAGTCGGACAGGTGGTTATGTATGCCAATTGTCGCTGGTTTGACTCCTGAACAAAACAATCTACTGCAAAACCTCAAAATGTTGCTGAAAAGATGGATACTGATCGTATTATAGCAATTGTTAGTAACCTGGCCGTCCAGACTGTCATGATGGATTGTCAGGTGTGTCGATAAAACCAAAATAATAAGCATGTTCTAACTATTCCAAAATTTTGAGAGGTGAATGTTTAGCCTAAGTGGTTGTGTGCTGGGCTTGTGAACTAAATGTTGGAAGTTAAACCCATGTGTGGTGAAATATTTTTTGCTCTATTTCCGTGGCTGCAAACAAACGGACAGGTGCAGCTCTTGTTATAGTGAAAACCAGCTAAAATGTGTCATATGGCAATGCTAAACTTTATAACAACTGATCTGATTAATTCAAGTAACAACACTGGTAAGGGGTGTTGAGTCCTCTTTGAGAGAGTAAGGGTTTGTCATCATTGAGTTTGTTCACAGGAGACAAGTGCATCATGCAGAGAGCTTTAGACTCCTTTATGTGATCAGAGATACCTTAAATTACCACGGTCGTTGTCTCCTACCTCATTTTGATTCCTGAAATATTTCCTAAAATCTTAAATTGTGAGACTTTTACAAATATCAGCACTTGATAATGAACTAGTTAATATTTAGGTTTTTGATGACAACTTTCAATTTTTTTCAGTCGCAAAAAGTGTTAATTTATTTGTGAGAATACAGAAACCTTTTTGTACTCTACTCTGTAATATGCAGCCTCGCCTGGGCTCTGATATTTTATAAACTCGCTAACAGTAGTCGGTGTGTATGTTTGTTTTTGACATACACACCGACATACACACACAGATTACATGTATATGAGGGTGAAGTTTGGATAAAATCAGCAAAAATGTGGAATCACAATACAACCGCGCAGACGGACAAAAACCTGCTCGCACGCGCGCACGCACGCATACCTTCATACACACACGCACAAACAAACATGCACATCTGCATATTCGTGCCTAGGCACACGTATACACGCATATACACACATATACAGACACACACATGCACGCACGCACACACGCACACACATATATATATATATATACATTATACACATACATACACACACCAACACGCATATATGCACCCATATACACGCTTTTACACACGTATACAGACACCCAAACACACATATACATTATACACATACATACACACACCAACATGCATGCACGCACACACGCAGATACACAAATATACACACCCATACACACATACATACACAAAAAGGAGAGATTGGGTTTTATCAGTAGAGATTAACTTTCTGTAGCAATAAAAAATTGAATAAATTTGATAATTAATTAAAATATGCGCTGGAAAAATAGAAATAGGTACACTTTAGAAGGAGAGATTTAGTTTATGAACAGAAAATTTTATATTTGATATTTTGCCTTGTTGGAAGAAGTTCATAGGAAGCAGTTCTGAAACCAAATTTTTTAGCAATCCGACAGAGAGCATGAACCGTATGCAGGTGAAGTTTAGATTTTTGGTTTTAGACTTAGAAGTTTGGTTAAAATCAGCAAAGATGTGGAAACAGATGACGTTAGTGCAGACTGACATACACGCACACATGTACAAACACACAGACATACAGTCACACACTATCACACACGCAAGCACACATGCTAAGTATTAACACATATGCAAGCAGGCACACACATTCCACACATCCCACACACACATACACGCCCACACGCACACACATGCACACACTAAAATAGACATGTACACAAGTATATGCCCAGATTTGAGATTTTTTCCCAATCAAGTTGTTTTTGTCCTATAATTTGATAAATTAGCTGTTTTTATTCTCATACAAATTTTAGGCTCTGAAGTCAAAAAAAAGTCATTATGTTAGTTTAATTGAATAAAGTAATTAGCTCACACAGGCAGCAAGTGTCACACAGGCAGCACATCTAGATAAATAACAATACTGGTCATATCTTGAAAAAAATCTCAGTTATATGGTACAAACAATTACAAAAAAATTTAAAACAGTTCTCTAGTCAGTTATCAATGTCTCTCAACTATATTACGAGCCTTCAGAAAAAGTCTAGACCCAGTAAAGAATAATCGTTTCAGCATGAATTAATTGCTTTCAAGAAATACCAGTTAGTGCATACTGCATAGAGAGGCTAAACTTTGTAAGTAAAACTTATCTACGTTTCTTTATCTAGTGCAGAGTTATTGACAGCAAAAGTTAATAAAATATATAAAACATGGGAATGCAATAAGCTCTTTGAGTTACAATTTAAAAACAAGTTAATTCATATCAGAAAGGGATATTCCTTTCCACCGGCCTACTGCTCTAATTACGCATCAAGGCGCTCATTGTCAGCCACCGTGATGTTGTTTTGCCGGTGTCCAATTTTATATGCAAAAATATCTTTTATTTATATAAGCGAGTCCATACACAATATCGGTAAATACAAAACTTCTTGTGACAAGTATTTGATTTGAAAATGCTCCTGCAAGGGAAGCTAACTTCTCTGAAAAAGGGAATTATCTAAACTATTCACCAAACTTCAAGGAATCCTTGTCAGTTGTATTTTAGGCTGTATTATTCAATCTCAGTGTTTGTACAAAGTGAAACTGAAACAAGTTATTTGAGGCATTTTTGTATCATTTTTGGATTTTCTATATTAACTGCAATAGTTATGTTTTGATCAAACTTCTTCTGTTTGCTTGTTCTCTGACTACTCATAACTCCAGGACTAACACTGTGTTTCCATGTGTCAAATGGGTTCGGAGTCGCCTACTGCTGACGAATTTGCACGCTACTTTCAATGAATCAGAGTTGCACTATATAAATATTTCAGCAGTTCACAGTGCATTCTTAAAACAAAACTTGTTAATGTAGACTCACTTTTGGGTTAACATCAGTTTTCAATTCATGCAGCCAACAAGTTGCACTAAGCAATGATATCTGATTCATGATTGATCGTAGTGCTGCTTTTTTTAACCTCCCCTGGGGATAGCTTAGCCTAATATTATAAATTCAAATCAACCAGGAGTCAGCATTTCTACAAATTCATGTTGATGATGTTCACACTAATTTAGCAAAGCAAAATATTTTCAAACGCATTCAAACTTAACCTTTTCTAGGATTTGGAAGAAAAGCAACTCCGAATTCATTCTAAGCATGGAAGCATGTTGTGTAAATCCTGGTTTTCAGGTTATGCAACGCACAGGAATAACACATAACAAATAGCAGAGACACTTATAGTTTCTAAGTTCGAAGCTAATTCTGAGTTACAACTTCGTCGTAACAATTTGCAAAATAATTGCACGTTCGGGTTATCTTATCTTTTTCCAAAGGGTTAGCATTGCTTTCTAGTAGCACCAGCACAAAACTAGCCACAATCAGATCTAAGAATATACAAATCAACACTCGCTAGCAAATAAAACTTACCAAAATCACTCAGTTTCAATGCGAAATCACACCTTGAAGTTATCTTTTCTTATGTAATGTAATTACTGCCTACTAGTAGCACCTTCACATAGTTAGCCCCCAGAAAATCTAAGAAAATACAATGATACACTCTATTGCACATCAAACTTATAAAAACCACTCGTAATGTTTTCCAAAAGAAATAGCACATCAGAGTTATCTTACCTTCTTTCATAGAGTTAGCATTGCTCACTAGTACCACTAGCACAAAGTTGGTTTCTATCAGCCTAAATGTGAATACAATGAGACACTCTTTAGCGGATCATGCTTACCATAATGAGGTCTTCATAATAAATGAAGTGATTGTGTGGCTGGTCCTTTATTCCCCACATGTAGTCGACCAACTCAAAGAAGTTTCCAAATGGCACATCGTCATCATTTGTTCCATGTTTCCAACAATAAATGCAGATAAACCTTTTTATATATTTGCTCAGCATCATATTTTCCATGTTTCCAACTTGTTGTCCAATCATGTCCCACTACAAGCCAAATAAAACATACAGTATGACATTTCAGTTTCTTGTCAAAACTGAACTCAGTAATATGCAGTTAGACTCATTAGACTCTAATTCACAGGAATTACCTTGAAATTCTTTTGTGTTTTTATTTTATCTGATACTAATAAAAAAACGTGTAAGTTCCGATAGCAAACATTTAGCACACATGGAGAGTTTAATTAGGCCAACCTGCCTAATGTAACTGCACTACAAATACTTTTTTTAAATTATGAAATTAAGTTCAAAATACAAAGCAAAGTGATTTTAATTTAAGCTTTTACATTTACATCCAAATTATTGGACACTTACATTGAAATGATGTAACTCCCAATTCCTTGCATTAATCATTACAATTCAAAGGAAAAACTGAGAACATCTTCTCATGATAAATATAATTTCTAGGTTAGTTAGGTAACTGAAAACTTAGTAGTTGCCTTGTCCATGAGAAAGCAATTCTACAAAACATCAAAGGTTTGAAGAAAACTCGCAATGGTAAATTATTTAAAATTGCTGGTTTCTAAAAGTTTTTTGTACAAAGTTTAAAAAAAAAAGAATTTTTTTGGTAATGATAAGTCATGTGCAACGTATAAAGCAAAATTTTTATGCTCTCAACTTCATAATAATTTATTTTGGTAACTTTCAAGGAAATATAGGAATTGATGCATGAAAAGACAACTACTTTAGTTAAAGACTATTTTAAAGCTCACCATCTGAGACTCCGTGTGGAAATATGAGAGGCAAGCATCATTTGAATTTCTCAAAACTAAAATAATGAATGTTATAGTAGAGAGAATGTAGTCATGGTAAGTCTATAGAGCAAAACATAGAGCTAAACATGCAAAGTTGACAATGGCTGTGGTGGTAAGATGATTGCTATAAATTCAGTTGGTGTAGCATAAAACAAAGATCTACATAATAATTCAAGCCTGCCAACAGATATAATTCTTTGTAACTGTTTTACCAGATGATAAAAGTTAAGAGGAATTTATCTTTTCAGATCCAATCAATTAGAGTTATTATTATGACAGTTTAAACTAAAAAACAAAAATTTGTTTGCAGGTTGGGTGACTTTTTACAGCTCATGAGCTGTGCTGATAAAACAAAGAGAATAAGACTGTGCACAAATATTCCATAGAGTTTAGGTGGTTAATTGGTATTGGTGTTAGAGTGTTGGGCTACTGACTCATGAGTTCAAATTCTATGGGAATGAATGTTTTACATCAATGGGTAGCTTCTGGCAGACAGAATGACATCCACGCTCTTATTACAGATATGACTCATACCCTGGTAGACTCCAATACCATGTGAAATCATATGGTATCTCAATAAAGTACAGAGAATAACTACATGCTCAATGTTTAACATAATAATAGCCTTGTCTATAGGTCCAAAGCTAGAGTTTTATGTGAGTAAGATTGCATTGTGCAGGATTTGAACTCTCAGCCATCAGCTTTGTAGACAGATATGCTAACCACTTCACTAACTGCTTCCATCTCTAACAAAACCCACTGACCAGAAGTTTAAGCCCTGCTACTGCAAGAGGTTAGGAAAAACATAGCATTGACCTTGATTCAAACCCGCAACTGTCAGCATGGAGAAATGACACTAACAAAGGAGCCAATCGATGATCCGCTGGCACTCCAGAATATTTATACATTTACTTGTTACACTCGCTGATCACTCGCTGTGCACAAGACTTCAAGGGTACTAATAATTTTTAAAGTATGACAAGAAAATCATTGGGGCAGGTGGGAGTATGACAGGTGGGGGAGTATGACATGTGGATATGCCAAATGTTGCCGGTTCTATTCCTGAACAATGCAATCTACTGCGCAACCTCCAAACATGGCTTCAAAGGATGGCCATGGCTCATGTTATAGTACATTTTAGTAGCTTAAAAGTCCATAATGCTATCACTATTATTATAGAAAATTCTAGTACCCTGGCAGTCCAGGGTGCCATGAGAGATTGTCAGGTGTGTTGATAAATCCCATAGAATAAGCATGTCAAAAGTATTCTAAAATTCTGAAAGGTGAATGCTTAGTCAAGGTGATTGTGTGCAAAGTAAGTTTTGAAAGCTAAAATCTTGTGTGGGGCATTTTTCGTATTCTCTTTATGTGGCTTCACACAAACAGAAGAAAGCAGCTCTTGTTATAGTAAAAACCAGCTAAACATGTCATATGGTGATGCTAAACATCTGAGCTGGTTAATTCAAGTAACAAAACTGGTACTTGAAGATGAACTTACATAAAATTATTAGATTTTATTAGGAAGTATCGGTAGTTGTCTCCCATTTACAGTTGTTTTTGAGCATTTTAACCACAATCAAGTTTGGTTGATTTTAATATTGAAGCATCTTAGCTGTCAGATCATCTCAAACATCAAAAATAATTGCATATAGTAGAATAATTTCAATATTTTTCTGATAAAGTTTACTAATAAAATTTATTGAATCCATGTAAAAGTTCATTGTTAAAACATTCTGCACCGGAAACTGATTTACATTACATGTAGATGCTCTCTTGAATAAAGCTTAGTTTTTCTTATGCTGTCATGCAGCTATAAAGAAACCAATGACATACTGCTTCTTGTCAGAAAAGCCATATTTAAGCTGAAAACCTTTACTATAATAAGAGTTGTGTTCTTCCGATAAAAGCATTGCATCACAGATTGTTTCATCCTGCAGCATTAAGCTCTGCCAGATAGCTACCACCAATTCACTGAATTTAAGTGTAAGTTAATCTTCGGCTAAACTAGTATACATGAGGCTCTTACTGAGAGGTTTTCTAGTTATGCTAAACCTTTGAAAAAGCCTCAAATCTGTAATGGGAGTTGAGCTCTTTTGGAAAGAGGAATGGTTTTTAACTGTTTTATGTGTTCAGAGGTACCTCAAAGTACCATAGTCATTATATCTTTCAGAAAGTGGGTTCCTGAATTTTTTTTTTAATTTGTAAGTGGACAGAAATTTATAAACATAACAATTTCTAACAAAAATAGTTTATATTTAGATTTTTGATGACAACTCTTAAATTGGTTTTCATACTTGAAAAAAGACGATTTATTTGTGAGTTTAAACCCCTCTGTATTCCATTATGTAATATGCAGCCTCATTTGGGCTGAAAGTTTTTTAAAAACTTGCTAGCAGTAAGCCTGGCAATTCTCGAGACTTATTTCATTCTCCATCAGATAGCACAAAAATAGGTGTCCTAGACAGGGTTTTGAAACCAAACATTTTTAGCCATTTGGCAAAAAGTACAAAGCACATTACTATAAAATTTGGAAAATCTTGACGCACACACAGACATACCATACCATACATACCACAGACATTGGTGGTGAAGTTTAGATAAAATTACATAAAAACTTAGAAACACAACTATCACACCCACGAGCACACGCACACACGCGCACACACACGCACACACACCTACACACACATGCACGCACACACACACACGTACGCACACACACACACAGATGCACATGTGCGCACGCACACATGTTGACAAACATGCACACATGCACACATGCACACCTACATGAACACACACAAACACACACAAATATCACATGTGCGCGCACACACGCACACATCACAAGTGCCCACACACACGCACACTTGCACATGCACACTCACATACACACCAACACATTCACACACATACAAGTGTACATATGTATTGGCACATGCACACCTGCCCACAAACACACATGCACAAACACGAATGACAAAGTAAGTTTTATTAAAAGAGATTATATTTCTGTAGCAATGAAAGGTGGAATAAATTGAATAATGAAATAAACTATACTCTGGATAAATCGAAAAAGATTAACTTCAAAAGGAAGGAGTTCGTTTAGGCACAGTAAAATTTTGTATCAGATCCTGTTCCTTATGTGAAGAAAAAAGATACCGCGATGAAGTTTCGAACTACTAACTTAGATTTTTGTAGCTACCATTTTCGGGTAGCTTGTCAACAGAAAGTCTTTTGAACTTAAGTTTATAGTTTTCAGCGGCGCATATGTGTCGTCAAATGCATCAGCATCAACAATCATAGCTGCGATCTTTACAGAACCATCTGCACGGGTGACTTAGGTTTGGTTCCTCTCCCACCTCTAGAATGCGCTGGTACTTCCATTTATTTTATAAACATCTCTGAATGTCATAATCGAGTTGAAGTTATGTCTAAGATATCAGATTTAAATTTGAAGTCTTATAAACATTTAATTTTGAATCAATTCACAAAAAATACATTCTAAGAGTTCTGAGGACCAAGTTAGAAATTAAAATTGCTGCATTAGCTTGCCTAATAACAATGATTACTGAACAAAGCAATCTGCGGCCCAACATCAAAAGCTTAACTTTGAACAGGAGAAAAGACTGGCAGGGCTATTATTATTATAGAAAAGACAAATATCCTGGCGGTCTGGTGTGACATGACAAATTGTCAGGTGTGTCAATAAAGCCAAAGATTAAGCATGTCATAAGTATTCCATGATTATGAAAGGTGAATGTTTAGTTTAGGTGATTGTAAGTGAACTAAATGTTAAAAGTTAAAACCCTGTATGGGGCAGTATTTTTCACACTCTCTTTCCAAGACGTCACACAGACAGATGGATGCAGGTCTTTTCAATGTAAAAGCAAACAAAGATGCGTCATACGGTGATGCTAAACTTTGTAAAATATAGCTGAGCTGGTTACTTTAAGTGTGAAAACTAGTACTTAAAGGTAAACTCACACAAAAAGTTAGTAAACTTTATTGCAAACCTTTGGCATTTATCTATCATTCGATATGTTTTTGATGATTGAAATTATTTGAAAGCTAGAAAGTTTCTAGGTTAAAATTGAAAAAATTCGATCACAGTTATAAGGCTAAAAAATGTGCGGAATGACGCCACCACTAGCTATCATTGCTATAGTTGATATCATCTACTGTGTGCATGTTGGTTCTTTCACTTCATCTAAGCGTGTAATTTGCAAACAAGTGTGGCCGATTTTAATTTTAAACATTGTGGTGGTCAGATTACTTCAAACACCAAAACCAACTTAAAGTTGTGTAAAGTTTCATCGCTAAAACATTCAGCACCACAAACTCATACTGATGTAAGTGTGGACGCTTTTAGAACTTAGCCTATATTGTCCTTTGATATCATTCAGCACCCCAAACTCATACTGATGTAAGTGTGGACGCTTTTAGAACTTAGCCTATATTGTCCTTTGATATCATTCAGCACCCCAAACTCATACTGATGTAAGTGTGGACGCTTTTAGAACTTAGCCTATATTGTCCTTTGATATCATTCAGCACCACAAACTCATACTGATGTAAGTGTGGACGCTTTTAGAACTTAGCCTATATTGTCCTTTGATATCATTCAGCACCACAAACTCATACTGATGTAAGTGTGGACGCTTTTAGAACTTAGCCTATATTGTCCTTTGATATCATTCAGCTATATAGAAAACAATGCCATGCTGCTTCTTGTCACAAAAGCTGTACTTGACCTGTACCATAACAAGTGCTGGTTCGTCCGAAGCTACTTTTCAAAGTGGAAAAATATTGCATCAAAGCTGATTTGACCCTGCATTATTCAGCTCGGCCAGTGCGCAACTACTAAGTAACTAAACTTAAAGGTTGACTTGCAACAAAATTCACATTACAGTTAGTTGGTATCAAAAGATACGCCTTGTTTACTCTGTTGTGTGGTCGGTGCAAAATACGTGGAAATGTGATTACAAGCTTTTAAAAAACCAAAAAGTAAAAAGCCGCCGTAGATTGGAATCTATTTATTTCTCTGAAGTAGTCATGACAGTTTGATTATTGTCTTGTCACGTGATGCTCTGATGTGAATTGAAAGGCTAATAAAAAGTTCAATATAAAAATTATCGTAGCACTAGTTTATGACAAACACTTTGGGTTTTACCAAATACTCGTATCAAATATAAATACTCGACTCGCTACTTTACCATTCTGCTTTTGCTTGGTCTAATCATCTAGTCGTAATCTGATAATAAGAACCCATATTTCCTGAATAATTTCTGCAGTATTTTCTGACGATCACCAACAGGCTCGTCATGTTTATCAGACGATGATATGTACTCCTTCAAGCTAAGGTTAAATAATTAAACGAATTTTAATGATGGCTTATGGGATATCAGTTCTCAAAGTGACAGCATTACAATGACAATAAAATAAACACGTAAGAACAATAGACGTGGTTTTATTGAATGCGTGAAGTATATTCGTAAAAATCTTTCGACAAATGAGGTTGCTTGAAAGTGTAAACAGAAACAGTCTTGTACAACTACGTCTAATTTTAGCCGTTTTGGAAAGAGAATCCAAACTACGGCGGTCTCGTGTGGCTGCGATTAACTGTTCGTTTTTTTTAGCTTTTACAAGATTTTAGTCACATTTTCACATTTTTTGCACCTACGGCACAGCAAATTAAAACATAGTAGATCTTCTGATACCAAATAACTAGGATGTGAATTTTGTTGCAAGTTAACTTTAAAGTGTAAGTTCATCTTTGAGTAATCAAATAAGTATTAGGCCCTTACTGAGAAAATATTTCCGATTTTGGTAAGTCACTGACAGCACCTCAAATCTGTAATGGGTGTTAAGCACTCTCGGAGAGAGGAAGATTTAGTTATCTTTGAGTTTGTTTATACAAAACAGGTCCACCATGCACTGAGCTCTAAACTCTTTCATTTTTTATGAGGTATATGTACCTCAAAGTAGAATGGTCAATAGCTCCTAATTGAAGGTGGTTCCTAAAATATTTCCTTAATCTATAAGTTGATATCCCTTTATAAATATCACCATCTATTACTAAAATAGTTAATAGTTAGTTTTTCTTGTGGCAACTTTTAAAATGGTTTCTATCATTAACAGAAGTTAATTCACTTGGTAATTTTTAACCCCTCTGCATTCTACTCTGTAACATGTAGCCTCATTTGGTACCTGATTTTTACCAACTCGCTAGCAAGTGAATCTGGCGATGTCCAGGGCTTCTTTCACTTTCAATTGGTAGCATGAAGGTGGGTGTTTAAGATGCACATGAACCAGATGACGTTTTGAAAAAAATATTTTTTAGCAATTTGGCGGAAGACATGGAGAACATCAGTGAGATTTTTGGATGAAATTGGGCATAAGTAAGGAAACTCATAGCATTCACGCATACCAACAGACAGACACAGACTCATACACACTCATGCAATGATGAACTCACACACTTTCAAGTGCATGTGCGCATACACATATGCATACACACATACACATACACACACAAACACGCACGCATGCACATGCGCACAATCAAGCACACACAGTCACACACATGCACACCCACATAAACATTTGTACACACACACACACACAACAAGCACACATTCATACACACATTCAGATGTATACATATTCATATTCTGTGTACATATTCATGCACACAGACAAACAAACACACGCACACTAATACACATATTCACATGTGCATGCTTGCAAGCGTATATATATTTATACAATGTATATATATGTATATATATACATACATTGTATATATATATATATATATATATATATATATATATATATATATATGTATAACTAATATATAAACGGCAATCGTTGTGTATCTGTCTGTCCGCTTTATAGAGTACCGTACTTTTCGGACTATTAGCCGCTACTTTTATATAAGGGCGTGTCTATTCTGTGGTGTTTTTCACCGCTAGGGCGCATTAACGGGAATCTCCGGTTAGTACACGCCTCTATTATAATACGTAACCTACTATTCATCGTAGGGATGGACGAAAAATACTGTTATGCTAATAGTATGAGTTGTCTTCTTGATATATTGAGTCTCCGATAACTCCCAAATATGAGCAGTATAAATAAATTATATGGCGGTCTTTTTTTTCGATTCGATCGTACGAAGCAAACTTAATTAATATGAGTAAGTAGTAAAATTAAATTAGTGGTAAATATTAATAGTGAATTAAATAAAATTTACTACTCTTTAAATAAATTAATGAGTAGTAAATTACATCTAATTAATATTTACTGCCAACGTGTACCGGGAAGGTCATGTGAACATTTGTTTCTTGCAACCACTAGAAAAACGCTGTTCTCTATCTGTTTGATTGAGTGTCCGCCTTATAGAGCGGTCTTTCCTTTTATCGTCGTACGAATTTCGGTCGTACGAAGCGAACTGAATTACTATGTGTAGTAACAGTTAATAAATTATAGAGCGGTCTTTCTTTTTTCATTCGGTCGAACGAAACCAACCGAACTAATATGAATACTAAATATCGTAATTTCGTAATATGGACTATTAGCCGCTACTTTTCTCTGACGATTTGAGCCAAGCGGCTTATATAAAGGTGTGGCGATTCTGTTGTTTTTGTTTCACCGCTCGGGCGCATTAACCGAATACCCCAGTTAGCACGCTTTTTAAACAGCAAATTTTCTGCCGTGTTAAAAAGCGCCTTTCTGAGTTCTGCGGCCTATACAAAGGTGTCTATACAGCTATACAAATGTACTATTTTTTAATTAAAATAAATTAACGAGTAGTTATTTACATGCAATTAATATTTACTGCCAACGTGTACCGAGAAGGTCACGTAAAGGTTTGTTTTTTGGAGCCACTGGAAAAACGCATTTCTCACTTACTAAATTTCTACATCAAAAAGGTAAGTGTTTCTTATACGAAGTTGTATTGTGTATGAATTGCCACATCTCCACTACTTAAGAACGTCGGATTTGCCGCTGTTCTTCATAGTGGGTCATGTTCATTTCCTTCAGCAGCCGAGTTACTAATTTTTTTCCAGCTACGAGTAGGCCTACTGTAACTTACTATTACAGAACTTTCACGAGTACTCCGAGGGACGCGATACGCTATTGTGAAAAGAAAGAGAGCAGCTGCTATCGACTTACTGTCACCCTGCATCAGCCATGACCAGCTATACGTTGCCTGCTCAAAAGTAGGCACACGCCGAAAACTGTTTCTTCATACGCCCGACAGAAAAACCAAAAATGTTGTCCATCCGCAAGTGTTGCGCTGAACTAAGGGAGAGAGGGAGAGAAAGGGAGAGAGACGGAGGAGAAAGGAAGAGAGAGAGAGAGGGGGAGAGAGGGAGAGAGAAGGAGGGAGAGAAGGGGAGAGAGAGGGAGAGAGCGAGGAGGAGAGGGGGGAAAGAGAGAGGGAGAGAAAGAGGGATAGAAAGAGGGAGAGAGAGGGGGAGAGAGAGAGAGAGGGAGAGGGGGAAGAGGGCGGGAAAGAGAGAGGGGAGAGAGGGAGAGGGGAGAGAGAGAGAGGGGAGAGAGAGAGGGGAAAGAGGGAGAGGGGGAAGAGGGAGGGAAAGAGAGAGGGGAGAGAGGGAGAGGGGAGAGAGAGAGGGGAGAGATGGAGAGAGGGGAAAGAGGGAGAGGAGGAGAGATGGAGAGAGGGAGATGTAACTGCATATTTGGAGTTGTTTTACAGTATGAAAGCCAACTCTCAATAAACCTTATGCTGCCCGTGAATCTGTTACTGTAGGCGGGTAATGCAGCTAGTATATATATATATATATATATATATATATATATATATATATATATATATATATATATATATATATATACATATATATATATATGTATATATAAATATATATATATATATAAAGTTATTTAAATGATTAAAGCATTTTACTACTAAATAGTTTTGTGCACAGTAAGTGGACTTTTCAGGTAAAATGACTAAAGGTTGGTAAAATGTATAATATGCAAGCTAAGCATTTATGGGTTTTAATCGGGATACATCAGTAATGAATGTTTCTATGATGTCGAATAGCACTCCAGTAGTGAACACTTTCACAGCAGTTTAGCAGAACAAATAATGGTTTTTAACCCTTAAGATTTTATCGTTTCTATGATTTGGAGGGGAAGCAACTCCAAATCTATTTGAACCATGGAAACACCGTGTACAAGTCTTGACTTTTCTGTTTATGAATCGCACGGAAATACAACATTACCGATAGCAGAAAAACCCAGTTTCAAATTAGTTCAGGTTTACCTAATTCATTGAAAAAGTTTTTAAAAGAATAGCACATTGAAGTTATTTCGTCTTCTACTATGATGTTAGCATTAATTTTCAGTAGTACCAGCACAAAGTTAACTTAAATCAGTTAATAGTGAATATACGGAGACACTATTTAGTATATCAAACTTATCAGAAGCCTTCGAACAGACTAGTACATTGGAATTATCTTTCCTTCTTCCATAGAGTTAGCATTGCTTACCAGTTGCACCAGCACAAAATTGGCCCCAATCAGATTCAAGCAAATAAATTGAGACACTCTACAGCAGATCCAACTTTAAAAACAACTGAAGTTTTTAAACAGACTAGCACAATGGAGTTTATTCTCTTCTTCCATAGAGTTAGTACTACTCGCTAGTAGCACTAGCACACAGGGTTGGCTTCATTCAGATTTATGTGAATAAAATGAGACCATCTTCAGCAGATCATACTTACCAAAATGAGGTTTTCATAATAAACAAGGTGAATGTGTGGCTGGTCCTTCATCCTCCATATGTACTCAACAAGCTCAAAGCAGGTCCCAAATAGCACGCCGTCAGCGTAGAGAAATGTTTTAATATATTCGCTCAGCGTATTTTTTCAAATCTCAAACATGCTGCCCAATCATGGTCCTCTCTAAACCAAACAAAATATTATATATAGCATTTCAATTTCTAGTTAAAACTAAACTTGCTAATATGATATTATATGCTAATATACTACAGTCTCGGCAGAATGTAGTTCAAAGAAAATACCTTGAATTTCGTTTCCGTTTTTTAAAATTTTGTTTGATATTAATTAGAAATTCATAAGTTTGAATACTAACCTTGTAGCCCAAGTTAAAATTCCAGCTAGGCCACCCTGCCTACTGTGATTGCATAACCATAACTTTTTTTATAACAAACTTAAATTTAAAAGGACAGCAAAGTGAATCAAGCTTGTTTCCACATTACAACCAGCTTATTAAACATCTATAATGAAATGATCTATTGTTCAATTTCTTGCATTCAATGACTACACTATGGGAAAAAAATAGAATTGTAATTTCCTGGTAAATGCAACTTTAAGCTTATTTTGGTGATTAAAAATGTAGTAGTTGTCTTATCCATGAGAAAGCAGTTACACTCCACATAAGGGATTTGTAAAGCATTAAAATGATCATTATTATTTAAAACAACGGTTGGTTAAAAGTTATTTGTACACAAAACTTTGGAAAGGTGACTATTATGGTTTTGTTAAGGAAAAGTCATCTGCAACATATTAAACAGAGTTTTACTCATTTAACTTCATTATATTTGGCAGCTTTCAAGAGATACAACAGAAACCTATGCATGGAAAAGCAACTACTGTAGCTAAGGACTATCTTTAAAATCTTACCATCTGAGAGTCCATGTGGAAATATGATAAGCCACCGTATCTTGGATTTCTCAGAACTATAATACAGAATGACAGAGTATAAAAAATGTAGTCGTGGTAGATCCATAGAGCTAAAAATAGAACCAAACACGCAAAGTTGACAATGGCGGATGTGATAGGATGATTGCTAAACATTGAATTGGGGTAGCAATAAACACAGATATTCATATTAATTTAAAACTATGGCGAGACATAATTCTCTTTAACCCTTTCACTGCCAACCATGTACAAATTTGGGTATTTGCCGAGTGCCAGCCATTTTACCGAAAATTGCTGATATTGCTTTGTGATATGTAAACAGTAGTATTCCCATTTGCAATCTTTATCTAGAACATTGTTGTTACATATTTTAATTTGCCAACATTTTAACCAACATTGCTCATTTAATAGATCTATAATTTGTGTGATGATAAAGCTATGTGAAGCTACGATCGATTCAAAGCTAAAATGATCCTCCATTATGCTACTTACTTTTACAAAATTATTACTTTCACTACCACCAGAGACAATGCTGCTGCTTTAATTATCTGTATAATTACGAAAATATGAATCTGAATTGGCTATAATGTCATCAACATAACTAATTACCTGTTTTCTGACCCGCACGGGGTAATTAATGAGCTGAAACAAAAAAAATGTTTGTTTTTGAATTGGAAATTCTAAAACAAAAGTTTAAAATTGCTTCATTATTTAGGCTAATGTTATAGACAAATCTTTAGACAACACTGTCAAGTTTATGAAAGTCTTAAGGACTGTGGGTTATGTTGTCAACTAATAAGAAAAATTACGTAACTATGCTATTGCTGATAAAGTCGCAATAATGTGGCTACGGCAGTCGTCCCATGAAAATGAATTTATGCGTCTACAGCAGTGAAAGGAATAAATTTTTTTTAACAAACAAAATAAATTACATTGGAAGTTACCTGTTCAGACCTTGGTAATTAGAGTTTATAATATGACAGTTTAAACTCAATTGCAAACTTTTTTGTTGCTGAGAGATTTTTGAGAGCTCAAAAGGTTTGCTAATAAACCACAGAGAATAAGGCTGTGCACAAACATTTCATAAAGTGTTTAGGTGGTGAATGGCAAGGCTGTTTAAGTTTTTGGCTACCAATCCAAATGACATGAGTTCAAATTTTATGGGAAGAACTCTTTTGCATCTAGCGGCAGCTTCTTACAGACAGAAAGAAATACACACTCTTATTACAGTAAAGACTCGTACCCTGGCAGACTTCAGTACCATGTGAAACACTAAGGTGTGTCAAAAAAGTGCGAGAATAACTATATGTGCAATATTTACGATTATAAGAGCCATGTATGTCCGAAGCTAGAGTTTGATGCGAGTAAGATTGCATTTTTTTTAATTTGAACTCCCAACCATCAGATTTGTAGACAGATATGCTCACCACTTCACCATTTGCTCCAACCACTAGCAAAGGCCATTGGCCAGCGGTTGAAGCCCTGCCACTGCGAGAGGTTAGCAAAAACATTGCATTGTGCTGGATTTTAACACGCAGCTTTCGGCATCGTTAAGTGAAACAAACAACTGAGCCAATCGATGCACCGCTGACATTCCACAGTCATTGTATATCTATATACTGTATATGTATTTCTCAAAGTCCATTCGTCTGTTGGAAATTCGGCTATAGCTATTAATAGAACAGCTGAGATGGACAACAATACAGACTCAAAGTCATGGCTTACCGTCATCGGAAGCCTAACCTTATCAACTAGCTTAGTTGAGTTTTCCATTGGCAATATGCCAAGCTACTAGCTTGAAAGGTACAGTTGTTTGACAAAGTTTTAAAACCTTTACCGTTGTTTTTTATTTTTCCACTTAATTTATTTCAACTACATGACACACTTCTCTCATGATACTTACTTTGAAAGTTTTAATGGCAAATATTGCTATATGTTAAATACAAATCAATTTTCTGTCCAAAGAATCTTTTAATTCAAAGGCAACGCCAGGTGGCACAGCTAGTTTAGTTATTATACCTGCTGATCACTCCCAACACACCAGATTCTAAGGTTACTACTAATTACAAACTATGGTAGGAAAATGATTGAGGCCGGTGGGAGTATGACAGGTAGGAGCATGACAGGTGGATATGCCATCTGTGACTGGTTTGATTCCTGAACAAAACAAGCCACTGCAAAACCTCCAAATGTTGCTTAAAAATGGTCACTGCTCTTATTATAGTAGATGTTAGTACCTTGTCAGTCCAGAAAGCCGTGAGAGATTGTTAGGTGTGTCGGTAAAGACTAAAGAATAAGCATGTTTTAAGTATTCCAAAATTCTGAGAGGTGAAAGTTTAGCCTAAGTGGTTGTGCGCTGGGCTTGTGAACTAAATGTTGGAAGTTAAAATCTTGTGTGGTGAAATATTTTTTGCGCTATTTCCGTCGCTCCACACAAACAGACAACTGCAGCTCTTGTTATAGAAAAAGCCAGCTAAAATATGTCATATGGTGATGCTAAACTTCATAATATCCAACTAAACTGGTTAATTCAGGCAACAAGATTCATTTTTGAATATGAACTTGCACAATATTTTAGTAAATTTTATCGTAAAGCATCAGTATTTTTCTGTCGTCAGCAATTGTTTTGATGTTTAAACCAAGATGTCTCAAGATGTGTTGTCGACAATAATTGATCTCAATTAAAGGGCTCAGAAGAAAAATGCTAGTGAAATGATATCACTAGTTGTTATCATTGCTATAGTTGATATCAGCTGTTACGTGATGTTACATCATTGCACGTCTCTGTTTTGCCAGTATCTTTCCAACTAGAGACACATAATCACACTTTCACTTGGTCTGTATATTTTAACAGCGATCAATCTTGGTCGATTTTAACCTTGAAACATCCTGGCAGTCAGATCACCCCAAAAAATAAAACCAATGACAAATAATAAAAGAATGCTGATATTTTTCTGATAAAATTTACTGAAACTTTGCAAAATCTTATTGTAAAGACATTCAGCACCAAAAATTGATATACATGCATTTGTTTTTTTGAATAAAACCTATATTTTCTTCTGCTATCATTCAGCTGTAAAGAAACCAATGACATACTGCTTCTTGTAAAAAATCTCCCACTTAAGCTGAGAACTTTTACCATAATAAGAGCTGTGTCTGTCCAAAGCTACCGCTGCAAGTGGAAAAAAGATTGCGTCGCAGAAGATTTGATCCTGCAACATTCCACTCCGCCAGCGCGCTACTGCCAATTAATTAAACAAAAGTGTAAGCTGATATTTGATTAAACAAGTGAGTGTGAAGCGCTTACTGGGAACAGTTTTCTGGTTTTGGTAAGTCTCTAGCGGAGCATCAAATTGGTGAGGGGTGTTGTGTACTCTTGAAGAGGGGAAGAGTTTGTCATCATTGAGTTTGTTAACAAGAGAACCGTTCATCATGCAGAGAGCTTTAAACTCCTTTATGTATTCAGAGGTACCTCCAAGCAACATGGTTGTGGTCTCCAACGCAAAGGTGATTCCTGAAATATTTCCTAAAGTTGTAAGTTGAGAGACTTTTATAAACATCAGCACTTGATACTTAAAAAATAAATATTTAGATTTTCGATGTCAACTTTTCTATATTTTTTCATTCGTAAAACAAGGTTTCTTTATTTGTGAGAATACAGAATCCGCTCCATACTCTACTTTGTAATATGCAGCCTCGCCTGGACTCTAATATTTTATAAAGTCGCTATCAGTAAGACTGCGATGCCCGAGACTTATTTCATGTTCAATCAGAGAGTCAGCAGGTGTTTAAGAGGCTGGTTCATGGGAACCAAGCAGAGTTCATAGGAAGCAGTTCTGAAACCGCATTTTTAGCAACCTGGCGGAAAGCAAAAACCATAAGCGGCTGAAGTTCAAATCTTTTGTTTTAGATTTGGAAGTTTGGATAAAATGGGCAAAAAATGTGGAAAAAAATAACATTTGGGCACACTACCATACACACACTCATTCACACACGCGCACACACAGACACACAGGCGCATGTATGCGTACACACACACGCAAGCACCCACCCTAGGCATTAACACACATGCTAAAGCTTGCACACACATTCCACATACACGCACACATCCCACACACATAAGCGCACACACTTGCACACACTAAGCATAGAAGCGCACGCAAGTCTAAGTCTAGATTTGAGTTTCTCAATTTTGGGATGTTCCATAATTTGATGAGTTGGCTGTTTTTATTCTCACCCAACACTTAGGCTCTTAAGTCTGAAGTAAATAAGTCATTGTTTGTTTACTCAAATGAAGTAATAAGGTTACACAGGCAGCAATTGTCACACATAGGCTACACCTTGTAAGTAAAACTTATCTACAATTCTTTGTTTGGTGCAGAGTTAGCGAGCAGCAGAAGTTATTAAAATATATAAAACATGGGAAAGCACCATGCGCTGTTCAGTTACATTTAAAAAAAAACAAATTTATTCATATCAGAAAGGGATGTCCTTTCCACCAGTCCACTGCTACAAATTATTGTCAGCAACCGTTAAGGGGTTTTTCAAATCTCCAATTTTACATGCTTAAATGGCTTTTATTTTTATAAGCAAGTCCATACACAATATCAGTGAATACAATATGTTTTGTGACAAGTATTTGATCTGAAAAAATGTTTCTGCAAGAAAAACTAACTTTTTCGACAAAGAGAACTATCTAAACTTATCACCAAACTTCAAGGAACTCTTGTCAGTTGTACCATAGGCTATACCATTCAATCTCAGTTTTGTACTAAGTAGAAATGAAACTATTCATTTGTGGAATTTTTGTATCCAATTCCAAACACTTCCTGAAGAGTCTCGCTCTTAGTATATTCTGCATCGAATCATCTTGTGCAGATGCTTTTGTGGTGGCTTGTAAAATAGGGACTGTATGTTGTAAAAGGTAGTAAATATTTAACCCATTGCTGAAAATTTTTATTTCACAAAGTGTGAGTGAAGCGTATTCTGCTGTAAGCTGGGTTTCCGGATCTCGTGCTCTACTCTCTCGTAGATTTAGGTCAAAATTGCCCAAAGGATTATTTTCCTAAGGCCTATTTAAGAAGTTTTGGGCAAGGATCGTCTCCCTTACTACAAGAAGAAATAAAGACATCGTGTTTAAGGTTTTGAACTCCACTGTTTAGAATGTTAACCACTGCACTACTGCATTGTTGAGTACTTCAACGCAATTCCTAGTCTAGCTAGCGCTATGAATAAGGTATTTATTAAAACATCAATCCGTGACATTGTCACTCGGTATAAATTTTCTATATGAGATGATATAGCTAGGATTATAAAGGTTGCTTTTAGTGTTGGCACCCAATTACAATTACCTAAATCAATTATAATAGAAAGACTAATTTTTGTGTTTAAATATTTTGTTTTTAAACAATAGGTTGGGGTTTAAAAACCAGATTGTATCAAGTGGCTTATAAAGTTGTCTTACCTTTCCTACACATAAGTGCCGATGTGCCATCCATGGTCTTCTCATCTGTATAAAACTACAAAACAGTACTAATGTATAAGTACAATTAGTGCAATGATTTTTACATTGTACATGTAATCCGAAAACTCAAAGATGTCAATAGAGAGCTTCCCAATTAAAGAACTTTTGGTGGCAACACAACAAATTAAGTGATAGTGAAAACACAACATAAAAGCACACATTGGTTGCTGCTTTTTTTTAAAAACCATGAAATATAAAGTTGAAAGTTTGTTTCCTAAATAACCACATTTTAAATTCTCTCTATAGTTGCAATTTATAAACTTTCATGTTTATAACTCTGTTGGTGCCAGTAAACAATGGAAATTAAATACAAAATTACTTAAGGAGTTGTTTCCTCATTTACTGTACATAAACATCAACATAGTCTTAAAAGTAGTTTTCAATTTGCTTTACGAATGTAACATTCACAGATTCGTTTAAACTTACAACTTCCAGAATAGCCCTTGGTATCATGGTGTCGGATGTACAATCCTTGTTTCATCTTAGTGAAGTTGATAACTTCAGCAATCTCTTGAACTAGTTCTGAAGATTTTTTGGTGTCCATGAACTCATTAAGCTTTTGAATTTCTCTTACGAGATTCTACAAGCACATAGATCTATCTGACAATTACTATTGGAAATTTATTCAATGATCTGAGAGAAGCATTTTACCGTCGAAGAAATGCATTTGCATGTTAATTCAAATTTTACTAAATTGATGTAATAAAGATGAGAAGAGATTTTCTATATCAACTGCAATGGTCATGTTTTGATCAAAATTCTCTTGTCTGGTTGTTCTCTGACCAATTCTAACTCCAGGACTATCACTGTGTCCATGCGTCAAGTGGTTTCGGAGTTGCCCACTGCTGACGACTTTGCATGCTAATTTCAAAGAACCAGAGTAGCACTATATAACTATTTCAACAGTTCACAATGCATCCTTAACAACAAAACTTGTTGTAAAGTAGGCTCACTCTTCAGTCAGGGTCAGTTTTAATTTCATGCATTCAATTAGTTGCACTAACTAAGCCAGGATGTCTGATTGAAATTGATCGTAGTGCTGCTTTCTTAAACCTCCATTGAGGATAGCTTAGCTGAGTATTATTGATTTAGATCAATCAAGATTCAGCGTTTCTACATGTTCATGTTGACGATGTTTACACCAGTTTAGCAAAGCAAAATATGCTCAAATGCCTTCGGATTTTACCATTTCTAGGATTCGGAACGAAAGCAACTCCGAATACATTCGAACCATGGAAACTCATTGTGTAAGTTTTGCCTTTCCAGGTCATGCACCACACAGGAATAAAACATAACAAATAGCAAAGACAGTTTCAAGTTAGTTTTAAGCATAGTTTCCAAGTTTTAAGCAAATTCTATGTTACTCACTTCATCGTGAAGTTTTCCAAAATACTAGCGCATTAGAGTTACCTATCGTTGTCCATAGAGTTAGCAATGCTTTCTAGCAGAGCCAGCACAAATTTAGCCTTAATCATATCTAAGCAAATACAAATCAACAATCGCTAGCAAATCAGAATTTTAGAAACCACTCAGTTTTAAAAATGAGTAACACCTTGGAGTTATCTTGTATTGTTCCATTGAGTTAGCACTGCCTACTAGTAGCACCAGCACAAAGTTAGTCTCAATCAGATCTAAGTAAATACAATGAAAACTATTTTGTGCATCGAAGTTATCAAAAACACTCATGAAGTTATTCAAAAGAAATAGCACACTGGAGTTATATTATCTTTTTCCATAGAGTTAGCATTGCTTACTAGTGGCACCAGCACAAAGTTGGTTTTAATCAGCTAAAAGTGAATACAATAAATAACACTCTTTAGCATATCATACTTACCAAAATGAGGTCTTCATAATAAATGAGGTGACTGTGTAGCTGGTCCTTTATCTTCCACATGTACTCAAAAAACCCAAAGGAGTTTGTTCCCAAATGGCACGCCATCAGCATAAAGAACCAATATAAAATATCTGCTCAGCATCATATTTTCTATGTTTTCAACTTGTTGTTCAATCATGTCCCACTACAAGCCAAACAAAACATACAATATGACATCTCAGTTTTTTGTCAAAACAGAACTCAGTAATACACAGTTAGATTCATTAGACTCTAATTCACAGGAAAAAGCTTGAAATTATTTTTTGTTTTTATTTTCTCTGATATTGCTAAAAAAACTGATAAGTTCTAATAGTAACCCTGTAGCACACGTGGAGATTCCAGCTAGACCACCCTGTTTACTGTGATTACATAATAAAGATCTTTTTAAATTATAGAATAAAAGTTCAAAGAGCGAACAAGGTGATTTTAGTTTAAGTTTCTACATTTACAACCAAATTATTGGACATTTATAATGAGATGAGTTTTTCTAATTTTTGATTCCTATTATTATTAATATCTATTACAATTCAGAAAGAAAATTAGAATTATCTTCTCCTGATAAATATAACCTCTAGCTGAGTTAAGTTACTATAAAATTAGTAGTTGCCTTGTCCTTGAGAAAGCAACTACAAAACATCCAAGACTTGAAGAAAACTTGCAATAGTAAACTATTTAAAATTGTTGGTGGCTAACAGTTATTTGTAAAAAACTTTAAAAGATAGCTCTTTTACTTTTGTTAAGTAAAATTTATCTGCAACATATTAAACAAAGCTTTCATGTGCTTAACTTCATAATAACTGATTTTTTTAACTTTCAAGGGATACAAAGGATTTTCATACATGGAAATACAACTACCGTAGTAAATAAATATCTTCAAAACCTTACCTTCTGAGATTCCATGTAAAATTATCATGGGCAGACATACTTTGGATTTCCAAGAACTAAAATACAGAATGATAGAGTAGAGAAAATGTAGTCCATAAGTCCATAGAGCAAAGCATAGAGCTAATCATGCAAAGTTGAAAATGGTGGCTGCGGTAAGATAATTACGTTACATTTAGTTAGTGTAACAATAAACACAGATCTACATTTTAATTCAAAACCAAAGAAAGATATTATTCTTTCTAAATGTTTTAATAAATAAAATAACTTAAAAAAAATTATTTTTTCAAACATTGGTAATTAGTTAGAGTTAATATTGCAACAACTTAAAGTAATATACAAAATGTTTCGTAAGTGAGTGATTTGTGACAGCTCATAAGGTGAGCTGATACAGCATAGATAACCATACTCGCACACGCACATATATTTCAAAGTGTTTAGGTGGTTGATTAGTTTGGGTGTTAGAGTGTTTTTTTACTAAGCCGAATATCATGTGTTCGAGTTATGTGGGAAAGAATATTTTACATCTGGTAGCTTCTGACAGACAGAAGGAGATACACACTCCTATTACAGAAAATACTCACACCCTGGCAGACTCAAATACCATATAAGATCATAGGAGGGCCATTGAAGTTCAGAGAATAACTATGTACTCAATTTATACTATGATAAGAGTCATGTCTGTCTGTCCGTCTGTCTGTCTGAAGCTGCAGTTCGATATAGCAAAATTGCATCGTGCAGGATTGGAAATCCCAGTCATCGGCTTTGTACATAGATATGCCAACCATTTAACCAATTGCTCCAAACTCTAGTTAAAGCTACTGGCTAGAAGTTGAAGCCTGTCACTGCAGAAGTTCAGCAAAAACATAGCTTTGTGCTGGATTCAAACCAGCAACATTTAGCATAAAGGATTGACACTAACAACTGAGCCAATCGATGACCCTATGGCATTCAAGAATAACTGTACATTCAATTATTACACCTGCCAGTTGCTCACATCACTCCAAGCCCAAAATATATTGGTAATTATAAAATTTTGGTAGGAAAATGTTTAGGGAAGCAGGGAGTATGACAGGTGGATATCCCAAATGTTGCTGGTTAATTCCTGAACAAAGAAGTCTGCTGCGCAACCTCAAAACGTGGCTTCAAAGAATGGCCATGGGTCATATTATAGTAAATGCCAGTAGCCTAAAAGTCCATAATGCTGTGGGAGATTGTCAGGTGTGTTGATAAAGCCCAAAGATTAAGCATGTCAAAAGTATTCTAAAATTCTGAAAGGTGAATGTTTAGTCAAGGTGGTTGTGAGTAAACTAAATGTTTGAAGGTAAAATCATGTATGGTATATTATTAATACTTTTGCTTCAGTTAGATAGATGTGAATATTGTTATAACTAAAAACTAGCTAAAATATATCATATGATAATGATAAACTTTATAACATCTGAACTGGTTAATTCAAGTAACAAGACTGGTACTTAAAGATGAACTCACACAATTTTTATAGATTTTACAAGAAATTATCGGTGGTTTTCTAGCATTTACAATTGTTTTTAGGCATTTTAACCACGATCAAGTTTGCTTAATTTTAATTTTGAAACATCCTGGCTGTCAGATCACCTAAATAATCAAAAAATGCTCACAATTAAAGAATAGCGATATTTTTATGTTAAAATTTACTGATATTGTTTAAAGTTCATCATTAGGACTTTCAGTATGCAAAACTGATATACATGCAGATGCTTTTTTACTGAATCCTACCTTTTCTTGTGTTATCATGCAGCTATAAACAAACAAATACCATACTGCTTATTGTTAGAAAAGTCCTGCTTAAGCTGAGAACCTTTACTATAATGAGCACCGCACACAAATAAAACATAACAAATAGCAGAGACACTTAGAGTTTCCAAGTTCGAAGCTAAGTCTAAGTTACCAACTTTATCTAGAAGCTTGTCAAAATAATAGCGAATTGGAGTTATTTATTCTTTTTCCATAGAGTTAAGATAATAAGTGCTATGTCTGTCCAAAACTACTGTTGCATGTTGAGAAAAACATTGCGTCACAGAGGGTTTTATCCTGCAACATTTCGCTCTGCCAGCAAGCTACTGCCAATTAATTAAACTAAAGTGGAAGTTAATCTTTGATTTAACAAGTAAGTAAAAGCTTTTACTGGGAATGGTTTCCAGGCTTTCTCAAGTGTTTTGCAAAGCATCAAATCTGTAACGGATGTTGATCACTCTCGGAGATGGGAAAAGTTGGTTATCATCGAGTTTGTTTACAGGAAACAGGAAACAAGTCCAACATGCAGAGACATTTACACTCCATGTATTCAGATGTTCCTCGAAATAGCACGGTCGTAGTCTCCTACTTAAAGTTGGTTCCTGAAATATTTCTTCAAGTTGTAATTAGAAATACTTTTTATGAACATCACACTTGATACTGAACTAGTCAATATTTAGGTTTTTTATGAAAGCTTTTCCAATTTTTTTAAGTTTCAAAATGTTTTTACTTTTTTGTGAGAATACAGAAACCCTTCTGTACTCCACTTGTAATATGCAGCCTCACCTTGGCGCTAATATTTTATAAACTTGCTAGCGGTAAGACTTGTGATTCCCGGGATTTATTTCAGGTTCAATCAGATAATCAGCAAGTGAGTGTTTAAAAGGCTGGTTCATGGGAACCAAGCAGAGTTCAAAGGAAGCAGTTCTGAAATCGGATTTTCTAGCAACCTGGAAGAAAGCACAAACCAAATGCCAGTGAAGTTTATATTTTTGGTTTTAGATTTAGAAGTTTGGTTACAATTGGCAAAAAATGTGGAAACAGATAACGTTCGTGCAGACTAAACTGCACACACACACGCGCGCGCGCACACACACACACATGTACAAACGCATACACAGACATACAGACACACACTCACACAGGCGCAAGCACACACGCTACGTTTTCACACACGTATGCAAGCACGCACGAACATTATACAAGCACGCGCACATACCACACACACATACGCGCACACACACTATGCATAGACATGCACAGAAGTCTATGCATAGACTCAAGTTTTTCTCAAATCAAGTTGTGTCTGTTTTATAATTTGATGAATTAGCTGTTTTTTATTCTCCCAAAAATTTCAAGCTCTGAACTCAAAAATAAAAAAGTCATTATGTTAGTTTAATTGAATAAAGTAATTAGGTTACACAGGCAGCACATTTCAAACAACCAGCGCATCTAGATAAATAACAATACTGGTCAAATCTTTTAAAAAATATCCGTTATAATGTACACAAAAATTATAAAACATTTAAAAACAGTTCTCTAGTCAGCTATCAATGCCTTTCAACCATAACACAAGCCTTGAGCAAAAGTCTAGACCCAATTAAGAACCATTGCTTCAGTAAGAATTAATTACTGTCAAGAAATACTAGTTAGTGCATAAATACATGTTATAAATGTAATAAGTGTATAGATAGGCTAAACATTGTAAGTAAAACATATCTACATTTTTGTCTCGTGTAAAGCTTAGCGAGCAGCGGAGTTACTAAAATATATAAAACATGGGAATGCAGTACGCTCTTTCAGTTACATTTTAAAAAGAAATTTATTCATATCAGAAAGGGCTGTCTTTTCCAACGGTCTACTGCTCAAAATACGCATCAAAGTGCTCATTGTCAGCAACCGTGATGTTGTCTTGCCATTCTCTAATTTTATACGCAAAAATATCTTTCATTTATATAAGCAAGTCTACACACAATATCGGTAAATACAAAATTTTTGTGACAAGTATTTGATTTGAGAAAATGCTCCGGCAAGTGAGGCTAACTTCTCTGACAAAGGGAAGCATCTGAACTATACTCACCAAACTTGAAGGAATTATTGTCAGTTGTATTATAGGCTGTATTATTCAATCTCAGTTTTTGTACATAGTGAAACTCAAACAATTTATTTGAGGCATTTTTGTATCCAATTCCAAACAGTTTCTGAAAATCTCGCTTCGGTTATCTTCTGCACCGGATAATCTTATCCAGATTTTTTTTGGTGTTGTTTGTACAATGGTGACTGTATGTGGTATTTTAAGCAGTGTAATATGATATTAAATGTTGAACACATTGCTGTACATTTTTATTTCACAAAGTGTGAGTGAAGCATATTCTACCATAAGCTTGGTTTCCGGATCTCATGATCTACACTAATTGATTTAGGTCACAATCAACCTAAGTATTAATTCATAAAGGCCTATCATAGCAGTTTTCGGCAAGGATCGTTTCCCTTTACTGCGGAACAATTAAAAACATCATGTTTCAGCTCTTGAACAATTACCTGTCATTCTACTGTTTGAAGTGGTAACCACTACGCTACTGCATTTATGGTTACTCTAACGAAATTCCTAGTCTAGCTAGCGCTATGAATAGGGTATTTATAAAAACCGTCCAAGAAATTTTCACTTGTTATAAAATTTCCTGTATGATTTAATATAGCTGGACTTGAAAAGGGCGTTTCCAGTGTTAATACCCTATTACAATAGTTTAAATAATTCATAACAATATCTATTTTTGTGTTAAAATAACCTGTTTTTAAACAATAGGTTGGGGTTCAAAAACCAGAGTGTATTAGACCGATTGTGAAGTTATCTTACCTTGTTTAAACATAAGTGCCAATATGCCCTTCTTTGGCTCCTCATCTGTACAAAGCTACAAACAGTACTAATGTATAAGTACAATTAGTGCAAAAATTTGCACACTGTACATGTAATCCGAAGACAGCAAGCTTTCAATCCAGAGCTTTCAAAATGTAAAGTCTTTTGTGGCAACACACCCAAACAGGTGATAGCGAAAACACAACCTAAGAGCACACTTTAGCTGTTGCATTTCTTATAAAAATCATAACGTATAAATTTGAAAGCTGGATTTCTAAATAATCACAGTTCAAGTAGACTCGCTTTTGGGTCATAGTCAGGTTTCAATTCATGCAGTCAACTAGTTGCACTGACTAAACCAAGATGTCTGACTGTAATTAATCGGAGCGCTGATTTTTTGAGCCTCCACTAGGGATAGCTTAGCTGATTATTATCAATTCAGACTAGTCAGGAGTCAGTGTTTTTACAAATTCATGTTCACAATGTTCACACTCATTTAGCAAAGCGAGATATTCTCGAAGGTCTTCGGATTCTCTCATTTCTAGGATTTGAAAAGATAGCAACTCCGAATTCATTCAAGTCATGAAAACACAGTATATAGGTCTTGGCTCACCATTTTGATGAATAAAACATAACAGATAGCAGAGACCCTTATAGTTTCCAAGTTCTAAGCTACTTCTATGTTACCAACTTTATTGTGAAATTCTCCAAAATAGAATCACATTGGAGTTATCTTATCTTTTTCTAAAGAGTTTGCATTGCTTTTTAGTAGCACCAGCGCAAAGTTAACCTTAATCAGATCTAAGCAAATACAAATCAACACTTGCGAGGAAATCAAATTTACTAAAACCAATCAGTTTTCAAAACGAATAACACCTTGGAGTTATCTTGTCTTGTTTCGTAGAGTAAGCACTGCCTCATAGTCGAACCAGCACAAAGTTAGCCTTAATCAGATCTAAGCAAAAACAATGAGACACATTTTTGCGCATCAAACTTATCAAAACCACTAATGAAGTTTTCCAAAATAAATAGCACATTGGAGTTGTTTTCTTTTTCCATAGACTTAGCTTTGCTTACTAGCAGCACCAGCACAAAGTTGGCTTCAATCAGCTAAAATTGAATACCATGAGACACTCTTTAGCAGATCTTACTTACCAAAACGTGGGTTTCTTAATTAACGAGGTGAACGAGTGTCCGGTCCTTTATCCTCCACATGTACTCAACAAACTCAAAGAAGTTCCCAGATGGCATGTCGTCAGCGTAGACATATATTTTAATATGTTTGTTCAGCATCATATTTTCCATGTTTCAAACTTGTCGTCTAATCATGACCTACTACAAGCCACACGAAACATACAGTATGACATTTCAGTTTCTTTTCAAAACTGAACTCAGTAATATGCAGTTAGACTCAATAGACTCTAATTCACAGGAAATACCTTAAAATTATTTCGTGTTTTTCTTTTGTCTGATATTAATAAACAACTGGTGAGTTCAAATAGCAATCATCTAGCACAAGTGGAGGTTCTAGCTAGGCCACCCTGCCTAATATGACTGCATAACAAAGATCTTTTTTTAATTTGGAATTAAATTTAAAAGACCGAGCAAAGAGATTCTAGTTCAAGATTTTTGATTCACAGCCAAATTATTGGACACTTATAATGAAGTGATCTAAATTTCAATTCCTTGCATCTAATGATTACCTTTTGGCAAAATGATTAGAATTATCTTCTCATGATAAATATAACTTCTACCTTAGTTAGGTGACTAAAGATTTACTAGTTGTCTTTTCCATGAGAAAGCAATTCTACAGAGCCTCAAAGATTTGAAGAAGACTCGCAATAGTAAATTATGTAAATTTTCTGGTGGCAGTCAGTTAGTTGAACAAAATCTATAGAACAATGATTATTTTATTTATGTTAAAGAATAATCATCTGCAATTTATAAAATAATATTTTTATGCACTTAACTTCATAATAACTTACTTTTGGTAACTTTCAATAAAATAAAGGAATTGATGCATGGAAAGACAACTAGTGTAGTTAATGACTATACTGAAAATCTTTCCATCTGAAATTCCATGTGGAAATATGATAATCAAATTTTATTTGAGTTTTGCAAAACTAAAAGACAGAATGATAGAGTAGAAAGATTGTAGTCGTAGCGAGTCCATAGAGCTAAACATAGAGCTAAACATGCAAATTTGGCAATGAAAGTTCTGATAAGATAATTGTTACACATTCTGTAGGAGCAACAATAAACACAAATCTACATATAACTCAAAAGTTATAGAGAGACATAATACTTTGTAACTGTTTCAACAAATAACATAAATTAAACAAGATATTCTCTTTTCAGACATTGTTCATTACAGTTAATATTATGACAGTTTTAACTAAAATATAAAATGTCTCATAGGGAAGATACTTGTGATAGCTCATAAAGTGTGCCAACAAAGCACAGAGAATAAGGCTGTGCACAAATATTCCACAAAGTGTTAGGTTATAATTGGTGAAGGTGGTAGAGTGTTGGGCTACTAAGCCAAATGTCAAGGGCTCAAATTCTGTAGGAAGGAATATTTTATTTGTAATGGTAGCTTTTGACATACAGAAGGATATACACACTATTATTACAGTAAAGGCTCGTACTATGTCAGACCCTAGTGCCATGTAAAACATGCATGTAGAGTGTGTCAATAATGTACATAGAATAACTATACACTCAATGTTCACTATAACCAGAACCATGTCTGTTCATCTGCAGCTGCAGTGTGGTGTAATTAAGATTGCATTGCACAGGATTTGAACCATCAGCCATATGCTTTGTAGATAATACATGTACACTAACCACTTTACCAACTGCTCTAACCTCTAGTAAAAACAACAGATAGGAGGTAGACGCCCTGCTAGTACAAGAGGTTAGGAAAAAACATAGCATTGAGCTTGATTCAAACCAGCAAATGTCAGCATGGAGGACTGACATTAACAAAACAGCACATCGATGACCCGCTGGAACTCCAAAATATATACCTTTAGTTATGACATCAGCTGATCACTCACTGCACACTAGACCCCAAGAGTACTAGTACTAGTAACTATAAAACTATGGTAGGATAATTATTAGGTCTGGGGTTGGAGTATGACAGGTGGATATGCCAAATATCCCTAGTTTGATCCCTGAACAAAGCAATATGCTGCGCAACTTCAAAATGTGACATCACAGGACGAACACGGTTCTTATTATAGTAAAGGCTAATACCATGACAGTCCAGTGTGCCATAACAGATCTTCAGGTTTGTCAATGAAGCCAAAACAGTAAGCATGTTATAAGTATTCCAAAATTCAGAAAAGTGAATGCTTAACCTAGGGGTTGTGTGTAAACTAAATGCTCGAAGTTAAGATTCTGCATGGTGCAATATTTCCCACACTATTTTCCCATAGCTTCACGCAGACAGACAGATGTTGCTCATGTTTTAGTAAAAACCAGCAAAAATATGTCATATGGCAATGCTAAACTTTCTAACATCTGAACTGGTTAACCCAAGTAACAAGACTGATTCTTGAATTTCAACTAATACAAAATTTTTATATAGACTTAATCAGAAAGAATTAGTAATTTTCTCTCAATTGCAATTGTTTTTCAACATTTTAACCATGATCAAGTTTCGTCAATTTTAATTTTGAAGCTTACTGGCTGTCAGATAACCTCAAACATCAGAAACAATGAAAAATTAGTTTTAACAGAAAGTATTAGTATTTTTTATTATTTCTAATTCTTTTCATGTTCTATGTTATCTGACTGCCAGGATGTTTCAGCATTAAAATCGGAAAAACTTGATAATGGTTAAAACATTCCGAAATGGTTAAAATGGTTAAAATGGTTAAACGCTCCAAAATAAAACGGGTGCAAAAATATGTCACAAGCTGTCATCGTTGCTATCGTATGAAGTAGCAGCATTACACGTTATCTATACTGTCGCTCCTGTTGCCACTATAGATGTTTTAATTGCAGTTTCACTTGGTATGATTATTTTAACAGCCTTGGGTCGATTTTCATCATGAAACATCCTGACAGTCAGGCCACCCCACACCTCAAAACCAATTGCAAAGACTAGAAAAGTATCGACATTTCTTGAAAAAAACCAACTAAAATTGACTAAAGGCTCACCGTTAAAGACATTCAGCACCAGAATCTGATATGCATTTAGATGTTTTTGAGAAAATCTACCTTTTTATGTGCTATCATACAGCTATAAAGAGCCCAATGACGTATTGCTTGTCGCCAGAAAAGCTTTACAAAAGCTGAGATATTTTACCATAACAAAACCGTGTTCATCTAAAGAAAATTGCATCGCAGAGGATTTGATCCTAGAACATTCAGCTATGCTATCGCTACCACCAATTTACTGAGCTTAAGTGTAAGTTTATCTTTGGTAAAAGTGGTAAATATGAGGCACTTACTGACAAACAGTTTTCTGGTTTTGCTAAACTTCTGGGAGAGCCTCAAATCAGTAATGGGAGTTGAGCACTCTTGGAGAGAGGAAGAGTCTTTAAACACCTTTGTGTGTTCAAGGGTACCTCAAATAACATGGTCATTATCACCCATGTAAAGTTGGTTCCTAAAATACTTTTTAAATTTGTAATTTGACAGAACTTTATAAACATAACCATTTGTTAGCGAGGCAGTTAATATTTAGGTCTTTGATGACCATTTTCAAATTTGTTTTAATACTTGAGAAAAGTTGATTTATTTGTTAAATTTAACCCCATCTGTGTTCCACTCTGTAACTTTCAGTCTCACATGGGTTCAAAATTTTCATGGAATTACTAGCAGTTAGCAGTAAACCTGGTGATGATAGAGATAAATTTCATTGCAATTCAGACAGCACGGAGGTGAGTATTTAATCAGACATCACGCAGGTGGGTTTTTAATCTGACAGCAGACAGGTGGGTATTTAATCAGACACCACACATGTGGGTATTTAATCAGATAGCATGCAGGTGGATATTTAATCAGACAGCACGCGGGTGGGTGTTTAATCAGACATCACGCGGGTGGGTTTTTAATCAGACAGCAGACAGGTGGGTATTTAATCAGACACCACGCAGGTGGATATTTAATCAGATAGCATGCAGGTGGGTAATTAATCAGACAGTACACAAGTGGGTTTTTAATCAGACAGCACACAGGTGGGTAGTTAATCAGACAGCACACAAGTGAGTATTTAATCAGACAGCACGCAGGTGGGTATTTAATCAGACAGCACGCAGGTGGGGATTTATTCAGACAGCACACAGGTAAGTATTTAATCAAACAGCACGTAGCTGGGTATTTAATCAGACAGCACGCATGTTAGTATTTACAAGGCTGGTTCATAGGAACAAAACAGGGTTTTGAAGCCACATATTTTTAGCCACAGAGCACATTAGTCTGAAGTTTGGATGAGTTCGAACTACACACACACACATGCACACACACGCGGGCACACACACACAGACAGAAAGCACAAGCACACACATGATATGAGGGTGAAGTTTGGTAAAAATCACAAAAAAATGTGAAAGTACATAAAGCACATACTTACCCACACACGCACACACCACCACCACACACCCGCACCCACACTCACCACCCTCACACACACACACCCACACGCCTGCACTCACACACATACATTTTCACAAGAATGAGAGAACTGGTTTTATTGGTAGAGATTAATTTTCTGTAGCAATGAAAGATTTAATAAATTGAATAACTAAATAAAATATACTCTGGAAAAGTTGACATTTGTAAACTTTCAAATGAGGAATTTAGTTTGAGCACAGAAAAATTTCAAATCAGATATTTTTCCTTTGGGAAGAAAATGATACCTCAGTGGGGATTCAAACTATTGTCTTATGATTTTGTACCTACTAGTTTTTTGTAGCTTGTCAACAAGAAGTCCTCCAACTTAAGCTTGTAGCATTTTATTGTCGCGTAAAACACACCAGCATCAACAATCATGGCTGGGATCTTTACAGAACCATATTCACTGGTGATGTGTTTGTTGCTTGTCTTGCCACCTCTAAGATTGCCTGGTACTTCTAATTATTCTATAAAATATATCTGAACGACATAATCGAGTTGAGGTCATGACTAGAATATCAGATTTAAATACAATGTGTTGCAACAACTTAGTTTTCAATAAATTCGCAAAATGAGAGTTTCTACGTAACAAGTCAGTTTCGAATAAACATGATTATTGTAGAAAGCTTCAGAGAGCTCACTATTGTTCTATGGTAATCTTTACTTCAGTTAGAAATTATCCATGCTGCATTAGCTTACATTATAACAATGCAAACAAAGTGAATGTTTTGCTAAAAACCAATAACTAGCATTTAGCAAATCAAACCTAGCAAATATGTTTTAGCAAATTAATTTACTGGCAACTAGAAAATGCAAGCTAAGCAACTAACAACTGGCAAATAACAAATAAAACTTGGCAATTAGCAACTGTCTAAAAAACTATGAATAGTTCTATGATTGAAACCCTGAAGCTAAACGACAATGAACGGTTCCATGATTGAAACGTGAAAGCCAAATAGCTATGAATAGGTCTGTGATTAATTAAAAAGCTATGAACAGATTTAGGTGTGTAGAACAAGTATATGATAAACAACAGGTAATAAAAGTGTGACTTTAGCAGGCAGCCATGCTTACTGTATGTGGTAGTAGTAATGGACACTGAAGTAAGTTTACGAGTGGATTTACTAGTGGCAGTAGAACATACCAATTAGTACAGAGCACAAGTGATAACTAATACTACTATTACTGCTCAGAGCAAAAAATGAAGAAGTTGTGTGCTCATGGCTTACATACAGTATGGAATAGAAACAACCCTAATGCTGTGACCTTTAGTTAACCATGTCAGCATGTAAAAAGTCTATATTTGTGTGTTTCTATTTTAAATTCTCTTCTTATAACCAATATGAAACACATTCAAAGTATGATTTAAATACCTAAACGTCAATGACATTAAGGCAAATAAATAAAACTATTGTGTCGAAAGAGCATCGCGAACGGGGCCGGTGCCAATGTGATTATCGGTTGCCAGGCTAAGCCAGGCCTGCCCCGTATGCTCGGAGGTCTGGCTGGCAATAGAGGGCCAATATGACTCGGCAGTCCATGGGTCACGTTGGTAGAACAAAGAATAACTTGTTACGGCAGGAAGCAGAAACCGCAACGAGGCGGAGCCAAAGGATGAGAAAATTATAAAAGATAGAACGTTTTAGAGAAGCAGGCAAGGCGGCGCAGCTCCCTGCATATGACAGTTATTGTTTATTAGTACTTGGTTATTCTTTATGTATGCATGCTTTGACCACTGTTATGATGATGCAAATATATTTATTCTATAAATATATGTTTATGCTCTGATAATAAATCAGTTTTCTTTATTTATTCGACTTGTGGATAAAGTGAAGGTGACACAGTACAATCTTTCACCGACTGTTGCATAAACCAACTTCGCTCATATTTTAATATTTTACTCATTTTAAATTTTGAGTAAGCTAGTTTGAACCACTTTACTGCTATAATAGACAAGCACACAAAAGCTCTAAGAGATTGGCATTATTTACACTGCTTATAAAGTTAAAACACAAAACCAGGGTTATTATTATGTTGGGAGCTTCAAATAGCGCCATATCGACTTTTATAATTGCTATACACTATATTTCCATAAATGCACATGTTGTAGAATTGAACATGTGTGCATGTTGATATACTGTGTGATGAGTGTTTTAATGTAATTTCCCAGTCGCGGATTAACATGGGTGTTTTGATAAATAATATGGGTTATTCTACTCCAGAGGTAATAGCAGAGCATTTTTATCTTGCTTAGCAGCACTTTTTCAAAATATAAATTACTGAATTGTGAATAATCTTTGAAATTGAATAGCTTGCATATCATTAACAAATGCTGCTTCCGTCCTTCCCAAGCATGAAGTGTTGAGAAAAAATGGTGGAGAACAAAATTGACTTGACCTGCGGATCCTTGCCGTTTTCATGTTATGAATAATAACAATGGGAAGATTATCTGATTCAAGGAGATTGATATACCTGTAGATTGACATGCACTATTTTTCTATTTAACTCATTCGCAGCTATCAAGAGTTAACTTTGCTCGTAGCTAGGCTACCAATGCAAGTTATCTCACTTTGGAAAATTACCCATTCCATGTACAGCTGCTGTTTCCAAGTTATAGAAGAATATTCATGATTTTATGCGAAGTAAAATTTTTGGCTAATCAGAAAAAACGTACAAATATGTCTCAATGAAATCTTTGGCAAAAGTTATAACCAAAATACTAAACCCATACCGACGTCGACCTTTCAACTCCAGAAGTAAATATGCATATTCAGAAGTGCTAAGACAGTGAAAGACTGCATAAATCAAATAAAGAATAACAAATTTTTATTGTTTGAAATTTTTCATTAACTTTTAATTTTGCTAATCTAAATCGTTTTGCTCGCATGAAAATGCACTTTTAGGTAGTCACCCGGTTAGTCAGACCAAAGTTATCATCACCTTTGATAGAGTCACATTGATGCTTAGAGCTGTTTATGTAGTCTGAAAAATCAATAATAGACTTATAGAAGATATCATTTTTAGTTGAAACATGTTTATGACAGTTTATTTGAGTTATGATGGCATGTAAATTTGCAATGATTTGGTTTGAAGGATGCCACTTCGCTGGACCAGTTCGAAACTGGAGTTTCATGACTTTTACATTCATGACTAACTGTTACATATAAAAACTACTATTTATAACTTTGCATCGTATAAAGCAAAACAATATTTTTGGCTAAATTAATCATATTTTTAACATTTTTATTGTAAAATTCTAACTTTGTTTCAGCGAGTAAAGTTTTTTTCGAAATCAGTGATTTTGAAAAACTACCTTCTTTGAGACACATGTATACATGCAAGTAATATAAAGTGTCTATCTTATTTTTGTATCATTTAAAAAAAGACCGGCAATTTTTAAAATTGAATTGCAAACTTAGCTTAATTAAGTTTTTTGCAGTAGTAATTTAAATTAGAGCATGTTTTTGAAAATTTGAGAAATGACTGATAATTGAGGTAGATCCCGTGAAAGTTAGTCTGTTGCGAATGAGTTAAAATTAATGATGTGATCAACAGAAGCTACTGTTACCAGCTGAGACATTGTGTCTGACATTTTCATCTCAAGCAAGCTAGTGTAACTGCAGTAGTATCTATTTCTAATGGCTATTGACTAAGTCAACTAGCATTTTGCCAAGAGACTCCCCATATTTTTAAAGCGCTGTTTAGTGTTTGATACTATGGAGTAGAATATAATATAAACTATTAATGCTCAGCATCACTCATTATTTTAAAAAAAATTGATATTTACAAGTTTAAAAATTCAGCAATAAATATGCATTAAGAGAAATATTTAAGAAATATGATAGATAAAAAATATTCACTACCATCTATTGACCCTATCCTGTGACCCGAATCTTTAATCTCCTGAAGACAAACTGTGAGTGACTAAACCTAATTCTCAGTTCATTGGACTAGTGAACTTTTAATTAATAATTTCATGTATTAATAACTACTAATATCCCATATATATTATTTATTAAGTTTATACAATACTATCAGTAATCCCAGTGTTGCCCATGATTACTGTAATGTTCAATTAAATCCTCCACAGCCCGCGGCCAGATTTTCAACACACATTGCTATGTTGCTTTCCGGACAACAATTCATGAGCAAATTCATTGAGGTCAATCTGACTAAAATCATGTAATTGAACTGTTATAAATTTCTAATTAGATAAACCGGGTGCACAATTTATTGGAAAAGAAGTTGTGAGGTGCCTCATTGAAGTTTAGTTGGTGTGACTATTAAGAATTTTATAAGCCTCAAAATCAAAGATATTTCAAAAAATGTGGAGAAACCAACTGCGCTTATGAAAAAACTCATGTTGATGTAAAATAAATATTGGTAATATTAGTATCATTTTGTAGAGAATCTTTGATTAATTAGTTTTCTGATTAGTTCATTAATATCTAACAAACGATTTTTAAGTTATGACCAAAAGAATGAAATCACTCAGGCAAAAAACAAAACTCTGAAAACAGAATTTTTCAGCTACGTAGGTTCAAACTTACTCAAGATAATCACTTTTTTTATTATGCTGATTTGGAATTGTGAGCACGTTAAGCTACCTTACAGTTTTTTCAAAGGACATTGAATAGTGTTTTGATTGAAATTGGCATGAAACAGACTAACAGACAGTGCATTGTTGATAAACATTAGAAAGCTACAACAACTGCGCGCTTATTATTGACCCCTGGGTTAATAATTAGCAGCACAAACTCATGAGACTTATCAGCATTCTTAACTTTAACACATATTGAACTGCTTCAATCCAAAATAAAAATGACTGAAGTGTGAGAATGTTTTTATAATGTTTTAACGTGTACGGCATTGTCTTGGGAATCATTTAAAAGTACTATTTCTATCATTTGCAAATATGAAACTTTCGATAAAGATTTTCGAGTAACCAAGCTTGCTTGCCTTGCTTTTGATTGCCATGACTTTTGATTGGCACATCATAGAAACATAGTGATTGAACTCAAATGATAGGATTTTGGCAACAGACAGCCACTGAATTCCCATTCATTGTATACAAATATTCAATACTCTAAGTACCATTAGGTGAATGCACACAAGTACATACAATACCAATCCTCACACTAAGTGAGCTAGTACCAAGTGTGCTATGTAAAAATAGTAAAGCATGTCCGGACCCTCTATAGGATATGGTCTGACACTAACAAAGTCATGGGCTGTCACACACCAGTTTCCTACACACACTAGTAAAATCATATTATTACCATTTATTTTGTAGTGATATTACATTGATCATGTTATAGATGGAGTACAAACTATCCATTATTCTCATAACACCCTCCACCAACTGCTGACTAACCTATGCAGATGACGTTAGTTTCCTATCTCTCTATCATTATCATGGTTTATAGTTATCTTCGATTGAACAGCAACTTGTTGGAACTCCACATAGGCTGCCAAAATTGAAAATCGAGAAAACAAGTTTGCCTTGGAAGAGATGCACTTGCATGTTAATTTAAACTTCACAAAAGCGATTTAATGAAAATAAAAGATTTTCTATATCAATTGCAATGGTCATCTTTTTATCTTGTTATCTTTTTGCCTCTTGTCTATTTGGTCTCTGACCACTCAAAACTCCAGGAATATCACTATGTTTCCATGCATAAAATGGGTTCGGAGTCGCTCACTGCTGACAAATTTGCACCCTACTTCCAATGAACCAGAGTTGCACTATATAAATCTTTCAGCAGTTCACAGTGCATTCCTAACAACAAGAAAAGTTAAAGTAGACTTGCTTCCGGGTCAAGGACAATTTTCAAATCATGCAGTCAAATAATTGCACTAACTAAGCCAGGATGTCTGATCGTAATTGATCGTACTGCTGATATTTTGCCCACCACTGGTGATAGATTAGCTTTGTATTATAGATTCAGATCAATCAGGATCAATCATTATTGATTCAGATCAGTCGCTTCGACAGATTCATATTCACGATGGGCACACTCACTTAGCAAAGCAAAATATGCTTGAATGCTTACGGAACTTACCATTTATGGGATTTGGAAGAAAAGCTACTCCGAATTCATTCCAAGCATGGAAACATGGTGTAAGTCTTGGTTTTCTAGTTTATGCACAACACAAAAATAAAATATAATAAATAGCAGAGATACTTATAGTTTCCACGTTCCAAGCTAGTTCTAAGTTACTAACTTTATCGTGGCATTTTCGAAAATAATAGCACCTTGAAGTTATCTTATCTTTTTCCATAAAGTTAGCATTGCTTCCTAGTAGCACTAGCATAAAATTTGCTTTAATCAGATCTAGGCAAATCCAAAAACACTCGCTAGCAGATCAACTTTGCCAAAATCACGCAGTTTTCAAAACGAATAACACCTTGGAGTTAATTTTTCTTGTTTCATAGAGTTAGCCTACTAGAAGCACCAGCACAAAGTTAGCCTCAATCAAATCTAAAAAAATACAATGAGACAATATTTTGCTCATCAAACTTATCAAAACCACTCATGAAGTTTTCCAAAAGAAATAGCACAATGGAGTTATTTTTTTCTTCTTCCATAGAGTTAGCATTGCTCACTAGTACCACTAGCACAAAGTTGGTTTCTATCAGCCTAAATGGGAATACAATGAGACCCTCTTTAGCAGACCATGCTTACCAAAATGAGGATTTCATAATAAATGAAGTGAATGTGTGGCATGTCCTTTATCCCGACATGTACTCAACAAACTCAAATAAGGTCCCAAATGGCATGTCGTGAGTGTAAAGAACCAATATAAAATATCTGCTCAGCATCATATTTTCTATGTTTTCAACTTGTTGTCTAATCATGTCCCACTACAAGCCAAACAAAACATACAATATGACATTTCAGTTTCTTGTCAAAACTGAACTCCGTAATACGCAGTTAGACTCATTAGACTCTAATTCACAGGAAAAACCTTAAAATTATTTTCTGTTTTTTATTTTGTTTGATATTAACCAGAAAACTTGTAGGTTTTCTCAGGTAAACTCATAGCAATTGTTTAGCAAACTTGGATATTTCAGCTAGGCTACCCTGCCTAGTGTGATTGCATAACAACAACTTTTTTATGTTATAAAATTAAATTTAAAAGACCGAAGCAAAGTGATTTTAGCTCATGGTTCTACATTTACAACCAAGTTGTTGGAAACTTATAATGAAATGATCTAATGTTCAATTCATTGCATCCAACGATTGCAATTTGGAGAACAAATTGAGAATATCTTTTCCTGATAAATATAATTTCTAGCTTAGTTGGGTGACTAAAAGTTTAGTAGTTGCCTTGTCCATGAAAAAGCAATTTCACAAAACATCAAAGATTCTAGAAGATCTAGAAGCATGGAACACATTAGAGTGAAATTAGGATATATTTGACATACACTCGCGTGAACGCACACACACAAAAAGCACAGATCATATGAGGGTAAAGTTTGGTAAAAAGCGGCAAAGAATGTGGAAATACATTACAACCACACAGATTAGCAAACACACACATGCACACACACGTACACCCGCAATACACACAAATGCACACACACCCTCATACACACACACACACACGGACACGCACGCACGCACACACACGCACCCACACACACATGCACATACACACAAAAACATGTACAGCGCAAACACATAAACACATACACACATATATACACACACATACACACATACATACACACACCCGCAACCTCACCTGCACCCGCATTTACACACACATATATACACACCCACATACACGCGCACACGCACGCACACACATACACGCACACTCGCGCGCACACTCGCGCACACACACGCACATACACGCACACACATACACGCACGCACACACACGCGCACACACATACAGACACAGACCTACATATGCACACACTTACACACACACAATAATAATAAAGTGGGTTTTATTAGTAAAGATTAATTTTCTGTAGCAATGAACCATCTTTATATCAGATCTTTTTCCTTATGGGAAGAAAAGATAAACCGTAGTGAAAATTCAAACTACTGACCTAAGATTTTGTACCTACTATTTTCATGTAGCTTGTCAACAATAAGTCCTCCAACTTGAGCTTGTAGCAATTTAGCGCCGCATAAAACACATCAGCATCGACAACCATGGCTGGGATCTTTACAGAGCCATCTTCACTGGTGATGTACTGGTTGCTTGTCCTGCCACCTCTAAGATGTGCTGGTACTTCTTTTTTCTTCTATAAAAAATCTTTAAATGACACAATCGAGTGAAGGTTATGACTAGAATATCAGATTTAATTTTGAAGTGTTGTAAATACAGTGAAACCCGGATAACTCGCCCTCAGATAGCTCGAACACATGGTTAACTCGAGCGGATTTGTTTGGTCTGTTCCCACTCAATGATAAGTTGCTTTAGATAACTCAACCTTAACATTGTTAACTCAAATAGTTTTATGCCCAACGGCTACCAAGAGGGTTGTTATCCCTTTAGAATATCACTTTATTCTTAGCCATAAAGGTAAACATCAACTTTTAGTAGTTCATAGGCGCCATTATTAACACTATCAACAAAATATTTTTGTTAACGACTTTTTTAAAGGTGTGCATAAAAATAAAATTAAAAAAAACATATGCTTGGGGAGAGCCCTTCGTAAGCAAGGAGAAGCAAGGTAACCATACGATAAACTTGAAAAAAAAGTCGACAAAACTGTTTTTTTTGTAAAACGCTCAAAAGAAAAATGTGTCTTTTTTCAGAGCGTTTCAACGGCGATCAGGTTTTGCCTATTTTAATCTAAAAACGTGCTGACGGTCACATCACCTAAAACAAACGAACAAACAAATGTCAAGTAATAAGAAAATATTTATACTTTCTGATACAACTTGTTAAAACGTTACACGAGAGGCCCTTTAACTTGCAATAAGGAATCAATGCTTTTGATTTATATATTGTTTGTACATGTACTGATAAATACATGCACTTGAAACAGTGTTCTCATAAACTTGAACGCTGTGATAACTCGAACAATTTCTCTCGGTCATGTGAAGGTCGAGTTAGCTGAGTTTCACTGTATTTAGTTTTGAATCAATCTGCAAAAACAGACTTTCTAACTACAAACTTAGTTTTAAATAAACATGATTCTTGAAGAGATGTTCAAATAGCTCCTTATTATTTTATGGTAATGTTTAACTCACTTAGAAATTCAATATGTGGCATTAGCTTACCTATTAACAATACAAACAAAGTGAATGTTCTAGTAAAAAACCAATAACTAGCATTTAGCTAATCAGAGCTAGCAACTGTTAACTAGCCAGTAAATCCTCGCATTTAGCATAGCACAGCAAGCAACTATCAAATAACATTAGCAAATATGTTTTGGCAAATTAACCTACTGAAAACTAGCAAATTCAAGCTATCAACTAAAAGCTGGCAAATAGCAAATATAACTCGGTAACTAGCAACTGGCTAAAAGACTATGAATAGTTTTATGATCGAAACTCTGAAGCTAGAAGTCAATGAAAAGTTCTATAATTAAAATGTGAAAGCTAAATGGCAATGGATTGATTGAAACCTTGAAAACTATGATCAAATTTAAGTCTGTAAAACAAGCATATGATAGCCAACCAGTAATAAAAGTGTGACTTTGACAGGCAGCCATACTTACTGTAAGTGATAGTAGTGGTAGACATGGACCTGAGCTCAGAAGTCGTTGTACTAGTGCTAGAAGAATCTCCAAAATAGTACATAGCACAAGTGGTAAAATCTAATCTTCAACGCATCACCTTCCAATCTAATCAATTAAATGTGTTGAACACCAGACTAAGTTAAAGATCAACTTGGAATTGTCTACATGGTTGCCCCAATCACATTTCGACCAGATAAAAGAAGACAACTCCCACTATTCTCAAATGCAACACATCTGAATACTAAGACAAATAAACGCATATTTTAAAATCAGGATACTGAAACATGTCAATTTAAAGTTCTCTCTGCAGAACTTCTGCAGGAAATTGATGGTAATTTCCTTAATGGACCTGTTATTAGCTTTTTTCTGATTTTTTTTTGTAATGCACCATGCCATTCAGTTCTCTTTCAAGGGAAACAATGTAGCATAAGTTTACACAACAACCAAATACACATAAAAAGCTTGTCATTTACATTGGAAACACCTTAGAAACAAGAAGAGCTGTTATGGGAAGGCTAGAATCTGTACAACTGCTATATGGAATGAGTTCAGTTGATTTTATGATACATGCTATTATTAAAATTACAAATAAAAATCACATAACTTAAGATTTTATAAAAATTACAGCCATACTAATTACACTGTGATCAGGATACATCATTACACATTGGATGGTTTTAGATGGGCCAGCATACCTTAGCATACCTTTATGATATTTATAACGGTTCACCTTAGTACCTATAAATAAACGCTGACAACGGATAACAGAGTTAACAGATTGCACCATAGTTTTGCCACTATAAATTTAGGATATCAGGCTATGATTTTTGCAAAAGCAAAAAAAACAAGTTTTCTGTACACTCATAATTTGCAGAATAATATCACTGTCTCATTTTCATTTCAGGATAAACAAAAATAACAATTGTAAACATAGACCTACACATATTTCTGCTAGTAAAATCTTTCAACATTCGCAACATGCAACATTAGCATCACATATTTTGGATAACTTCATTTTAGATTAGAGAATGGTGGTCTCCATATTGGTCAGACTGCAAAAACTACATTTTTTTTAGTTTTTAGCCAGTTTCGGGAAGCTGAAAAAACTAGTCACATTTCTGCGTGCTGTGCAAGGTCTTCTTATTCTGTTACTTCATATGCAGACATGGGTTGACATAAGGATATACAAAACCATCACTTTACTACAGCCCTCTATGGATACATGATTCGCTTGTCTGCACAGCATAGTGCTTCTGCACCGGCTCCCCAGGTGTCCTACACTATCACCATATAGATCTGTAGTAAATTAGTCATCCTAGGTTATGGGGTAAAAGGCTACTACTGGTGAGATGGGGGAGTGTAAGCCTCAAACTACTAATATATCCATAATATCTTGACTCACTTCCAGTCTATGTAAGGATGATCCATAGAAGTAATCATAGAAATCAAAGAGATTACAACCAGGTGTAGAACAGAGGTGATACATTCCTATCACTGCTCTTGTGTATCTGTAAACAAGGAACATAGGCAATAACTGCATCTTATCACTGAACGATTCAAAAGAATAATTCACAAATACTAATGTTTACATTTCAAAAATATGTAAGAAATTCAACAACATACAATATCAACCATGCAAAAGAGTTTGACTGTAGAATTTTGCAGTACATGTTCATAGTTATAGAAACTGCTAAATAACATTTGAAAGTACAGTGGGAAAAAATCATAGGTAAAATCCTACTTGTAACAGCAAGAGAAAAGATATGAGAAAGAGAGATGGCAATAAAATTTCCTTACATACATTTTTCTTAGCATAAACATTTTTGTTAGAAATGACATGTCTACCAGCAGAATACCACCAGACAAGCTAATATCAACAAGGTTTAAGGGTATTAATTAAGAAGTAATTAAAATGATACCCAAAGCTCTGAACTTTTCAAGCATAAACAACCCACAAAGTATGCATAAATGCAATTAATCATAAGCATCAAATCTACATACATGTAAATATAATTCTTATGTTTCATGGTAGATAAACCTTGTTTTTTATTTAACGAACGGCACAAAACTGATGACACTACAGCTTTCTGCAAGGGACATTGACAGACAAGAGCTATTACTTTTATATTGCAATAGCTCTTGTTTTGACAATGTTTCCATGGCAGAAATCTTTAACAACTGATTCTGTATCTATTTCAACAACTTTGTATAGCCTATGTGTAATATTAGCAGATTATTTAGACAAGCCTGTCCCATAGTGCCCCACATCGATGTTTTGATTCGCTTCAATGCAGAAAAAGGTCTCTCACTGCATTAGTGGCAGGCAAAACCAACACTACTGTAGATAAGTGAGCCTCTCCACTAGTTGGGCTAGAGCACTTATGTAGCCTCACCGCTTCATTGCTAGTTGCGCTAGAGCTAGGCTGAACGAGCTTAGACTGCAATTCTTAGTACTCAGGCCAGATTCACCAAAAAATTGGGCGGCACTGGCGCCCAGCCTCCCCATGGCATTTGGGCCTGATAACAACCTTGTGTAACTAATAATAAATACTACTATTACTGCTCAGAGCAAGAAATGAACAAGTTGTGTGCTCATGGCTTACATAAAGTGTGTGAAAGAAACAACTCTAAAGGTGGGACCTTTAGTTAACCATGCCACCATGTAAGAAGTCTATATTTGTGTGTTTCTATCTTAAATCTCTTCTTATAACCAATATCAAACCCATTTGAGCTATGATAGTCCATGATGTCAAGGTAATTAAATAAAACTATGCCGTAGAAACCAATTCTGGTCAGAATTCAAATTTTATAAATTTAAATTTGTGAGTAAATCAGTTTGAACACTTGTACTGCTATAGTAGACAAGCATACAAAACCTGTTAGGATGTTACTGCATTTTATCTGCTTATGAAGTGAAAGTTACTAGGAAAGGGTTATTATTATTTTTGGAGCTTCAAACAGTGTCATATCGACTTTTGAATTGCTATACACTACTATATTTCCATAAATGCGGATGGTGCAGATTTGAATTTTTACGCTTGTTGAGTTACTGCAGGATGAGTGTTTCAATGAAATTTCCAAGTCGCAAATTAAAGTGGATGCTTTGGTAAAAAACATGAGTAATTCGGCACCTGAGGTCATAGCAGAGCAATCTTATCTTACTTAGCAGCACTATTTTGAAATAGAAATTATAGAAATGTGGTTAATCTTTATTGTGGATTAGCTTGTGCATCATTTGTAAATGCTGCTTCCATCTTTTGCAAACATGGAGTTTTGAGTAAAAATTGCAAGGAACAAAATTGACTTGACCTACGGGTCTTTGCTGTTTCTATTATGTGAATAATAGCAATGGGAAGATTAGCCGATTCAAGGATATTGATATACATGTAGATTGCCATCCACTATATTTCTACTCAACTCATTTGCAACCATCAGGACCTAACTTTGCTCTCAGCTAGGCTACCAAAGCAAGTTACTTTGCCTTGAAAATTTACCCATTCCATGTACAATTGTTTCTAAGTTATATAAGAAAAACCTATGACTAAGTGTGAAATAAAATTTCAGGCCAATCAGAAAAAAAACTTACAAATTTGCCTCCATGATATCTCTGGCAAAAGTTATAACCAAAATCCTAAACCCATACCGACGTCTACCTAAACCGGGTATTATTGTGGCAATTTTCAATTTTATCGTTTGCGATCAATTTTTTTTCAACTCCAGAAGTAAATACGCAGATTCAAATGTGGTAAGACAGTGAAATACTGCATAAATCAAATAAAACCATATTTTTGTTGTTTGAAATTTTTCCTTAACTTATAATTTTGCCAATCTGAATCGTTATGCTCAAATGGAAAATAGCCTTTTTGGTAGTAACCCGTCATCAGGCTAAAGTTATCATTCGCCTTCGATAAGGTCATATCGATTATTAGAGTGGTTTATTAAGCCTGAAAAATCAAGAATAGACTTATTGGACATATTCCTAATTGTTGAAACATGTTTATGACAGTTTATTTGAGTTATATTGGCATGTAGATTTGCTATGATTTGGTTTGAAGCATGCTCCTCAGCAGGACAAGTTCGAAATTGGAGTTTCATGATTTTTACGATCATAACTAACTGTTATATATAAAAATTATTTTTTTTGCATCGTATGTAGCAAAACAATAATTTTAGCTAAATTATTTATATTTTTACTATTATTGTTGTGAAATGTTAACTTTGTTTCAGCAAGTATAGGTCTTTGAAAATCAGAAACTTTCTGATACTACCTTGCTTGAAACACATGTCTACTTGCAAGTAGTATGAAATCTCCATCAGAATGTTATACCATTTCAAAGAGGAGAGTGGCAGTTTTGAAAATTGAATGGAAAACTTATTTCAATTCAGTTTTTTGCAGTTGTAAATTAATTTATAACATGCTTTGAGAAATAACTGGTAATTGAGGTAGATCTCGTGAAAGTTAGTCTGTTGCAAATGAGTTAAAATGTATGCTGTGATCAGCAGAAGGTTCTGTTACCAGCTGAAACATTGCTTCTGACATGAGGTCTTCTCAAGCCAGCTAATTCTACTACAACAGTAACTATTCCTATTGGCTGCTGACCAACTAGCTTAATTGGCATGCAGCCAAAGGTCTAGCCTAGCTTTGTTGGAGAGTTGTTTACTGTTATAGTAAACTATAAAATGGCACAGTGAATAGCACAGTGAACATCTTCAATCCATCTTCATTTAATATAATTTATTAATATCCCATATGTATTATTTCATGAGTTTAACTATTTCATGAGTTATATAATACTACCAGGAAGGCAAGCGTTGCCTGTGATTACTGTAATGTTCAATCAGATAGTTTGCAGCATGCGGGCAGATTTTCAACACGCATTGCTATATTGCTTTCCAGACAACAATCTACGAGCATATTCATTAAAATCATTGATCCTTAAAAAAAGGAGGGAGTTTCTAATCAGTTAGATCGGTACACAATTTATTGAAAACAAAAGTTATAAGGTGCCCTATTTGTTGTGTTTGCTGTTTAGCTCATTAGACTTGTACCAGGATGCTGAATGTTATTTCCATCAACTGTGGCTGCCTGTATGTTTTGATTGTATGTCATCATCATGTCATCATCATCATTGTAAGACTTTATATGCTGATGTCTTGCTGTAATAAAGTTAGTTATACACACGCACCTAACGGAGCAAGAGATTCGCCTCAATTATAGTTAGTTGCACTGCACCATAGCACCAATACATCAAGGCTGAAGTATTAACAAATGCTAGTTAAGTACAACAGTATACAAACTATATATCAAGCAAAAGCATTAAAAAACACTATTGAGTTTCAGATGATGTGACTAGTAAGAATTTTACAAGTTAGGAGTTATGAGGCTATCACTAGCGTCACATTCAAAAATATATTTAAAAATGTGGAGAAACCAACTGGACCTATGAAAAATCAATATTAATGTAAATACAATCCTGGTAATACTAGTATCATTTCAGAGAGGATTTTTGACTGATTACTTTTCTGATTAGTTTATTAATATCAAACAAATGATTTTAAAGTCATGACAAAAATAGTGAGCACAAAGTGTACCGACCATTTCTATAAAACTAATTCACTCACAAAAAGGGAAACTCTGAAAATATACTTTCTTGCCTACGTAGGTTCAAGCACACTGGAGATTATCACTGTTTTTATTATGCTGATTTGGAGTTGTGCGCACGTTGAGCTACCTTACGGTTTTTTCGATGGACATTGAATGGTGTTTTAATAGACATTTGCATGAATCTGATTAACGCCAATGCATTGTTGAAAAACATGATAAAGCTACAAGAACCGTGATGCTAATTATCGAACCCTAGGTCAATAACTATTTATTAACCCCTAGGTCAATAACTAACAGCACAATCTCATCAGACCTAGCAGCATTCTGAACATTAGCACATCTAGAACTGCTTCAATCAGAATAATGTCTGAAGAGTGAAAAGGTTTACAATAGAATAGCGTGTACGGCATCATCTGGTGAATCATTTGGACGTACTAATTCCATCATTTACAAATATGACACATAAAATAAAGATTTTTGAGTAACAGTAGGAGGTTGACTTGCAGATTTTTGTTAGGTCCACCCTGCGGATGATTTGCGGAGTGGCCCATTATGGAAACATAATGATTAAAGCCACATCAAGATAGGATTTTGGCAACAGAAAGCAACTGGTTTCCCAGTCATTGTATACAAGCATCCATTACACTAAATACTAAGTGAATGCACACAAGTACATGCGATACCAATCCTCACACTAAGGGTGCTAGTACCAAGTATGTTATGTAACAATAGTAAAGCACGACCAAACCCTCTATAGGCAATGGTCTGACTCTAACCAAGTCATTTGCTGGCATACTCTGCTTCTTTACATGCACTAGTAAAATCATATTAACATCCTTTATTTAGTAACTATTTTAGTTTAATCATGTGATATATAGAGTACAAACTAACCATTATTCTCATAACACCCTCCATCAAATACTGACTAACCTTTACATATGATGTTAGTATCCTATCTCTCTGTCATTATCATGGTTTGTAGATATCTTCGATTGAACAGCAAGTTGTTGGAACTCCACATAGGCTCTCAATATTAAATAGGCAAATTTAGCAGACACGAAGAAAACGTCTGCAAAAATGAAATAAAAACATTAAAAATATTATTTTAAGACAGTGTAATTTTAAATTTACTAGTGATGGGAACAAAAAGAGTTACGAACAGGCATACAGCCAGGACAGGTTAAAAACTAAGATCATTACACAGATTGGGAAGAATTCTTGCTTACAAATTCTTGAGCAGAAACATCAGAAATCACTTCAATAGAACTGTCACGACGGCTTTAAAAAGGACTAACAGTATAGCTCTCCAAACAAATAATTAGTTTTAGTTTTAGTTGAGTGGGTGCATGATGATACATGATATATGAGTTGAGTGAGGTCTGGTGATATTGATTACGTAGTTACGTGGCATGCGTAAGCAAAAACCATGACCCAGGACCCAAGGTCATTAATAGAGCAACCACTGTGTCTGTCATATATCATGGATAGAAGTGTTAGAAGATAACTCAATGAATACCCTAGATACCCTATGCACACCTTACTGAAAGTGTACCTCACCAAGGTATGAGTAGGGTATCAGACAAAGGTCCAACTATCAAACAATATCATGACACAATACAAAAAGGTACTGGAGGAGCCAAAACGCAACACCTGCTATGTACAAGTTACAATTCCTGAATTTAAAATGAAGTAACATTATGCTGTACTAGCATTGATGCTGGTGTAAATTCATTTGTTGGTTCCACAGTTATGTACATGACTTTAGGTGTCTACTTAACAACTTACAGAACGACGAATGCTGAGTTTTAACAAGGTTATGAGGTATTAATAATATTGAAACTAATTGAATTGAGTTAATACTTGTGAGCAAGCATAACAAGGACCTGTAGTTCTTTAGCCATAACAATGACTTCTAGTGTTCCACCCATAACCATGATATTTAGTGTTCCACTCATAACAAAGACATCTAGTGCTCTAGCCATAACAATGACCTCTAATACTCCAGCCATTACCATGATCCGTAGTATTCTACCTATAACAAGTATTAATACTTAGCATCATTTTGTACTTTGAAGGTTGACTTGCAACAAAATTCACATTACAGTTATTTGGTATCAAAACACTCACCATGTCTCAGTCTGTTGTGTTGTAAATGCAAAATATGTGGGACTGTGATTACAAGCTCTTAAAATTTCAAAAATGAAAAGTTAATCGCCGCCTGTGCGGCTGCGATTAACAAAACTGTCGTAGATTAGAATCTCGTGACAAAACTGTCGTAGATTAGAATCTCTTTCCAAATTGTCTCAAATGGGACGTAGTTGAACGAGATGGCATTTGTTTACACTTTCGTGCAACCTCATTCGTCAAAATATTTTTACAAATATACTTCACGGGTTTAATAAAACCATGTATATTGTCTTTCTGCGTCTATTTCATCATCATTGTAACGCTGTCGCTCTGAGCGCTAATATCCTATAACCTAATGTAAAAGTTTGTTTAATTGTTTGACATTAGCTCGAATGAGTACATATCATTCTCTGACAAACATGACAAGCCTGTTGGTAACCTATGATGATCAAGAAATGCTGCAAAAATTGTTTGCGCTGTTTGGCAGGAAGGATGGGTTGTAATAAAATTGAAAAGTAGCAAGCCTCTATATTTGATACAGGCCCTGCGATAAAACTCCAAGTGTTTGTCATAAACTAGTGCTACAAGAGGTTTTTTATTGAGCTTTTTATTGGTCTTTCAATTCATGTGAGCACATCACGTGCTAATACAGTAACCAAATGAGTTGATTATGTCAGACAAATAAACCAATTCCAATCTATGGCAGTTTCGTGATGGCGGCGATAAACGGTTCGTTTTTGACCTTTCAAGAGCTTGTAATCACATTTTCACATATTGTGCACCTACAAAACGGCAGAGTAAGACATGGTAAATCTTTTGGTACTAAATCACTGTATTGTGAATTTTGTTGCAAGTCAACCTGTAGACAATTTTTTGTTGAAGTTATGAAAATTTAGCAATAATGTACAATAGCATAAATAAATAAGAGACGCGCAAAAGATCAAAAATTTATTATGTTTTATTCACCCTTCACCTTAATCAACATCCTCAATCTCCTGCAGACGAACCGCAAGTGACTAAATCTGAAGTTAGTTGGTAGGAATAGCAAGCTTCTAGTTACTAATTTCATGTACTAATATTTCTTATATTATTATTACATCTACATTTTTTATAATTTAAACTAGCACTAAGTGCACAAAGAGTCTCTATTAGCTTCTAAACAACTGGAACTTTACAGGATCGATAATTTTGAATAGTCTCCAATTACCAACACGAAGCAGGTAATCGCAGTGACACATTTGTCAGCGTTGAGACATATCTTTATGGAGAATGATGTCTTCAGCTGAAACTTGGATTGATTGATTTCTTTTAGACAAATCAATGTGGTTGCTAATTAAGTTTTATTATACTTTTACAAATGCATCAATTGCCACTCATTTAAAATAACGATGCCTTATTACAGATGGGCTCTTTAGTGTGAATGTTAGCTAATATTCAAGCTCTATAATAGGACAGGATTGCTTGCGTTGCATTTCCGAAAGGTTACAATTATATTTGTTGGAACTACATGATAAAGGACTAAGGCTATTAGTAATCATGAAGCTAATTGACAGGCTAGCTAATCATTCAATCTTAACTCATTGAATTATAAGGTATAAATATTATCTATAATTATTGATTACTAATACTAGTGCTATCATTATGGCAAAAAAGTTCTTGTGAACAAGACAAACATTTGACACCAAATTTTAAGCTTTAACATCCCCTCTTGACTAATTCGACAGTCAAATTTTTTTAATGAAACGAATTCTAGTGAGAATCAATTTCAAAAAACATCTCAAACCCAAATTACGTTATATGACATAAGTTAATTCCTTTATAAAATAGTAAATTTCTAGAAATTCCAATCGAGATGAGATGGATTGAAAGCAAAGTCCCATTCTTCATCTTCCAACTTGTTTTGCTATGACTTTCTTCTGAAATGATGCTATTTTTTGTTTTAATGTTGTTTTTTGTAGTATTCACCCCCACTCCCATACTTCAAAATTCTATTTGATAGACCCATTGTCATCTATCCTTCTCATCTATCTATCAAATCCATCTCTCTATTTATCAGCTATCACCTATGTATTGTTTTCTTGTACCTGAATATCGATTTCTTACAGAAATAAGTCTTGAACCATGGCTTTGCTGTTAAAACATACATATTACCACAACAAAACATAAGCTGAAGCAGAGACATTCATAGTTTCCAAGTTCTAAGCTAAGTCTAAGTTGCCAACTTTATCAAAAAATTTGTCAAAATAATAGCGCATTCGAGTTATTTACACTTTTTCCATAGAGTTACCATTGCTTTCTAGTAGTACCAGCACAAAGTTAGCCGAAATCATATGTAAGTAAACACAAATCAGCACTCGTTGCAGATTAAACTTATCAAAACCACTCAGTTTTCAAAACGTATAACACCTCAAAGTTATCTTATCTTGTTCCATGGAGTTAGTACTGCCTACTAATTGCACCAACACAAAGTTAGTCTTAATCAGATCTAAGCAAATACAATAAAAACTATTTTGCGCATCAAAGTTATCAAAAAAACTAGTGAAGTTTTCCAAAAGAAATAGCACATTGGAGTTGTCTTGTCTTCTTCCATAGAGTTAGTATTTCATACTAGTAGCACCAGCGCAAAAATGGTTTCAATCAGCTAAAAGTGAATACAATAACACTCATTAGCAGATCATACTTACCAAAATGACGTCTTCATAACAAATGAGGTGAATGTGTGGCCCGGTCCTTTATCTTCCACATGTACTCAACAAACCAAAATGAGTTCTCGAATGACACGTCGTCAGCGTGAAGAACTAATATAATATATTTGCGCAGCATCATATTTTCTATGTTTCCAACTTGTCGTTCAATCATGTCTCACTACAAGCTAAACAAAACATACAGTATGATATTTCAGTTTCTTGTCAAAACTGAACTCAGTAATATGCAGTTAGAGTCATTAGACTCTAATTCACAGGAAATACCTTGAAATTATTTTGGGTTTTTAACTTGTATGATGTTACTAAGAAAACTCATAGTTCCTATAGCAACCCTGTAGCGCACATAAAGATTCCCGCTAGACAAATCTACTTACTGTGATTGCATGACAAATTTCTTTTTAAGTTATTAAATTTAATTTAAAAGACTGAGCAAAGTGAATTTAATTTAAGTCTCTACATTTACAACAAAATTATTGCACACATACAATAAAATGAGTTTTTTCTAATTTTCGATTCCTTGCATCTAATGATTACAATTCAAAAGGAAAATTAGAATTATCTTCTCATAATAAATATAACCTCTAGCCGAGTTAGGTTGCTATAAAATTAGTAGTTGCTTTGTCCATGAAAAAGCAACAACAAAACATCAAAGATTTGAAGAAAACTTGCAATAGTAATTTATTTAAAATTGCTGATGGCTAAGAGTTATTTGTAAAAAACTATAAAAATGGCTATTTAGCTTTTGTTAAGTAAAATTCATCTGCAACATATTAAACAAAGCTTTAATGTGCTTAACTTCATAATAACTGATTTTGGTAACTTTCAAGGGATACAAAAGAATTTCATACATGGAAATACAACTACCGTAGTAAATGAATATCTTTAAAACCTTACCATCTGAGACTTGTGAATATACGATGGGCAAACATCCTTTAGATATCCGAGAACTAAAATACAGAATAATAGAGTAGAAAGAATGTAGCCCATAAATCCTTAAAAAAAAACATAAAACTATACATACAAAGTAGACAATGATGGCTGCAGTAAGATAATTAATTTACATTCAGTTAGTGTAACAATAAACACAGACTTACATATTACATGTAAATAAAAACTGTGGAGAGATATTATTTTTTCTAATTGTTTTAATAAAAAAATGTAATTTAAAGAAAAATTAACTTTTCAAACATTGTTTAATCAGTTAGAGTTATTGTTGGAACTGCTTAAACTAATATACAAAGTGTTTCGTAAGTGAGAGAATTATGACAGCTCATACGGTGGGCTGATAAAGCGCAGAAAATAAGGTTTTGCACAAACATTCCATAAAGTGTTTGAGTGATGGATTAGTTTGGGTGTTTGAATGTTGGGTTACTATGCCGAATCTCATGGGTTCAAATTCTGTTGGAAAGAATATTTTACATTTAGTGGTAGCTTCTGACAGACAGAAGGAGATACACAGTCTTATTACCTAAAATACACATACCCTGGCAGACTCCAATACCGTATAATATCATAGGGAAGCCAATGAAGTGCAGAGAATAACTATATGCTCAATGTTTACTATAATAAGAATCATGTCTGTCTGAAGCTGCAGTTTGATGTAAGTAAGATTGTATTGCATAGGATTTCAACTCTTAGCCATCAGCTTTGTAGATAGATATGTGAACCGCTTCACCAATTGCTCCAAACTCTAGCCAAAGCTACTGGCTAAAAGTTGGAGCCTGCCACTGCAGGAGGTTAGCAAAAACAGAGTTATGCTGGATTCAAACATGCAACTTTCAGCATTGAAGACTAACATTAACAAATGAACCAATCAACACTCCTTGGCATTACAGAATAATTTAATATTTTGTTATTATACCTGTAGATTGCTCACAGCACACCAGGCTCAAAAGATATTAGTAATTTTAAAACTACTGTAGGAGAATGATTGGGCAGGTAGGAGTATGATAGGTGGGAAGTATCATAGGCGGATATGCCAAATGTTGCTGGCTTTATTCCTGAACAAAGCAATCTGCTGCGCAACCTCAAAACGTGACTTCAAATGATAGACACGTCTTTTATTATAGCAAATGCTACTAACCTGGCAGTCCAGAGTGCCATGAGAGATTCTAATTTTGAAACATCCTAGTTGTCAGATCTCCTAAATAATCAACAAATGCCAACATTTGAAAAGACATTTATATTTTTTATATTAAAATTTACTGATGTTGTTTAAAAGTTCATCAATACTAGTTTCAGTATAAGGAACTGATATACATGCAAATGCTTTTTTTAATGAATCCTATATTTACTTGCGTTATCATGCAGCTATAAAGAAACTAACGTCATACTGCTTCTTGTCAGAAAAGACCTGTTTAAGCTGAGAACGTTCACTATAATAAGTGTCATGGCTGTCCAAAGCTAATGCTGCAGGTGGAAAAAATGATTGCATCGCAGAAGATTTTATCCTGCAACATTTCGCTCTGCCAGCGCGCTTCTACCGATTAATTAAACTAAAGTGGAAGTTCATCTATGATTTAACAAGTAAGTAAAAGCTCTTACTGGGAACAGTTTCCAGGCTTTCTTAAGTGTCTTGCAGACATCAAATTTGTAACATGTGTTGATCACTCTAAGAGAGAGGAAGAGTTTGTTATCATCGAGTTTGTTCACAGGAAACAGGAAGCAGGTCCATCATGCAGAGACATTTAGACTCCATGTATTCAGATGTTCCTTGAAATACCATGGTCGTAGTCTCCCACTTAACGTTGGTTCCTGAAATATTTCCTAAATTCGTAAGTTGAGAGACTTTTTATGAAAATTTACTTGATACTGAACTAGTTAATATTTGGGCTTTTGTTGAAACCTCTTCCAATTTTTTCAAGTCATAAAAAATGTTATCTAATTTGTGAGAATACAGAAACCTCTCGGTACTCTACTTTGTAAAATGCAGCCTCACTTGGGCTCTACGTAATATTTTATAGACTCGCTAGCAGTAGCCTTGTGATGCCCGGGACATTTTTCATTTTCAATCAGAGAGTCAGTAGGTGAGTGTTTAAGAGGCTGGTTCATGGGAACCAAGCAGAGTTCATAGGAAGCAGTTTTGAAACCGAATATTTTTTAGCACCTTGGCAGAAAGCATACAGAAAACTGTATGCAGTTAATAATTAGATTAGGCTTTTGTTGAAACCTCTTCCAATTCGTCATAAAAATGTTACCTAATTTGTGAGAATACAGAAACCCCTCTGTACTCTACTTTGTAATATGCAGCCTCGCCTGGGCTCTAATAGGTAATATTTTATAAACTCGCTAGCAGTAAGACTTGCGATGCTCGGTACATTTTTTATTTTCAATCAGAGAGTGAGCAGGTGAGTGTTTAAGAGGATGGTTCATGGGAACCAATCACATTTCATAGCAAGCAGTTCTGAAACCGATTTTTAGAAACCTGGCAGAAAGCATAAACTGTATGCAGTTGAAAATTAGATTTTTGGTTTTAGATTCACAAGTTTGGTTAAAATAATTGAAAAATTGGGAAACAGATAATGTTAGTTCAGACTGACATACACGCACACATGTACAAACGCACACACAGACATACAGACACACACTCACGCACACGCAAGCACACACGCTAAGTATTAACACACATATGCAAGCACGCACACACATTCCACACACAGGCACACATGGCACACACACATACGCACGCACACACCCCACACACACATACGCACACACACACATACACATGCGCACACCCCCACACACATACGCGCACACACACACACGCACGCACGCACACGCACACACACACACACGCGCACACGCGCACACGCATACACACGCACGCACACACATACAGACACACACATACATATGCACATATACACACACTTACACACACACACACACACAATAATAAAAAAGTGGGTTTTATTAGTAAAGATTAATTTTCTGTAGCAATGAAACATCTTTATATCAGATCTTTTTCCTTATGAGAAGAAAAGATATACCGCAGTGAAAGTTCAAACTACTGACCTAAGATTTTGTACCTACTATTTTTGTGTAGCTTGTCAACAATAAGTTATCCGACTTAAGCTTGTAGCATTTCAACTCCTCATAAAACATCAGCATCAACAGTCATGGCTGGGATTTTTACAGAACCACCTTCACTGGTGATCTACTGGTTACTTGTCCTGCCACCTTTAAAATGTGCTGGTACTTCCATTTCTTCTATAAAAATGTTGGAATGACACAATCGAGTTGAGGTTATGACTAGAATATCATATTTAATTTTGAAGTGTTGTAAATACAGTGAAACCCGGATAACTAGCCCTCGGATAGCTCGAACACATGGTTAACTCTAGCGGATTTGTTTGGTCTGTTCCCACTCAATGATAAATTGCTTTAGATAACTCGACCTTAACATTGTTAACTTAAATAGTTTTATGCCCGACGGCTACCAAGAGGGTTGTTATCTCTTTAGAATATCACTTTATTCTTAGCCATAAAGATAAACATCAACTTTTAGTAGTTCTTAGGCGTCATTATTAACACTATCGACAAAATATTTTTGTTAATGACTTTTCTAAAGCTGTGCATAAAAATAAAATTAAGAAAAAAACATAGGCTTGGGGAGAGCCCTTCGTAAGCAAGGAGAAGCGAGGTAACTGTATGATAAACTTAAAAAAAATCAACAAAACTGGTTTCTTGTTAAAACGCTCAAGAGAAAAGTGTGTCTTTTTTCTGAATGTTTCAACGGCGATCAGGTTTTGCCTATTTTAATCTGAAAACGTGCTGACAGTCACATCACCTAAAACAAACAAACAAATCTCAAGTAATAGGAAAATATTTATACTTTCTGATACAACTTGTTAAATCGTTACACGAGAGGCCCTTTAACTTGCAACAAGGAATCAATGATTTTGATTTATATATTGTTTATACATGTACTGATAAATACATGCACTTGAAACAGTGTTCTCATGAACTTGAACGCTGTGATAACTCAAACACTTTCTCTCGGTCATGTGAAAGTTGAGTTAGCCGAGTTTCACTGTATTTAGTTTTGAATCAATCTGCAAACAGACTTTCTAAGTACCAAGTGAGTTTTGAATAAACATGATTCTTGAAAAGACGTTCAAATAGCTCCTTATTGTTTTGTGGTAATGTTTAACTTATTTAGAAATTGAATATGCTGCATTAGCTTACCTATTAACAATGCAAACAAAGTGAATGTTCTAGTAAAAACAATAACTAGCATTTAGCAAATCAGAGCTAGCAACTGTTAAATAGCCAGTAAATCCTCGCATTTAGCACAGCACAGCAAGCAACTATCAAATAAAATTGGCAAATATGTTTTGGCAAATTAACTTACGGACAACTAGCAAATTCAAGCTATCAACTAAAAACTGGCAAATAGCAAATATAGCTGGGCAACTAGCAACTGGCTAAAAGACTATGAATAGTTCTAGGATTTAAACTCGGATGATAGAAGTCAATGAAAAGTTCTATAATTGAAACGTCAAAGCTAATCGGCAATGGATGCGTCCTTGATTGAAACCTTAAAAACTATGATCAGATTTAGTCTGTAAAACAAGCATATGATAACCAACCAGCAATAAAAGTGTGACTTTGACAGGCAGCCATACTTACTGCAAGTGGTAGTAGTTGTAGACATGGAACGGAGCTCAGGAGCGGATGTATTAGTGCTAGAAGAATCTGCAAATTAGTACAGAGCAGAAGTGGTAAAATCTAATTTTAAACACATCGCCTTCCAATCAAATCAATTTAATCTGTTGAATACCAGACTAAGTTTAAAGATCAACTTGGAGTTGTCTACATGCTTGCCCCAATCACGTCCTGACCAGCCAGGAAAAGACAACTCCCACTATTCTCAAAGGCAACACATCAGAATGATATGACAAATACACACATCTTTTAAAATCATAATGCTGAAACATGTTAATTTGAAGTTCTCTCTGCAGAACTTCTGAAGGAAATTGATGCCCATTTCCTTAACAAACCTGTTATTCGCTTTTTTCTGTTTTTTTCTAACGCACCATGCCATTCAGTTCTCTTCCAAGGGAAGTAATATAGCATAGGTTTACATAACAACGAAATACACAAAAAAACTTGCCATTTACATTAGAAACACCTTAGAAACAAGACGAGCTGTTATGGGCAAGCTAGAATCTGTACAACTGATGTATGAAATGAGTGCAGTTGACTTTAATATACATGCTATTATTATAATTACACATAAAAGTAACATAAATTAAAATTTCATAGGAGTTACAGCCATACTAATTACACTGTGATCAGGATACAGAATTACACATTGGATGATTTTAGATGAGCCAGCATACCCTAGCATACCCAAGAGAGATTTATAATGGTTCACCTTAGTACCCTATACCTAAACACTGACAACGGATTACAAAATTAACCGATTCTACCATAGCTTTGCAACTATAAATTTAGAATATCAGGCTATCATTTTGCAAAAGCAAAAAAACAGGTTTTCTTTACAGTCATAATTTGCGGAACAATATCACTATTTCATTTTCCATTCGGGAAAAACAAAATGAAAAATTGTAAACATAGACCTACACATATTTCTGCTAGTGAAATCTTTCCACGTTGGCAACATGCAAAATTAGCATCATATATTTTTGATAACTATATTTTATACTAGAAATTCCACTGTCGTACAGCCCACGACCAAAGTGATATTGGAAAAAGAAAGGGTACTGATGGTTGAGAAATGCAATATTAGCAGTCAAATAGGATAACTGCAATGGTAGCTGTAATGTACTGGGTGTGGGTGTTATAATATGCAACAAATAGCAATAATGAAATAAAAAGATTACATGTTTATACCTCTCCTGCAAAAAGAGAAATGTAATATTGGCCAATATTAGAAGTAAAAAGCACTGATATTATTAGAATAACCAATATTATTTATATAATAATAATATAAAACCAAAGCACAATTTTTTTTACATTTCAAAACGGCATAGCTAACAATATCACGAAGTTGTGATATTTATATAGATTTTTAGAAAATCTGTACTACCTAGTCATTGTTCCGTAGTCATCCAAACTTATAATTAATTATTGTAATAATCTCATAAGAAACGTTAAAAATATATCATCGTCATTTGCTTTACTGACACCGCGTTAGACATCAGTTAGAATGCGAAAGTATTCAAATGTGTCGGCAATGAAAAAATTGAAATCGGCAAGAATGAAACGATTTCTGTACTCCTATGTTAATTGCCGAAACCTTCGGCAATTCAAAAATGCTATAGACTAGTGAAAAGTGCACGTTTTGTTTCGTGAAACTCGCAAGACTTTATCGTTCTATTCTCTGTCGCACGGCGTGTCAATTTCCGGTCTTAACTTCTATTAATCCAAGCTTTTCAAGCGTTATGTGGCGACTTTCGTCCAAAAAAATCTGTCTATTTGTTTAGAATCCGATCAGATGGGTTAGTTTTAGGAATTTGTGGTAACCTTTCAAAGGCTTGGTAACATATTTAAATAGGTTTATGTGCATTTTGTATCATTATTATACTTAAACAACTTTAATGAAAAATAGTTAAATTTGTTGATAGGATTTCGTTGCAAGGGTTTGGTGACGCCCGTTAACGGATAATTTTTCTGGAGTTGTGTGCACATGTGCATTTATCATAATTCTCCCAATCAATTGTTTCACTCTGGTTTGGTCGTGGGAATATTAATTCAAGCTGTAGACCTAAACTACTGTACGCAATTTAAATAACAACAGCAATAATAAAATATGTTTATTATATCTCTTATTATATTAAAATGCAATATTAAAAGTAAATGGCAAGCTGCTGTGTAATATACAATTTGAAAGTTGGTTGTTGGTAAAAATAAATATTAATTCAAGCTGTAGACCTAAACTACTGTAAGTAATTAAACTAACAACAGCAATAATGAAATATGTTTATTATATCTCTGAAATGCAATATTAAAAGTAAAATATATTGTAATATACAGTTTGAAAGTTCGTTGTGTTGAATGCAGAACGGTTTTGACAGTGATATGTAACATAAATAAATATTAATAAAATAAATATTTAACTATCTCAAACTTATGTTTTACAATAATAAAATAAATATTAACTCAAGCTGTAGACCTAACCTATTGTACGTAATTTAACTAACAACAGCAATAATGAAATATGTTTATTAAATATCTTATTATATTGAAATGCAATATTAAAAGTAAAATGGCAAGCTGCCGTGTAGTACACAATTTGAAAGTTGGTTGTTGGTAAAAATAAATATCAATTCAAGCTATAGACCTAAACTACTGTACGTAATTTATCTAACAACAGCAATAATGAAATATGTTTATTACAGTTCTGAAATGCAATATTACAAGTAAAATATATTGTAATATACAGTTTGAAAGTTGGTTGTGTTGAATGCAGAACAGTTTTGACAATGATATGTAACAGAAATAAATATTAATAAAATAAATATTTAACTATCTCACACTTATGTTTTACAATAGTAAAATAAATATTACCAAGCTGTAATTCAAGCGGTTATTCAAGCTGTAGACCTTACCTACTGTACGTAATTTACCTAACAACAACAATGCCAACAATATAGAAATATGTTTATTATATCTCTGAAATGCAATATTAAAAGTTAAACGGCAAACTGATGTGTAATATACAGTTTAAAAGTTGGTTGTGTTGTGATGAATGTAGAATGGTTTCGCCAGCGATATGTAGCAGAGAGCAAGCATGGGCATTTACGCGTCTGGAAGTTTTATGCAAACTTGAGTGAAATAAAGAAATATTCTTGTCATAAAAGGACATTGTAGTAACGCCCTACCTTGTAGATAAGATGTAAAGAAATCTGGCTGATGTTCTAGATAATTTGAAAAAACTTCGGTAATTGGACAAAAACGTAGGCTGATAAACTGTGTACTACATTTTCGTACCTGTAAATCGGTCTACGCCTCAAACAGTAGACAAACAGTAGACACACAGTAAACAGGTCTACTATCTGTCACACGGCTTTATTTTTCGTCCAAATTAATCTGTCTATTTGTGTATTATCCGATCAGATGGGTTAGTTTTAGGAATTTGCGGTAACCTTTCAAAGGCTTGGTAACATATTTAAATAGGTTTATATGCGTTTTGCATCATTGTTATACTCAAACGACTTTACTGAAAAATAGTTAACTGTGCTGATTGAATTTCGTTGCAAGGGTTTGGTGACAGCCGTTAACGGATAATTTTTCGGGAATTGTGTGCACATGTGCATTTATCATAATTCTCCCAATCAATCGTTTCACTCTGGTTTGTTCGTGGGATTAGATAATGGTGGTTTGCTTATTGGCCAGCCTGCAAAAACAGAATTTTTTAGTTTTCAGCCAGTTTTGGGAAACTAAAAAATCTAGTCGCACTTCTGCGTGCTGTACAATGTCTTTTTATTCTGTTACTTCATACGCAGACATGGGTTGACATAAGGATATACAAAACCATCACTCTATTACAGCCCTCTATGGAAACATGATCCGCTTGTCTGCACAGCATAGTGCTTCTGCACTGGCTCACCCAGGTGTCCTACACGATCACAATATAGAAATTTAGTAAATTATTCATCCTAGGCTATGGGGTAAAATGCTACTACTGGTGAGATGGAGAGTGTAAGCCTGAAACTACTAATATATTCATAAGGTCTTGACTCACTTCCAGCCTATGTAAGATGATCCATAGAAGTAATTGCAGAAATCAAGGAGAATACTACCAGATGTAGAACAGAGGTGATACATTCCTATCACTGCTCGTGTATCTGTGAACAAGAAACATAGGCAATCACTGCATCATCTAATCACTGAGTGATTCAAAAGAATAATTCACAAATAATAATGTTTACATTTCAAAAATATCTAAAAAATTCAACAACATACAATATCAATCATGCAAATGAGTTTGACTGTATAATTTTGCAGTACATGCTCATATTTATAGAAACTGCTAAAGGACTTTTGAAAGTACAGTGGGAAAAGTTCATAGGTAAAATCCTATGTGTAACAGCGAGTGAAAAAATATGAGAAAGAGAGATTGCAATACAATTTCCTTTCATACATTTATCTTAGCATAAAAATTTTAGTTAGAAATTATATGTCTACTAGCAGAATACAACCAGACAAGCTAATACCAACAAAGTTTAAAGGTATTAATTAACCAGTATTTATTGTTATACATAGTGATGAACACTGGTGTACAATTACTAGGAGTGCTTGATATTTACTCCTGCTGCTTTGTCATGATTGGATAGTAGATCCTAAATGAATATCTTTACAATTAATGCTGAATAAAATAAACGGCGTTTTTAATAAAACTTGCTAGCTTGAATTTTGGTACTCTAGACAATCGCTATGACAAAATTGAAGCCATTGTAGAAGCATATATAGTTGACCGGAAAGCTGAAAATCAATATTGGTAAACAAGGAGGGAAGTCAGCCAAAGGGATATACTTTTGCCGTGGCTTTAACGCAAACTATTTTGATAGCAGAAATATTTGCTTCACTCCTTTTCTCAAGCTGCTACAAAGCTATATAAGTTTAACATCTATAAAATCTACCATTCACCATTTTGGACCTGGAGTATGTTTGATGAGCAGAGGGGATAACAAGCAGGCCTGTATTCTCTGGTTGCTAGTTGGGGCTGCAAATGATAGACGACTAGTTATGAACCCCTGAAAGTTTGGGGGAGTGGTGTAAGCCCCCAATAGGGTTTAGGGCAGTGTCCCAACACTGTGCACTTTTTTAAGCATAAACAAACCACAAAGTATGCATAAATGCAATTAATCATAAGCATCAAAATCTACATAAATTAATGCTTGTGGTTCATGGCAGGTAAACCTTTTTTATTTAACAAGCGAGCGGTACAAAACTGATGACACTACCAATTTCTTCTAGGGACGTTGACAGACAAGATCTATTACTTCTTTTTTGCAATAGCTCTTGTCTTGTCAATGTGTCCATGGCAGAGATCTTTCACAACTGATTCTGTATATATTTCAATAACTTTGTATAGCCTTTGTGTGATATTACAAGACTATTTAGACCAGCCTGTCCCTTTGTGCTCCTCATTGATGTTTTGATTCGTTTCGATGCAGAAAAAGATCTCTCACGCACTGCATTAGTGGCAGGCAAAACCAATACTAGTTAAGTGAGCCTCTCCGCTTCATTGTGCTAGAGCGCAACTACCAATGAACCGGAGCGGCTACATAAAGCCGGGTTCCCATATACGTCGCAAAGCACCGGCGGCACACCGCAGGCTATTAGCGATGAAATGGGAACGTATGCGCCGAGGACCGCCGAGGACCGCCGAGGATCGCCGGTAGTTGCCGGCGGCATCGCAATAGTTTAGCGCTGTTCAAATTTCGCAAACGGCCGCAGGCAAAACCTTCCCGAAATGCACTGTACGGGTAAAGGTCACCATTATAAGAACGGCATGGCGTGCGAATGTTTTATTTGATTACGCAATTATGTTTACGATATTATTAACGATGTGGCTTTTATGTGAACATTAAACATAATGCCGGTGCTTTGCGACGTATATGGGAACCAGGCTTTAGGGCTCTAGCGTTAGTTGTGCTAGAGCTAGACTGAATGAGCTTAGACCGCAATTCTTAGTACTCCGGCAAGATTCAGTAAAAAGTTGGGTGGCTCTACCACCCAGCCGTCCTAGGAAATATGGGCCTGATGACAACATTATGTACCTAATAACTAATACTACCATTGCAGTAACTGCTCAGAGCAAGAAATGAAAAAGTTCTGTGTTCCTGGCTTACATAAAGTATGTAAAAAACAACTCTTAAGGTGTGACCTTTAGTTAACCATGCCACCATGTAAGAAGTCTATATTAGTGTGTTTCTATCTTAAAATCTATTCTGATAACCAATATAAAACCCATTCCAACTGTGATAGTCCATGACGTCAAGGTAATTAAACAAAACAATGTTGTAGAAACCAATTCCAGTCAGATTTTAAATTTTATAAATTTAAATTTGTGAGTAAATCAATTTGAACACTTGTACTGTTATAGTAGACAAGCATATAAAACCTGTTAGGAATTGACTGTATTTTATCTGCTTATGAAGTGAAAGTCACTAGGAAAAAGTTATTATTATGTTTGGAGCTTATAGTAGTGTCATATCGACTTTTGAATTGCTATAGACTATATTTCCATAAATGCATATTTGAAATTGTGTGCATGTGAGTTACTGCATGATGTTTCAATGGAATTTCCAAGTCGCAAATTAAAGTGGGTGCTTTGGTAAAAATATGAGTAATTCTATACCTGAGGTCATAGCAGATCCCTTTTATCTTACTCAGCAGCACTATTTCAAAATATAAAATAACGAAATGTGAATAATCTTTAAAGTGGATTAGCTTGCGCATCATTCGCAATTGCTGCTTCTAGCTTTTGCCAGCATGAAACATTGAGTAAAAATTGCAAAGAACAAAATTGACTTGTTATACCGGTCGTTGCCGTTTTCATATTGTGAATAAAACATTGGGAAGATTACCTGATTCTAGGATATTGATATACATGTAGATTGACATCCACTATTTTTCTACTCAACTCATTTGCAACTATCAGGACCTAACTTTGCTCGTAGTTAGGCTACCAAAGCTAGTTACTTTGCCTTGAAAATCTACCCATTCCATGGACAATTGTTTCTAAGTTATAGAAGAAAACCTATGACTAAGTGTGAAGTAAAATTCCTTGGCAACCAGAAAAAAAGACTTACAAATTTGCCTCCATGATATCTTTGGCAAAAGTTATAACCAAAATAGTAAACCCATACCGATGTCTACCTAAACCAGAAATCATTGTGGCGATTTTCAATTTTATCGATAGCAATCAAATGTTTTAAATTCCAAAAGTAAATATGCAGATTCAGAAGTGGAAAGACAGTGAAAGACCGTATAAACCAATTAAAAAACTTATTTTTAGTGTTTGAAATTTTTCATCAACTTTAAATTTTGCCAATCTGAATTGTTATGCTCAAATCGAAATGAGCTTTTTCGGTAGTAACCCGTAGTGAGGACAAAGTTATCATTCACCTTTGATAAGGTCATATCGATTCTTAGAGCGGTTTTATGAAGTTTGAAAAATTAAGAATATAATTTTTGAACATATTGCTAATTGTTGAAACATGTTTATAACAGTTTATTTGAGTTATAATGGCATGTAAATTTGCTACGTTTTGGTTTGAAGCATGCTACTCGGCAGGACAAGTTTGAAATTGGAGTTTCATGATTGTTACATTCATAGCTAACCGTTATATATGAAAAAATATTATTTATAACTTTGCATCGTATGTAGCAAAACAATAGTTCTAGCTGAAACACTCAAATATTTACTATTAATCTTGTGAAATTTTAACTTTGTTTCAGCAAGTAAAGGTTTTCGAAAATCAGAAATTTTCTAATACTGCCTTCTTAAAAACATATGTTTGCGTGTATGTAATATGAAGTCTCCATCTGAACTTTATACCGTTTAAAAAAAGAGTGGCAGTTTGAAAAATTAATTGGGAAACTTATTTCAATTCTGTTTTTGCAGTAGTAAGTTAAATTATAACATTTTTTAAGAAATAACTGATAATTGATGTAGTTCCCGGGGAAAGTTAGTCTGTTGCAAATGAGTTAAAATGCATGCTGTGATCAACAGAATGTTCTGTTACCAGATGAGACATTGTGCCTGACATGAGGTCTTCTCAAGGCAGCTAACCCTATTGCAACAGTATCTATTCTTATTGGCTGCTGACCAACTAGCTCAATTGGCATGCAGCCAAAGGACTAGCCTAGCTTTGTTGGAGAGCTGTTTACTGTTTGAGTAAAATACAAAATGGCACAATGAATAGCACAGTGAAAATTAATTTAAATTAAATGTAAATAAATTTATAACATGCTTTGAGAAATGACTGATAATTGAGGTAGATCCCGTGAAAGTTAGTCTGTCGCAAATGATTTAAAATGCATGCTGTGATCAACAGAAGGTCCTGTTACCAGCTGAGACATTGTGTCTGACACGAGGTCTTCTCAAGCTAGCAATCACTACTACAACAGTATTTATTCCTACTGGCTGCTGGCCAACTAGCTTAATTGGCATGCAGCCAAAGGACTCGCCTAGCTTGGTTGGAGAGTTGTTTACTGTTTGAGTAAATTATAAAATGGTACAATGAATATCACACAGTGAACATCTTCAATCCATCTTCATATATTATAATTTATTATTATCTGATATGTATTATTTCATGAGTTTATATAATACTACCTGGAAGCCAGGCGTTGTCTGTGATTGCTGTAATGTTCAATCAGATAGCCTCCAGCACTTGGGCTGATTTTTGACACACATTGCTATATTGCTTTCCAGACAACAATCTACGAGCATATTCATTGAAATCATTTATCCTTAAAACGTGCGAGGGTACTTTTATGAGGTTCTAATCAGATAGATCATTATACAATTTATTGAGAACAAAAGTTCTAACGAAAGTGCCCTATTGAGTTTTAGATGGTGTGACTATTATGAATTTTACAAGTTAGGAGTTACGAGGCTAGTATTAGCGTCACATTCAAAAATATATTTAAAAATGTAGAGAAACCAACTGGACCTTTGAAAAATAAATATCAATGCAAATGCAATCTTGGCAATATTAGTATTATTTTAGAGAGGATTTTTGACCGATTATTTTTCGGATTAGTTCATTAACATCAAACAACTGATTTTTGAGTTAAGACCACAATAATGAGCACAAAGTGTAACAACCATTTCTATGAAATGAATTGACCCACAAAAAGGGAAACTCTGAAATAATACTTTCTGAGCTACGTAAGTTCAAGCTACTGGAGATACTCACTGTTTTTATGTTTCTGATTTGGAGTTGTGCGCACGTTGAGCCAATTTACGGTTTTTTCGATGAACCTTGAATGGTGTTTTAATAGACAATTGTGTGAATCGGATTAACGCCAATGCATTGTTGAAAAACATGAGAAAGCTAAAAGAACTATGCTGCTAATTATTGACACCTCGGTCAATAACTAGGGGCACAATCTCATCAGACTTAGCAGCATTCTGAACATTAGCACGTTTAGAACTACTCCAATCAGAATAATGTCTGCGGAGTGAAAAGGTTTACAATAGAATAGCGTGTACGGCATCGTCTTGTGAATCATTTGAAAGTACTAATTCCATCATTTACAAATATGACATAAGATAAAGATTTTCGAGTAACAAAACTGGATTGACTTCCAGATTTTTGCCAGGTCCACCGTTCGGATGATTTGCGAATTGGCTCATTATGGAAACATAATGATTGAACTCACATCAAGACAGGATTTTGGCAACAGAAAGCAACTGATTTCCCAGTCATTGTATACACTAAATACTAAGTGAATGCACACAAGTACATGCGATTCCAATCCTCAGACTAAGTGAGCTAGTACCAAGTATGCTATGTAATAATAGTAAAGCTTGTCCAAACACTCTATTGGCTATGGTCTGACATTAACCAAGTCATTTGCTGTCATACGCACTGCTTCTTTACACGCTCTAGTAAAGTCATATAAACATCATTTCTGGTAACCATTTTAGTTTAATCATGTTATAGATGAGTACAAACTAACCATTATTCTCATAACAGACTGCATCAACTGCTGACTAACCTTTACATATGATGTTAGTATCCTATCTATCCGTCATTATCATGGTGTATAGATAATTTTGATTAGACATTAACTTGTTTGAACTCCACATAGGCTGTCAACATTGAAAGAGAAAAATCCGTGGAAAAGAAGAGCACATCTGCAAAAATGAAATAGAAGCACTAAAATTATTATTTTATCACATTGTAATTATAGATTTACTAGTGATAGGAACAAAAGGAGTTATGAACAGGCTAATTATACCTGATAGGAATTAGTCATCCTAGTCTATTTATAGACCATTGGCGTACAGCCAGGACAGGTTAAAAACTAAGATCATTACACAGATTGGGCAGAATGTTTTCTTATGGATTCCCAGAGCAGAAATATCAGAAACTACTTCAATGGAACTATTTAGATGGCTTTAAAAATTATTAACAGTACAGGCCTCACAAACTAAAAACAAATTATTAGTTTTAGCCTTAGTTGAGTTGGTGCATGATGATACACAATATATGAGTTGGGTAAGGTCTGGTGACATTCATACACCAGTTACATGACACGCATAAACAAAAGCCATGACCTAGGATCAAATGTCATTGATAGAGCAACAATCATGTCTGTCACATATTATTGAGAGCAGTGTTAGAAGATAGTTATGAATGCAGGTAAACCTAAACGAATGTTTTTGCACACCCTATTCAATGATATAGGGCTTTTTGAAAATGTTCTCAAGTGTACCTCGTAAAGTACCAATATCATGATTTGGACTAAAATGTACTGAAGGAGTCAAAATTCTACAATTGCTATGCATGAATTACAATTTCTGAATTCACTAGACTAACTTTTCGATGTACTAACGTTGATGCTGGGGTAAATTCATTGTTTTTTTTTCACCAGTTATGTACATGATTGTAGGTGCCTACTTACAACTTACAGAATGGCAAATGTTAGGTTTTGAATGAGGTGATGAGTTATTAATATTATTGAAACTAATTAACTCGAGTTAATAATTGTGAGCGAGCATAACAATGACCTCTAGTGCTCTAGCCATAACAATGACTTCTAGTGTTCTACCCATCACCATGATATTTAGTTTTCCATTCATAACAAATACCTATAGTGCTTCACCCACAACAATGACCTCTAGAACTCCACTCATAACAATGACCTCCACTGCTCCACCCATACCAATTACCTCTAGTAATCTAGCCATTACCATGATGGTTAGCATTCCATCCATACCAATTATTAATACATAGCACCATTTTGTAGTTAAAAACAACATTTTGCTTTCAAGTTATAAAAATAAGCATAATATACAACAGCAGAAATAAATAAGAAACGTGTGAGAGATAAAAATTTCACTACATTCTATTCACCCTCTACCTTGATCAACATCCTCGATCTCTTGCAGACAAACGGAAAGTGAGTAAACGTGAAGTTCGGTTGATCGGAATGGTGAGCTTCTAGTTATTTTTTTCATATATTATTATTTATTATTTTATTATTACATGTACATCATATATATTATTTCATAATTTAATATAGCCCTAGGTGCAAAATAAGTCCCTATAACCTTGAAAACAACCAAAACTTCACAGCGTAAATAATTTTCAATTATCTACCATTACCATCATGAAGCAGGTAATTGCATGCATGTGACACATGTGTCATTTGAGACATACTTTGATGGAGTGTGAGGTCATCAGCAGAAACTTGAAACTTCTGAACCACCCTTTAAGCGATCCTGTGTGGTCTCAGCCATACACCCAGTATTGGGTGTTGCCAGACTGCAATACCAATTGACACCCATTGACATGTAGGCACTCTAGTTGACATCTAGCTATATTAGGTATATCAGGACATAATTTTAGATGAAGTACTTCAACATCCCAGCTGGTTGTTACTAACACATCTTGAGGTGGTATTCATCCATTCTAGGGTATGGATATGTTAGCCAATGGCCATGCCAACAGATTCATAACAAGCGAAGATTTGTGAAGTCCCCGAAATGTGTTCGAAGAAATCTGCATTGGACTTTTAACATTTTTATAGTACTGGCAGTTGGTTGTTGTCATTGGGTTCTACTAGGCAAATCCTGAGTTTTAATTACTGCTAATTAGGTTTTCTTTAATTTTACCAACATATCAATAAATCGCCACTCATTTATAATAACGGTGTCCTATTACAGAAAAGCTCCTCTTTGGGAATTTCAGCTAATATTCAACATCAATATGACAGGATTGCTTGCTTTGTATTTCCGAAAATGTACCAAAGGTTACTGACATGTAGTTTAGCATCTCATTGTTATGTAATAAATGGCAAATGTTTTTCGCCTTTGCACTAAAAACTATAGCCAGTGACAAATTAATCTTTACAATCTACATGGTTAACTGAACTATGTCTTGAGTTTTCCTTCGAATTACATGAAGTAGGCTGGTATTTTGTGGCCCTGCCAGAGTTGTTTTGGATATCAACCAGTCTCTTAAATTAGTCAGCTACTAGTACCAAGTGTCAGTATGAGTATCAGGTTTCATTCTCCGCTCTCCACTCTTTCAAGTCTGTGAGTTAATGATCAGGAGTAGCACAGGTAACAATTTTATTTGTAACAACCAAATGCGAAAGAACACAGGCTATTAGTAGTCATAAGGCTAATTAACAGGCTGGCTATAATCATTATTTTATAACTCATTGAATTACAAGGTAAATGTATAACTATTATCCATAACTATTGGTTACTAATACTAGTGTTATGATTATGGCATGGGAATTTTTGTGAAAAAGTTAAAAATTTGGCACCAAACATGAAGATCAAATATCCACCCTTGACTCATTCGACGGTCATATTGCTCATGACAAGAATTGAAGTGAAATTCAACTTCTAAAAACATCACAAACCAAAATTATGTGATATGAAATAAAGGGGTTTAGTTATAAAAATAATAATACATTTCTAGTAATTCTAATCGACAAGAGATGGAGCAAAAGAAAAGGCCCAGTTTTCCATAGAACTGTATTTTGTTGAATATGCAAATGGATATATTCTCTGTTTTACAAACTTACCGATAGTCAAATACCAATTTCTTTGTTGGACTTTGCACAAAATATGACCGTAATTAAATTAATAAGGTTCATGGTTATTTAGTGTGTAACAGATAAAGAACAGTAATACTACCAAACACTTTATATAAATATACAAATGAGGTTTAACTCTTATCAGCCCACACTATACATGGTATCATATGGATAGAGTACAATTTTCCATATACAGTAAAATATTACTATATGACTAACCACATGGACAACTCACTGTCAGATTCCATTAATTCTTGTAAACAACTTTTTAAACTGGTGTTTTGTAGCCTTGTGTTGTGCACCTGATTGTGGTAATTGATTGTCACCTGCAGTCATAAAATCTTTTACATCACAATACAACTAAATTGATATGAAATACACAAAATATTGAACATAAACAGCGCTTCATGTGTACGAGTTTCATGAGTGTCTATGAGTGTCATCAAACTTATCATAAACATTCAACACTTATTGTCAAGCAGTTGATTTCATTTAATTTGCTATAAAATATACTTACTGTAATCTTGATGATAAATACTTTGCCAGATTTAGGATATACCTTCTTTAGTTCACCTTCCAAAACCGATATATCTTCTACTCCTGACAATATAAAACAAAACATGAGTATTTGTGTGTAGCAACTTTAAAAGGTAACATTGGTTAGATGGCAAATAGTATGCTACCAACAAGAAAATTGCAGTAAAACAAAAAAACTAAAAATGACCAGGCAAGTGAACATTTTTTCATAGCTTTAGACCATGAAGTTTATGCATAAAGCAAAAAATAGTTGATTAACATAAGCTACATTCTAAGGAATAAGTTTTTTTGTTATTTTACAACAAGCCAATACTAATTTTTTGCTTAATTGCTTTACCTTGTCGAGTGCAATAAAATATCTCCCCAACACAAAGAAAGTAATAAATGAATGACTCAATAACAATGCCCAATAAATTTCTTATTTTATTTTTACCAAAGCAAAAACTTGCAGTAAAATATTTAAAACATTAATTGAATATACCAAGTTTTGGTTGGTAGCAGCAGAATTTGGTAAAATAGTAGAAACTTTTCATTTTTGAAAATTTGAATGCATACCTCATTATAAACTTTTCATGTTTCCTCTATTGTTTCCTCCCAATTGCCCTTTTAAGGTTCATACACCTTATTAACCATTTCACTGCCAACCATATACAAATTTGGCTATCTGCCAAGTGCCAGCCATTTTACTGAAAATTGCCGATGTTGCTTCATAATATGTATACAATATTTTTATCACTTCAAAACTTTATCCAGAAATTTTTTGTTATATACTTTATTTGGCCAAAATTTTAACTGACAATGATTTGCAAAAAATTCAATGTATCTATACATTGTGCAATGATAAAGCTGTGTGAAGCTACCATAGCTGTGAAGCTGAAACGATCCTTCACAATGTTCCTTACTCTTACAAAACTATTACTTTCGCCACTATCAGAGACAGTGCTGCTATTTTAATTATCTGTGAAATCACGAAAATCGGAATCTGAATTGGCTTTAATGTCATCAACATAACTATAATTACCTGTTATCTGACTCTCGCGGTACTTAACAAAACTTACCCAAAACGTGTGGGATTTTAGGTTGGAAATTCTCAAACAAGAATTTAAAACTGCTTCGTTGTTTTAGAATAATTTTATAGCGAAATTTTTGGACATCACTTTCAATTTCATAAAAAGTCCTAAAGACGGTAGCTTATGTTGTCAACAAATTATAAAATTAAAATACAACGCAGCTGCTGGGAAAGTTGCAAAAATGTGTCTATGGCACTCAACCAAATAAGTTGCATAAATGAGTCTTCGGCAGCAAAAGGGTTAAAGGGTCGCTAAGGGCTATCAGTCACTCGTTCACTGTAATACACACTATAATGCACTTAATTTAGTTTTGGAGAAGAATTAATTTGCTAGACTAACAGTAAAGTTTATTATTTAGTGCTGCCTTCTAAAGTTGATGAACCTTGTGCTCCTGCTAAATTATAATGCATGAGAAAAGATTCATGTCCAAAATTTAGGATACAATCATGGCTCAATAGCAAATAAAAGACTGTCCTACTAGTGAGAAAATCGGTTCAAAGTAAAAAAGTGTAGAAATGCCAGAAATCTGAACCTTTGTTGGTAATACTGTTAAAGCAAAGCTCAATGCAAACAATAAACTGAGTTGTTAAATTATGCCAATCCAAAAAGGTTTTCCACACATAATGTGTGGAAAATAAACTGTCTGCAACACAACTGAAGCAAGGTCTGTAAACCCATGATGTTAGTGGAACTACCAACTAAAGTCATCATTACAAAGTTTATGTTTGGTAGCAATATGTTTAGCGCATCCTGGGAATGGCACCAACACAAAGTTCTTAATGTCGGTGCTTGTTTGAAACGCTTTCAAAGCATCACTCATGCCCCACTGGCTTATTATGTCATTAACAATAAGTTTTCTTTTGAACCTCAATGAAATATATCATTCTAGCCAAAGTTGGTTACTTGTCTGAACAAAAAATAGGGATTTAAAATCAATGTCAATTTAAAAAATTCATTAGAAAACACATATACCTAACAGCATAGCTAACACTTACCAAAGGTGCAGGAAATAGAGCAGAGCGGACTCATTTGGTTTTGCTATAGGACAGCTAGCACTCATGGGGATACAGACAATGGAGCAGAGCAAAGCAGATTGTGTGCAGAGTTGTGTAGTTATACTACAACTAAGGATGAGAGTCAGATTTAACCACAATTGTATAGACTTTCATGCCTCAGTGGTTTGACCATAATACAATGAAAATTAATGAATAAGCAAGCGCTTGCGAGAATAATGGAAGACCAAATACAGTTGAAGTGCTTCAGTTAAACATTATTCATGAAATGATGTGCATTGACAAACGCTGAAGCTTTCGCACCCAAAATAGTCAAACAAATACCGACACTGCCCATGTCAAGCTACCGGAGAAGGACATGGTAGTTTGCATGAAAAGTCAACTGCAAGGGAAAGAGAGTAATCAGAAACCACTTGTCGAAATAATGAAAGGCAAAAGGCTGTCTAAGTACATACTTGACTTTCAAATGAAAATGAAAAATGTGCACTGACAAAGGTTAAGGCATTGGAACTAAAATAACATTGATGCTGTTTCAAACAACCAACCACAAATGCCATGGCTTGTACAGGAGGTCAACCACCAGAAAGGTTTATGCCAGCCATAACAATAAAATAAAGTGTTGATAGTTTTTTAAATAAAATGAAGTATAGACCTCTCGCCATCAAAGATATGTTTGGTTAAGTACATAAAAGCTAATTTTATTATTGCCAGAGATTTTCAAATATCTGACAGCCTAAAATAAGTATCAATGGGTGTGCGGACAATCTAAATACTTTTCATTTTAATATACCCTTGTTTTTGACTATCCAATAAATAAGATAAGTTATCATGAAAAAGCAGTAGTGCTTTCTCCCTCAGATATAGTTACAAGACAGTGTTTAACCAAATATAATTTATTTTTTAAATATGTCTATGTACACTAATCACCCCATGACTTTCTGAAGCCATCATATGCCCCTATTGGACTAGAAGAAGAACCAAAGATTATCACAGTGCTCGGAGAAAGCCTGTAAAGACCGAACCTGTTACTATTAGGCTGTGAGCACCAAAGTAACTGACCAACAATGAGGAGATGCAGTAATGTTCGTGTTCTGATAAATTGGTTCCAGGTTAAAGGAATACCAACAGGCATTTTGAGAATAGAAAAGTTCTATCATTCTTTCTAAGAGCTAACATGGTGTCACAAATTACTTGTTAGTAAATTTTTCTTGTAGTATCTCGGCAAAAAAACTTACTTAATGCGTTAGCATTTACTATTCGGCAGACAACTTACAGTTTTCTGATGTGTTGGATCAGATTAAAGAATATAACAAACTTTTTCTTATAAATTATTGGAACAAACGACACCATCCAGAATATTGGGCTGCTTAGATTATATTGATAAGTATACTATTTCAGCAAGCATGTATTTAAACTGAACCTGTTTTCAAAATCCTTACACACCTATCAAAAATACTATAGTGCTTACACAATAGATGCAATGAAGATAGAGCAAAATTATCATTTGCAACCAACAACTTAAGTGCAGTAAGACAACCTATTTTTTGTACTAATGGTTTAATTTGTTAGCTATCTGGCCATAGCATCCACTGCTACCCATTTTCCCAACCTATCAAAAAAATTATTTGTAAAATATTTCAAGGATGAGAGTTGTAATTGCTCGCCATAAATAAACTAACTGTACAAGTTTCGTCCAATCCTGTAACTTCTACCAATTCGTGGTAAAAGCCTCTTTATTTAATTAATGCAAATCTAACATTCCTCTGTGATGATCAACACAAACTGATTTTGAAACCCACATGCATACAACAATTTAGCCACAATGCCACAATGAATAAACCTAAGATTTAATATCAGCTAGTTATCGATATAAATTAGCAGAGCACCATGTTTTAGCATTTTCATGCACGCAACAGAAGTGAAAAAAAGAGAGAAGATTAATGGTCTGTTCCATGGCAAAGCACTAAAAAGCAAATTAAGGTTTCCATGAAGTTCGGTTTCAAACTAGAGTTATTAACTGCTTGGGTAGAAGTGACATGCGCTGATGAGTATTTTATATTTTATTATAAATATATATACTTTATATATATATTTTATTATATAGAAAATTATTACAGTACCAACTTATGTTTCACATTCCCAACAAAATCATAACTGCCCTTCACACGCAAAAATACTGTTTATTTAAGGAAGCAAAAGCAAACTCAACATATGTTTGGTGGTTACGAGTCGTTTAAATTTTCAGGTCAACATGACCGCTTTTTTTAAACTGACAGAAGTTACAGCAAAATATATTGCATACAAATTTAGCATCGCACTCACTTTTTGCATTTCACCGTTACATAGCGCTTGGCTAAATTATCCTCACACTAGATTAAAAGTTTGTAGAAGTAATTTAAATTGTGCATCAGTTTTTAGCATACATGTTGAATGGTCCCTACGCCTTAAACATAGAGGTAAAAACTTGAATCCAATGTGAAAAAACAACTAAAACAATCACTTAGGAAAGAACAACTCTCAGTTCGTTAATGCGCGCTAAATCTTGGATAAAATTTGATCTTATCGATCTGGTTTATGTTATTTCATACTGACTAAGGCTGCCCCTGACTGTGAAGATTTTTAGTTAAGAGTCAATACATATTGTATCATTACAGACATGGTCAAATTATTGCTACAAGTGACTTTTGAAAACTGACCATGCTCACGGTCAGCTAATCTTTCTGTTATGTGCTATAAACAACATATTCACCAGTCAACTTAGCAAATGTAAATGTCTTGGCAAATGTGTCACTCTATTGATGCAGACACTTGTAAAATTGTCTTCACTCCATTGTTTAAAGCATATAACTTACATAATTTTTCTGTTATATAGTTCAATACATCAGTCTTGGCTTTCAAATGAGCCTATATTCAGTACACAGAATAATAGAACTATAAAATACAGAGAATCATTTTGTAGAGAACTTTTGACTGATTTTTTTTCTGATTAGTTCAATAATATCATACAAACGATTTTTGAGTTATGACCTAAATAATGAGCACAAAGTTTGATGGCCGTTTCTATGAAATCATTTCACTTACAAAAAGTGAAACTCTGAAAATAGACTTACATAGCAACATATGTTTAAGCATACTGGAGATAATCACTGAAGTATGGGTCACATGATCAGATTACAATTAGACAATAAAACCAAGTTGAAACAAAATTGTAAAGTAGCGAGCGTCTATTTTTTGAAACAGGCTCTTCGGTAAAACTCAAAGTGATTGTCATTAACTAGTGCTACGAGAAGTTTTATATTGACTTTTTTATTGGCCTTTCCATTCACATGAGAACATCACGGGCCAACACAATAAGCAAATGATGTGACTACGTCACATAAATAAATCAATATCAATCTATGGTGGTTTTGTGATGGCAGCGATTAACTGTTCGTTTTTGAGCTTTCATGAGTTTGTAATCACATTTCTACATATCTTGCACTTACAACACAGCAGAGTAAGACAAGGTGAATCTTTGAATGCCACCTAACTGCAATGTGAATTTTTTTGCAAATAAACATTTAAAATATTTTTTGAAGGTATGAAAATTTAGCGGTAATATACAATAGCATAAATAAAAAAGAAACACGCAAGAGATACAAAATTCACTTTGTTCTATTCAACCTTTACCATAATCAACATCATCAATTTCCTGCAGACGAACCGCATGTGACTAAACCTGAAGTTAGTTGGTAGGAATAGTGAGCTTCTTGTTACTAATTTCATATATTATGATTTATTAATTTATTATTACATCCTATGGTTTTTTTCATAATTTATTATAGCACTAGGTACACAAAGAGTCACTATGAGTTGGTAAACGATTGGAACTTTACAGGGTCAATAATTTTGAATAGTCTCTAATTACCAACATCAAACATGTAAGCGCAGTGACACATGTGTCAGGGTTGAGTTATACCTTGATGAAGAGTGATTTCTTCAGCTGAAACTTGTAAGTTCTAAACTGATTTTTGAGCGTTTTGTGTGGTCTCGGCCAGACACCCAGTGTTGAGTGTCACTAGACTGCAATTCCTTTTGACACCCATTGAGCAGGTGTCATCTAGGCAATCTAAATGACATCTAGCTATATTACGCACTACAGGACATAGATTTAATTTAAGTACTTCAAAAACCCAGCTAGTTGGTACTAGCACATCCTGTTGTGGTATTCCTACACTCTGGGTATTGATATGTTAGCCATTGGTCATGTAAACATATTAATAACAAGCACAAAGAGGTGAGGTCACCGGAGTGTGTTTTAATTAATCTGCATTGTATTGATAACATATTTATAGTATTGATAGTTGGTTGTTGCCATTCAGTTGTACTGGACAAATCATGTTCTTTTATTATTGCTAGTTTGGTTTCCATCAACCTTTGCACATGCATGAATAAATTGCCACTCATTTACAATAACAATGCTTGATTGCGAATAGGCTCCACTTTGGGGATTTCAGCTAATATTTATGTTCAAAATGACAGGATTGTGTGTTGCCTTTTCCAATATGTTCAGAAGGTTGACGACTTCTATTTTAGCATTTTATTGTTATTATATAAAAGGTCAAATGCTTTTCGCCTTGGCACTAAAAACCAAATCTAGTTACAAATCAATCTTTACATTCTACATGGTTAACTGACCTTTGCCTTGGGTCTTCCTTTGAAGTACATGAAGTAGGCTGGTATTCGGTGGCTCCGCCAGAGTTGCCTGGATATGCACCAGTCTCTTAAGTTAGTCAGCTACTAGTACCAAGTGTTAGTATGAGTATCAGTCTTCATTCTGAGCTCTCCACTCTTTCAAGTCTGTGAGTTAATGATCAGGAGTAGCACAGGTAACAATTTTATTTGTTACAACTGCATGATAAGAGACACAGGCTATTAGTGGTCATAAGGCTAATTGACGGATTAGCTAATCATTTATTATAACTAATTGAATTACAAGGTATAACTATTATCTATAACTATTGATTACTAATACTAGTGCTATCATTATGGCATGGTAATTCTTGTGAACAAGACAAACATTTGACACCAAACTTTAAGCTTAAACATCCACCCTCGACTCATTCGACGGTCATATTTTTTATGACTGAAATTCTAATAAAATGCAACATCAAAAACATCACAAACAAAAACTATGTAATATGACATTAATGAGTTTATTTAGAAAAAAAGGAAATTTCTATTAAGCCTAATCGACATGAGATGAATCGAAAGCAAATTCCATTCTTCCATAGGATTATGTTTTATTGTATATCCAAAAACATACGTTCTCTGTTTTATAAACTTACCAATAGTCAAATACAAACTATCCTGTTGAACTTTGAAGAAAATGTGATTAATACCTATTTGATAAGGCTTATGGTTATTTAGTGTGTGACAGATAAAAAAACAGCAATACCAAAATATTTATATAAATATACAAATGAGGTTAAATTTTATCAGCCCACACCATATATTGTACCATACTGATAGAGTACAATTCACCATATATGGTAAAATATTACTATAATACTAACCACATGGACAACTCTCTGTCAGATTTTATTAATTTTTGTAAACATATTTATAAACTGGTGTTTGGTAGCCTTGTGTTGTGCACCTGATTGTAGTAATTGATTGTCACCTGCAGCCATAAAATTTTTTACATCACAATATAACTAAATTGATATGAAATACACAAAATATTGATCATGAACAGCGCTTTACGTCTACAAGTTTCATGAGTGTCTTTGGATGTCATCAGACTTATCATAAACATTCAACACTAATTGTCAAACAGTTGATTTCGTTTAATTTGCTATAGAATACACTTACTGTAATCTTGATGATAAATACTTTGCCAGATTAAGGATATACCTTCTTTAGTTCACTATCCAAAACCAATATATCTTCTAATCCTGACAATATAAAAAAACATGAGTATTTGTGTGCAGCAACTTCAAAAGGTAACATTGGTTAGATGGCAAATAGTATGCAACCAATAAGAACATCGCCACAAAAAAAACCTGAAATGATCAGGCAAGTGAATAATTTTTTAATAACTTTAGACCTTGACGTTCATGCATACAACAAGAATAGTTGCTTAACATAAGCTACATTCTAAGGAATAAGTTATTTATTATTTTAAAACAAGCCAATGCTAATTTTGTGCTTAATTACTTTACCTTGTCAAGTGCAGTAAAATATCTCCCCAACACAAAGAAAATAATAAATGAATGCCTCAATAACAATGCCCAATAAATTTTTCTTTTTATTTTTACCAAAGCAAAAACTTGCAGTAAAATCTTTAAAATATAACTTGAATGTACTAAGTTTTGGTTGGTAGCAACAGAATTTTGTAAAATGGTAGAAATTTTTGACTCTTGAAAATGTGAATGCATACTTGATTATAAACATTTCATATTTCCTCTATCGTTTCCTCCCAATTACCAATTTAAGGTTCATCCACCTTATTAACCCTTTCACTTCAAACCAAGTACAAATTCGGCTATCGGCCTAATGCATGCCTTTTTACAGAAATTTGTTGTTTACAGAACCGATGTTGTTTTATGATATGTATACAATATTGTCATCAATTTAAAACTTTGTCTAGAGCTTTTTTGTTATATACAGTCAAACATGGATAACTCGCCTTCGGATACATGGTTAACTCGAACGGTTTCTTCGGTCTGTTCCCACGTAATGATAAATCGCTTTAGATAACTCGAAGTCAACTCTGTTAACTCGTGTGGTTTTTTGCCCAACATCAACCAAAACGGTTGTTATAGCTTTAAAAAATCACTCTCATCCCAACCCATAGAGGAAAACCTCAACTTATCGTAATTTCTAGGCGTTTTTATTACTACCATCAGCAAAATATTTTTTTCAACGACTTTTCTAAAGGTTTGGTGAAGTTTGATTTGACAAAACATCCACTTAGCGATGGCCCTTCGGAAGCGAGAAAAAGTGAGGTAACTGCATACACTTAAAAAAAATCGGCAAAATTGATCGTGGTTAAAACGCTCAAAAGAAAAATATGTATTTTCTTCGGAGCATTTCAACAACGATCGAGTTTTGCAAATTTTAATCTAAAAACGTCCTGACATTAACATCACCTCAAACAACAAACCAATCTCATGTGATAGAAAAGTATTTATACTTTTTGATGAAAAAGTTTTAAACTTTACAGTAAAAGCATTTAATTTGAACTAAACCATTTATGCTTTTGATTTTTATTATAGTTTGTATATGTACATTTATCCACTAATAAATAAATACATGGACTTGTGACAGTGCTCTGATAACTTGAACGCGCTGATAACTCGAACCTTTTCGCTCGGTCCCGTGAAGTTCAAGTTATCCATGTTTGACTGTATTTTATTTGGTAAACATTTAAACTAACAATGATTGGCAAAAAACTCAATGTATCCATACTTTTTGCGGTGATAAAGCTATGTGAAGCTACAATCGCTGCGAAGTTAAAACGATCCTCCACAATGTTCCTTACTCTTACAAAACTATTATTTTCACCACTATCAGGGACAGTGCTGCTACCGTAACTATCTAAATAATCACGAAAGTCACAATCTGAATTGGCTATAATGTCATCAACACAACTAATTACCTGTTTTTTGGTTCTCGCGGTACTTAACAAAACTTAAGCAAAACATGTTTGATTTTAGGTTGGAAATTCTCAAACAACAATTTAAAATTGCTTCTTTGTTTTAGAATAATTTTACAGCAAAATTCTTGGACATGACTGTCAATTTCATAAAAGTCCTAAAGACTGTGGCTTATGTTGTCAACAAATAATACAATTGAAATACAACACAGCTGCTAGGAAAGTTGCAAAAATGCGTCTATGGCACTCAACCAAAGAAACCTCATAAAAGAGCCTTTGGTGGCAAAAGGGTTAAAGGGTCGCTAAGGTCTATCAGTCACTCATTCACTTTAATGCACACTATAAAACACTTACTTTAGTTTTGCAGAGGACTTAATTTGCTAGATTATGAGTATAATTTAGTATTTAGTGTGGCCTTTTAAAGTGGATAAGCCTTGCGCTCCTGCTAATTTATAATGCATAAGAAAAGAATAATGTCAGTATTTAGGATACAACAATGGTTCAATAGCAAATAACAGATTTTCCTACTAGCGATAAAATATTTTCAAATTGAAAAGTGTAGAATTGCCAGAAATCAGAACATTTGTTGGTAATATTGTTAAAGCTAAGCTCAATGCCAACAATAAACTGAGTTGATAAAATAACCTAATCCACAAAGATTGGGTTATTTCTCATTTTGTAATCTAACAGTTTTTAGATAATTTGCTATAATCGAACATACATGTAATGTGTGGAAAATAAACTGTCTGCAGCACCACTGAAGCAAGGTCTGTAAATCCATGATGTTAGTGGAACTACCAAATAATGTCTTCATTACAAAGCTGATGTTTGGTAGCAATATGTTTAGCACATTTTTATGTGCTAAATTGTGCTTAAGTGCTTTTTATGTTCTACTTTTATGTGATATGTTTAGTGCATCCTGGGAATGGCACCAACACAAAGTTCTTAATGTCGGTGCTTGTTTGGAACGCTTTCGAAGCATCACTCATGTATCATTGGCTTATTCTGTCATTAACAATAAGTTTTCTTTTGAAACTCAATGAAATATATCGGTTTACTTGACTAAACAAAAAATAAGGATTTAAAATTGATGTCAATGCAAAACTTCATTAGAAAATACATACACCTGACAGCAAAGCTAACACTTACCGTAGGTACAGGCAATAGAGCAGAGCAGACTCATTTTGTTTTGCTATATGACAGGTAACAGTCATGCGGATACAGACAGTGGAGCAGAGCATAGCAGATTAGTCTTGTGTCACTATACTAAAACTAAAGATGACAATCAGATTTAACCACAATTGTATGGACTTTCATGCATCAGTGGTTTGACTGTAATACAATGAAAATTAATGAATAAGCAAGCGCTTGAGAGAATAATGGAAGACAAAATACAGTTGAAGTGCTTCAGTTAAACATATTCATGCAATGATGAGCGTTGACAAACGCTGAAGCTTTTGCATCCAAAATAATCAAACAAATACCGACACTGCCCATGTCAAGCTACCAGAGAAGGACATAGTAGTTTGTATGAAAAGTCAACCTCAAGGGAAAGAGTGTAATGAGAAACCACTTGTCAAAATAATGAAGGGCAAATGGATGTCTAAGAACTTGAGTTTAAAATGTTAATGAAATAATGCTCATTGACAAAGGTAAAGACTTTGAAACACAAATAAAATCGATGCCTGTTCCAAACAACCAGCCACAAATGGCGTGACTTGTACAGGAGGTCAACCACAGGAAAGGTTTATGCCAGCCAAAACAAAAAATAAAGTGTTGATAGTTTTTAAAATAAAGTGAAGTATAGACCTCTCGCCATCATAGTTATGCTTGGTTAAGTACACAAAAATCAATTTTATTGTTGCCAGTGATTTTTGAATATCCGACAACCTAAAATGTGTATCAATGGGTGCGCGGACAATCTCAATACTTTTCATATTTATATATGCTTTGTTTTTGGCTATCCGATTAGTAGGATAAGTTATCATGAAAAAGTAGTTGTGTTATCTCAGTCATATATAGTTACAAGACAGTGTTTAACCAAGAATAAGTCATTTATTAAATATGTAGTTGTACACTAATCACCCTCTGAAGCCATCATATGACCCTATTGGACTAGAAGAAGAATCACAGGTTATCACAGGGCTTGGAGAAAACCTGTAAGGACCGAACCTGTGACCATCAGGCTGTGAGCACCAAAGTAACTGACTAACAATGTGGAGAGTGCAGTTATGTTCATGTTTTGGTAAATTGGTTCCGGGGTAAAGTAATACTAACAGACTTTCTGGAAATTGAAATTTTCTATCATTCTTGCCAAGATATAACATGGTGTCACAAAATACTTGTTTGTAAGTATTTTTTGAAGTATCTCAGCAAATAAACTTACTTAATTTGTTAGCATTTATTAATCTTCAGACAATTTACAGCTTTCTGATGTGTTGGATCAAATTTAAGAATATAACCAACTTTTTCTTATAAATTAATGGAACAAATGGCACTATCCAGAATAATAAAATGCTTAGATTATACTGATATGTTTACTATTTCAGCAAGCATGTATGTAAACTAAACTTGTTTTTAAAATCCTTACACACATATCCAAAATACTATAGTGCTTACACAATAAATGCACTGAAGATATAGCAAAGTTATCGTTTGTAACCCACAATTTAAGTACAGTCAGACAATCTATTTTTAGTACCAATAGTTCAATTTGCTAGATATTTAGCCATAGTATTGACCGCTACCCATTTTCCCAACCTATCAAAATAATTATTAGTAAAATATTTCAATCATGGTAGTTGTAATTGCTCACCATAGATAAACTAACTGTACCAGTTTTGTCCAATTCTGTAACTTTTACCAATTCGTGGTGAAAGCCTCTTTATTTAATTAATGTAAATCTAACATTCCTCTGTGATGATCAACACAAACTGATTTTGAGACCCACATGCATACCACAATTTAGCCACAATGCCACAATGAATTAACCTAAGATTTAATATCAGCTAGTTATCAATATAAATTAGCAGAGCACCATGTTTTAGCATTTTCATGCACGCAACAGAAGCGAAAAAAAGAGAGAAGATTAATGGTCTGTTCCATGGCAAAGCACTAAAAAGCAAATTAAGGTTTCCATGAAATTCAGTTTTAAACTAGAGTTATTAACTGCATGGGTAGAAGTGACATGCGCTGATGAGTATTTATCATTTTAGTTACCACCACAGGTGTGTTATACTTGATTAAAATTATTACAGTACCAAATTATGTCTCACATTCCCAAATAAAACTATAACTGCCCTTCACACGCAAAAAATATTGCTTATGTAAGGAAGCAAAACCAAACTCAACATGTTTGGTTGTTACGAGTCATTGAAAATTTCAGGTCAACATGACCGTTTTTGTAAACTGACAGAAGTTACATCAAAATATATTGCATACAAATTTGCACCATTTTCATAAAACATTATTTACCACAAGAAAAGCTTTAATACTAAACCATACAATCAGACTAGCATTATTTGTCAATTTTTATTGTATTTTTGCTTACAAGTCGTTTGGCAGCAAGTGCCTTATAATTCTTTTAGCAGATACATTCTGGCCTGTTTATATTTGAGCAAATACCTCTGTTTCTGTCAGCTGTTGAATCAGGTCATAATTTCAGTTAAATGGTTGTGAACATACCGTAAATTTCTAATTGAATGCCATCTCTATTTGACCACTACTCTCATTTGAGCGCAAATATGTTTGTTTGAAAAACAATAATATTGTTTCTGCATGTAATATAAATATGATTTATTAATGTTTATACTTTATGAATATATATTTGTAGCATCTGACAGATAATTGTCTAACTTATGAATTTGCAGATTGATAGCATGTCATTTATTAACATCCTTGTGATTATCTTACCACTGCTTACAATGGATCGATGCAATTTTACTTCCAATGAATGTCAGTTGTGTCCAAGACTAGCGTCCAGAGATTTTTAACCATATTAGCAGTAGCATAACTATTAGAATGGTAACATTAATAGACATGTTAGGATCCCAGATAATAACAAACGTCTGTTAATTTCAAGTAGCGGATATAATTGATTTGATAACATCTATAACATGGAGGAGCGCAATTGCTCAACAAAGACGATATATCATAAGTACTTATAACTAACATTTCTTCTCTCCAGCAGGTATATTAATATAATATGTTACAACTGCTCTATCTTTCTTCTCTTTCTTTGGGTTTTTCTGAAACAAAACATTATTCCAATTAAATATAAATTTAACTTCTAATATGCAACCAGAAAATATTAGTGTATCTTATCTCAAAAGTTATAGTTTTCTGAAATGTGTTAGAGACAGAGTATTGGCAAATGCACAGCTTCAACAATACTTCTACTCACAATAAATCACAAATTCTTAGCGAAAGTTTGTCTTTATTCCAGCCTCCAGCTCCAGCTGATATTGTTACTGATAATAGTACTGATTTTATAATAATTCATCTATTCATGGCTAGAACTATTTTGAGATAAAATCAAGCTGATTTAAAGTTCCTTTTTTTGTAATCAATTCAGCCTTTTTCTATGAGCCTAAATTGACTTACAATCAATTGCAACTGTAAGAAAGCAACACTAATGATAATAAACAGGTACGCAGCAGACGCTACAAGGCTCCAATATTTTCTTTATATGATATTTTACATCGCTCTATTTTTTATCTAAAAGGCAAAAACATAATATAGCTAAATGACAATACAGAGTAAGGTGGGTGCAGAAACATTGAATATTTTCCTCCGAGCTCACTTCAAAACATGAACCAAATCTTTAAAATGATCATAAAATTATTAACTAAATAAAGCTTTTCTGAAAACGGAAGATTAGATCAGCATTTTATGTGAGTGACCCTCTAGCTAATCAATGAGAAAACTAAAGACTAGCTCATTATTGTTAATAAATCAAACCTGATAAAGTACTAAACACCACACTCCAGCAGCATAACGTCATAGTGGTGCTTATTACGACCCATAATGATCTATGACCAATTATCTATTGACGACTCCTTAATAGATGAGTGGTTCAAGTTTGTGTAATTAAATTGTGTAGAGAGCTGCAATGAAAACTGGGCTTTAATAATTTTAAAAAGGAGAATGCCAATACATGTATTGTTTAATCAATAATCAAAGTGAATTAAAATATTCATGCAATTACACAAGCGGTGAATGTTGTACCAAGATTCCGTGATAAAAGATCTATAAATATAATGGAAACATTAGGTTTTTGTTGACCAAAATGAAGTGATAAACGTGTTATGATAGACCAACAACTTTTGTACCTTTTACAAAAGAAACCCGCCACTTATTTCCAGTTCTATGCATATTGTAATTAAAACTGCTAAACGAAAAATATGCCTAAAGTTAGGCAACGATTTATAAGCCGTGGACATCTACACAAACTTAGGTTAGTAAATGTTTCCACAGTGAATCACTTGATAGAGAGATATTTTGGTGTAGTGTGGATAAGACAGAAAAAATACTTTTTCTAACGAAGCGCTATACTTAGAAAAGAGTACAAAATGCGAATTCACGCTGAGACAACCACTACGACAGCGTCGTTTTTTGCATTTCATCGCTACGTAACGTGTTGTTAAATAATCACCAGACAACTTAAAAATTGTGTAGAATTCATTTAAATTGTGCATCAGTTTTTGGCATGCACATTTTTATAGTTACTACGCTTTAAACATAGAATTAGGAACTCGAGTACATTGTGAAAAAACAACTAAAACAATCACTCAGGAAAGAACAACTCTCAGATAGTTAATGCACGCTAAATGTCGAATAAAAGATGATATTATCATTCTGGTTTATGTTATTACATACTAACTAAGGCCCTCCATCAGTGTGAAGATTTCTAAGTATAAGTAAATACTTGTTCTATCACTAAAGACATGGTCACATTATAGCTAATAGTCACTTTTGAAATCTGACCATGCTCACAGTCAGCTAATCTTTCTGTTATGTGCTATAAACAACATATTCAACAGTCAACTTAGCAAATGTAAAGGTCTTGGCAAATGTGTCGCTCGGTTAATGCAGACCCTTGTAAAATTGTCTTCACTCCGTTGTTTAAATGTAAAGTAACAAATCAATCAGAAATTCAATTGTTCGTCACTAGCAATGAGAATTCCATTTTTTTCAAAGATCGAAATCAATGACTCATGGGTTAGCTTTGTAAAAGAAGATTAAAAGTTTTTATAGTAGTTTTGCATAGTAACAAAATCTGATAGCTTTGACAGTAATGTGTCATGCATAAGTATTGGCACTCATGGTTTAGCGGAAATGAAATATTTATAGCTTGCTGGATGCAATTCTACAATAAACTTTATACATCAACATTCCATGAGTTGTGTCAGCATATTCTGTTTAATAAATAGTTATCAACTTTGAATTTTGTAAACAAGCCACAGCAATAAAAATTATCACTGTTTTGTTGAGATTTTTAGCAGAGAGCCTCCTGCCAATTTTGTAACTGATTGAAAAAGCTAGTTTTGGATTAGTTGGAAAGATTTGTGAATTTTCACATAGGATGACTGTCAGATATCAGTTCTGGAAGGAAACTTGAGGACTTATTTTGCATAGAAACTATAAACTATTGTGAACTATTATGACAACAATACGTCTATTAACATCATATTCTATATACATCCTATTTACTTTAGACACAACACACAAGACCAATAAAGAGATGTCAGATATATACTAACTGGATGGGAAAACTACCAATGACTGTATGTCACCATGATATATACGTTTATTTATATACTTATTCAGATCCCAAATCAAAATCACATCAAAATACTGCATAGACATCGGAGAGAAAGACGTGAGAACGAAACGGCTATCCAATCTAATTAGGAGCCAATACGTAGCAGAAGATAGCTTCCATGCATTCATCTCTGGACTATAGCAAAAATATTGAGTATGTCACATGAACAAGAGTTGCGTGGTTTGAGCTTGTTTTAATTGCTGTATAGAATACTATTTATTCACTGTTGATTTTAGATTTTGCGCTTTTTTGTCAATTTAATTTATTGTAAACTGGCAATGTCAAAGCGGTTTTCAGAAACTATCAAACTCATGAAAAACAGTCTTTTCTACTATGTTTTCACGACATTCCAAGTAGTCATGGAATTTCCCCAAGAGCTTTTTTATAGCAATGAGCAGAATCTCGGAAAAATAAGCTTCACTAAGTTTTCACAGGAAATAAAGTTTTTGTAAATATCAAATTTAGAATAACAATGCAAATGGAGCAGAATACACACTCCAGAATGTATCTAGATTTTAAAAACTAAAACGAAAGAGCTGGAGAGACTGTTGAAACCTCTACAATCAGAAGTGTGAGTAATTTTTTCAAACTTAATGGGCTTTCCTGAAAAGTGGTCCGCTTGCACTATGCCTGTTCAGTGTTTGTACACCGTTTTTTTTAAATGCTGGCTAGAAACCAATCAAAAGTTCTTAGCATCAAACGGCTTCTATAAAATAAGCCTCTAAAAGTGATTAGACAGAGAGAGATAGCCAGAGAAACCAAGCTGGTGAAATTATTTAACCCTTTTTACTACGAGGAGATAAGACCATTTGGTCGACTACTACTACTACACTAATATGTTTTTAAGGACAACTTTTACTGCTGATTATACACTTTGCCGGTCTCCCCTACAAATATTCAGGATAAGGCATTTTGTTTAAAAAATTCAAATAGCATATCTAACGGATCGCACATAGTTTTGCAGTTTTGAATTAGACAGTTGATTAACATAGTGACAATTTTCTTTGCCTAGCGAAAGGGATTACTTTGTTGGCTTAAAAAGAATATTTTTACATGACAAATTTAGTGAGGAATATTATCATACACAAAATTATGTAGAACCACACAAAAACACAATTTCATTTCACAAGTTTCATTTTATTCTTTTTTTTAACATAAATTAGTAATCTAAATATTTTTTAATATACTTTAAATTATTAAAATAGTTAATTTAATTATAGCTTGTTTTTTTATTCAATTTTCTTCCCGTGGCAGTAATGCTTGGTTAAAATCCTTAAAAACGTTAATCATATTTAAACATACATCTAGCAACACAGTAAAAAAATTAGAATTTTTCTTTTGTAGCTTCAGCTGTAACCGCATAAAAATGAAAAGAAAAACTTCTCATCACTGAGGCAAAATGATGACCTTTTATGAAATTTTTGTAGCCCTGACATAGACTGAAAAAAGAATTAATCATATTAAAACTATTCTAGCAAATCAATCTGGGCTTATTTTCATCACAAGGTGATTCAAATTATGATACGATTCAACAGTTGACGAGTCAAAGGTACTCATCGGAATATATACAGACCAAAAAGCAAATTCAAAAAGCATTATGAGGCACTTGCTGCCAAAGGACTTGCAAGCAGAAAAATCACTGAAAATAAAGAAAGAACGTTTAGCCGAGCATACACTAGATGGCGAGCAGTTTATATCTCACTTAATTTTAAAACCTAAAAACACCTGTTTCGTTATTTTGGGTAAAATATGTGGTTCTTGTGGTTGACTTATTGTACAAGTTACTGTATTTGTGCCTGTTTGAATGCCATTGTCTGCTTTAGGTTCCAAATCTTTAACCTTTTTCTATGCAAATGGTTTCATTAATATTTTGCGCTAAAGTTCTTAGACAGCCCTTTGTCTTGCGTTGATTTGAAAGGTGATTTCACATTGCCCTTTGTTACCTTGCGATAGATTTCTTACGCAAGCTACTAAATCTTTTTCTGGTAGATTGACATGGGCAGTGCTTTGCTACTTTGAGTGGAAAGGCTTCAGCGTTTGTCAATGTGCATCCTTTTATGAATATGTTTAGCAGAAGCACTCCAACCACTTCCAACCACTGAGGCATGAAAGTCTATACAATAAGGGTTAAAACTGCCTCTCATGTTTAGTTGTAGTACCGCAACACAAGATGAATCTGCTATGCTCTGCTTTGTTGTCTGTATCCACGGTAAGTGTTAGTTTTATTCTAGCAGCACAAAATGAATAAGCTATGTTTTGCTCCATTGTCAGTACCTGTGATAAGTGTTAGATTTTCTGCTGATAATTTCATAATAATAATGTCTGCACTAGTGAGGTACATGTTTTGTCTAAAAGTTTTTGCATTAACGGCATATTTCAGTCCAAGTTTTAGTTCCTGAAACAAGTGTTTAGTTCCTGAAACAACTTTGGCTTGAAAACTGATATGTTTCACTGAGGTTCAAAAGAAACTGCTTGTTAATGACGAAAGTAGCCATAAGATATGAGTAATGCTGCAAAAGCATTCAAAACAAGCACCAACATTAAGAACATTGTGTTGGGGCTTGTCCAAAGATGTGCTAAAAATATTGTCCCATACATAAGTTTCATAATGATGACTTTAGTTGGCAACCTCGCCTATAACAAGGGTATACACACTTTGTTTCAATTGTCCTGTGCATAGCTTGTTTTCCACATTTTATGTTTAATCATTACAAAGTAATGATTATTAAGATTATTATTACAAAGATTATTAACACCTGCTGTTCACATTTTAGACCACTTAAAACTATTAACTTTGAAACGGTTTTCTTGCGAGTAGGACAGTATTTTATTGTCTATTTGAGCATTTGTCTTCTAAATATGGTATGTGTATTGTTAATATGAACTATTAATTAGCAGGAGCTCAAGACCTATCAACTCGAGAAGCCCTACTAAAAAAAAAATATGCTCCTAATCTAGCAAAGTACCTTTCATCCAATACTAAGGTGAGTACATTAAATTGTATATTAAAGTTATTGAAAGCTTGATAGAATTTAGTGACCTTTAATAAAGGGGTTAGAAATTGGAAAGATACTCGGGGCAAATGTGAAAAACTTATAATGAAGGCCTATGCATTCGTGCTTTCAAAAGTTGAGAATTTCTGCTATTCCCATAATTCAAAGTTGTTGCTACTAACCAAAACCTGGCATGTTTCATTTATCTTTAGTTTATTTTACTTGAGGTCTATGCTTTGGCAAAAAAAAAATTGAGAATGTATTGGGAAATTATATTTAGACATTTTTTAATTCAGTTACTTTGAAGAAGATTTTTTGCTGCACTTGAAAAAGTAAGGTGGTTAAACAGACAGGTAGTATTTACTTGTTGTATAATGAAAACTAACTAATTCTTCTGAATACAGCATATTTTAAACAACTCTTTTTATTGATGGTAAAATTTTCATAGTCTAGAGCCATTAAAAACTTTTCTATTGTCTGGTCATTCTAAAGTTTTCACTTCGTGGTGGTTGCCTTGTTTGTAGGATATCATTTGCTATTTAACCAATGGTACTTTTTAAAATTGTTACACATGACTACTCTCATTTCTTTCGTGTTGTCAGGAGTAGAAGACTTATCAGTTTTGGAAGGGGAACTAAAGAAGTTTTACTCCTAATCTAGCAAAGTACTTGTCATCATTTATTAAAGTAAGTATATTGTATACTAAAGTGAATGAAAGCGACTATTTGAATACTTGATAGACCTGTGATAATATGAATGACACTCACAGACCCTGATGGAACTCATAAACATTAAATGCTGTTCTTGTGTCACATTTTGTGTATTTCATGTCTACTTTTGCTAATTATACTGTGACGCAGCAACTTTATGGATGTAGGCAAAAACCTAGTGCTACAGATATACGCATCACACAAGTCTCTTAATTGCTACAGATATATGCATCACACAAGGCTCTCAATTGTCAATTTGTAAAGTGTCTACAGAAGTAAAAAAAGTCTTTCACATATTGACCATAGGGTTAGTAATCTAACTGTACTGTATTTATCTTTTACTATATACAATGTGAGCGACTAAGATTGGTTTTCATTTGTATATGCGTATAAAGAGTGTGATAGTATTTTTAGGTTTAGTCTGTTAAGCACTGCACAACTATAAGTCCTATCAAATTTGCTATGATCATATTTTTGAGAAGTTCAACAGGGAAATTGGTACTTGACTGTTGATAAGTACGCACAACTTACAACATATTTTTTAGATCTACAGATGGGTTTTCACTGAGTTATTTAGCATTTTATTCATCTGAAGTTATTTGAATGTTGATGATGCAGACATGAAAAACTGCATTGTTTCATACTTGTAGGAACTCAGTTTAAAATGTAGATGTACCACCAAGCTCAAGCAGTACCTATGAACAACATCAGTCAGTATTGCTTCATTTTAGTACTGTTTTATGTTGCTCCTGATAGAAATAAGTTGTGAAAAATTTCAGAAAATCCTAAGTTTCACTGATACTCAATAGAATAATTTGAACTCATTTGCTAGTAAGTCCAAAAAAGGCAAAAAGTCCAAAAAAGGCAAAAGTTACTCAACCTTATTAAAAATATGGTTTGGTATAGCGTTACATAACATTCTCAGTTGAGAAAAAAGATATTAAGTAGAAGCTTAATGCACACAATTTTGCAAGTTTGTAGCAAGCGGCAAGCAAAATGTATGTCTGAGTTTACTTGATAAGTTAAAGTTTTCGAGTAGAATACAAGTAGAAAGGAATGGGAAAAAAACTAAAACTTATAATGTACCTTGCACTATGGAAAACATGAATTTTTATTTTGTTCTTTACATTTTTTGGTCACCAAAAAAACTAATTTAATGCACCTTTCATCACTATAATTTATTTACTGTTTATCATATACATACATAACAGTGTTGAAGTAGGTGCATTAGTTTGATTGTGTAACGCTGTAAGTGAGAACATTAAAATGTTTAGTATCGTTTATATCTACTGAGCTTTGCCGCCCTACCTGTCTGGATACTGTTACTTTCCCAAAAATGTTTGACCAATAGTCTAGACTTACCTTTTTCAGCAACAATGTAACAAAAGTGTGTAACTACCAAATAATTTGCATCATCTTTCCTAAATGTTTTTATCTCTTCTAAATGTTTTTTGCTTAAAGTTGAGTGTGGTAAAATGAACAGATCCATGATTTCACTGTGAACAATTTTTATTACAAGGTAACGATAAGTATTTGTTAGGAACAAGATTTATGTTAACTATACATAAAAGATAACCCACATTGGATGCCTATAATATGCATATAATGAAAAGTAAGTTGTTCAGAGCGTAGCTGCTAATTTCTGCTTTAAAATAAAAAATCCACAAGCCACATTGCAGGTTAATAACTCCCCAAAAACAATTTATTGATGAAAATTTTAGAGATTTTATTATTACCTTTCTTAAACATAGCTATTTTAAATTAAGTGTACTTCAATTTGTTTAGAATAACTTGACATTTCTTTAATTCTTGCAAGCAAATCTCAAGTTCTCTATATTGGTTTGCTCATTCTATGGATGTTCAGTAAAGCAAAATGGTAACTTATTTAGAACTTTTTATTTTACCAAAACATTGGTGTTTTCATGCACACAACACAAAGTATAGTATGACCTTTTACATTTGAATAGTTTTTCCACATTCATCCAAGTTTATTAGTTTTATTTTTAAATTATTCGGAAGTTATTTATGTCAGAAAATGGATTCATAGTTAATGATAAGTTCAAGAGAGTGTCATAAACGACGATCAACTTAGCTATGTTGCAAGTGGTGTAAAATAACTGATTATGCTTATGGAGAAGTTATTTTTTGATAGAAAACAAGACTGCCCATATCTTAACTGTACAAATACTGGCAATCACCAAAGTTGCTTTAACACTATAGTGAAAACAGTATAGTTGATTCCCTCAGTCCTACTATCCGACACGTGCTTTATTAATTTCATTTTCAATCCTACTCACTGACAATCAGTAAAACAATTTGTGAAGGAGTGGAAAGTAAAGGTTTCTAATAAATTGGAATACACGGGTGTTCAGGAACCAGATGTGGCTTCAAGAATATTTTTCAGTTTGCTCTGGTAATAAGGCATAGCAGGTACCTTGATTATTGGCTGCATTTAGTAGCGCCAACGAAACACATATTTGTTCATTCTGATCAGACAATCTTATAATTGTGAGTTGAATACCTAGAAACTTTGATATGTTAAAGCATAAATATATTGTAAGTGTTAAAGTAGTGAGCTGTCGTAAATGATATATTTAACTGAAATAATTGTTGTTGAATAACTTATCATTACCATATCATGTTACGGCAGTTTAAAATTAATCTATTAACAGAAAGAATAACTGTGAACAGCGGTGCTTTCTGAGTGCATCCTAACAATTTCTTGTTTAAAATTTATAACTGTAGGTCAAGTGAAAATATCTGTTATTCAAAAAGACCTTCCACAAATAGTTTGTCATTTTTTGTTGCCTCATGTTCATGAAGTTGTGTCAGTCATCCAATTAGCATTTTAAAACTGTTTAACTATGGTCGCTCACCATTACCGGCAACACCAGTTTGATCAAATAGTTGTGAAACTAAATTACCTAGTAATCTGAAGGTATTGGTAGCTGATGCTATTAGAATAACTAGAAATATTTTGGCAAGAACATGCATTTAATGATACTATGCTTGGATTGAGCACGGCTCTCATACTGATGTCACAACCAAGCGGGCAGTTTAATATATTAAAACATAACGTATGAGGGCATAGAGCCTGGTGTTTGCATAAAACTGCATTTGTAGCACTTACATGATAAAACTCCTACGGACAGCGGCTGAAAAAAGTAAAAAGAAAATGGTTTCTATATTAGCAACAATGCATTAACGACCATTTTAGGATAACCTTTACGCATTCCATGTAGTTTGAAAATGATCCTCATCATTTCGCAATGTTTTAAACAACAATCAACCTTTACATTAAGCGTCGACGACTGACGCCAGGAGTCGGGTTTCAATTCAATTTCAATTATCCAGCTATCCTGTGACTGATACTTACCGGCTTTAAAAAGATCAGGCTTCAATGCCCTAAATTCCAGAGCATTGTGTCATTTAAACCTCTTCCGCTTGAGAGGTTTTTGTAAAGGTTATCCATCTTCGTATCATGAGCTTTAGGAATTTGGTCATACTATGTTTCAAAGATGCTGTGTTTTCATCGTCTGACTGTCTCTGCCTTGTTTTGTTGTCTCCTGATTTATTAAATGATAACACAGAATTATTCTTGTTAAACAGGAACATGATTACTTTTCTTTGAATGATTGTTCAACCGCATAGTCAATCTTTACACATAACAAATCTTAAGCCTTTGGGTGGGTAAATGCCCCGCAAAAACTACTGAAAATTGTGCAATTTCTTTTTGAACATTCAGTAGAATAAATATAATATAAACATACCTCGCTCAAACCGAAAGTTATTTGTATCATAAAATATTTTGAACATAAATATCTCTTTGCATATATACCACTTCAAAAAAGTTATGACCATGTACTATTGTCTAAGTATGAAATGCTTAAAAGCATTTCTTTTAGCGTAGTAGAACGCTACAGCATAACCAACGCCAGTAGCATCGTCATTGTCCGAGCTGCCAAAATAATCATTTTTCTCTGTATATTCAAAGTTTTCAGGGTTTACATCAGTACCATCATCTGAGTTATTATGATACTATTCAAACAAAAGATCACTAACAATCGCCGGATCTTATAACTTTATACTTTTTAATTTTGAACTTCGAGCGACATGTTGACTGGTCTTTCCAGTTTCCATTTTTTCAAAAGAGTTGCTCGCGGTGTTGTATATTTTAGTTTTTAGCACAAGGCAACACCTCTCAAATAATTGTTTCAAATCGTATTTCAATGACTAATATTTTGACGGTATTTTTTGAGACTTACTAGCATTTCTATCCTTTGTTTATTGTTACTAGGCGACAGCTTTTTTAATGTCCACCGAAAGCGACACAAAGTTTGTTTCCCCATGGAGCCTATGAATGACAGTTTGGTTGTTTTTTGCATCCAAAGGGTTAATGCATCATTAATCAACTATAATAAATTTTCTTTTTATCATGTACAGATGTAACAGTGTGCAAAAAATAGCATTAGCTTTATTGGGTAACACCAAGAGTGGGAACATTGAAATGTTTAGTATCGTATATATCTACAGAACATTGCCACTCTTCAAGTCTGAATATTGTTACTTCCCTAAAATACATGTAGTTGACAAACAGGGTAGAGTAACTGTTATTTTTCAAACAAAGATGTGACAAAAGTGTTTAACTACGAAATCATTTGTATCATTTTTTCTAAGTATTTTTCATCTCACCTAAATATTTTTTGCTTAAATTTGAGTGTGGTAAAATCAACAGCTCCAAAACTATAGTCTGAAATATTTTTATTACAGTTTTTTGCTAAAGATTTGTTATGAGCAAGATTTATCTTAACTAGACACAAAAATAAAGCATGCATGATGCCTATAATAAGCATAGTAAAAAGTCAGTTTCATGAAATGGAGCTAAAAGTTTTGGCTGTAAGGTAATCACTATGCTAGCCCCATTGCAGGTTAAGCCAGAAATACAGGTTTAAACATAATAGCAAAGCAAATTTTATAGTGGAAAATTTTAAACATGAACTTGAAAAACATTGTTATCACTTTTCTTAAAGTTTGTTAGCCTATTAATAGAGTTACATTACTTTAAAATGTATTGCCATTTCATTATAAATCAAACTATTTTACTTTTGTCCTTTTTGCTGCTTTCTCATTTTTTTTGTTCACGATTAGCAAAACACTCGTAGAAGGGTTAGCATTCTGACAGCATTCTACAATTATATAGTTAAATTTTGTGAGAATAGGTTGTTCAAAAAGCTCTGTGGTCCAAAGGACTTTCTAAAAATACCCTGTTATATTTTGTCTGCTGGTGTTTTTGAAATCGTGTCAGTCATCCACTTTTGATTTTTGCAATTTGTTAGCTACAATCATTTAAAATCACATGCAGCATCATCTAGGTCAAATAGTGGTGAAAAAATGTAGCTATTTAGTTTTGAAAGTATGGATAGTTGATGATATTGGAATATCTCAAAGTACTGCGGCACAAACATGTGTACAATGACACTTCATGGTTGGATTGAGTGTAGCCCTCACATTGATACCGAAACCAGCGTGACAATTTGATGTATCAAAACATGACATGAAGCTTAGACCTTGGTGTTTGCGTGAAGCTGAGTTAGTGGTGATTACATGACCAAACTTTTAATGACAGCTGCAGAAGATAAAATTTGAAAAAGTATAGTTTCCAAATCAGTAGAAAATTCCCAATGACCAACTTCAGGTGGCTTTGTCTAGCTAAATGTCTCAGCAATGTGTCATCTAAACCTCAACTTCTCTAATAATTATTAACCATCAAATCATGAGCTTCAAGAATTTGGTCAGACTAGGTTTTAAAGCCGATGGCTTCTTATCAGCTAAATATGTTTGACTTGTTTTTGTTAACTCCCAGTTCAACAAATGATAATGCAAATTTGTTATTTTCGAGGTCAAACCTGATTATTTTTCCATTAATAAATATCCATTGGTATAAGTTGATCTCTGTTGACCAAACCTGAAGCCGTCATACCCTACCAATATTTTTCCATGAAAAAATTGAAACCGATGGGTCTGGATAGCCAAAAAACTACCAAATCTATCACTTCAGCTAGAAATAAATGTGCATTTTGAATTATTTATATTTGGGATGACAAAATTATTTGCAAGTTTCCCATTTTTTATTGCTCCCTACAAACTTTGGCATTCAGCCCTTGATGCCAGTATTAGTTTAAGTATTTACAATCAAACCTCATCTGAAATACATCTATTATTTCAGCAGTGATTGAAACAGCTTTGGTTGTTTCAACTGACTGCTACATTTTACCAACAACAGCTAAACCTAGGTATTCCTTTTAGCACAAACAACATTACATTAATACTATTAGCTGAGTTGTACCATTAGTTTGCTCTCATCTACTGGCATGGTGTCATGATTTAAAACTGTTCAATCATATTATATTACTATTAATAAAACTTCAGCAGCGACTGTAATTACGACACCTTTCTTAAGCTGGATATTAAGACTTTGCGTCAATGAAAGTTAAATGAATATTTTAGCTTGCTGTGTCTTTTTAGAAGTATGATTAGAGTTTTTGTCTCTTTAAAATATATTGGATAAATATTAACGTAGTAAATGCTATTTTGACTTAAAAAACTTATCAATCAAAAGATTTGATATGGACTTGTAATTAGTCACCTGATACAATGCATAGAAGGTGAATTGTCCCATGACCAAACACGTGCGGAGCGATTGTTTGAGAGATTTATGATAAATGCATAAACACAACTTATAAAAATTATTCATCAACATCGTCACAAACACTTGTACCGAAATCTCATCAACAAATTTAACCATTTTTGAATGAAGTCATTTAAGTATAATAACGATAAAAAACACATATAAACCTAATTAAATATGTTACCAAGTCTTTGAGAATCGTCGAGAATATCCTAACGCTTACCCATTTGATCGGATTATACGCAAATAGACAGATTAATTTGGCCAAAATTCGCAATATAAAACTTGACAAGCATTTTTAATCAAAATTAAGGTTGACCAACGAGACACCAATAAAGCTGCGCGACAGAGAGTAGAACTATTAACAAGGGCGTATTTCATTAGAAAAACGTGCTCATCTCACCATTCTATAGCATTGACTAATTGCCGAAGGTCTAACTTAATTCTCATTCATTAAATTTAAATTCATTAAATTTAATGAGAATAGCTTTATTAGCAATCAACAATCACCTGCAAAGTTATTCTCAGATCAAAAGACATGTTCTTATGTGTGTCTTTAATGCTGGTCAACTCATTTGGTATTGTCTATAATATGACTTTCGTATACAATGAATATTTTTGTTTAATTCTGCAAATTATTCACAAACTTCTGCGAAATAAAAACCCAAATTAGGTATATATTAGGAATAAGGTCTATAAAATGTCTACACAACAGTTTTTGAAAACTAAAATAGGACATCGCCTCGTTATGCTACATTTAATAGATTAATTTAATGGTTTTCAGTTGTCGTGGTAAGTTTTCCTGCCAGTGATGTGAGTTTGAAATTTTTTTGCAAAAAGCGAACAGCAATATGATTAACTTATTACCATCTGGTTATCATTAGGAACATGTTTTCATCTCAAAATTCACTGCCTCTAAAAGCCTTCTCCTGTTTCAAAGCAAGTTATTTTGGGTTATTAGCAAAATTTTTCTCCAACATGCTTATAGTTGCGAAAACTAAATATTTGCCTTATGTTCAACAATTAAAAACGATTTATACAATTTTTTATTATAATAAAAATTGACTACTAAAAAAACTACAAATTCATTAATAAAAGGCCTAATAAACACCTGCTGTTACAATGACACTATGGAAGTAATCATAATAACTGATCCAAAAAATTTTGGTCACTGTATTAGAATCAAAAGCACAAATAATTATTAGTACTAAATATTTGGCATTCTAGTTAAAACCAAGTAAGCTGAGATATTTTACTTTAGTTTGCAAAATCAGCACCATCAGGTACCATATAGAAGCAGCATCTTAAACTACCGAGTTTTTTAGGAAATCATATTTAAATAAAAACAGCAACTACTTTCTAACAGTTGGCACTGCTTATTTTATATCTATTGACATCCAACTTACACCTGCTGCTCAACTGTACACCTTCAATATGTAAACAAACTCAATCATTATGAATAGCTTAAAAGAGGTAATCAATCAATCGATCAATTATCTGAGAAAAGTCTTGGTACATTTTTATGTTGTGGCTCCTTTGGAAACTTGCTGAAGTTATTTGAATGTTGATGATGCCGGCATGAAAAGCTGCATTGAATTGTTTCGTATTTGTAGGAATGCTGTGTGACCCGTAGGTGCACCACCAAGCTCTAGCATTACCTATAGACAACATCAGTAAGTATTGCTTCATTTTAGTAATGGTTATGTTGCTCCTGATAAAAGTAAGTTGTGAAAAATTTCAGAAGATCCTAAGTTTCACTGATACTCAATAGAATGACTTGAAGTCATTTGCTAGTAACAGCAAACGTTTTTTTCAGAGAGTAAGATAATTAAAATTTGGTTTGGCATAGCGTTACACAACTTTCTCAGTTGAGAAAAAAGATATTAAGTAGAAGCTTAATGCACATGATTATGCAAGTTTGTAGCAAACGGCAAGCAAAATATATGTCTGAGTTTACTTGATAAATTAAAGTTTTCAAGTAGAATACAAGTAGAAAAGAATGGGAAAAAAACTAAAACTTATCATGTACCTTGTACAATGGAAAACATGCTTTTTTATTTTGTTCTTTATATTTTTTGGTCACCCAAAAAACTAATTTAATGCACCTTTCATCAATATAATTTATTTACTGCTTATCCTATACAGACGTAACTGTGTAGAAGTAGGTGCATTAGTTTGACTCTGTAACACTGTGAGTGAGAACATTAAAATGTTTACTATCGTTTATATCTACTGAACTTTGCCGCTGTACCTGTCTGGATAATGTTACTTCCCCAAAAATGTTTGACCAATAGTCTAGACTTATATATACATATACATATAAATATATAATATTCATATAATGAAAAGTAAGTAGTTTAGAACGTAGCTGCTAATTTCGGCTTTAAAATAAAAGCTTCGCAAGCCACATACCAGGTTAATAACTCCCCAAAAATATTTTATTGACAGAGATTTTAGAGACTTTATTATTACCTTTCTTAAACATAGCTATTTTCAAGTTGTTTAGAAAAACTCAATTTTTTTTTCATTTTGGCAAGCAAATCTTAAGTTCTTTTTATTGGTTTGCTCATTATATGGATGTTCAGTACAACACAATGGTAACTTATTCAGAACGTTTTACTTAGGGCAATTAAAAATCTCTCTGATTCAAAAAGACCTTCCACATATACATGTAGCTTGTCATTTCTTGGCACCTCATGTTTATGAAGTTGTGTCAGTCATCCAATTAGCTTTTTATAATTGTTTAATTTCGGGAGCTTAACAATACAGGCAATATTAATTTTATCAAATAGTTGTGAAACTACATTATATGACCTAGTAATCCTGAAGGTATTGGTAGCTGATGCTATTAAATTAACTAGAAATACTTTGGCAATAACATGCATTTAATGATACTACATGGTTGGATTGAACATGGCTCTCATATTGATGCCACAACCAAGAGGACAGTTTAATATATCAAAACATAACGTATGAGGGCTTAGAGCCTGGTGTTTGCATAAAACTGCATTAGTAGTAATTACATGATCAAACTCCTACGGACAGCTGCTGGAAAAGTAAGAATAAAATATTTTTTATATTAGCAGCAATGCATTAACGACCGTTTTAGGACAACCTTTATGTATTCCATGTATTTTGAAAAAGATCCTCATCGGTTCGCAACGTTTTAAACAACATTCAACCTTTGCATACAATGCCGACGACTGACGCCAGCACTCAGATTTCAATTCAATTTCAATTATCCAGCTATCCTGTGACTGATACTTGCCACCTATATAGAGATCAGGCTTCAATGCCCTAAATTCCAGAGCATTGTGTCATTTAAACCTCTTCCACTTGATAGGTTTTTGTAAAGGTTATCCATCTTCAAATCATGAGCTTTAGGAATTTGGTCATACTATGTTTCAAAGATGCTGGGTTTTCATCGGCTGAATGTCTCTGCCTTGTTTTGTCGTCTCCTGATTTATTAAATGATAACACAAAATCATTCTTGTTGAACATGAACATGATTACTTTTCTTTGAATGATTGTTCAACTGCAAAAGTCAACCTTCACACATAACAAATATTATACCTTTGGGTGGGTAAACGCCCCGCAAAAACAACTGAACATTGTGCAATTTTTGTTTGAAAATGCAGTAAAATCAATATAATATGAACATACTTAGCTCAAACAGAAATTCGTTTCTATTAAAAAATATTTTGAACATAAATATTGATTTTCATATATACCATTTCAAAAAAAGCTATGACGATGTGCAATATTATAATTATGAAATTCTTGAAAGCATTCATTTTAGCAGAGTTGAATGCCACAGCATGGCCAACGCCAGTAGCATCGCCATTGTCCGAGCTGCCATAACAATCATTTTTTTCTGTATATTCAAAGTCTTCAGAGTTTACATCAGTACCATCATCCGAGTTATTACCAAATCAACCAGACAAAAGATCACTAACAATCACCGGATGCTATAAATTTATATTTTTTAACTTTGAACTTCGAGCGGCATGTTGACTGGTTTTTCCAGTTTCCATTAAACTGCTCGCAGTGTTGTATATTTTAATTTTTGCACAAGGCAACACCTCTCAAATAATTGTTTCATATGGCATTTCAATGACTAATATTTTGACGGTAATATTTGACACTCACTAGCATTTATATCCTTTGTTTATTGTTACTAGGCGACAGCCTTTTTAATGTCTACCGAAAGCGACACAAAAGTCGTTTCCCCATGGAACCAATGAACAACAGTTTGGTCGTTTTTTTGCAGCCTAAGGGTTAATGCATCATTAATCAACTATAATTGATATTCTTTTTATCATGTACAGATGTAACGTTTAACAAAAAATAGCATTAGCTTTATTGGGTAACATTAAGCGTGGGAACATTGAAATGTTTAGTATTGTATATATCTACTGAAAATTGCCACTCTTCATGTCTGAATATTGTTACTTCCCTAAAACAGTTGACAACCAGGGTAGAGTAACTGTTAGCTTTTCAAACAAAAATGTGACAAAAGTGTGTAACTACTAAACCATTTGCATCATTTTTCCTAAATATTTTTCATCTTTCCTAAATATCTTTTGCTTAAAGTTGAGTGTGGTAAAATCAACAGATCCATAACTAGAAGCTGAAATAATTTTATTACATCTTTATGCTAAATATTCTTTATAAACAATATTTATGTGAACTAGACATAAAAAATAAAGTATGCTACATGCCTATATAATAAGCATCGTAAAAAGTCAGTTTTATGAAATGGAGCTAAAAGTTTTAGCTGTAAGGTAATCACTATGCTAGCCCTATTACAGGTTAACCCAAAAACGCAGGTTTAAACAAAATAGCAAAACAAAACCTTATCATGGGCAATTTTAAACGTGAACTTGAAATAAATTCTCATCACTTTTCTTAAAGTTTGTTATTAATAGAGTTACTTTTCTTTAAATGTATTGCCATTTCATTATAAATCAAAATATTTTACTTTAGTCCTTTTTGCTGCTTTTTTATTTTTTCCTTATTTACAATCAGCAAAACACTCTTAAAAGGGTTAGACATGAAAAGTTCCCAATTAACTGCAATACACGAGCGTTCATGATTTAGATGATGCTTTACTGGTATTGTTCAGCTTGATTACTGTCCGCATTTAGTAGCACCATTGAAACACATATCTGTTTATTCTGAGCAGACAATCTTATAATTGTGGGTTAAACACCTAGAAACTTTGAACCATTAAAGCCTAAATATATAGCAAGTGTCAAAGAGCTGTCATAAATGATATATTGAACTGAAAGAAATATTGATGAGAAACCTATTACTACCATAATATGTTACGGCAATTTAAAATTAATCTATTAAAAGAAAGAATAACTGTAAACAACAGTGCTTTCTGACTGCATCCTAACAATTTTTTGTTTAAACTCTATAAACGTAGATCAAGTGAAGATATATGTAACTCAAAAAGACCTTCTACAAATAGGTCGTCGTTTGTTTTCACCTCATGTTCATGAAGTTGCGTCAGTCATCCAATTAGCTTTTTATAATCGTTTAACTATGGTTGCTTACCGTTATACAGGCAATATCAATTTGATCCAATAGTTGTGAAACTATATATATGACCTAGTAATCCCGAAGGTATTGGTAGATGATGCTATTAAAATAACTAGAAATACTATGACAAGAACATGCATTCAATGATACAACATGCTTGGATTGAGCACGGCTTTCATATTTATGTCAAAACCTATAGGACAGTTTAATATATCAAAACATTATACATGAGGGCTTACCGCCTGGTGTTTGCATAAAACTGCATTAGTAGTGAATACATGATAAAACTCCCTAAGGACAGTTGCTGAAAAAAGTATGAATAAAATGGTTTCTATATTAGCAACAATGCATTAACGAGCATTTTAAGATAACCTTTACGCATTCCATGTATTTTGAAAAGGAGCTTCATCATTTCGCAATGTTTTACACAACATTCAATTTTTGCATTCAACGCCAGTGAATGGCGCCAGGAATCGAGTTTCAGTTTATTTGAAATAATCCAACATGCCAGGCACTAAATCTTACAGTTATGAAGAGATCAGGCTTCAATGCCCTAAATTATTAAGCATTGTGTCATTCAAACCTCTTTCTCTTGAGAAGATTTTGTAATCTTTGGCATAAGCTCAGCACCAGGGTATTTTCAAGAAATCATGGAGCAACTGACACAAGACCTCCCAGGAGTAGCAGTATACCTAGATGATATACTAGTGAGTGGAGCCAATGCAGAGAGCCATCTACAAAACTTACGTCGACTTCTTCAAAGATTAGAAGAAAGAGGGCTCAGATGTAGAAAAGACAAGTGCTGTTTTGCTCAACCTACAGTAGAGTATCTGGGACACAAACTCACTTCAAAGGGAATCACTAAAGGAAAGAAGGCAGATGCAGTACAACAGATGCCAGTCCCAACAGACTTAACTCAGCTAAGATCTTTCTTAGGAGCTACACAATTCTACAGCAAGTTCATACCCAATCTGTCACAACACACAGGACCATTGCACAAACTGACACGCAAAGGAGAGACCTGGAAGTGGGGCACTGAACAAGAAAAGAGCTTCAACAAACTGAAAGATATGCTATCAACTGATAGTGTCTTAGCACACTTCAACCCAGATCTTGACATTGGAATCTCATGTGATGCTTCAGAAGCTGGACTGGGAGCTGTACTATTTCATCGTTATCCTGATGGAAGTGAGAGACCAATAGCCAATGGCTAGTGATGATAGATGCCTACTCAAAGTATCCATGCGTACACAGGACGTCATCTACTTCTACCAGAGCTACCACAGACATCTTAGAGGAGATATTCGCACACTTTGGATACCCTCACACCATAGTCACTGACAATGCTACCAGCTTCACCTCAGGAGAGTTTCAGCAGTGGTGTCAAGAGAGAAGCATTGTTCACCTCACTGGAGCACCCTACCATCCAGCTACAAATGGCGCAGCTGAAAGACTAGTACAATCCTTCAAACAAGCCATGAAGAAATCGTCACTCTCACCTAAATCTGCACTACAACAGTTCCTGATGCACTATAGAAGGACACCACTTCCTACAGGATACTCTCCCAGTCAGCTGCTGAATGGAAGACAGATGAGATGCAAGATTGACACCCTATTGCCATCACCCGCACACATAGCACAGTTTCATCAATCCAGAGAAGTCAACCGATCGGCAGAAAAGACAGTTAGCAAGATACACAGCTACAATCTTGGAGCACCATGCTATGCCTTGTATCATGGACCTAGACGCAACAGACAACCTAGATGGGTTCCAGCCATTGTTACTAAGAGATATGGAACTCGTAGTCTCAATGTCAAAGTGGTACCAAAGGGACCTACTTGGAGAAGACATGTTGAACAACTCAGACCAAGATACTCAACAGAAGAAGATCAAGACCTTGGAGATAAACCTGATATAACAGAGGAGACAAAACTGCAACTACCAGCCCCTACAACTGTAACAGAGCAACCTCCGTCTAGAAGAAGACCACGCAACCCTCGTCTACCTGATGGAGATGAGTATAGCAGAGACAAACCCCGAAGGTCTAAGAGAACCAGAAAGAACCTTTAGCTTAGTGAGGAGGTGTCATGCAAGTGCCAAGTATTACTGGTACTTTGCCAACAAACATTATGCTTTTTAGCTAAAGCTTTATACAAGCTAATATTATATAGTACTGTCTCATTATAGCTATTAATAATGCTTGTAGCTTTTTACAAAGCTTTTCTATGACCAAACATATAAATACTTGGGTTTTCTGTTATCAAATCAGTTGTCTCTGGAGTGTGCAATAAACCATTTCTCTAATTTAATACTCTATTTAATTGCTTCTGTGCAGAAACATAACAGTTATCCATCTTCAAATCATGAGCTTTAGGAATTTGGTCGTCTTATTTTTCAAAGATGCAGGATTTTACTCGGTTGAATGTCTCTCCCTTGTTTTGTCGACTCCTAATGTATTAAATGATTACACAAAATTATTGTTGTTCAACATGAACATTATTACTTTTCTCTGAAGGATTGTTCAACGGCAGAAGTCAACCTTCACATATAACAAATCTTAAACCTTTGGATGGGTAAACACCCCACAAAAACAACTGAAAGTTTTGCAATTTATTAAACAAAATTAAAAATTCAGTAAAACTAATATAACATGAACATACATAGCTCAAACTGAAATTTGTTTGTATTGAAAAATATTTTGTTCATAAATATTTCTTTACATATATTCTACTTTAAAAAGCTGTGATTATGTACAATTGTCTACATGTGAAAAGTTTTGAAGCATTCTTTTTAGCAGAGTCTAACGCCACAGTATATCCAACGTAAGTAGCATCGTCATTTTCCAGGCGACCATAGCCATCAACTTTCTCTGTATATTCAAGGTCTTCAGAGTTTACATCAGTACCATCATCTGTGTTATTATCAAACTAATCAGACACAATATCACTAACAATTGCCGGATCTAGTAAATTTCTATTTTTTAATTTTGAACTTCAAGCGGCGTGTTGATTGGTTTTTCCGGCTTTTATTTTTTCAAAAGAGCCGCTCGCGAAGTTTGTATTTTTTAGTTTTTAGCAAAAGACAACACGTCTCAAATAATCGTTTCATATGGTAATTCAATGACTAATATTTTCACGGTAATATTAAAGACTTACTAGCATTTATATCATATATGTCATTCATATCATATTTATATCAATTATATCATATCATACAGCAATATAACTTGTCTATTGTTACTAGGCGACAGCCTTTTTAATGTCTACCGATAGCGACACAAAAGTTGTTTCCCCATGAAACTGATGAATTATTGTTTGGTCATTTTTTCCAGCCAAAGGGTTAATGCATCATCAACTAACTATAAAATATTTTCTTTTTATTATGTACAGATGTAACAGTGCACAAAAAGTAGCATTACCTTGATTGTGTAACACTAAAGCCGGGTTCTCATATTGATTGCTAGACTTTGGCGGTAACATGCGCAGTAAAACGTTGGCGACGCTAGGCTCTGCGGGATATGTTCACATAAAGCCACATCGCTAATAATATCGTAAATATAATTGCGTAATCGCTCGCCATGCCATTCCTATAATGGTGACCTTTACCCGTACAGTGCATTACGGGAATGTTTTGCCTGCGGCTGTTTGCAAAAATTGAACATTCACAAACTCTTGCGTTGACCGCCGGCATCCACCGGCGGTGCACTGTCGAAGAACGGCGTGTAGGTTCCCATTTTACCGCAATAGCCTGTGGTGCTGTCGCCGGTGCTTTGGGGCATATATGGGAACCGGGCTTTAGAGTGGGAACATTGAAATGCTTAGTATCGTATATATCTACTGAAAATTGCCACTCTTCCTGTAAGAATATTGTTACTTCCATAAAAATAGTTGACAAACAGGGTAGAGTAACTGTTAGCTTTTCCAACAAAGATGTAACAAAAGTGTGTAACGCCAAATCATTTGCATCATCTTTCTTAAACACTTTGTTATGAGTAGAGTTGCATTGCTTCAAAATGTTTGGCCATTTCATTATAGATCGAACTATTTTACTTTTGTCCTTTTTGCTGCTTTCTCATTTTTTTCTCATTGGCAATTAGCAAAACACTCTTAGAATGGGTAGACATGAAAAGTTCCTAATTAACTGCAATACAGGAGCGTTCAAGAGCTAGATGAGATTTTACTGGTATTGTTCAGCTTGCTCGAGCAATAAGACATAGCAGTTAATTTGATGAATCACTGCATTTAGTGCACCATCAAAGCATTCTTATCAAAACCTCTTATAATGGTGTTCAAAAGACAAAGAAAACTTGCAAGTGTAAATTTGGCCTAGTAAATCCTAAATTTGATGTATGGGTATGAATGTTAATTTAAAATGATCAAAGTGACTGAAGTCAATATTGATGAGTAACCTATTACTACCATTAATTACTACAGTCACCCTACAACTCATCTCATAACAGAAAGCAAAGCTGTGGACTATAGAGTATTCTGACTGCATCCTAATAAGTATATGGTGAAAATCTATGATAATAGGCTGTTGAAAAAGCTCTGTGGTACAAAAGACTTTCTACGAATACCCTGTTATAATTTGTCTACTTGCGTTTTTGTAATCGTTTCAGTCATCCACTTGGTTTTTACATATTTTTAGCTACAATCATTTAAATAAACAGGCAACATCAATTTGGTCAAACAGTGGTGACAAAATATAGCTATCTACTTCTGAAAGTATTGATAGTTGATGATATTTGAATATCTCAATGTACTGCGGCACAAACATACATACAAAGAACCTTCATGGTGATATTGAATGTAGCCCTCACATTGATTCCGAAACCAGCGTGACAATTTGATGTATCAAAACATGATATGAAGCTTAGACCTTGGTGCTTGCATAAAGCTGCATTAGTGGTGATTACATGACCAAACTTCTAATGACAGCTGCAGAAGATAAAATTTGGAAAAGTATAGTTTCCAAATTAGTATAACAGTCCCAATGGTCAACTTCAGCTGGCTTTCACACATTCTCAGCATTTAGGGAGAGTTAGTCTTCAGTCACGCAAGGTTTTAGACAGCATTCAACTTTTGTTTTCACCACCGACAGCTAGTGTCAGCACTCAGGTTTCAATTTATTTAAAATAATCTAGCAGTCCTGTCACTGACGCCTACAGTTGATATAGAGATCAGGCTTCAATGTGCTAAATGTCACAGGAATGTGTTATTCAAGCCTCCACTTCTCTAATAATTATCAACCTTCAAATCATTCGCTTCAGAAATCTGGTCAGACGGTTTTATAGCCGATCGCTTTTTATCAGCTAAATGTGTTTGAATTGTTTTTGTTGACACCCAGTTCAATAAATGATAATGCAAAATTATTACTTTTGAGGTCAAACCTGATTATTTTTCCATTAATAAATGTCCATTGGTATAAGTTGAGCTATGTTGACCAAACCGGTAGCCGTCCTACCCTATCAATATTTTTTCAATGAAAAGTTTTCAACCAAAGTCTCTGGATAGCCACAAAACTACCAAATATATCACTTCAGCTAGAAAAAAATGTGTATTTCGAATTATCCCACAAACAAACCAGCAGGGCAAATGCCTGAGAGTCTTTATGATAAATGCATGTGCATACAACTTACAGAAATTATTCATCAACAACATCGAAACTCTTGCACCGAAATCTCATCAACAAATTTAACCATTTTTCAATAGAGTCGTTTAAGTATAATAACGACACAAAAAATATATAAACCTATTTAAATATGTTAACAAGTCTTTGAGAATTGTCGACAATATCCTAAAACTTACCCATCTAATCGAATTATACACAAATAGACAGATTAATTTGGCCGAAAATTGCAATAAAAAACTTGACAAGCTTTGATAATCAAAATTAAGACCGGTCAATGATACGCCAATAAAGCCGTGCGACAGATAGTAGAACTATTAAGAAGGGCGTATTTCCCGAGAAAAACGTGCTCATTTCATCAGTCTATAGCATTGTCTAATTGCTAAATGTCTCATATAATTTTGATTCATTAAATTTAATTAATTTAATGAGATTAGCTTTATTAGCACTCAATAATCACCTGCAATGTTATTCTCAGGCCAACAGACGTGTTCTTATGTTTGTCTATAATGCTGGTCAACTCACTTGGTTTTGTCTATGATATGGCTTTCATGAACAATGATTGTTTGCGTTAAATTCAGCAAATTAAGCACCAACTTCTGCGAAATAAAAACCCAAAATAGGTTGATATTAGGAATAAAGTCTATAAAATTTTTAGACAACAGTTGTTGAAAGCTAAACTATGATATCACCTCTATATGCTGCATTTAATAGGTTAATTTAATGGTTGTCAGATTTCCTGGCAGTGATGTGAGTTTGAATTTTTTTTATAATGCGAACAACAATATTATTAACTCATTACCATTTGGTTATCATTAAAAACATGTTTTCATCTCAAAATTCACTGACTCTAAAAGCCTTCTCCTGTTTCGAAGCAAGTTATTTTGTGTTATTAGAAAAATTTTCCTCCAACATGCTTATAGTGGCTAAAACTGAATATTCGTCTTATCTGCACCAATAAAAAACAATTTATAAGATTTATTGTAATCAAAAGTGATTACTAAAGCAACACAAATTCATTAATAAAAAGCCGCATAAACACCTGCTGCTACAATGGCACTAGTGAAGTAATCATAATAACTTATCCAAAAAAGATTGGTCACCCTATTAGAATCAAAAGCACTATTAGTTATTCGTACTAAGCATTCTATTTAAATCCAAGTAAGTTGAGACGCCTTGCTTTAGTTTGCAAAATCAGCACATTTAGGTACCGAATAGAGGCAGCGTCTTAAGTTACCAAAATTTGCTAGGAAATCATATTTAAATATAAACGGCAACGACTTTCTAATTGTTGGCACTGCTTATTTTCATATCAATTGACATCCAACTTATATCTGTTGCTCAACTGTACAGCTCCACTTAGTAAACAAACTCAATAATTATGGATAGCTTAAAAGAAGCAATCAATCAATCGATCAATGATCTGGAGAAAGTATTTGTACAGTTTTATGCTGTAGTTCATTGAAAACTTGCTGAAGTTATTTGAATGTTGATGATGCAAGTATGCAAAACTACATTGTCATGTTTTACAATTGTAGGAACTCTGTGTGATCTGTAGATGCACCACCAAGCTCAAGCAGTACGTGTAGACACCATCAGTAAGTATTTTTTCATTTTAGTACTGTTTTTTGCTGCTCCCGATAGAAGTAAGTTTTGAAACCTCTCAGAAGATCCTAAGTTTCACTGATACTCAAAAGAATGACTTGAACTAATTTGCTAGTAACAGCAAACGTTTTTTTCAGATTGTGCTGTACTTATAAAAGTCATAGAAAGGCAAAATTTACTCAGCTTTATTAAAAATATGGTTTGGCATACATCCTTACATAATTTTCTCAGTTGAGAAAATGAACATGAAAGGAAGCTTGATGCACACGATTATGCAAACTTGTAGCAAGTGACAAGAAAAATATATGTCCGAGTTTACTAGATAAGTTAAAGATTTCAAGTAGAATACAAGGAGAAAGGAATGGGGATAAACAAAAGCTCATCATCTACCTTGCACAATGGAGAAAATATTTTTTTTACTTTGTCATTTATGTTTTTTGATCACCCACAATACAAATTTTAATGAACATTTTATCAATGTAATTTCTTTACTGTTTATCATATACAGACGCAACGGCGTAGAACTAGGTTCCTTAGTTTGATTGTGTAACACTGTGAGTGAGAACATTGAAATGTTTAGTATGGTATATATCTACTGAACTTTGACGCTCTTCCTGTCTGAATACTGTTAATTCTCAAACAATATTTGACTATAGTCTAGACTTAGCTTTTTCAACAGTGGTGTGACAAAAGTGTGTAACTACCAAATTATTGGTTTCAACTTTCCTAACTATTTTCCATGCTGAACAATGATTGTGGTAAAACTAACAGATCCATCACTTTAGTCTGAACAAATTTTATTACAGTGTTATGTTAAAGATTTGTTAGGGACAAGATTTATGTGAACTATGCATAAAAGATAACATACGTCGGATGCCTATAATAAGCAAATAATGAAAAGCAAGTTGTTGAAAACGTAGCTGCTGATTTCTGCTTTAAAATAAACGCTCCACAAGCCACATTGCAAATTAATAACTCAACAAAAATATTTTATTGATGAAAATTTTAAAGACATTCTAATTACCTTTCTTAAACATAGCTATTTCAAATTACTTTGTATTGTTTAGAATAACTTGACATTTTTTTCATTTTTGCAAGCAAATCTTAAATTCTTTTTAATGGTTTGCTCATTCTGTGAATGTTCAGTACAACACATGGGTAATTTATTAAAAAAAAAATTACATCACCAAAAAAATAGTGTTTTCATGCACACAACTAAAGTGTAGCATGACCTTTTTGCATTTGAATAGTATTTCTACACTCCTTCAAGTTTATTTGTTGTATTTTTAATTTATTCGGTATTTATTAAACAAGACTGCCCATATCCTAACTGTACAAAAACTGGCAACCACCGAAGTTGCTATCAAACTTTCGTGAAAATGTAGTTGATTCCTCTCAGTCCTACCATACGAATGCTGCTTTATCGATTTCATTTTAAATCCTTCTCACTAACTATCAGCAAAACAAGCTTGGAAGAAGTGGGAATCAAAGATTCTAATAAATTTGAATATACAGGTGTTCAGGAACCAGATGTGGCTTCAAGCATATTGTTCAGTTTGCTCTAGCAATGAGGCATAGCAGGCACCTTAATTATTGGCTGCATTTAGTAGCACCAACAAAACACATATGTGCTCATTCTAATCAGACAATCTTATAATTGTGGGTTAAATACCTAGAAACTTTGATACGATAAAGCCTAAATATATTGTAAGTCGTAAAGTGCTCTCATAAATGATATATTAAACTGAAATAAATATTGATGAGTAACCTATTACTACCATAATATGTTATGGCAATTTAAAACTAATTTAGTGACAGAAAAAAATAACTGTGAACAGCAGTGCTTTCTGACCGCATCCAAACACTTTTTTGTTTAAACTCTCTAAACGTAGGTCAAGTGAAAATATCTGTGATTCAAAAAGACCTTCCACAAATAACTTGTCGTTTCTTGTCACCTCAGGTTCATAACATTGTGTCAGTCATCCAATTAGCTTTTTATAATTGTTTAACTACGGTTGCTTACCCTTACAAGCAACATCAATTTGATCAATTACTTGTGAAACTAAATGACCTAGTAATCCCAAAGGTTTTGGTAGATGATGCTATTAAAATAACTAGAAATACTATGACAAGAACATGCACGCAATCATACTAATTGCTTGGATTGAGGACGGCTCTCATATTGATGCCAAAACCAAAAGGACAGTTTAATATATTAGAACATTAGAACATTACACATGAGGGCTTAGAGCCTGGTGTTTGAATAAAACTGCACTAGTATAGCAATTACATGATATAACTCCCTAAGGACAGCTGCTAAAAAAAGTAAGAATAAAATTGTTTCTCTATTAGCAGCAATGCATTAACGAGCATTTTAGGATAACCTTTACACATTCCATGTAGTTTGAAAAAGATCCTGAGCATTTCCCAATGTTTTAAACCACATTCAACCTTTGTATACAACGCCGACTAATGCCGCCAAGAGTCGGGGTTCAATTCGATTTCAATAATCCAGCTATCCTGTTACGGATATTTGCAGTCTATATAGAGATCAGGCTTCAATGCCCTAAATTCCAGAGCATTGTGTCATCTAAACCTCTTCCACTTGAGAGGTTTTTGTAACGGTTATCCATGTTCAAATCATGAGCTTTAGGAATTTGGTCATACTATGTTTCAAAGATCCTGGTTTTGCATCGGCTAAATGTATCTGCCTTGTTTGGTCGTCTCCAAATTTATTAAATGATAACACAAAATTATTCTTGTTGAAAATGAACATGAACATGATTACTTTTCATTGAATGATTGTTCAACCGCATAAGTCAACCTTCACACACAACAAATCTTAATCCTTTGGGTTGGTAAACGCCTCGCAACAACTACTGAAAATTGTGCAATTTTTTTTTGTGAGATCTTTTCTATTTTTTTTTGAAATTCTGTGAAATCAATATAATATGAACATACATCTCTCAAACTTAATCTTATTTGAATTAAAAGATATTTTGACCATACATATTTATTTGCATGTATACCACTTCAAAAAAGCAATGACTACGTACAATTGCCTACGTATGAAATGCTTAAAAGCATTCTTTTTAGTAGAGTCAAACGCCACAGCATAGCCAACACCAGTAGCATAGTCAATGTCCGAGCTACCATAACAATCACATTTCTTTGTATATTCAAAGTCTTCAGAGTTTAAATCAGTACCATCATCTGAGTTATTATCAAACTAATCAGACAAAAGATCTCTAACAATTGCCAGATCTGATGAATTTCTATTTTTCATCTTGAACTTCGAGCGGCATGTTGACTGGTTTTTCCAGCTTCCATTTTTTCAAAAGAGCTGCTCGCGGTGTTGTATATTTTAGTTTTTAGCACAAGACAACACCTCTCAAATGATGGTTTCATATGGTATTTCAGTGACTAATATTTTGACGGTATTTTTTGAGACTTACTAGCATTTATATCCTTTGTTTATTGTTACTAGGCGACAGCTTTTTTAATGTCCACCGAAAGCGACACAAAATTTGTCTTCCCATGGAGCTGATGAACGACAGTTTGGTTGTTTTTTGCAGCCAAAGGGTTAATGCATCATTAATCAACTATAATAGATTTTCTTTTTATTATGTACAGATATAACAGTGCGCAAAAAATAGCATTAGCTTGATTGGGTAACACTAAGAGTGGAAACATTGAAATGTTTAGTATTGTATATGTCTACTGAACATTGCCACTCTTCATGTCTGAATATTGTTACTTCCCTAAAGTAGTTGACAAACAGGGTAGAGTAACTGTTAGCTTTTCAAACAAAGACGTGACAAAAGTGTGTAACTACCAAATGGTTTGCATCATCTTTTTTATATATTTTTTATCTCTCCAAAAGATTTTTTTACTTAAAGTTGAGTGTGGTAAAATCAACAGATCCATAACTTGAGTCTGAAAAATTTGTATTGCATTTTTGTGCTAAAGATTTTTTATGAACAAAATTTATGGCAACTAGACATAAAAGATAAAGCATGCTGAATGCCTATATATTAAACATAGTAAAACGTCAGTTTTATGAAATGGAGCTAAAAGTTTCAGCTGTAAAGTAATCACTGTCAGTAGCTGGAAAAAGATAAGTAAACGGTTCAATTTTCTAACTTGTACTGCTCCATTCTATGTTGAGCACTCTGATGTTAGCTCTAAGTATGATAAATATCAATATATATATGTTTGTGTGTATATATATACCCTACAGGATGAACATGTTTGATGGATTTAGAAATTCGTGATTTCGAGAACATTCAATTCCGTGAATTATTAAATTTCATGAATAATTAGTTTTATTTTCAATCGCAAGAGAGAATAACTACTGCCTCTAATTAAAAACTAGCGGCAAGTCATAAATACTAAACGTAGCTGGGTTCCAAAGCCTTTTTAAAATCTTCATCGGGGGCTCGAGTTTACCCAATTGCGAATGCATCACATTTCTTTACAAAATTATTCAAGGTTGTCACAAAATATGCAGAATGGCGTCGTTGCAAAAATAGCCGCTAGGCAGTACAAAATTTAGCTGAGTTGCAAAACCGTCTCGGTAGCCGTTGGGCAAAAAACTGTTCGAGTTAACAGAGTTGAGGTCGAGTTATCTATAGCAATTCATCATTACATGGGAACGGACCAAAGAAACCAATCGAGTTAACCATGGGTTCGAGCTATCCGTTGTTTGACTGTATATATATATATATATATATATATACATATATATATATATTTGTATTAAAATGTATCATACATAAAACTAAAATCAGAGTGCTCCACATTGGATGGAGCAGCAAAAACTAAAAAAATAAATAGTCCACTTATCATTTTTTCAGCTACTGGCAGTTTCTTGCTAGTGCAATTCTCAGGCTGTAGACTTCCACTGGGACAAGATGATGACTGTTCTCAGTTGAAGTTTACAGCCTGAGAATTGCACTAGCAAGAAACTACCAGTAGTATATTTTACCTATATATATATATATATATATATATATATATATATATATATATATATATATATATATATATATAAACCTGTTTCCTCACCCCGGATACCCCGTGTGGGTGGTAAATTCTGCTCTAACTCGGGTCTCCTATCAGAGACCTGGGAGTTTGAGCACTCGCCTCAAGATCTTAGCTGTTCCCAATAGCGCGCTTTTCTGCAACTCACCTGAGTTGATTGTTGTTGGTATTTAGGCAAGCCACATTTTATGCGCCGGTGTTATTGTGCCCAGTGCCCCAATGACTACTGGGATTACAGTTGTTCTTACATTCCAGCATTTTTCAATTTCTTCTTCAAGAGGGAGATATTTCTCTACCTTTTCTTTTTCTTTGCTGGCTATATTGTAGTCATTGGGTACTGCTATATCTATTATAGTAGCCCTCGTGTTCTCCTTGTCTACCACCACTATATCTGGTTGGTTTGGTAGGACATGCTTGTCAGTTTGGATGTAGAAGTTCCAGAGGATCTTAGCGCGGTCATTTTCCTTCACCTTACCAGGAGCTTCCCACCAGTGTTGTGGTTTATTAAGGCCATACTCATCACATAGACTTCTATACACAATACCTGCGACATGATTATGCCGCTCAGTGTATGCGTTCCCTGCCAGCTGCCTGCATCCACTGATGATGTGTTGGATGGTCTCAGGTGCATCTTTGCACAGTCTGCATCTAGGATCGTCTCTAGTGTGATAGATTTTCGTTTGGAGTTGCCTTGTTGGGAGCACTTGCTCCTGGGCTGCCATGATTAGCGACTCTGTATTGGCCGTTAGGTTTCCTTTGTTCAGCCACATATATGTCTGGTGAAGATCGCCAACCTTACATATATATTATATATCTAAGGTTGGCGATATATAGTTATATAATATATTTATATATTATATATTCAATAGCTATATATTCAATATTCAATATATATATAGCAATATTATATATATAGCAATATTCAATATATATATTCAATATATTCATAGCTAAATTTCAATCGGCTGCTCTTACAACGGACCTACGGCCTGATGATGAGGAAATTGACTGGCACACGAAACCTCTTCATAGTGCTTACCACCAACAAATATCTAAGGTTGGCGATCTTCACCAGACATATATGTGGCTGAACAAAGGAAACCTAACGGCCAATACAAAGTCGCTCATCTTGGCAGCCCAGGAGCAAGTGCTCCCAACAAGGCAACTCCAAACGAAAATCTATCACACTAGAGACGATCCTAGATGCAGACTGTGCAAAGATGCACCTGAGACCATCCAACACATCATCAGTGGATGCAGGAAGCTAGCAGGGAACGCATACACTGAGCGGCATAATCATGTCGCAGGTATTGTGTATTGAAGTCTATGTGATGAGTATGGCCTTAATAAACCACAACACTGGTGGGAAGCTCCTGGTAAGGTGAATGAAAATGACCGCGCTAAGATCCTCTGGGACTTCTACATCCAAACTGACAAGCATGTCCTAGCAAACCAACCATATATAGTGGTGGTAAACAAGGAGAGCAAGAGGGCTACTATAATAGATATAGCAGTACCCAATGACTACAATATAGCCAGCAAAGAAAAAGAAAAGGTAGAGAAATATCTCCCTCTTGGAGAAGAAATTGAAAAATGCTGGAATGTAAGAACAACTGTAATCCCAGTAGTCATTGGGGCACTGGGCGCAATAACACCGGCGCATAAAATGTGGCTTGCCCAAATACCAACAACAATCAGCTCAGGTGAGTTGCATAAAAGTGCGCTATTGGGAACAGCTAAGATCTTGAGGCGAGTGCTCAAACTCCCAGGTATCTGGTAGGAGACCCGAGTTAGAGCAGAATTTACCACCCACACGGGGTATCCGGGGTTAGGAAACAATTATATATATATATTATTATAATTATTATTATATTATATTAGCCATTCTAACTTCAAAACTACATATCATGAGAAAAGTGTTTTGTCTTATAAACAATGAGAAGTAGTGACAGTTGCTCGCTATTAGCTAGTTTAATACGAATTTGAGTGAACAGCTTTTCATGACGTTATGCTATGACCGGGTCATATGCAAAACAGTTAAGTATTTGCTTTCATATAATGACTTATACTGGCTAGCTAGCTAGTTGATTTCTGTAGTCTAGTGGGTGATGCGACAGACTGGTGAACGGCAACATCTTAGATCGAATCTTCTTTGGTACAGAATATTTATTCCAAGATTTTATGATCTATAGCCGGACAATCAATCCTACAAATGATGAACTTTGAGAAATATATATAAATTTATATATATATAAACATTAATATATTATAAATACATATGTATATATTTATATATATTTACCTATGACCATAGATATACATATATTATACATAGAAGTATATATAATATATATGATTATTATATACAAAACATATAGTACTTATTATGAAAATAAATAAATGTATATTATATGTCCACATGTGTGTACATATTGTATATATACATAGATAATTATACCTCTTTTCATATGTATCTGTATTTACATACACATGTATATATATATATATATATATATATATATATATATATATATATATATATATATATATATATATATATATATATATATATATATATATATATATATATATATATATATATATATATATATATATATGTATATATATATATATATATTTCTTATATCTATTTATTTGTACCATAGTGCAACATTTTGTTTTTGAGTTTTGATTAGTTTCATAAAATAACATATTAATACTAGAAATTCCACTGTCATACAGCCCACGACCAAAGTAGTAATGGAAAAAAGAAAGGGTACTGATGGTTGCGAAAAAGTAGTTCTCAGCAGGAATTGACAGAGTATAATGTAAATGAGACTTGTTTGAGATGATATAAAATAAATTTGAGGGAGCACGACCCTAAAAAGGCGCAACAGAAATAACAGAAATGTAACAGAAATAAATATTAATAAAAAAAATAATTAACTATCTCAAACTTATGTTTTACAAAAATAAAATAAATATTAATTCAAGCTGTAGACTCAAACTACTGTACGTAATTTAAATAACAGCAATAATGATATATGTTTATTATATCTCTTATTATATTGAAATGCAATATTAAAAGTAAATGGCAAGCTGCCGTGTAATATACATTTTGAAAGTTGTTTGTTGGTTAAAATAAATATTAATTCAAGCTGTACACCTAAATTACTGTAATTAATTAAACTAACAACAGCAATAATCAAATATGTTTATTACATATCTGAAATGCAATGTTAAAAGTAAAATATATTGTAATATACAGTTTGAAAGTTGGTTGTGTTGAATGTAGAACGGTTTTGACAGCGATATGTAACAGAAATAAATATTAATAAAATAAATATTTAACTATCTCAAACTTATGTTTTACAATAATAAAATAAACATTAATTCAAGCCGTAGACCTAGCCTACTGTACGTAATTTAACTAACAACAACAATGCCAACAATAAAGAAATATGTTTATTATATCTCTGCAAATGTAAATCTAAATGCAATATTAAACGTTAAACGGCAAACTGATGTGTAATATACAGTTTGAAAGTTGGTTGTGTTGTGATGAATGTAGAATGGTTTTGACAGCGATATGTAACAGAGAGCAAGCGTTGGCATTTACGCGTCTGGAAGTTTTATGCAAACTGGAGTGAAATATAGAAATATTCTTGTCATAAAAGGGCGTTGTAGTAACGCCCTACCTTTTAGATAAGATGTAAAGAAATCTGGCTGATGTTCTAGATAATTTGAAAAACCTTCGGTAATTGGACAAAACCGTAGGCTGATAAACTGTGTACCACATTTTCGTACCTGTAAATCGGTCTACGCCTCTAACAGTAGGCAAACAGTACACAGTAAACAGTTCTACTATCTGTCGCACGGCTTTTTTGGCGTTTCGTAGGTCGGTCGAAACTATTAATAAACCAAGCTGTTCAAGCGTTTTGTGGCGATTTGTGGCAAGACTTTATCGTTCTATTCTCTGTCGCTCGGCATTTCAATTTCCGGTCTTAACTTTTATTAAACGAAGCTTTTCAAGCGTTTTGTGACGATTTTCGTCCTAATAAATCTGTCTATTTATGTATAATCCGATCAGATGGGTTAGTTTTAGGTATTTGCGTCAACCTTTCAAAGGCTTGGTAACATATTTAAATAGGTTTATATGCGTTTTGTATCATTATTATACTTAAACGACTTTACTGAAAAATAGTTAAATTTGTTGATAGGATTTCGTTGCAAGGGTTTGGTGACGGCCGTTAACGGATAATTTTTCGGGAGTTGTGTGCACATGTGCATTTATCATAATTCTCCCAATCAATCGTTTCACTCTTGTTTGGTCGTGGGATTATCTTTGGTGGTTGTATGCACAGGTAATATGCAATCAAATTTTATTCTCATATTTGTTTGTCAATTTTTTTACTCAGAAAGTCATTGATGATGATGTGACTAAAATGGCAGACAGCTTTGATGGAATTGAACAGTTTCATGGTCAACAAGGAGGTAGAGCAGAAGATGCCAATCCGGACAAACGTTAGTAAATTTTCAGATAAGTCCAAAAAGCATTTAAAAAGTTTTTCATAATTCTTAAATTTATATATTACGGAAAATCGCTTTTTCAGAAGTAACAAATTTTAAATAATTGAAAAGGTGTGAGCTAGAGTTGGGAGAAACAAACCATAGAAATTGCGAAGATAGTTTTCTGAAGGTAACATCAGGTTAATGCTGCTTTTGAGACTACCGTAAAACCTTTATTTGAACACAATGCTGCCCCCATTTTGTCACCTGTTTTAGCGAGGTGCTTTATTAAAACTGGCATTCGAATAAAGGGTGATGCTGTATTTTTTAAACACCTTGCAATAACATTGAGAAAAAACCTTTTCACGGGCCAAACGAATACTGCCTACATTATGCCTTCTTCTGAGGGCAAAGCGACTTCAAGCATTTGGGTGGAGGAAACTTGCTAACTAACCTCTGCCTTGTTGTAGATATCTAAATATATATCTCTTGCTTGCAGTTAGCCTTATCAATTGCTTGCAATGACGGAGTTATAACTTGCGCTGCAATTCTTTGGATCTTTCAAGCTTTTCTTTTCATATTAAATGTGAAGGCCATATTTTCCGTTCATAATTATATTGAAAAAGGTTGAAATAAAAGTTTATTACACTCATTGATATGTTTACTACAGTTTGCAGCTATAATTTTTTATGTGTACTAGAAAGTTAATTATGGGTGTTTCATCCATTGTAAACCGAGTTCATGTTACCGCAATGTTGCTAGCAAATAGTTTGTTATAAATCCACAAGTTTTAGGTTTATTTTAAAAATAATCTATTAAATGCTACAAATCTACATGCAAGAACAATTGACATAAACAAACCATATTTATGATCCATTCAGAAACAATGGTTAACAGTTTAAAACCAAAGTTACTATTTTTCAAACAAAAATATTAGCGCCGTTTGCTCAGCAATTTGTTGCTGTAATTGTTCTTTTTCCTTTAGGCACATTGCGTTTTGTAGTTTGAAGCCATTATATGTATATTCTTCTAGCTATGCAATACCTTTCACAGTGTTTTCTGACTTTAATTTCTCTTCTGCGCAGCTGAGCTAGTTAATATTAGCGTCCAATAGATGTCTAGCATGGTAAAACAATTACACGATATACTTTAGAACACATGTATACACTTCTTGCTTGAATAAAGAGAAACCGCGTGTAATTCAAATAGTCTCACAATTTTAGCAAAAATAATTGCCAAAAATATATCATAGATACGCAAAACCTTTTCACATGCATTGAAGTATCTAGACTGAGTTAAGGAAAGAACTACCATTGGTCTGATACAGTTACTAACTATACTTCTATAATCGTGTTCCATTCCAAATTTTAATGAAAAATCAGTTGTCTTCCAGTTAAAAAGAAAAGTTCAATACACAGCGAAACAATGAACACGTTATTGTTATTAATGCTGTCAAGTCATCAGTAATAAGGATTTGTGGACAATCTTCTACTGATCACTTGCTATTATGGGTTCGTAAAGATCAAGAATGTTAAATATAAGGGTCGTTCAAATATAAGTGGCCTAAAAATGAAAGGGGGCTTTAACATACAGGTTTTACAATATATGTAGTTTTTGCCATGTGTTTTCTTTATTGCTGCAACTTAATAAGGCTACAGGAAGACCTGCTAGTCATATGATATTCTTATTTTCACTAGTATTGTCAGTCTTGGTTGCGTTGAGAAATAGTAATAAGTAATGGTTAATAAGTATACCGAGAATTATATCTTCAAAGGAGCCTCGGTGGATTAGGGGTAGTGAAGTTGCTTTTGAATCTATTGCCCAGCGCCTGATTCTCGAATGAGGAACCTTTTTTCCTAATTCTCAAGCGTCGATTTTGACCTCAAGAAAGATAGACATCGCTGTTATTATAGTGAAGACTACATTTTGGAATTAATTTATAACTACCTACCTCTCGCATGACGGTCGATATCTCTGTTTATTACTTGTAACAAACCTTAAAAATTTAAATTTTCTTCTACCACAAGGTCTACCAATGACATACTTTGGCCCTTTGACTGACAAAGCCACAATTCAAAATTTACAATTTAAAATTATAAAATGTGTAGTCTTGTATTGTTTACAAATGTATATATATATAATTCTTATCTCATTAAATTTTTTGTCAGTCTATTTCTTAAGTAAACTTCCATTTTTTAAAAACCTTGAAAAGCCCTATATTGAAAAATTTTCAGGTGCAAACAGGTTGATGTAATATTTTTTACTGTATAGCTAGTTAGTATAGTGTAAGTGTATTACTTATTACTTTACCTCTCATTATTTTTAGGTTATAACATCAAATACAGAGTTTCTGAAAAGCTTGAGTGGTATGATGGATTGTTTACCATCAAAGAACTCCTTAATAAGATTGGCAATGACTTCATAGTCGGATTGGAATGTCACAACTATATTCCACCTCTCCAAGACATTGCTCAAAATCTAAAAGTTTTGGTTGGTAAAGACTTACATGACCAATCACAACTGAGAGAGTAAGTGACTCTCAGCTTTCAGATTAGCTTATAGACATTTAAACGAACCGATGAAGGTGGGAAAATTTAGCAGAAATTACCAAAAACTGTACAGCATCGTTGATAGATTTATAGAAAGTATTGTTCTGTAAACTACTAAGAATAATGATTTAATAGTGCTGAGTATCCACCATTGGATACACAGAATGGATTCCATGAAACCCATGTTTCCATGAATTCATTTATCATATGAATTGAGTAACTATTATAATATTATCATCAATTGATTATTGGGCGTATTCGCTTTCTTAAGAACCTAAAACATCATAAAACATTTTCTAGGCATTCTGATCAGTAATTACATGTAATTGCTGTTAAACTTATATTTGCTTTAATATCTGCCTTTGCTACACAGATTCTGACCTAAAATGCAAATTAAATTTTTTTTTAACCTACAATTTTTCTACAGACAATTCAAATTTTTTAAACTGCTCAAAAGCTATTAATAAAAATGTTTCAATGATCTCATGCCTTGTGGCAATTGTCATTCTTATTAGGATCTTAGTTTAATTGTCAATTACCTTTATCAATTAAAAAAATACAATAGAAAATGACGTACAAAAATAAACATTTAATAGTTTCTTCAAATTGAGACTTTTGTTGGTAAATATTTGCAAGCTAGCTATCTACATAGAAAAAACATCAGCTTGTAGAAAAAATTTTAAGCTTTTCTATGCATGTTAATTTATTTAACTGCCACAATTCTGAAGTAAGTTACTGCAGTTTCTATGCGATCATGTCGAAGGCTCAAATCGCCCCAGTTATTGCCCGGTACGCTAGTGCTTTTTTCCAACCGTAACCGCGAGGTCGCTAAAGGGTTAATTATCTATTTTTTGGAGCCTTCACGATGTATTTTTACGTTTTCCAAACAATTCAAGTACAGCCATTTTTGATCTTGGCTATAATAATATTGACGACAATGCCTCATAATTAACTGGATCCAGGCGTATTTATATTTTGTCTTCGTCTTTACTACTGCGATGTTTTAACAAAGGTTTTTACAGAAGGTTTACACTTGCAGAAAACATTTACAGTGTATTTTTGAAAGACTGAAGGTCTATGGTTAATATTATTATTATTATCACTTTGAAAATATTTGTCTGGTGCTAAGCATCAATAGAATTATTTTTGATAAAAATTGAAAATTTTGATGGTGTGCAAATTTTGCAATGATAATACATGTTGGATTAGAACGTCAGTTATTGCAATGTTTTGCCTCCAACAATCACCATGCTATACTGTTCACAGAATAGTTCGATATTTTTTTTATTTTTTATGGTTTACAGCTATTTTAAGCTGACTCAACTAGAAAAGCTTGACCTTTCTAAAAATGGCTTTTCTGGTGGACTAAGAGATGTGTTTGGTAGTCTTAGTAATTTAAGAGCCGAAACCTTCACTATTAAATACAGTAATCATAACAAGTTGTTATAAAATTCCTTATCAGTAACTGAATGCAGGTGAGTTTCTATTTTGTCTTCGTCTTTACTACTGCGATGTTTTTACAAAGGTTTATATATTTGCAAAAGAAATTAATTACTGAAAGACTAAACGTCAATGGTAAATATAGATTATATGCTAATATAATTGTTACCATTTTGAAAACGTTTGCCTGATGCTAAATACAAATAAACCGTTTCCTGGAAAAATTGCAAACATTGATAATGCACGTTTTTGCATCGATAATATTTGGCTATATTTACTTGGGATATAGATTAATAGTTAATATTATTATCATTTTGAAAAGAGTCGTTTGGGGCTAACTACCAATAAACCTTTTTGCAAATATTATAAATTTTGACAGTGTGCATTTTTTTGCATTGACAAAACTTTTTGGAATAGAGTGCAAATTATTGCTATGTTTCGCCTTTAACAATCACTATACCAAATTGTTTCCTGGAACCTTTGATAATTTTTTTTGTCTTTATTTATGATTTACAGCTTCTCAAAGCTGACTCAACTAGAAGAGCTTGACCTTTCAGAAAATCACTTTTCTGATGGACTACCAGATGTATTTGGTGATCTTAGTAATTTAAGAAAGCTGACACTTCATAGATGCAAGCTAGACCATCCACCAGAAAGGTGAGTAACATCTACAGACTGATAATGCTTCCAGCTGTGATTATATCAACAGTGAAAGGGTTGTAGTGAGTGTTCAATATATTATGCTTACTGACTTTTACTGCTTTGTTACAAAACATGTTTCTGATGCAAACCTTTCAAGGTCTTATTTGATAGAATCTTTTTTAAAGGCTGTTTTGTGAATTATCAAACTTCAGCTTGTAATAAGCGTATGAAAATATATTTTACTCAGAATTATAACAAAGAAATTTGGCATAAAATTACAAGACTTTGATAGAAACCTAATTATAACTAGTACTAAAGTCAATTTTTGTGCCGAATCACAGCAGTGAAAAAACAATTTTTTTGCTGATGCCTGGTCGCTGTAAGCATTGACAATTATAAAGAACAAATCACTTAAAAACTATATAGGAGGTTACTGTTGAAGGCCTCTGTTCTTCATCCAAAGTAGATGATATTGTTTATGGTTTACTTTTTATGTGAAGTTTATTTCTTTCATTTAATAAATCTTTTGCTATTACTCTTCTCTTTTTCGGAGATTTCCCGATGTATTTTTAATTTTCCGACACTTTAAGTACAACTTTCACTCTTCGCTATAATAGTAGCCATAACACTTCCTTATCAGTAACTGGATTCACGTGTATTTCCATTTTGTCTTCGTCTTTACTACTGCGACGTTTTTTTTACAAAAAAGCTTCTATATTTGCAGAGGACATTTATTACTGAAAGACTAAAGGTTAATAGTTAATGTAAGTTATATGTTAATACTGTTATCCCACGATCAATCACGAGCAAAGCGATTGTTTGGGAGATTTATGATAAATGCATATGTGCACACAACTCATGAAAATTATTCATCAGCAGACGTCGCAAACCTTTGTACCGAAATCTCATCAACGAATTTAACCATTTTTCAATGGAATCGATTAAGTATAATAATGATATAAAACACATATAAACCTATTTAAATATGTTACCAAGTCTTTATCATTTGTAGAAAATATCCTAAACTTCACCCATCTGATCGAATTATACATTAACAGACAGATTAATTCGGCCTGAAATCGTTATTAAAACTTGACAAGCCTTGTTTTTATAAAACTTAAGACTGGCAAACGAAAAACCGAGCGACAGACAATAGAACCATTAAGTCAAGCACATTTCACAAAAAAAAGCTGTGCACATTTAACCAGTCTATAGCATTGTCGAATTACAGAAGGTTTCTATAATTAACGTAGAAGTACTGAAAAAGCAATCGTTTCTTTTTTGCCAATTTCAAAGTAACTAACATTTTGGACTTTTAGGAGTACTTTGGTATTCCAACTGATATCTAAAGCAGTGAAAGTAAAGGAAATAACGATGATATTTTTTCTGACGATTCTTATGAGATTATTACAATATTTCATTATAAGAATAATTATTCGATTTTATAAGATTTAATTATAAGAATAATTATTCGATTTTCTAAGATTTAATTATAAGAATAAGCATTTGATATTAAAAGATCGAACTATATAGTGACCGATGTTGGGCAGTATGTTACTGTTATTATCGTTTCTAAATAGTTTTGTTAAATATATTTTCTAAAAATCTAAATATAAATATCACAATTTATTGATATTGTTAGCTATGACGTTTTGAAATGTAAACAAAATTGTGCATTCGTTTGTTATTACTACTGTATTACTATATTAATAATATTGGTTATTCTAATAAAATCAGTGCATTTTACTTCTAATATTGCATTTCTCCTATTGCGAGGAGGGGGCAGATATATAAACATATAATCTTTTACTTTCATTATTGCTGTATCTTGTACATAATAACACCCAGTACATTACAGCTACCATTGCAGTTATCATATTGCACTGCAGTGCCATTTTACTGCAAATATTAAATTTCTCAACCATCAGTACCCTTTCCTTTTTCCAATATCACTTTGGTCGTGGGTTGTATGACAGGGGAATTTCGAGTTATTATTGTGAAAAGGTTTGCCTGATGCTAAGTACCAATAAACCGTTTTCTGTAAAAATTACAAACTTTGATAATGCATATTTTTGCATCAATAATACTTGGGTATATATACTTGGGATATAGGTAAACAGTTAAAATTATTATTATTTTGAAAATAGTTGTCTGGTGCTAACTACCAATAAACTTTTTTGGGAACATTGACAAATTTTGATAGTGTGCATTTTTGTTCTCATTGACAATACTTGTTGGAATAGAGTACAACTTATTGCTACGTTTTGCCTTCAACAATCACTATACCAAATTGTTTCCTGGAACCTTCGATAATTTTTTTTATCTTTATTTGTGATTTACAGCTTCTCAAAGCTGACTCAACTAGAAGAGCTTGACCTTTCAGAAAATGACTTTTCTGTTGGACTACCAGATGTATTTGGTGATGTTAGTAATTTAAGAAAGCTGACACTTCATAAATCCAAGCTAGACCATCTACCAGAAAGGTGAGTAACATCTACAAACTGATAATGCTTCCAGTTATCATTAAATCAACAGTAAAAGGGTTGTAGTGAGTGTTCATTATATTATCTTTACTGACTTTTACTGCTTTGGTACAAAACATGTTTCTGATGCAAACCTTTCAAGGTCTTATTTGATAGAATCTTTTTTAAAGGCTGTTTTGTGAATTATCAAACTTCAGCTTGTAATAAGCGTATGAAAATATATTTTACTCAGAATTATAACAAAGAAATTTGGCATAAGATTACAAGACTTTGATAGAAACCTAATTATAACTAGTACTAAAATCAATTTTTATGCCAAATCACAGCGATAAAAGAAACAATTTTTTTGCTGATGCCTGGTCGCTGTAAGCATTGACAATTATAAAGAACAAATCACTTAAAAACTTTATAGGAGGTTACCGTTGAAGGCCTGTGTTCTTCATCCAAAGTAGATGATGTTGCTTATGGTTTATTTTTTACGTGGAGTTTATTTCTTTCATTTAATAAATCTTTTGCTATTACTCATCTATTTTTCGGAGCTTTCCCGATGTATTTTTAATTTTCCGACAATTTAAGTACAACAACTTTCACTCTTCGCTATTATAGTAGCCATAACACTTCCTTATCAGTAACTGGATTCACGTGTATTTCCATTTTGTCTTCGTCTTTACTACTGTGACGTTTTTTTACAAAAAGGCTTCTATATTTGCAGAGGACATTTATTACTGAAAGACTAAAGGTTAATAGTTAATGTAGGTTTTATGTTAATATTGTTATCCACGATCAAACACGAGCGAAGCGATTGTTTGGGAGATTTATGATAAATGCATATGTGCACACAACTCATGAAAATTATTCATCAGCGGACGTCGCAAACCTTTGTACCGAAATCTCATCAACGAATTTAACCATTTTTCAATGGAATCGATCAAGTATAATAATGATATAAAACACATATAAACCTATTTAAATATGTTACCAAGTCTTTATCATTTGCTGAAAATATCCTAAACTTTGCCCATCTAATCGAATTATACAATAACAGACAGATTAATTCGGCCTGAAATCGTTATTAGAACTTGAAAAGCCTTGTTTTTATCAAAATTAAGACTGGCAAACGAAACGCCGAGCGACAGACAATAAAACCATTAGGTCAAGCACATTTCACGAAAAAAAGCTGTGCACATTTAACCAGTCTATAGCACTGTCGAATTACAGAAGGTTTCTATAATTAACGTAGAAGTACTGAAAAAGCAATCGTTTCTTTTTTGCCGATTTCAAAGTAACTAACATTTTGGACTTTTAGGAGTACTTTGGTATTTCAACCGATGTCTAAAGCAGTGAAAGTAAAGGAAATAACAATGATATTTTTTCTGACGATTCTTATGAGATTATTACAATATTTCATTATAAGAATAATTATTCGATTTTATAAGATTTAATTATAAGAATAATTATTCGATTTTCTAAGATTTAATTATAAGAATAAGCATTCGATATTAAAAGATCGAACTATATAGTGACCGATGTTGGGCAGTATGTTACTGTTATTATCTTTTCTAAATAGTTTTATTAAATATATTTTCTAAAAATCTATATATAAATATCACAACTTCTTGATATTGTTAGCTATGACAATTTGAAATGTAAACAAAATTATGCATTCGTTTGTTATTACTACTGTATTACTATATTAATAATATTGGTTATTTTAATAATATCAGTGCATTTTACTTCTAATATTGCATTTCTCCTATTGCGAGGAGGGGGCAGATATATAAACATATAATCCTTTACTTTCATTATTGCTGTTTCTTGTACATAATAACACCCAGTACATTACAGCTACCATTGCAGTTATCATATTGCACTGCAGTGCCATTTTACTGCTAATATTAAATTTCTCAACCATCAGTACCCTTTCCTTTTTCCAATATCACTTTGGTCGTGGGTTGTATGACAGGGGAATTTCGAGTTATTATTGTGAAAAGGTTCGCCTGATGCTAAGTACCAATAAACCGTTTTCTGTAAAAATTACAAACTTTGATAATGCACATTTTTGCATCATTAATACTTGGGTATATATACTTGGGATATAGGTAAACAGTTAATATTATTATTATTATTTTGAAAAGAATTGTCTGGTGCTAACTACCAATAAACTTTTTTTGGAAATTGACAAATTTTGATAGTGTGCATTTTTGTTCGCATTGACAATACTTGTTGGATTAGAGTACAACTTATTGCTATGTTTTGCCTTCAACAATCACTATACCAAATTGTTTTCTGGAACCATTGATACTTTTTTTTGTCTTTATTTATGATTTACAGCTTCTCAAAGCTGACTCAACTAGAAGAGCTTGACCTTTCAGAAAATAAATTTTTTGACGGACTACCAGATGTATTTGGTGATCTCAGTAATTTAAGAAAGCTGACACTTCAGGAATGCAAACTATTCCATCTACCAGAAAGGTGAGTAACATCTACAGACTGATAATGCTTCCAGCTGTGATTATATCAACAGTGAAAAGGTTGCAGTGAGTATTCATTATATTATCTTTACTGACTTTTACTGCTTTGTTACAAAACATGTTTCTGATGCAAACCTTTCAAGGTCTTATTTGATAGAATCTTTTTTAAAGGCTGTTTTGTGAATTATCAAACTTCAGCTTGTAACAAGCGTATGAAAATATATTTTACTCAGAATTATAACAAAGAAATTTGGTATAAGATTACAAAACTTTGATAGAAACCTAATTATAACTAGTACTAAAGTCAATCTTTGTGCCAAATCGCAGCGGTAAAAAAAAATTTTTTTGCCGATGCCTGGTCGCTGTAAGCATTGACAATAATAAAGAACAAATCACTTAAAAACTCTATAGGAGGTTACCATTGAAGGCCTCTGTTCTTCATCCAAAGTAGATGATGTTGCTTATGGTTTACTTTTTATGTGGAGTTTATTTCTTTCATTTAATAAATCTTTTGCTATTACTCATCTATTTTTAATTTTCCGACAATTTAAGTACAACAACTTTCACTCTTCGTTATGATGGTAGCCATAACCCTTCCTTATCAGTAACTGGATTCACGTGTATTTCCATTTTGTCTTCGTCTTTACTACTGTGACGTTTTTTTTAAAAAAAGGTTTCTAAATTTGCAGAGGACATTTATCACTGAAAGATAAAAGGTTAATAGTTAATGTAGGTTTTATGTTAATATTGTTATCCCACGATCAAACACGAGCGAAGCGATTGTTTGGGAGGTTTATGATAAATGCATATGTGCACATGACTCATTAAAATTATTCATCAGCAGACGTCGCAAACCTTTGTACCGAAATCTCATCAACAAATTTAACCTTTTTTCATTGGAATCGATTAAGTATAATAATGATATAAAACACATATAAACCTATTTAAATCTGTTACCAAGCCTTTATCATTTGTAGAAAATATCCTAAACTTTACCCATCTGATCGAATTATACATTAACAGACATATTAATTCGGCCTGAAATCGTTATTAGAACTTGACAAGCCTTGTTTTTATCAAAATTAAGACTTGCAAACGAAACGCCGAGCGACAGACAATAGAACCATTAAGTCAACAACATCTCACGAAAAAAGAGCTGTGCACATTTAACCAGTCTATAGCATTGACGAATTACAGAAGGTTTCTATAATTAACGTAGAAGTACTGAAAAAGCAATCGTTTCTTTTTTGCCGATTTCAAAGTAACTAACATTTTGGACTTTTAGGAGTACTTTGGTATTTCAACTGATGTCTAAAGCAGTGAATGTAAAGGAAACAACGATGATATTTATTCTGACGATTCTTATGAGATTATTACAATATTTCATTGTAAGAATAATTATTCGATGTTATAAGATTTAATTATAAGAATAATTATTCGATTTTCTAAGATTTAATTATAAGAATAAGCATTCGATATTAAAAGATCGAACTATATAGTGACCGATGTTGGGCAGTATGTTACTGTTATTATCTTTTCTAAATAGTTTTGTTAAATATATTTTTCTAAAAATCTATATATAAATATCACAACTTCTTGATATTGTTAGCTATGACGTTTTGAAATGTAAACAAAATTGTGCATTCGTTTGTTATTACTACTGTATTACTACATTAATAATATTGGTTATTCTAATAATATCAGTGCATTTTACTTCTAATATTGCATTTATCCTATTGCGAGGAGGGGGCAGATATATAAACATATAATCTTTTACTTTCATTATTGCTGTTTTTTGTACATAATCACACCCAGTACATTACAGCTACCATTGCAGTTATCATATTGCACTGCAGTGCCATTTTACTGTTAATATTAAATTTCTCAACCATCAGTACCCTTTCCTTTTTCCAATATCACTTTGGTCGTAGGCTGTATGACAGGGGAATTTCGAGTTATTATTGTGAAAAGGTTCGCCTGATGCTAAGTACCAATAAACCGTTTTTTGTAAAAATTACAAACTTTGATAATGCATATTTTTGCATCAATAATACTTGGGTATATATACTTGGGATATAGGTAAACAGTTAATATTATTATTATTTTGAAAAGAGTTGTCTGGTGCTAACTACCAATAAACTTTTTAGGAAACTTGACAAATTTTGATAGTGTGCATTTTTGTTCGCATTGACAATAGTTGTTGGAATAGAGTACAACTTATTGCTACGTTTTGCCTTCAACAATCACTATACCAAATTGTTTCCTGGAAACTTTGATAATTTCTTTTGTCTTTATTTATGATTTACAGCTTCTCAAAGCTGACTCAACTAGAAGAGCTTGACCTTTCAGAAAATAACTTTCTTGATGGACTACCAGATGTACTTGGTAGTCTTAGTAATTTAAGAAAGCTGACATTTTCGGGATTCTGCCTAGGCTATCTACCAGAAAGGTGAGTAACATCTACAGAATGATAATGCTTCCAGCTGTGATTATATCAACAGCGAAAGGGTTGTAGTGAGTGTTCATTATATTATGCTTACTGACTTTTACTGCTTTGTTACAAAATATGTTTCTGGTGCAAACCTTTCAAGGTCTTATTTGATAGAATCTTTTTTAAAGGCTGTTTTGTGAATTATCAAACTTCAGCTTGTAACAAGCGTATGAAAATATATTTTACTCAGAATTATAACAAAGAAATTTGGCATAAGATTAAAAGACTTTGATAGAAACCTAATTATAACTAGTACTAAAGTCAATATTTATGCCAAATCACAGCGGTAAAAAAAACAATTTTTTTGCCGATGCCTGGTCGCTGTAAGCATTGACAATTATAAAGAACAAATAACTTAAAAACTATATAGGAGGTTACTATTGAAGGCCTCTGTTCTTCATCCAAAGTAGATGATGTTGCTTATGGTTTAGTTTTTATGTGGAGTTTATTTCTTTCATTTAATAAATCTTTTGCTATTACTCATCTATTTTTCGGAGCTTTCTCGATGTATTTTTAATTTTCCGACAATTTAAGTACAACAACTTTCACTCTTCGCTATTATAGTAGCCATAACACTTCCTTATCAGTAACTGGATTCACGTGTATTTCCATTTTGTCTTCGTCTCTACTACTGTGACGTTTTTTTTTACAAAAAGGCTTCTATATTGGCAGAGGACATTTATTACTGAAAGACTAAAGGTTAATAGTTAATGTAGGTTTTATGTTAATATTGTCATCTCACGATCAAACACGAGCAAAGCGATTGTTTGGGAAATTTATGATAAATGCATATGTGCACACAACTCATGAAAATTATTCATCAGCGGACGTCGCAAACCTTTGTACCGAAATCTCATCAACGAATTTAACCATTTTTCAATGGAATCGATTAAGTATAATAATGATATAAAACACATATAAACCTATTTAAATATGTTACCAAGTCGTTATCATTTGTAGAAAATATCGTAAACTTTACCCATCTGATCGAATTATACAATAACAGAGAAATTAATTCGGCCTGAAATCGTTATTAGAACTTGACAAGCCTTGTTTTTATCAAAATTAAGACTGGCAAACGAAACACCGAGCGACAGACAATAGAACCATTAGGTCAAGCACATTTCACGAAAAAAAAGCTGTGCACATTTAACCAGTCTATAGCATTGTTGAATTACAGAAGGTTTCTATAATTAACGTAGAAGTACTGAAAAAGCAACCGTTTCTTTTTTGCCGATTTCAAAGTAACTAACATTTTGGACTTTTAGGAGTACTTTGGTATTCCAACTGATGTCTAAAGCAGTGAAAGTAAAGGAAATAACGATGATATTTTTTCTGACGATTCTTATGAGATTATTACAATATTTCATTATAAGAATAATTATTCGATTTTATAAGATTTAATTATAAGTATAATTATTCGATTTTCTAAGATTTAATTATAAGAATAAGCATTCGATATTAAAAAATCGAACTATATAGTGACCGATGTTGGGCAGTATGTTACTGTTATTATCTTTTCTAAATAGTTTTGTTAAATATATTTTCTAAAAATCTTAATATAAATATCACAACTTCTTGATATTGTTAGCTATGACAATTTGAAATGTAAACAAAATTGTGCATTCGTTTGTTATTACTACTGTATTACTATATTAATAATATTTGTTATTCTAATAATATCAGTGCATTTTACTTCTAATATTGCATTTCTCCTATTGCGAGGAGGGGGCAATTATATAAACATATAATCTTTTACTTTCATTATTGCTGTTTCTTGTACATAATAACACCCAGTACATTACAGCTACCATTGCAGTTATCATATTGCACTGCAGTGCCATTTTACTGCTAATATTAAATTTCTCAACCATCAGTACCCTTTCCTTTTTCCAATATCACTTTGGTCGTGGGTTGTATGACAGGGGAATTTCGAGTTATTATTGTGAAAAGGTTCGCCTGATGCTAAGTACCAATAAACCGTTTTCTGTAAAAATTACAAACTTTGATAATGCATATTTTTGCATCAATAATACTTGGGTATATATACTTGGTATATAGGTAAACTGTTAATATTATTATTATTTTGAAAAGAGTTGTCTGGTGCTAACTACCAATAAAATTTTTTTGGAAATTGACAAATTTTGATAGTGTGCATATTTGTTCGCATTGACAATACTTGTTGGAATAGAGTACAACTTATTGCTATGTTTTGCCTTCAACAATCACTATACCAAATTGTTTTCTGGAACCATTGATAATTTCTTTTGTCTTTATTTATGATTTACAGCTTCTCAAAGCTGACTCAACTAGAAGAGCTTGACCTTTCAGAATATCACTTTTTTGAGGGACCAGCAGATGCAATTGGTGATCTCAGTAATTTAAGAAAGCTGACACTTCAGGAATGCGAACTATACCATCTACCAGAAAGGTGAGTAACATCTACAGACTGATAATGCTTCCAGCTGTGATTATATCAACAGTGAAAAGGTTGTAGTGAGTGTTCATTATATTATCTTTACTGACTTTTACTGCTTTGTTACAAAACATGTTTCTGATGCAAACCTTTCAAGGTCTTATTTGATAGAATCTTTTTTAAAGGCTGTTTTGTGAATTATCAAACTTCAGCTTGTAACAAGCGTATGAAAATATATTTTACTCAGAATTATAACAAAGAAATTTGGCATAAGATTAAAAGACTTTGATAGAAACCTAATTATAACTAGTACTAAAGTCAATTTTTGTGCCTAATCACAGCAGTAAAAAAAGAATTTTTTGCCGATGCCTGGTCGCTGTAAGCATTGACAATTATAAAAAACAAATCACTTAAAAACTCTATAGGAGGTTACCATTGAAGGCCTCTGTTCTTCATCCAAAGTAGATGATGTTGCTTATGGTTTAGTTTTTATGTGGAGTTTATTTCTTTCATTTAAAAAACCTTTTGCTATTACTCATCTATTTTTAATTTTCCGACAATTTAAGTACAACAACTTTCACTCTTCGTTATTATGGTAGCCATAACCCTTCCTTATCAGTCCCTGGATTCACGTGTATTTCCATTTTGTCTTCGTCTTTACTACTGTGACGTTTTTTTTACAAAAAGACTTCTATATTTGCAGAGGACATTTATTACTGAAAGACTAAAGGTTAATAGTTAATGTAGGTTTTATGTTAATATGGTTATCCCACGATCAAACACGAACGAAGCGATTGTTTGGGAAATTTATGATAAATGCATATGTGCACACAACTCATGAAAATTATTCATCAGCTGACGTCGCAAACCTTTGTACCGAAATCTCATCAACGAATTTAACCATTTTTCAATGGAACCGATTAAGTATAATAATGATATAAAACACATATAAACCTATTTAAATATGTTACCAAGTCGTTATCATTTGTAGAAAATATCCTAAACTTTACCCCATCTGATCGAATTATACATTAACAGACAGATTAATTCAGCTTGAAATCGTTATTAAAACTTGACAAGCCTTGTTTTTATCAAAATTAAGACTGGCAAACGAAACCCCGAGCGACAGACAATAGAACCATTAAGTCAAGCACATTTCACGAAAAAAAAGCTGTGCACATTTAACCAGTCTCTAGCATTGTCGAATTACAGAAGGTTTCTATAATTAACGTAGAAGTACTGAAAAAGCAATCGTTTCTTTTTTGCCGATTTCAAAGTAACTAACATTTTGGACTTTTAGGAGTACTTTGGTATTCCAACTGATGTCTAAAGCAGTGAAAGTAAAGGAAATAACGATGATAATTTTTCTGACGATTCTTATGAGATTATTACCATATTTCATTATAAGAATACTTATTCGATTTTATAAGATTTAATTATAAGAATAATTATTCGATTTTCTAAGATTTAATTATAAGAATAAGCATTCGATATTAAAGGATCGAACTATATAGTGACCGATGTTGGGCAGTATGTTACTGTTATTATATTTTCTAAATAGTTTTGTTAAATATATTTTCTGAAAATCTATATATAAAGATTACAACTTATTGATATTGTTAGCTATGACGTTTTGAAATGTAAACAAAATTGTGCATTCGTTTCTTATTACTGCTGTATTACTATATTAATAATAATGGTTATTCTAATAATATCAGTGCATTTTACTTCTAATATTGCATTTCTCCCATTGCGAGGAGGGGGCAGATATATAAACATATAATCTTTTACTTTCATTATTGCTGTTTCTTGTACATAATAACACCCAGTACATTACAGTTACCATTGCAGTTATCATATTGCACTGCAGTGCCATTTTACTGTTAATATTAAATTTCTCAACCATCAGTACCCTTTCCTTTTTCCAATATCACTTTGGTCGTGGGCTGTATGACAGGGGAATTTCGAGTTATTATTGTGAAAAGGTTCGCCTGATGCTAAGTACAAATAAACCGTTTTCTGTAAAAATTACAAACTTTGATAATGCATATTTTTGCATCAATAATACTTGGGTATATATACTTGGGATATAGGTAAACAGTTAATATTATTATTATTTTGAAAAGAATTGTCTGGTGCTAACTACCAATAAACTTTTTTGGGAAATTGACAAATTTTGATAGTGTGCATTTTTGTTCGCATTGACAATACTTGTTGGAATAGAGTACAATTTATTGCTACGTTTTGCTTTCAACAATCACTATACCAAATTGTTTCCTGGAAACTTCGATAATTTTTTTTGTCTTTTATTATGATTTACAGCTTCTCAAAGCTGACTCAACTAGAAGAGCTTGACCTTTCAGAAAATGACTTTTCTGATAGACTACCAAATGTATTTGGTAGTCTTAGTAATTTAAGAAAGTTGACGTTTTCGAGATGCTACCTAGCCTCTCTACCAGAAAGGTGAGTAACATCTACAAACTGATAATGCTTCCAGCTGTGATTATATCAACAGTAAAAGGGTTGTAGTGAGTGTTCATTATATTATGCTTACTGACTTTTACTGCTTTATTACAAAACATGTTTCTGATGCAAACCTTTCATGGTCTTATTTGATAGAATCTTTTTTAAAGGCTGTTTTGTGAATCATCAAACTGCAGCTTGTAACAAGCGTATGAAATTATATTTTACTCAGAATTATAACAAAGAAATTTGGCATAAGATTACAAGACTTTGATAGAAACCTAATTATAACTAGTACTAAAGTCAATTTTTATGCCAAATCACAGCAGTAAAAAATCAATTTTTTTGCTGATGCCTGGTCGCTGTAAGCATTGATAATTATAAAGAACAGATCACTTAAAAACTATATAGGAGGTTACCATTGAAGGCCTCTGTTCTTCATCCAAAGTAGATGATGTTGCTTATGGTTTAGTTTTTATGTGGAGTTTATTTCTTTCATTTAATAAATCTTTTGCTATTACTCATCTATTTTTCAGAGCTTTCCCGATGTATTTTTAATTTTCTGACAATTTAAGTACAACAACTTTTACTCTTCGCTATAATAGTAGCCATAACACTTGTTTATCAGTAACTGGATTCACGTGTATTTCCATTTTGTTTTCGTCTTTACTACTGTGACGTTTTTTTTTACAAAAAGGCTTCTATATTTGCAGAGGACATTTATTACTGAAAGACTAAATGTTAATAGTTAAGGTAGGTTTTATCTTAATATTGTTATCCCATGATCAAACACGAGCGAAGCGATTGTTTGGGAAATTTCTGATAAATGCATATGTGCACACAACTCATGAAAATTATTCATCAGCTGACGTCGCAAACCTTTGTACCGAATTCTCATCAACGAATTTAACCATTTTTCAATGGAACCGATTAAGTATAATACTAATGTAAAACACATATAAACCTATTTAAATATGTTACCAAGTCTTTATCATTTGTAGAAAATATCCTAAACTTTACCCCATCTGATCGAATTATACATTAACAGACAGATTAATTCGGCTTGAAATCGTTATTAAAACTTGACAAGCCTTGTTTTTATCAAAATTAAGACTGGCAAACGAAACGCCGAGCGACAGACAATAGAACCATTAAGTCAAGCACATTTCACGGAAAAAAGCTGTGCACATTTAACCAGTCTATAGCATTGACGAATTACAGAAGGTTTCTATAATTAACGTAGAAGTACTGAAAAAGCAATCGTTTCTTTTTTGCCGATTTCAAAGTAACTAACATTTTGGACTTTTAGGAGTACTTTGGTATTCCAACTGATGTCTAAAGCAGTGAAAGTAAAGGAAATAACGATGATAATTTTTCTGCCGATTCTTATGAGATTATTACCATATTTCATTATAAGAATAATTATTCGATTTTATAAGATTTAATTATAAGAATAATTATTCGATTTTCTAAGATTTAATTATAAGAATAAGCATTCGATATTAAAAGATCGAACTATATAGTGACCGATGTTGGGCAGTATGTTACTGTTATTATCTTTTCTAAATAGTTTTGTTAAATATATTTTCTAAAAATCTTAATATAAATATCACAACTTATTGATATTGTTAGCTATGACGTTTTGAAATGTAAACAAAATTGTGCATTCGTTTGTTATTACTACTGTATTACTATATTAATAATATTGGTTATTTTAATAATATCAGTGCATTTTACTTCTAATATTGCATTTCTCCTATTGCGAGGAGGGGGCACATATAGAAACATATAATATTTTACTTTCATTATTGCTGTTTCTTGTACATAATAACACCCAGTACATTACAGTTACCATTGCAGTTATCATATTGCACTGCAGTGCCATTTTACTGTTAATATTAAATTTCTCAACCATCAGTACCTTTTCCTTTTTTTAATATCACTTTGGTCGTGAGCTGTATGACAGGGGAATTTTGAGTTATTATTGTGAAAAGGTTTGCCTGATGCTAAGTACCAATAAACCGTTTTCTGTAAAAATTAAAAACTTTGATAATGCACATTTTTGCATCAATAATACTTGGGTATATATACTTGGGATATAGGTAAACAGTTAATATTATTATTATTATTTTGAAAAGAATTGTCTGGTGCTAACTACCAATAAACTTTTTTGGGAAATTGACAAATTTTGATAGTGTGCATTTTTGTTCGCATTGAAAATACTTGTTGGAATAGAGTAAAATTTATTGCTACGTTTTGCCTTCAACAATCACTATACCAAATTGTTTCCTGGAACCTTCGATAATTTTTTTTGTCTTTATTTATGATTTACAGCTTCTCAAAGCTGACTCATCTAGAAGAGCTTGACCTTTCTAAAAATTCCTTTCCCGGCGGACTACCAGATGTATTTGGTAGTCTTAGTAATTTAAGAAAGCTGACACTTCAGGAATGCAAACTAGACCATATACCAAAAAGGTGAGTAACATCTACAGACTGATAATGCTTCCAGCTGTGATTATATCAACAGTGAAAGGGTTGTAGTGAGTGTTCAATATATTATGCTTACTGACTTTTACTGCTTTGTTACAAAACATGTTTCTGATGCAAACCTTTCAAGGTCTTATTTGATAGATTCTTTTGTAAGGGCTGTTTTGTGAATCATCAAACTTCAGCTTGTAATAAGCGTATGAAAATATATTTTACTCAGAATTATAACAAAGAATTTTGGCATAAGATTACAAGACTTTGATAGAAACCTAATTATAACTAGTACTAAAGTCAATTTTTGCGCCAAATCACAGCGGTAAAAAAACAATTTTTTGCTGATGCCTGGTCGCTGTAAGCATTGACAATTATAAAGAAAAAATCACTTAAAAACTGTATAGGAGGTTACCATTGAAGGCCTCTGTTCTTCATCCAAAGTAGATGATGTTGCTTATGGTTAACTTTTTATGTGGAGTTTATTTCTTTCATTTAATAAATCTTTTGCTATTACTCATCTATTTTTCGGAGCTTTCCCGATGTATTTTTAATTTTCCGACAATTTAAGTACAACAACTTTCACTCTTTGATATAATAGTAGCCATAACACTTCCTTATCAGTAACTGGATCACATGTATTTCCATTTTGTCTTCGTCTTTACTACTGTGACGTTTTTTTTACAAAAAGGCTTCTTTATTTGCAGAGGACATTTATTACTGAAAGACTAAAGGTTAATAGTTAATGTAGGTTTTATGTTAATATTGTTATCCCACGATCAAACACGAGCGAAGCGATTGTTTGGGAGATTTATGATAAATGCATATGTGCACGCAACTCATGAAAATTATTCATCAGCGGACGTCGCAAACCTTTGTACCGAAATCTCGTCAACGAATTTAACCATTTTTCAATGGAATCGATTAAGTATAATAATGATATAAAACATATATAAACCCGTTTAAATATGTTACCAAGTCTTTATCATTCGTAGAAAATATCCTAAACTTTACCCATCTGATCGAATTATACATTAACAGACAGATTAATTCGGCCTGAAATCGTTATTAAAACTTGACAAGCCTTGTTTTTATCAAAATTAAGACTGGCAAACGAAACGCCGAGCGACAGACAATAAAACCATTAAGTTAAGCACATTTCACGAAAAAAAGCTGTGCACATTTAACCAGTCTATAGCATTGTCGAATTACAGAAGGTTTCTATAATTGACGTAAAAGTACTGAAAAAGCAATTGTTTCTTTTTTGCCGATTTCAAAGTAACTAACATTTTGGACTTTTAGGAGTACTTTGGTATTCCAACTGATGTCTAAAGCAGTGAAAGTAAATGAAATAACGATGATATTTTTTCTGACGATTCTTATGAGATTATTACAATATTTAATTATAAGAATAATTATTCGATTTTATAAGATTTAATTATAAGAATAATTATTTGATTTTCTAAGATTTAATTATAAGAATAAGCATTCGATATTAAAGGATCGAACTATATAGTGACCGATGTTGGGCAGTATGTTACTGTTATTATCTTTTCTAAATAGTTTTGTTAAATATAATTTTTAAAAATCTATATATAAATATCACAACTTCTTGATATTGTTAGCTATGACGTTTTGAAATGTAAACAAAATTGTGCATTCGTTTGTTATTACTACCGTATTACTATATTAATAATATTGGTTATTCTAATAATATCAGTGCATTTTACTTCTAATATTGCATTTCTCCTATTGCGAGGAGGGGGCAGATATATAAACATATAATCTTTTACTTTCATTATTGCTGTTTCTTGTACATAATAACACCCAGTACATTACAGCTACCATTGCAGTTATCATATTGCACTGCAGTGCCATTTTACTGCTAATATTGCATTTCTCAACCATCAGTACCCTTTCCTTTTTCCAATAACACTTTGGTCGTGGGCTGTATGGCAGGGAAAAATCGAGTTATTATTGTGAAAAGGTTCGCCTGATGCTAAGTACCAATAAACCGTTTTCTGTAAAAATTACAAACTTTGATAATGCACATTTTTGCATCAATAATACTTGGGTATATATACTTGGGATATAGGTAAACAGTTAATATTATTATTATTTTGAAAAGAGTTGTCTGGTGCTAACTACCAATAAACTTTTCTGCGAAAATTAACAAATTTTGATAGTGTGCATTTTTGTTCGCATTGACAAAACCTGTTGGAATAGAGTACAATTTATTGCTACGTTTTGCCTTCAACAATCACTATACCAAATTGTTTCCTGGAACCTTTAATAATTTTTTTTTGTCTTAATTTATGATTTACAGCTTCTCAAAGCTGACTCAACTAGAAGAGCTTGACCTTTCTGAGAATTTCTTTCTCGGCGGACTACCAGATGTATTTGGTAGTCTTAGTAATTTAAGAAAGCTGACATTTTCGGGATGCTACCTAGCCTCTCTACCAGAAAAGTGAGTAACATCTACAAACTGATAATGCTTCCAGTTATCATTAAATCAACAGTAAAAGGGTTGTAGTGAGTGTTCATTATATTATGCTTACTGACTTTTACTGCTTTGTTACAAAACATGTTTCTGATGCAAACCTTTCAAGGTCTTATTTGATAAAATCTTTTTTAAAGGCTGTTTTGTGAATTATCAAACTTCAGCTTGTAACAAGCGTATGAAAATATATTTTACTCAGAATTATAACAAAGAAATTTGGCATAAGATTACAAGACTTTGATAGAAACCTAATTATAACTAGTACTAAAGTCAATTGTTGTGCCAAATCACAGCGGTAAAAAAACAATTTTTTTGCTGATGCCTGGTCGCTGTAAGCATTGACAGTTACAAAGAACGAATCACTTAAAAACTATATAGGAGGTTACCGTTGAAGGCCTCTGTTCGTCATCCAAAGTAGATGATGTTGCTTATGGTTTAGTTTTTATGTGGAGTTTATTTCTTTCATTTAATAAATCTTTTGATATTACTCATCTATTTTTCAGAGCTTTCCCGATGTATTTTTAATTTTCCGACAATTTAAGTACAACAACTTTCACTCTTCGCTATAATAGTAGCCATAACACTTCCTTATCAGTAACTGGATTCACGTGTATTTCCATTTTGTCTTCGTCTTTACTACTGTGACGTTTTTTTTACAAAAAGGCTTCTTTATTTGCAGAGGACATTTATTACTGAAAGACTAAAGGTTAATAGTAAATGTAGGTTTTATGTTAATATTGTTATCCCACGATCAAACACGAGCGAAGGGATTGTTTGGGAGATTTATGATAAATGCATATGTGCACACAACTCATGAAAATTATTCATCAGCGGACGTCGCAAACCTTTGTACCGAATTCTCATCAACGAATTTAACCATTTTTCAATGGAATCGATTAAGTATAATAATGATATAAAACACATATAGACCTATTTAAATATGTTACCAAGTCTTTATCATTTGTAGAAAATATCGTAAACTTTACCCATCTGATCGAATTATACATCAACAGACAAATTACTTTGGCCTGAAATCGTTATTAAAACTTGACAAGCCTTGTTTTTATCAAAATTAAGACTGGCAAACGAATCGCCGAGCGACAGACAATAGAACCATTAAGTCAAGCACATTTCACACAAAAAAGCTGCGCTCATTTAACCAGTCTATAGCATTGTCGAATTACAGAAGGTTTCTATAATTAACGTAGAAGTACTGAAAAAGCAATCGTTTCTTTCTTGCCGATTTCAAAGTAACTAACATTTTGGAATTTTAGGAGTACTTTGGTATTCCAACTGATGTCTAATGCAGTGAAAGTAAAGGAAATAACGATGATATTTTTTCTGACGATTCTTATGAGATTATTACAATATTTCATTATAAGAATAATTATTCGATTTTATAAGATTTAATTATAAGAATAATTATTCGGTTTTCTAAGATTTCATTATAAGAATAAGCATTCGATATTAAAGGATCGAACTATATAGTGACCGATGTTGGGCAGTATGTTACTGTTATTATTTTTTCTAAATAGTTTTGTTAGATATATTTTCTAAAAATCTATATATAAATATCACAACTTCTAGATATTGTTAGCTATAACGTTTTGAAATGTAAACAAAATTGTGCATTCGTTTGTTATTACTACCGTATTGCTATATTAATAATATCGGTTTTTCTACTAATATCAGTGCATTTTACTTTTAATATTGCATTTCTCCTATTGCGAGGAGGGGGCAGATATATAAACGTATAATCTTTTACGTTCATTATTGCTGTTTCTTGTACATAATAACACCCAGTACATTACAGCTACCATTGCAGTTATCATATTGCACTGAAGTGCCATTTTACTGCTAATATTAAATTTCTCAACCATCAGTACCCTTTCCTTTTTCCAATACCACTTTGGTTGTGGGCTGTATGACAGGGAAAATTCGAGTTATTATTGTGAAAAGGTTCGCCTGATGCTAAGTACCAATAAACCGTTTTCTGTAAAAATTAAAAACTTTGATAATGCACATTTTTGCATCAATAATAGTTGGGTATATATTCTTGGGATATAGGTAAACAGTTAATATTATTATTATTTTGAAAATAGTTGTCTGGTGCTAACTACCGACAAACTTTTTTGGGAAAATTGACAAATTTTGATAGTGTGCTTTTTTGATCTCATTGACAATACTTGTTGGATTAGTGCCCAATTTATTGCTACGTTTTGCCTTCAACAATCACTATACCAAATTGTTTCCTGGAACCTCTGATAATTTTTTTGTCTTTATTAATGATTTACAGCTTCTCAAAGCTGACTCAACTAGAAGAGCTTGACCTTTCTAAAAGTTCCTTTCCCGTCGGACTACCAGATGTATTTGGTAGTCTTAGTAATTTAAGAAAGCTGACACTTCAGGAATGCGAACTAGACCATCTACCAGAAAGGTGAGTAACATCTACAAACTGACAATGCTTCCAGCTGTGATTATATCAACAGTGAAAGGGCTGTAGTGAGTGTTCATTATATTATGCTTACTGACTTTTACTGCTTTGTTACAAAACATGTTTCTGATGCAAACCTTTCAAGGTCTTATTTGATAGATTCTTTTGTAAGGGCTGTTTTGTGAATTATCAAACTTAAGCTTGTAGGAAGCGTATGAAGATATGTTTTACTCAGAATTATAACAAAGAAATTTGGCATAAGATTACAAGACTTTGATAGAAACCTAATTATAACTAGTACTAAAGTCAATTTTTGTGTCAATTCACAGCGGTAAAAAAACAATTTTTTGCTGATGCCTGGTCGCTGTAAGCATTGACAATTATAAAGAAAAAATCACTTAAAAACTATATAGGAGGTTACCATTGAAGGCCTCTGTTCTTCATCCAAAGTAGATGATGTTGCTTATGGTTTAGTTTTTATGCGGAGTTTATTTCTTTCATTTAATAAATCTTTTGATATTACTCATCTATTTTTCGGAGCTTTCCCGATGTATTTTTAATTTTCCGACAATTTAAGTACAACAACTTTCACTCTTCGCTATAATAGTAGCCATAACACTTCCTTATCAGTAACTGGATTAACGTGTATTTCCATTTTGTCTTCGTCTTTACTACTGTGACGTATTTTTTACAAAAAGGCTTCTATATTTGCAGAGGACATTTATTACTGAAAGACTAAAGGTTAATAGTTAATGTAGGTTTTATGTTAATATTGTTATTCCACGATCAAACACGAGCGAAGCGATTTCTTGGGAGATTTATGATAAATGCATATGTGCACACAACTCATGAAAATTATTCATCAGCGGACGTCGCAAACCTTTGTACCGAATTCTCATCAACGAATTTAACCATTTTTCAATGGAACCGATTAAGTATAATACTAATGTAAAACACATATAAACCTATTTAAATATGTTACCAAGTCTTTATCATTTGTAGAAAATATCCTAAACTTTACCCCATCTGATCGAATTATACATTAACAGACAGATTAATTCGGCTTGAAATCGTTATTAAAACTTGACAAGCCTTGTTTTTATCAAAATTAAGACTGGCAAACGAAACGCCGAGCGACAGACAATAGAACCATTAAGTCAAGCACATTTCACGGAAAAAAGCTGTGCACATTTAACCAGTCTATAGCATTGACGAATTACAGAAGGTTTCTATAATTAACGTAGAAGTACTGAAAAAGCAATCGTTTCTTTTTTGCCGATTTCAAAGTAACTAACATTTTGGACTTTTAGGAGTACTTTGGTATTCCAACTGATGTCTAAAGCAGTGAAAGTAAAGGAAATAACGATGATAATTTTTCTGCCGATTCTTATGAGATTATTACCATATTTCATTATAAGAATAATTATTCGATTTTATAAGATTTAATTATAAGAATAATTATTCGATTTTCTAAGATTTAATTATAAGAATAAGCATTCGATATTAAAAGATCGAACTATATAGTGACCGATGTTGGGCAGTATGTTACTGTTATTATCTTTTCTAAATAGTTTTGTTAAATATATTTTCTAAAAATCTTAATATAAATATCACAACTTATTGATATTGTTAGCTATGACGTTTTGAAATGTAAACAAAATTGTGCATTCGTTTGTTATTACTACTGTATTACTATATTAATAATATTGGTTATTTTAATAATATCAGTGCATTTTACTTCTAATATTGCATTTCTCCTATTGCGAGGAGGGGGCACATATAGAAACATATAATATTTTACTTTCATTATTGCTGTTTCTTGTACATAATAACACCCAGTACATTACAGTTACCATTGCAGTTATCATATTGCACTGCAGTGCCATTTTACTGTTAATATTAAATTTCTCAACCATCAGTACCTTTTCCTTTTTTTAATATCACTTTGGTCGTGAGCTGTATGACAGGGGAATTTTGAGTTATTATTGTGAAAAGGTTTGCCTGATGCTAAGTACCAATAAACCGTTTTCTGTAAAAATTAAAAACTTTGATAATGCACATTTTTGCATCAATAATACTTGGGTATATATACTTGGGATATAGGTAAACAGTTAATATTATTATTATTATTTTGAAAAGAATTGTCTGGTGCTAACTACCAATAAACTTTTTTGGGAAATTGACAAATTTTGATAGTGTGCATTTTTGTTCGCATTGAAAATACTTGTTGGAATAGAGTAAAATTTATTGCTACGTTTTGCCTTCAACAATCACTATACCAAATTGTTTCCTGGAACCTTCGATAATTTTTTTTGTCTTTATTTATGATTTACAGCTTCTCAAAGCTGACTCATCTAGAAGAGCTTGACCTTTCTAAAAATTCCTTTCCCGGCGGACTACCAGATGTATTTGGTAGTCTTAGTAATTTAAGAAAGCTGACACTTCAGGAATGCAAACTAGACCATATACCAAAAAGGTGAGTAACATCTACAGACTGATAATGCTTCCAGCTGTGATTATATCAACAGTGAAAGGGTTGTAGTGAGTGTTCAATATATTATGCTTACTGACTTTTACTGCTTTGTTACAAAACATGTTTCTGATGCAAACCTTTCAAGGTCTTATTTGATAGATTCTTTTGTAAGGGCTGTTTTGTGAATCATCAAACTTCAGCTTGTAATAAGCGTATGAAAATATATTTTACTCAGAATTATAACAAAGAATTTTGGCATAAGATTACAAGACTTTGATAGAAACCTAATTATAACTAGTACTAAAGTCAATTTTTGCGCCAAATCACAGCGGTAAAAAAACAATTTTTTGCTGATGCCTGGTCGCTGTAAGCATTGACAATTATAAAGAAAAAATCACTTAAAAACTGTATAGGAGGTTACCATTGAAGGCCTCTGTTCTTCATCCAAAGTAGATGATGTTGCTTATGGTTAACTTTTTATGTGGAGTTTATTTCTTTCATTTAATAAATCTTTTGCTATTACTCATCTATTTTTCGGAGCTTTCCCGATGTATTTTTAATTTTCCGACAATTTAAGTACAACAACTTTCACTCTTTGATATAATAGTAGCCATAACACTTCCTTATCAGTAACTGGATCACATGTATTTCCATTTTGTCTTCGTCTTTACTACTGTGACGTTTTTTTTACAAAAAGGCTTCTTTATTTGCAGAGGACATTTATTACTGAAAGACTAAAGGTTAATAGTTAATGTAGGTTTTATGTTAATATTGTTATCCCACGATCAAACACGAGCGAAGCGATTGTTTGGGAGATTTATGATAAATGCATATGTGCACGCAACTCATGAAAATTATTCATCAGCGGACGTCGCAAACCTTTGTACCGAAATCTCGTCAACGAATTTAACCATTTTTCAATGGAATCGATTAAGTATAATAATGATATAAAACATATATAAACCCGTTTAAATATGTTACCAAGTCTTTATCATTCGTAGAAAATATCCTAAACTTTACCCATCTGATCGAATTATACATTAACAGACAGATTAATTCGGCCTGAAATCGTTATTAAAACTTGACAAGCCTTGTTTTTATCAAAATTAAGACTGGCAAACGAAACGCCGAGCGACAGACAATAAAACCATTAAGTTAAGCACATTTCACGAAAAAAAGCTGTGCACATTTAACCAGTCTATAGCATTGTCGAATTACAGAAGGTTTCTATAATTGACGTAAAAGTACTGAAAAAGCAATTGTTTCTTTTTTGCCGATTTCAAAGTAACTAACATTTTGGACTTTTAGGAGTACTTTGGTATTCCAACTGATGTCTAAAGCAGTGAAAGTAAATGAAATAACGATGATATTTTTTCTGACGATTCTTATGAGATTATTACAATATTTAATTATAAGAATAATTATTCGATTTTATAAGATTTAATTATAAGAATAATTATTTGATTTTCTAAGATTTAATTATAAGAATAAGCATTCGATATTAAAGGATCGAACTATATAGTGACCGATGTTGGGCAGTATGTTACTGTTATTATCTTTTCTAAATAGTTTTGTTAAATATAATTTTTAAAAATCTATATATAAATATCACAACTTCTTGATATTGTTAGCTATGACGTTTTGAAATGTAAACAAAATTGTGCATTCGTTTGTTATTACTACCGTATTACTATATTAATAATATTGGTTATTCTAATAATATCAGTGCATTTTACTTCTAATATTGCATTTCTCCTATTGCGAGGAGGGGGCAGATATATAAACATATAATCTTTTACTTTCATTATTGCTGTTTCTTGTACATAATAACACCCAGTACATTACAGCTACCATTGCAGTTATCATATTGCACTGCAGTGCCATTTTACTGCTAATATTGCATTTCTCAACCATCAGTACCCTTTCCTTTTTCCAATAACACTTTGGTCGTGGGCTGTATGGCAGGGAAAAATCGAGTTATTATTGTGAAAAGGTTCGCCTGATGCTAAGTACCAATAAACCGTTTTCTGTAAAAATTACAAACTTTGATAATGCACATTTTTGCATCAATAATACTTGGGTATATATACTTGGGATATAGGTAAACAGTTAATATTATTATTATTTTGAAAAGAGTTGTCTGGTGCTAACTACCAATAAACTTTTCTGCGAAAATTAACAAATTTTGATAGTGTGCATTTTTGTTCGCATTGACAAAACCTGTTGGAATAGAGTACAATTTATTGCTACGTTTTGCCTTCAACAATCACTATACCAAATTGTTTCCTGGAACCTTTAATAATTTTTTTTTGTCTTAATTTATGATTTACAGCTTCTCAAAGCTGACTCAACTAGAAGAGCTTGACCTTTCTGAGAATTTCTTTCTCGGCGGACTACCAGATGTATTTGGTAGTCTTAGTAATTTAAGAAAGCTGACATTTTCGGGATGCTACCTAGCCTCTCTACCAGAAAAGTGAGTAACATCTACAAACTGATAATGCTTCCAGTTATCATTAAATCAACAGTAAAAGGGTTGTAGTGAGTGTTCATTATATTATGCTTACTGACTTTTACTGCTTTGTTACAAAACATGTTTCTGATGCAAACCTTTCAAGGTCTTATTTGATAAAATCTTTTTTAAAGGCTGTTTTGTGAATTATCAAACTTCAGCTTGTAACAAGCGTATGAAAATATATTTTACTCAGAATTATAACAAAGAAATTTGGCATAAGATTACAAGACTTTGATAGAAACCTAATTATAACTAGTACTAAAGTCAATTGTTGTGCCAAATCACAGCGGTAAAAAAACAATTTTTTTGCTGATGCCTGGTCGCTGTAAGCATTGACAGTTACAAAGAACGAATCACTTAAAAACTATATAGGAGGTTACCGTTGAAGGCCTCTGTTCGTCATCCAAAGTAGATGATGTTGCTTATGGTTTAGTTTTTATGTGGAGTTTATTTCTTTCATTTAATAAATCTTTTGATATTACTCATCTATTTTTCAGAGCTTTCCCGATGTATTTTTAATTTTCCGACAATTTAAGTACAACAACTTTCACTCTTCGCTATAATAGTAGCCATAACACTTCCTTATCAGTAACTGGATTCACGTGTATTTCCATTTTGTCTTCGTCTTTACTACTGTGACGTTTTTTTTACAAAAAGGCTTCTTTATTTGCAGAGGACATTTATTACTGAAAGACTAAAGGTTAATAGTAAATGTAGGTTTTATGTTAATATTGTTATCCCACGATCAAACACGAGCGAAGGGATTGTTTGGGAGATTTATGATAAATGCATATGTGCACACAACTCATGAAAATTATTCATCAGCGGACGTCGCAAACCTTTGTACCGAATTCTCATCAACGAATTTAACCATTTTTCAATGGAATCGATTAAGTATAATAATGATATAAAACACATATAGACCTATTTAAATATGTTACCAAGTCTTTATCATTTGTAGAAAATATCGTAAACTTTACCCATCTGATCGAATTATACATCAACAGACAAATTACTTTGGCCTGAAATCGTTATTAAAACTTGACAAGCCTTGTTTTTATCAAAATTAAGACTGGCAAACGAATCGCCGAGCGACAGACAATAGAACCATTAAGTCAAGCACATTTCACACAAAAAAGCTGCGCTCATTTAACCAGTCTATAGCATTGTCGAATTACAGAAGGTTTCTATAATTAACGTAGAAGTACTGAAAAAGCAATCGTTTCTTTCTTGCCGATTTCAAAGTAACTAACATTTTGGAATTTTAGGAGTACTTTGGTATTCCAACTGATGTCTAATGCAGTGAAAGTAAAGGAAATAACGATGATATTTTTTCTGACGATTCTTATGAGATTATTACAATATTTCATTATAAGAATAATTATTCGATTTTATAAGATTTAATTATAAGAATAATTATTCGGTTTTCTAAGATTTCATTATAAGAATAAGCATTCGATATTAAAGGATCGAACTATATAGTGACCGATGTTGGGCAGTATGTTACTGTTATTATTTTTTCTAAATAGTTTTGTTAGATATATTTTCTAAAAATCTATATATAAATATCACAACTTCTAGATATTGTTAGCTATAACGTTTTGAAATGTAAACAAAATTGTGCATTCGTTTGTTATTACTACCGTATTGCTATATTAATAATATCGGTTTTTCTACTAATATCAGTGCATTTTACTTTTAATATTGCATTTCTCCTATTGCGAGGAGGGGGCAGATATATAAACGTATAATCTTTTACGTTCATTATTGCTGTTTCTTGTACATAATAACACCCAGTACATTACAGCTACCATTGCAGTTATCATATTGCACTGAAGTGCCATTTTACTGCTAATATTAAATTTCTCAACCATCAGTACCCTTTCCTTTTTCCAATACCACTTTGGTTGTGGGCTGTATGACAGGGAAAATTCGAGTTATTATTGTGAAAAGGTTCGCCTGATGCTAAGTACCAATAAACCGTTTTCTGTAAAAATTAAAAACTTTGATAATGCACATTTTTGCATCAATAATAGTTGGGTATATATTCTTGGGATATAGGTAAACAGTTAATATTATTATTATTTTGAAAATAGTTGTCTGGTGCTAACTACCGACAAACTTTTTTGGGAAAATTGACAAATTTTGATAGTGTGCTTTTTTGATCTCATTGACAATACTTGTTGGATTAGTGCCCAATTTATTGCTACGTTTTGCCTTCAACAATCACTATACCAAATTGTTTCCTGGAACCTCTGATAATTTTTTTGTCTTTATTAATGATTTACAGCTTCTCAAAGCTGACTCAACTAGAAGAGCTTGACCTTTCTAAAAGTTCCTTTCCCGTCGGACTACCAGATGTATTTGGTAGTCTTAGTAATTTAAGAAAGCTGACACTTCAGGAATGCGAACTAGACCATCTACCAGAAAGGTGAGTAACATCTACAAACTGACAATGCTTCCAGCTGTGATTATATCAACAGTGAAAGGGCTGTAGTGAGTGTTCATTATATTATGCTTACTGACTTTTACTGCTTTGTTACAAAACATGTTTCTGATGCAAACCTTTCAAGGTCTTATTTGATAGATTCTTTTGTAAGGGCTGTTTTGTGAATTATCAAACTTAAGCTTGTAGGAAGCGTATGAAGATATGTTTTACTCAGAATTATAACAAAGAAATTTGGCATAAGATTACAAGACTTTGATAGAAACCTAATTATAACTAGTACTAAAGTCAATTTTTGTGTCAATTCACAGCGGTAAAAAAACAATTTTTTGCTGATGCCTGGTCGCTGTAAGCATTGACAATTATAAAGAAAAAATCACTTAAAAACTATATAGGAGGTTACCATTGAAGGCCTCTGTTCTTCATCCAAAGTAGATGATGTTGCTTATGGTTTAGTTTTTATGCGGAGTTTATTTCTTTCATTTAATAAATCTTTTGATATTACTCATCTATTTTTCGGAGCTTTCCCGATGTATTTTTAATTTTCCGACAATTTAAGTACAACAACTTTCACTCTTCGCTATAATAGTAGCCATAACACTTCCTTATCAGTAACTGGATTAACGTGTATTTCCATTTTGTCTTCGTCTTTACTACTGTGACGTATTTTTTACAAAAAGGCTTCTATATTTGCAGAGGACATTTATTACTGAAAGACTAAAGGTTAATAGTTAATGTAGGTTTTATGTTAATATTGTTATTCCACGATCAAACACGAGCGAAGCGATTTCTTGGGAGATTTATGATAAATGCATATGTGCACACAACTCATGAAAATTATTCATCAGCGGACGTCGCAAACCTTTGTACCGAATTCTCATCAACGAATTTAACCATTTTTGAATGGAATCGATTAAGTATAATAATGATATAAAAGACATATAAACCTATTTAAATATGTTACCAAGTCTTTATCATTTGTAGAAAATATCGTAAACTTTACCCATCTGATCGAATTATACATTAACAGACAGATTACTTTGGCCTGAAATCGTTATTAAAACTTGACAAGCCTTGTTTTTATCAAAATTAAGACTGGCAAACGAATCGCCGAGCGACAGACAATAGAACCATTAAATCAAGCACATTTCACACAAAAATGCTGCGCTCATTTAACCAGTCTATAGCATTGTCGAATTACAGAAGGTTTCTATAATTAACGTAGAAGTACTGAAAAAGCAATCGTTTCTTTTTTGCCGATTTCAAAGTAACTAACATTTTGGAATTTTAGGAGTACTTTGGTATTCCAACTGATGTCTAAAGCAGTGAAAGTGAAGGAAATAACGATGTTATTTTTTCTGATGATTCTTATGAGATTATTACAATATTTCATTATAAGAATAATTATTCGATTTTATAAGATTTAATTATAAGAATAATTATTCGGTTTTCTAAGATTTCATTATAAGAATAAGCATTCGATATTAAAGGATCGAACTATATAGTGACCGATGTTGGGCAGTATGTTACTGTTATTATTTTTTCTAAATAGTTTTGTTAGATATATTTTCTAAAAATCTATATATAAATATCAGAACTTCTAGATATTGTTAGCTATAACGTTTTGAAATGTAAACAAAATTGTGCATTCGTTTGTTATTACTACCGTATTACTATATTAATAATATTGGTTATTCTAATAATATCAGTGCATTTTACTTCTAATATTGCATTTCTCCTATTGCGAGGAGGGGGCAGATATATAAACATATAATCTTTTACTTTCATTATTGCTGTTTCTTGTACATAATAACACCCAGTACATTACAGCTACCATTGCAGTTATCATATTGCACTGCAGTGCCATTTTACTGCTAATATTGCATTTCTCAACCATCAGTACCCTTTCCTTTTTCCAATGTCACTTTGGTCATGGGCTGTATGACAGGGAAATTTCGAGTTATTATTGTGAAAAGGTTTGCCTGATGCTAAGTACAAATAAACCGTTTTCTGTAAAAATTACAAACTTTGATAATGCACATTTTTGCATCAATAATACTTGGGTATATATACTTGGGATATAGGTAAACAGTTAATATTATTATTATTTTGAAAAGAGTCGTTTGGTGCTAACTACCAATAAACTTTTTTGCAAATATTATAAATTTTGACAGTGTGCATTTTTTTTGCATTGACAAAACTTTTTGGAATAGAGGGCAAAATATTGCTATGTTTCGCCTTTAACAATCACTATACCAAACAGTTTCCTGGAACCTTTGATATTTTTGGTTTTTGTCTTTATTTATGATTTACAGCTTCTCAAAGCTGACTCAACTAGAAGAGCTTGACCTTTCTAAAACTTCCTTTCCCGGCGGACTACCAGATGTATTTGGTAGTCTTAGTAATTTAAGAAAGCTGACACTTCAGGAATGCAAACTAGACCATCTACCAGAAAGGTGAGTAACATCTACAAACTGATAATGCTTCCAGCTGTGATTATATCAACAGTGAAAGGGTTGTAGTGAGTGTTCATTATATTATGCTTACTGACTTTTACTGCTTTGTTACAAAACATGTTTCTGATGCAAACCTTTCAAGGTCTTATTTGATAGAATCTTTTTAAAGGGCTGTTTTGTGAATTATCAAACTTAAGCTTGTAGGAAGCGTATGAAAATATATTTTACTCAGAATTATAACAAAGAAATTTGGCATAAGATTACAAGACTTTGATAGAAACCTAATTATAACTAGTACTAAAGTCAATTTTTGTGCCAAATCACAGCGGTAAAAAAACAATTTTTTTGCTGATGCCTGGTCGCTGTAAGCATTGACAGTTACAAAGAACGAATCACTTAAAAACTATATAGGAGGTTACCGTTGAAGGCCTCTGTTCGTCATCCAAAGTAGATGATGTTGCTTATGGTTTAGTTTTTATGTGGAGTTTATTTCTTTCATTTAATAAATCTTTTGCTATTACTCATCTATTTTTCGGAGCTTTCCCGATGTATTTTTAATTTTCCGACAATTTAAGTACAACAACTTTCACTCTTCGCTATAGTAGTAGCCATAACACTTCCTTATCAGTAACTGGATTCACGTGTATTTCCATTTTGTCTTCGTCTTTACTACTGTGACGTTTTTTTTTACAAAAAGGCTTCTTTATTTGCAGAGGACATTTATTACTGAAAGACTAAAGGTTAATAGTTAATGTAGGTTTTATGTTAATATTGTTATCCCACGATCAAACACGAGCGAAGGGATTGTTTGGGAGATTTATGATAAATGCATATGTGCACACAACTCATGAAAATTATTCATCAGCGGACGTCGCAAGCCTTTGTACCGAATTCTCATCAACGAATTTAACCATTTTTCAATGGAATCGATTAAGTATAATAATGATATAAAAGACATATAAACCTATTTAAATATGTTACCAAGTCTTTATCATTTGTAGAAAATATCCTAAACTTTACCCATCTGATCGAATTATACATCAACAGACAGATTACTTTGGCCTGAAATCGTTATTAAAACTTGACAAGCCTTGTTTTTATCAAAATTAAGACTGGCAAACGAATCGCCGAGCGACAGACAATAGAACCATTAAGTCAAGCACATTTCACACAAAAAAGCTGCGCTCATTTAACCAGTCTATAGCATTGTCGAATTACAGAAGGTTTCTATAATTAACGTAGAAGTACTGAAAAAGCAATCGTTTCTTTCTTGCCGATTTCAAAGTAACTAACATTTTGGAATTTTAGGAGTACTTTGGTATTCCAACTGATGTCTAAAGCAGTGAAAGTAAAGGAAATAACGATGATATTTTTTCTGACGATTCTTATGAGATTATTACAATATTTCATTATAAGAATAATTATTCGATTTTATTAGATTTAATTATAAGAATAATTATTCGGTTTTCTAAGATTTCATTATAAGAATAAGCATTCGATATTAAAAGATCGAACTATATAGTGACCGATGTTGGGCAGTATGTTACTGTTATTATCTTTTCTAAATAGTTTTGTTAGATATATTTTCTAAAAATCTATATATAAATATCAGAACTTCTAGATATTGTTAGCTATAACGTTTTGAAATGTAAACAAAATTGTGCATTCGTTTGTTATTACTACTGTATTACTATATTAATAATATTGGTTATTCTAATAATATCAGTGCATTTTACTTCTAATATTGCATTTCTCCTATTGCGAGGAGGGGGCAGATATATAAACATATAATCTTTTACTTTCATTATTGCTGTTTCTTGTACATAATTAACACCCAGTACATTACAGCTACCATTGCAGTTATCATATTGCACTGCAGTGCCATTTTACTGCTAATATTAAATTTCTCAACCATCAGTACCCTTTCCTTTTTCCAATGTCACTTTGGTCGTGGGCTGTATGACAGGGGAATTTCGAGTTATTATTGTGAAAAGGTTCGCCTGATGCTAAGTACAAATAAACCGTTTTCTGTAAAAAGTACAAACTTTGATAATGCACATTTTTGCATCAATAATACTTGGGTATATATACTTGGGATATAGGTAAACAGTTAATATTATTATGATTTTGAAAAGAGTTGTCTGGTGCTAACTACCAATAAACCTTTTTGGGAAAATTGACCAATTTTGACAGTGTGCTTTTTTGTTCTCATTGACAATACTTGTTGGAATAGAGTAGAACTTATTGCTACGTTTTGCCTTCAACAATCACTATACCAAATTGTTTCCTGGAACCTTTGATAATTTTTTTTGTCTTTATTTATGATTTACAGCTTCTCAAAGCTGACTCAACTAGAAGAGCTTGACCTTTCAGAAAATGACTTTTCTGATGGACTATCAGATGTATTTAGTGATCTTAGTAATTTAAGAAAGCTGACACTTCAGGAATGCGAACTAGACCATCTACCAGAAAGGTGAGTAACATCTACTGAATGATAATGCTTCCAGCTGTGATTATATCAACAGTGAAAGGATTGTAGTGAGTGTTCATTATATTATGCTTACTGACTTTTACTGCTTTGTTACAAAACATGTTTCTGATGCAAACCTTTCAAGGTCTTATTTGATAGAATCTTTTGTAAGGGCTGTTTTGTGAATTATCAAACTTAAGCTTGTAGGAAGCGTATGAAGATATGTTTTACTCAGAATTATAACAAAGAAATTTGGCATAAGATTACAAGACTTTGATAGAAACCTAATTATAACTAGTACTAAAGTCAATTTTTATGCCAAATCACAGCGGTAAAAAATAAAATTTTTTTGCTGATGCCTGGTCGCTGTAAGCATTGACAATTATAAAGAACAAATAACTTAAAAACTATATAGGAGGTTACCGTTGAAGGCCTCTGTTCTTCATCCAAAGTAGATGATGTTGCTTATGGTTTAGTTTTTATGTGGAGTTTGTTTCTTTCATTTAATAAATCTTTTGATATTACTCATCTATTTTTCAGAGCTTTCCCGATGTATTTTTAATTTTCCGACAATTTAAGTACAACAACTTTCACTCTTCGCTATAGTAGTAGCCATAACACTTCCTTATCAGTAACTGGATTCACGTGTATTTCCATTTTGTCTTCGTCTTTACTACTGTGACGTTTTTTTTACAAAAAAGGCTTCTATATTTGCAGAGGACATTTATTACTGAAAGACTAAAGGTTAATAGTTAATGTAGGTTTTTTGTTAATATTGTTATTCCACGATCAAACACGAGCGAAGCGATTGTTTGGGAGATTTATGATAAATGCATATGTGCACACAACTCATGAAAATTATTCATCAGCGGACGTCGCAAACCTTTGTACCAAAATCTCGTCAACGAATTTAACCATTTTTCAATGGAATCAATTAAGTATAAAAATGATTTAAAACACATATAAACCTATTTAAATATGTTACCAAGTCTTTATCATTTGTAAAAAATATCCTAAACTTTACCCATCTGATCGAATTATACATTAACAGACAGATTAATTCGGCCTGAAATCGTTATTAAAACTTGACAAGCCTTGTTTTTATCAAAATTAAGACTGGCAAACGAAACGCTGAGCGACAGACAATAGAACCATTAAGTCAAGCACATTTCACGAAAAAAAAGCTGTGCACATTTAAAGAGTCTATAGCATTGTCGAATTACAGAAGGTTTCTATAATTAACGTAGAAGTACTGAAAAAGCAATCGTTTCTTTTTTGCCGATTTCAAAGTAACTAACATTTTGGACTTTTAGGAGTACTTTGGTATTCCAACTGAAGTCTAAAGCAGTGAAAGTAAAGGAAATAACGATGATATTTTTTCTGACGATTCCTATGAGATTATTACAATATTTTATTTGTTATTCTGAATAACATAACACAGCTGAGCTAAATTTTGATGGGAGTATTTTGTTCTTAAACAATATTTCTTTAGAGAAATTGTTGCAGCATATATTTGGTATTAACTGCTGTGGATGCCAACAAAAATAAGCTTTGGTTTTATTGATTCAACATATATATATGAGTTTGAAGTTTTTCTGTTTGACAAACAAGCTACAACTTTTCACAATTTGATTGAAAACAAATATTGCTCATCTTTGTTTATATATTTGTGTCTGATTGCAGCCTGCGTAATTGTGATCAGTTGGAGGAGTTAGACTGCAGTGACAACCATCTAACAGAATTTCCATCTTGTGTATTCGAAATGCAGAAATTACATACACTTAACATCTCTGCCAACCCAAACCTGACAAAGATCGATGAGAGGATTTTGAATCTTCAACATCTCACTAGTCTTGATTGTGGTGGTTGCTTTAATCTAGTTTCTCCTCCTTATGGTGTTTGTGAGCAAGGTTTAGCAGCAATTAAGTCATTTTTTGACGACTATGCATTAGAACAACAAGTTGAACTCACGATTGTTCCAGTTTCGGTAGTTGGTAATTCAATGTCAGGGAAAACAAGCCTCATTAATTCTCTGCGGGTAAAACACCGTGAACTCACATACCGCTCAAAGACCAGCATGCTAGATGAAACGACAAAGGTATTTCAAATACAAAGAGTAAAGCTAGACAATTCATACGCCAAGATGATTGATCACGGGGGACACGAAGTCTATCATATTACCTATCGGTACATTCTAAAGGAACGCAACATACCGTTGATTGTGGTTAATTTGAATGCATTTAAATCTCTGGCCAAAGAAAAAGGAAAAAAAGCAGCTACTGAAGAGCTCTGCTGGAAATGGTTGGCTCACATCTATCTTGCATGTCCTTTGTTAGTAGAGTCTCCACTGTTAGTTCTCACTCACTCTGATAAAGTTTCAGACTCAGAACTACAGAGTTACAAAGATTGTCTGTTCAATCGTTCTAAGGAACTTCGAGATGAGATGCTCGAAGCTGAGCAACAACCAAGTAGAGCAAAAAAGCAGGTACTCCATGAAATCAAATTTTTATCCAACAAGGGAGCTGAGGTGTTTAATGAAGAGAACACATTCGTGTTTGGCGAAAAGTCACATCAAATAGAAGATCTCAGAAAAGCTCTTGATTTTCGTTGCATGAAGTACAAGGTTTCTTTACCGCAGAAATGGAATGGTATGTGCACCTTTGTTGAAAAGAGTTTGACAGAACCTCTAATCACTGTGTCAGAGGTTCTGGATAGCTTTCCTGGAGAGAGTTCACTGCATATTTTGAGTTACATGCACAACATAGGTGATATTCTTTGGTTCCAGTCAATAGAGGCTTTAAAAGGTTTCATATTCCGTGACATCCCAGCGATGACTAAAATGATTTCAATTCTCTTTCATCACCAGTCAGACAGTCTTTGGAAAAAAAGAGCACAGAATTTTTGTGAGTTTGATTTTGAAGGGAAATCCATCAGTTTTGCTTTATATAAACAGTTTGTCAAAAACTTCACCCGAAATGGCATCCTTGATGAGGCACTATTGCACCATCTCCTTACAGTTGAATCTGACTTTAAACCTGACATTGCCATTGAGTTGTTAAAAGGCTTTTGGATTGTACAAGGTCCCATAGTGTTGAACGCTCAAAAGCATAAATACGGGTACGCGATACCATATTTTGCAACAAAAAGCATCGACGAGCTTCGAGGAGAAGAGAGAAGGTTTCAGCTTCAGTTACACATCAAGTTGAGAGGACTTCCACTCCCTAACTACGGGTTCCAACTAATGACAGTTGCTGTGCTAAACAAGCTTTCAAATGACATAAACACACAGCAGATTGCTAAAAATGGTGCTGTGGTCTACCATGATGAGTTGCAAGTAAATCTGGTGCATGATGTCAGTGACCAGAAAGTTACCCTGCAGGTCTGTTCCGATGAAGCTAATTTTGGAGATATGTGGAAACAGCTCGAAAATGCAACTAGTAGCATCTTGAAGCTGCTTTCAACTGCTTGGATCGCAAGTGAACCATATATTCGCATTTTTTGTGGTCATTGCCTCTTTTTGAAAGATCCAAAACCAGAAGATTTTGTTGATCCAGATTGGTTCTGTCCAGAAGGTGAAGCACTCGTAGTCAAACGATATGCGGGTGTACAGAAGCTGACTTGTGAAAAGCAAGCAGAGCAAACTGGAATTAAAAAGCCGAGTGTACCATCAGCTCTCATTAGACCTTGTGAGTTACAATGTCAGCAACTCCATTTACTGAAGTTGTTTATTCTCTACTAACATGTTGATTATGCCTCATTAATGTTTTACCCATTTATACTTAGGTCATCCGCTTGATGAGGAGAAGAAACATATCATACGGGACTATCTAAACACTCTCTCTGTGGCATCTGCAGGTACACATGCCTTGTAAATAATTTTTTTTTGCCATTATATTCCAACATATGTTTTACAGCTCTAATAACACTTGATCACTGACCTGCATTCAAACAGCTTTTTCCTTTAGTGATAGCAAACCAAATAGTTCAATGGAGGCTAAGTAAACTTGAGATGAGTGATCAAAACTTTGATTGACTATGTGACATTGACTATCAATGGCTTGTCATGTGTTTTACTAAATATCCATATACTGCTTATAAAGTTCTGAAAGATTAAATATTTCAATAATAAAACTGCTAGTAGATAATTATTAATGATTATCTATGCTTAGCTAATGATGACTTTTTAATATGAAAAGATAAAAGTTATGTCAAAAAAGTGATACATCAGTATAATGCAAGAGCCTACTTTTCTAGCACTTTCGTGTTAGTTTTTAACAGTTTCTAATTTCCCGTTGCTTGCAAAAAAACTGCTGACAAGGAAGCCTGAATAGAATTTTTTAGATTAACAATTTATAGGAAGCAAGTAGCATGCTTGATGACTTCTTTCTGCTTTTCAGTATTTAAAAAATACAATCAATATGAAACACCATTTTCATGTACATTTAAATACTGATAGCAGTGTATCATTGTTTTTAATATTCATGAAAAACCAGTAACAAATCAGACAAGTTTAAAACTTTTTAAATTTCATCGATTTTAACAAATTTACTAAAATATTTTGTGCCAGTTATGCAAAAGTATAATATATCATTGCATTAAATACTTTAATGTTGCCTATAAATTCTCTGAGAATCCTCTTATTACAGTTTCATCTTTTGTTCAACTAGTTTTTCATAAACACATCATCTTTATAACATATTAGCATATAATTTTACAGCTACAGAGCAGGTTGTGGCACCGGTTCATCAACAACAAGAGAGGTTTATAATTCCTGTTCAACCACAACAAGATGAAGAAGCAAGTGACAGTGAGCTCTCTGACACTTTAGACCAGGCTTCTGAGGAACTGACTGTTAAACGTTGCTCTAAAACTTCTGTCAAATATCTCTTTGACTCAGATGATGTGAGTCCCTCTACCCTGTGAAATATTAACTAGTTAAATGCGTACCAAGCAAAGTAAAGATGATCCGTGTAAGTAAAATAAGCTGTAACTAAATTCATGTGAACTGAACTAAGTCATTAACATTGCTTGTTGTGATTTCTAAGTATTGCCTTTTGTTAACACAGGTTTACAGAATGAGCACCATGAGAGGCTGCTGCCTTCTTATTAACAACATATATTTCATATATCCTGATGGAACTTCAGATTACAGACAAGGTTCTATTTTGGATGGTCAGAGAATATTGTCCCTCTTCGATAAACTTGGATTTTTTTGCTTTAGTGAAGCAAATCTCTCTGGTCAGGTTTGTAGTGAAATCTTCTTACATTATTTTAACAATAGTTTAAGATAGATGTACTATTAAGACTTTGTTTAAATTTCCCAAATAACCACTGATATTTGAAAAAAAATTCTTAAAAGTGCTAAACTATATTTCAATTTTTGTTGTTGCATGTTTGAAATATTATGACCTCACAGCATTTTAACGCTATGAAATCTTAAATGTATCATAACCCTTTTAATATTGCTGCAGATAATATGTGTAAAGAAGTTATATGTAAATAAATTCCTCATTGATGTTTTGGTGCTACTAGTGTGTTAGTACTAAGATAGAGCATACATTAGTACTAGCGCTAGTGTGTGTGTCAGTGCAGTGTGCACAATGGTGTAGATATTAATGTGTTAGTATGTAGTTTGTGGTGCTTGTGCATGCTTGCATTTGTGTGCACGTGTTTGTGTGCATGCGTTTGAGGATGCACATGTGTTTTTGTTTCTGGGTGTTTGGGTGTGTAGGTGTGTGGGTGTAGGTGTGGGTGTGTAGGTGTGTGAATGTGTCGGTGTGTATGCGTGTGCGCAAGCGCGTGCTTGTGCGTGTCTGTATAAGCGTTATACTTTTACATATTTTACATTTATATTTTATATTACACTTGCCTTTGTGTGCATGTGTGTGAACACGAATATGTGTGAGCACGCACATGTGTTTGTGTGTGTGCGTGCGTGCGTGCGTGTGTGTGTGTGTGTGTGTGCGTGCATGTGTGTTTGTGCATGTGTGCATGTCTGTATACTTACTGTAAACGTTATACTTTTACATATTTTTGCTGATTTCATCCAAACTTCACACATATTTGCTACCATATTGTCCATCAGGTCACCAAAAATATTTTATTTCCAAATGTTATTTGGTTTCTGAAAACCAACTTATTGACTACTCACCTGCTAATTGCATTAAACCATCTATGAACATGTTCTTGTATTTTTGTCTAAAAGACCTGCTAGAAATTTGCAATGCAAATTTCTAGCAGGGGTCTATAGGCTGTGTGCTGTTGGCTTAAATTAAAACAAACAAAATCCCGGTCAAGGCCTTGCCCAATGGTATATAAAAATACAACAGTTTGTTAAATGTTAGCATAGGGTAAAATAGTTAATATTTATCTCAGATATTGCTGCAAAGCACTTCCAATATTTTACTAGAATTTCGAAATTAGAACCAAATAGTATTGATTCTGTAACAGTGTCACTAATCAGTTTGTGAAAAGCATTATTTAAAACTATTACATAACTTTAAGCTTCTAATGGTTGCCTTACAGCGAATGTTGGAGGTGATCAGCGATGAAACGGAAAGACCTGAGCATGTAAATTGTGGAATGTTTGTATTAATCATCCTCAGTCATGGTTCGGAGACAGGCATATCTGGGACTGATGGAACAATGGTGCAGAGAACTGACATTAATAATGCCTTATCAGCTCAGAACTTTCCAGCAATGGCAAGGAAACCAAAACTACTTATTGTTCAGGCATGCTCTGGTGGTGAGTTACCTGGTTTCTGCAGCTATTTGGAAAAAACGAGTCTGCCTTGTATTGCTCTACCCATAAATGTCATAAACCATAAAAACCATAAACAGTCATCTATTAATAGTCATCTGACCATACTAAACAATTACAATTTTATATATTGTAAATCAAATTGTTTCCACTCTATCTTTCCATATTATTGGTTACTAAATGCAGTAAAACTATAATCAATGATAAAACCTCAACAAACAATATTTATAACACATCTGACATAAACATTGCAAATTCCTTATTTATTGTAGGATTGCAGGATAGAGTCACGGTGCCTGACGCTCAACCTTCAACTTCATCATCTCATCCAGATTTTCCTCTCCCATCAGTTACTAGCTTACCTACCAGTGGAGTTCCTCTTTGTTCAGCCGCAACTCTAACAACACTTTCTGAGCCAAGCCCATCCTCTGCCCTGATGCACCTGCCAATGTCTCATGCAGTTTTGGAGACTGATGACCTGCTAATCTGGAAAGCCAGTTTTCCTGGTAAACATAATAACTAACAGTTGATTGAGAATATGTTTGCCGATCAATAATGTACTTCTTTGCCTATTTAATTAGGCTGATTTTTACTCTAGTGAAAATTTTAAGATAAACTTATTTGATGCTCAGCACATCTTATGTTTAAGAATGATTTCAGTTCACCAGCCTATCTAGTATAACACACTTAAACTCTGTTCTAATGTGGCAGGTCACCTGGCATATAGGAATCGACGATTCGGCTCCTGGTTTATTAATGCTATTGTCAAGACCCTTTGCAAACACGCCTGCCATCGAGACCTTAAGACTTTGTTTGAGAGACAGGTAAGAGTAAATTTATGTTCCAGTTAAAGTTTATGCCTATTTTAACATTGTAATTGTTTATTTATAATATTCGGCTTTAGAAATTACAAAAGTACAAATATGAGCCAAACACAATTAAAATTAGACCTGAAAATTTGATGAGATCCCAATAATTGTTTTGCTCAGGCATGATATTCATTTCTCATTGTCCTCACAGTTGATGGTAAATTCAGTTGCATTTGCCTTGATTGGAGTTAACAAAGATGCGCAATAATCAGATTGGGTATGGTCTGCTGACACGGGATGATAGCATGTATGGTGGGGCATCCACAGAAGCCATGTCCTGATGTAATAATGAACATGTTACTGTCTCCACTCTACATTATGAAAACACTTGCTTAATAATAAACGAGTTCAATGTATTAAACTTTGTTATTGGATTTATTTCTTTGTCTTCAATAGAGTAATTACTGTCTCTAATGAATATCATTAAAAGAAGATAACTCCAAGCGTATAGATGCATGTAGGACTAAGTTAATATTCACTGTATACATAACTACTTCACTTTTATCGGTTGATGAAGACCGGCATCTCTCACGATATATGAAAATTTTCAAAAGAGAAGCTAGTTTTTAGAGTATGCGTATGAGCCAAAATCTTAACACCAGTACAATTAAACTGATTTTTAAACATGTATTTAATTTTTAAAAGATAATTACATTAAAATTATCTTCCTTGACTTTCAGTTCATATTTCAAATTCACTTCTAGTACTTTAATCAAGAGAATGCTGTTATGTAGTACGTGCACAGTTTGGTCTTTTTCTAGTCTAAATATTTGTACTTGTGATTAATTTGATTTGTTGTGGGAAGAAAATAACATGTTTTTAAACATGAGAAAAAGTATAACCTTTGGCAGTGCCTTTATCATATATAGTAAACACACCTTTTAATTAACGTGTAAGCATTTTCCTTTATTTTTTAAGTTCATTACACAATATTGAAAGTAGTAGAAACTTAAGAGGCTCCCTGAGCGGTTTAACAAGTACTTTTCACTCACACACTTAAAAGGCATGACGCTGCACAAAAATAAAAAAACAATGACTGCCGCTTGCACACTGATGCTCACGGAAGCTTCCCCTATGTCAGCATTAAAAATACTGTGTCTTCTTTTTACGTGTATTTATGCATTTTAGTTCTTTTATGTGGGATTTCAATTAATTTTCTTGTGTTTTAAATTTTTCGTTGACTGTCATTAACCGCAAAGCACTGAAACTAGAAAGGGTGAGCAGCGAAGTAGCAAGGGATTACTGTACCATATTTTATGATTAATGGATTTTGACATTTTGTCATGCATAATTTTGCAGGGTATCTGTAGAGAATTTCAGAGAGCCATTTTGCTTGCGATAGCTGTTAGAATAGCTTCTATAACAGCCTACTATCCTAGCAGCTATTCTTGCAGTTACAATTTTAGACCATCTCCCACCAGTGTTGGTGTAGGTACATATATACTTTCAGCAACTGTCAGTGTTCCCTAGGAGCTATCTTTTTTCTTTTGGCTAGAGATGGTAATTTCTTTTGGATAATAAGCTTTTGAGTTATCATTGCGATCACTGATATATAGATGAGGGGTGACAAGCTTTAAATTTCAATTTAAATTAATATTTTTACTTGTTTCCTAGAAAAAGCTGGAATAGCAGAATAGCCGAGTGCTATTCTGCTAGCGAGCATTTTGTTAGCATTCTGCTAGTCTAGCAGAATGCTACGATAGCGACTATCAACCTTCAGGGTCAATTTTTCTACAGGACCTCTTCAGAGACTTTTAGTTTTTGAAATAATATATCTGAAGATGTTTGCTCATTTTTTTATAGTATTTGCATGAATTCTAAAAAACTCACATTTTCCTTTTTCCCTTCTACCGCTAGTCATGCTTGAAGTTCATTTTTTTAATATTGAAGGAAATGTATGAAGAAAGAGTTGCTGATTATTATTAAAGAAATGTCAAATCTAACTATATGAATGAGAACTTTGAACATAAGTGTACTTATTCAAGACGTTTAAAAAAGCTTCAGGCGTAGTTGGTTGAAAATTAGTTTAAATGTTGCAACAAATCTTTTTTTAAATGTTACGAAAAATTCATTATTTCAGGCAGCTTTAGGGTAAAATTTAACTGTTTTTTCGTTTGAAAAGAGGTTATAGGTCGAGTGTTAAATTAAACTTTGCAGACCATTGTAAAGAGTTACTATGTTTGTAAAGTTTTGCTATCTATAGAACTATTACAAATGTATACTCGGTGACACTGTTTTCTGCTACACTAGATTAGGGAGAAAGTGAGAAGGCAAAGTATACAGTATGGAGATGGACAACAGCCAAGTATGGATTGCACTCTTCGAAAGAAACTGTTCTTGTTCCCTGGATACAACCCATCTAACCCAGATTAATTACCTGCTACGCCAGTCCACATCCCTTCAGAGAGCTGTAGCGTTTACTGACAAATCTACTGACATACTTATTTCATTTTATCTCCTTTGACGTTGTTGCTTTAAGAGATGACTTGCTTATCAAACATAGAAACTCTCACATATTCTATTCTTACATTGAGGTATTACATGAATATTTTCCTATTAGATTACCGATATCATGTTACTCGGATTTACCTTGTTAATATTGAGGAACCAGGTGGTTTCATATACACTGTTATCCTTTGCAGTTCATACATTCTGAATCAAACAGCTCATAAGTTATGAGTATACTCGGTGTGCCTTTTGTCTGACACGTCTGAACAATGTTTGGGATTAGTTTTATGTTATGCAGTTGTTTTACCTTGTACTATTTGTGTCATCTTGTGCAGACTTTCTGTACCAATCCAACAGCGGCTGCTGTTTTGTATGCATATAACTTTCTATTATATGAACATATTTAGTAACTCTTCACTAGATTTCTGTAAGCTGTCATTTATACTTTCACAACCAAAACAGATTTATTTATAATAAAATTATTTAGAGAGATCAGTTCCATGTACTGATTCTAAATGAAAACCTTTTATTTGCAATGTAAACCATATGGGCAAAGAAAATGCCTGTTGAGTCTAAGACACTTTGCATATTGAAAATAGTAATATAAACAGAACCAAATAAAACATCTCATCACCAGCGACAATGGATGTACATTTTGCAAATTTCAAGGAAAATCAACCATTCTAATGCGTTATTTCAACACTGCTGACAAGAGAAAGCAACTGCTTGCTGACATTACTCTTTGGAGCTATTATCATAACAATAGTTAATGTTTATGATTCTGTGAGAAACTTGTCCTTTCAAAAACTATTTGATAAATGAGAGCAATGAATGGTTTTTAAGTTTGTGAAGAGCGACATTATGTTTTCCTGTTAAAAGCAAAAAATTGAGCCATCTCACACCAGTGTTGGTGTAGATATATGTCGCTGCTTTTAGCAACTACCGGTGTTCCCTAAGAGTTATGTTTTTGCTATTGGCAAAAGATGATAACTCCTTTTTTATTGTACACATTTGAGTTATTATCATTGCGATCACTGATGCATTATAGATAAATGATGAAAAGCCTTCAATTTTAATGTAAATAAATGTTTTTGCTTGACTCTAGGATACGTTGTATGTTAAAAATAGTAATATTAACATAACCAAATATAGAGCATCTCATCACCAGCGACAACGGTTGTACAATAAACATTTTGCAAATTTCAAAGAAAATCAACCATTGTTAAGAGTTATCTCAACACTGCTGACAAGAGAAGGTAACTGCTTTCTGACAGTACTCTTTTGACATACTACTCTTTGACACTCTACTGCCATAGCAATCGTTAATGTTTATGATTCTGTCAGAAACCTGTACTTTCTAAAATTAATTGAGAACTAACAGCAGTAAATTGTTCTCAAGTCTGTGAAGAGAGACATGATGTTTTCCTGTTAGTAGTAAAAATTTCAGCCTCCTCACACCTCTGTTGGTGTAGATATATATCGATATTTTCAGCAACTACCAGTGTTCCCTAGAGGTTATGTTGTTACTTTTGGCAAGAGATGATAAATCCTTTTTGATTAAACACTTGAGTTACTATCATTGCGATCACTGGTACATTTATATTCTAAATAAAGGATGAAAAACCTTCAATTGTAATGTAAATAAATCTTTTTGCTTTTTTCCTCCTAGCAACATCTTTTTTATAACTTGAAATAAAATTCTAGCAAGACTAGAAAGTCCTCTAGCAATGATGTCACTGATTATCATTTGACATGCAGCACTTTCAGGATATCCAAAGAAACTTAGTGCATACAAAAACTAAAACCAATGTTCTCATATTTTCCTCTATTTATCTCGTTTCTTATCCACCTTTAAATCTTGTCATAACTAGTGTTCTAATTTGCTCGGGTACAAACCATAATTGTTGTGGTTATAATTATATGGTTTCTTAGCTATTCCAATTAAACATTTAGTAATGTTATTTCCCTTTTTCAAGTTCTTAATTGGTTATTGTTTGTTGATGCAGTGAATCATCTCAACACAAATGAATAATTTAGCTTACTTTTTTAGTTTGAGTTTACGTAGTGATGAGCTTGCACAAAACTAAGATATTTTGTCAAAATGTATGGAATTTTTTCCATCATTTGCAATTGTTTTTGATGTTTGAGTTAATCTGACTGCAAAAATGTTTGAAAATTAAAATGAAAAAAATTATCATGGCTAAAACGCTCTGATCAAATAATGTAAGAATGTGATTATGACTTCTATAGTTGCAAAGAAATCAACAGAAAAAAGACGTGTAAAGGTATGGCCACACGAAGTCAAGAAGTCTTACCAAAGCCATGGAATGAACATAGTTGTCTGAGTTGTGCATGCACACCAAACTCGTTGACAAAACGCTTTTAATTAGCTGAACAAAACATTAGTGCGCGCAAATTTGGCAGCCTTTGCTATAGGTAAAGTCAAAGGCACGTATCACGACACACAATAAAAGTATCAGCGCAATTCATCCTGATACATACGGTGCAGCTGCATATATGCGGTTAATATGGCAACTGTTTCTACAATAAAAAGTTTGCTGCTGAAAAGCATGTTAATATTGAAAAAGAAACGATTTGTAGCCATAGTGTCCGAACGATAAAGAGTCAACAATAGCGCAATCTAAGCAGCTACATCATATGTACTATGTCGGGTTGTGCTTTTACTTTTATTGCGTTTCGTTTTACTTGTATTGGACTAGATAAGTTGCAAAAGCTGCTAGAATCGTGCTTGTTAATAATTTGCCAATTAGGCCAATAGAAAAATGTTTCATCCACGATTGCGGTTTGCATGCACAACTCAAAAAGTTCTGAGGATTTTGGCCAAATAATTCGTTTCTTTCATGATTTCAGTCAGAATGAACAAAAAGCTTTGTTACGTGTAGCCGTTACTACAACGCCATAACAAATTTCAACTATGACAACAGTAGTGGCTAATGACATCTTTTGGTTATCTGACAACAATTTGGCTCCTATTTTTTGTGAGCATTTTAAACATGATCAAATGTTTTTATTTTTGTCTTAAAACATTTCTTCCGCCAGTCAAATTATCTCCTGCATAAAAAGCAACCTAAAAACTTTCTGATAAAATCTACCAATATTTTGTGCAAGTCTATTTTTAAGTGTAGTGGATGTTTTTACAACATAAATAATTTCTGGCACTTTTATGTTATAGGGGTTTCAAGTTATACAAACAATAAAATACATGTTACTTGCCTTATCGGTTCCAAGGTCTTTGTAAACTCATCATTTTAGTCATACAAAAAAAACTGGAAGCATTTTTTTTAAAACTGTGAGCTGCCTCATAACTGCAGCAGTATTATTGATTTGCATCAATAAATTTTCTTTTTTTCTCATCAATTTCACTGGTTTAATGCTCACGGCAACTTTACAGTAAGTTGAACGGGGGTGCATACCTTTGCATACTTACTACTGTTTCTAAACAGCAAAGTCCATTGTGCAAAGTTAAACTAATAACCAACATTCTATACGCCCACAATTAAACAAAACAAAACTAACATTTATAATATAAAATTAGTGGTGCTGCCTGTTTGTCGTCTATCTCTATCCAGGAGTCAAAGTTGGGATAAAAGATATTTTCTGACAATACTACTACTCATGACGTTTAGATTGGTAGACCGATGATGTAAAACCTGCACCAATTGAACACCTTTAAAAGTTGCACAGCCAACAATAGCACAAATATAAATCCTTCGTTTTTTGTGACGTCATTTTATAGTTGTCGGCCAACTTTATAGGAAAATTTTATCGTTAAAACATGAAGCTTTTGCAATGATTTTTTTTAAATGATGCTTTTTTTTCACTTGTTTTTTGAAGTATTAAAACAACACAAAAAACAATTAAATAAAAGAAAAACGATCATTTTCTACAAATATGGTGACTTCATGAACGAGTGCATGTTCAAACGGCTTGATGACGTAAAAAAAATGATGGATAGCGCAGCTGACATAGCACGGCTACCTATTATTGGTTTTGTAGTTGCAATCTAGCAATATATCCCAACGAATGAAAAGGTCATGGATGTTTTATATATAATCTATATAAAGTATAGATTTTTTTCACTCAATTGCGTTAAGATAAGTTATCATTCAAATTGATTGTGAGAGCTCACCCAGCATCACCGATAGGTTAAATTGAACGTTTTACGTAGTAAGAAGCAAAAAGGAGTTTACGCTTTAGGAGTTATGCATTATAGGAACGGCTACTATATTGTCAGAATCAGATTAGGAAACATATAATACTGTACATTAGATATATTACTTTAGCACATTCTTTTCAAAATGTTTGCCTAATGCTTGATAAAGATATAAGTAGAGTTAAATTTTTTTGGTCAAAAAGCTAATAACGCCTGCTCTTAACTCTTTTGCTACGGTAAGCCAATGTATTGGCTTATCAATAGGGTTTCATTTCTCTTTTTCTAATGAAGCCCAAACATTAGCTAGACCAATCAAATTTTGTTTCCAATGAATCAATATTGTTGCCAAGACGTGTAACCAATAGAGATTTCTTTGGCTCCCCAGTTCAATTTCTAATTGTTTTTTTTTTAATGGAAAAACCAGATTGTTATTGTAATGGCAATAAGAAACACACTTCGTTCATTCAGCGCAAAAAAAATGCTGAAATTTTGTGAGGGTAGGATTAACTGAATAATTTTATATTTATCTTAAATAAAATTTTGTTCTGAATAAGATGCTTTTTGCAATAAAGCGATATCTATTTTTATTCTCGAGATATCGGTTAAATACTAGCAGTATATCGGTTTGTTCAACAATCCGTTTAAATGGATTTGGGCAAAATAATCATTTGGTCAGAATTTAATGCGGTAGTGAAAGAATTAAATAAAAAAAATTATTTCATAAGCAATTGAAAAAACTGGCATAATTTCATATGGAATCATTTAATTGTAAAGCAATATTTTTCTTAGCCGCAACAATGTTCTTGTTGCAAACAGATTATCACCGATATTTAAAAACATAATGCGTGAAAATATAAAAAACTCATGCAAACAAATCACACTCCTGTTTTCATACTAGCTATATAATAGTTAGTAACAATAACAAATTATCAACAATAGAAACAAAATTGATAAAATTATATTAAGATCTTTAGAGTTTTTGATGGATTGATCAGATACAAATATTCATCACTAATTAAGGGATTTTCAAGTAACATTTTTGTGAAGTTGTTCAACATCAATAGTAAATTAAAAGTATCATGATCTATTAAGTTTCAGCTGTTTTCGTAATCACTTGTATCTAGCGTAAAACCTTTATTTCAGTGCCCCCTTCATTCAAATTTTATCTCTAAAAAACGCTACTAGAGGAGAAAGGTTGAAAAATATGCTGCCACCCTTCAATTAAATGCCGCACATAATAGATTGCTGATTGGACATTCGAATAGGTGATCTTTATTATCTACTGGTTGCGCTACCTGGTGATGCCCAGGTAAGAAAAAAGTCTTTGGCCAGGAAATTGATTTGTATTTAGCATATAACAGCATTTGTCATTTTATTTCTCAAACTATATATCATGAGAGAAATGTTTTGTGTAGTTGAAAGAAATTCTGAGAAAAAATAAAAGCAACCTTAAAGGTTTTCCAACTTTGTCAATCAACTCTAACTTTCTAACTTCATATCATTAAGAAACGGTTTTGTGCAGGACAACTGAAATGAAACTAAATAAAACCACTGTAAAGGTTTGCAAACCACTGTAAGTTTAATATATCACAACTTGAAAGAAGTGTTTCGTTAAAATAAATTAGAAAAAAAAAACAAGAAGGTAAAGGTGTTTAATTGTGAATGAGAACTCACTAGAAAGTAATGGCTAAATATAGTCTATTTGTTGAAGATTACACTCAAAAAGTATTTGTTTTAAAATTATATGATTTCACACATGATGACACCGAGTAAAACTTTGCTGCAATTTAATATCGCGGATCTGATGAGTGCAAAAATATAGTGATGTGAAAATGAATGCAGTAGAACAAACCTAATTGGATTCCTCAGGTCCAGTTCACTAGCAAAAAAAATTTCAATTTGAGACTAGTTTGTATTTGTGAATCGCATGTAGAATAGAAATGTGTGGGCGAGATCGACAAAGCAACATGATCGCTTGCTGCTATTTGTTTCCTGGACTATCAATGACGTCTAGATCCTTGCTCTTGCCGCCGTGACTGATGTGGCACCAATATTATATCTCAAGTATTTATAGCATGCGGTGACCATTGCTCAAGGTTGTTATTGTTTTTGGTTGGTAACAAAATTCATCGCTACAATAATTGTTATTCATTTTTATGACTTTCCCTACCAGACTTTCATCCTTGTCAGTTACAAATTCGGTGACTAAACTAATATCATCATCTTCTTCGTTTGTCTTAGCTTTTCCACAGACCCGTATTCCCTGGCGCGGCTAGCCGGCTGAGCCGCCCCAACTTTTTAGGAATTTTTGACGACTAAGTATAGTCAAACTCGGAGAACTCGCCCTCGGATAAAATGTAAAATTTTATCATGAACACTTGGTTAACTCGAACGGATTTGTTTGGTCCGTTCCCACGTAATGATAAGCTGCTTTAGATAACTCTACCTCAACATCATTATCTTGAACAGTTATTTGCCCAATGGCTACGGGATTGGTTTTTATCGCTGTAGAATATAACTTTATTCCAAGCCAAAGAGTTTAACGTTAACGTTTAATAGTTCTTGGGCGTCATTATTATCATGATTGACAAAATATTTTTGTTAACAAATTTTATAAAGGTTTGCAAAAGGTCCAGTTTTAACACACATCTGCTTGGCAATAGCCCAGCAAAAGCGTAAAAACCTTCAGATGAACTAAAAATAAAATCAGCAAAATTGATCTTTGTTGAAATGCTCAAAAGAAAAAAATATGTCTTTTGTTCTTAGCGTTTCAACTGCGGTTAAGTTTAGCCTATTTTCATCTAAAAACGTCCTGGCAGTCACATCATAAAAAACAAAAAAGTCTCAAATAATAGAAAAAATTTTCATACTTTCCGATAAAATCTTATAAAACTTTACGTGAGATGCCTGGTTGAGGCCTTACTTTAAAGAAACCTGTTGAGGGGGCTAATACCGCCCATCCAAACCCCCAGATGCTCATAACTAGTCGCCTAACATTAGCTGTCCCAATTTGCAACCTGGGGATACAAGCCTGCTTTTCCCAAAGAAATTGTTATCTCAATTTGCTTTGCCACGCTGCTCAGTCGGCGTATTAGCTATATTGAGTTCAGCAGAAATAGTCTAACAAGCCCAACCACACACAAAAGTTACCTGCATTTCTAGTATGATGCTTTTATTATGGATATCAGTGAACAAAGCTCTTTAGTTTCGCGTTTTTGCTCGTTCGTTATGAAAGTTTAGTTTCGCTCATGAAATTTTCACGAGATGAATGACTCCGCGAAGATGCAAAGGTTAGATGACGCGAATACATAAGTGTCCTAGGGTATATTAGCCTTGGTCACTATAGATACCTACAATGACTTTAGTGCATTTTGTGGTTATGGTTTGAAAGATAGAACATTATACGATGTACTACGTAGACACTTCTTACCTTTGAGACATACATGCAACCTAAACCCTAAAATTACCTTAAATGACTTTAATTTTCTAAACACATAATTGAAGGAAATTTTAGTACGTATTTTAGTGAACTTCAAACTTTTACCAGAAATTTTATTATTTACATTAGCGAATCATGTTTATTATAACATACACCAGATGTACTGGATAGCAGATACGGATAACTCACCATGGCAAATTTAGTTAGGGTATCTTTTAATAACATATATAATTGGTTACTAGTAGCCAAATTTCAAGTTCAAGATAAACTATTTGTGATTTCGTTGACCCAACAAATTTGCCCTAACAAAAAAAGACGAAGAAGCATCATGTTGCATATACTTTGGTTCCCAAAATATTTCTAAACAGGGCATCGTAACATGTAGAAGCAATGCTAAAATAACTAACATGCGCATGGGACATGCGGTATATGAAAACTGTCAAATATGTCAATCTAGCTCAGTGGTAGAGCATCTAGATAAATAATTTGTTGAAGCGATTGTCGTAAGTTCAACTCCATCATAACGCAAAACTTTAATGTCAAGATTTTAATAGTTACAACCAGAATGCAGACATGCCGATCCACAACCGAAATTTGAGAAATATATATATATAGATAGTGGAAATTGATTAGTAGAAGTATTTCCCCAAATGTCAAACAATGACTAATTAAAATCAATACGAATTAATTATGTCATTGTGGCCTTGGTTTAGACTGTGTGAAGTCATTTGAAGTCATTAGAGTTTAAAGTCAATCTACTGCCCTCTGACTCATCCTTATGGTTGTACTACCTAATGTGAAAGTTTAAAACGAATTCATGTCTGATGAAAATGATTTTCAAGAAAAGCATATGATGTAGTAACAGCCCTTGTTATAAAAGAAAACAGTTCGGTTTTCTACTCAAACTTCTTCTGGTCTTTTTTTCATTACTTTGATAGATACACTGTCAAAGTTACTACACCATTGATGCCTCAATTTCTCCACCGCCTCTTTCAACTTTTCATTATCCTCGCACAGCTGCTCAGCCTGATAGCACGAAAAAAGTCACAGCGTTTAATAGAATAATATAATGCCTAGAAACAACAGGTAGTGGAAAAGTAAGATAAGTGGAGAAGAGAATTGTACTTTTTTAGTAATTTTGGCCAAGACACTAAAGGGCACTTCAGTAATGTGTCTTGTTTTTTCACAATTTTTTCAAGTTCTGTCCGTCTCTCTGACATTTGATTAACTTTCAGGCCAAGCTAGGACAACTCTTCTCAAGGATAATCATTCTCTAAAAATCAATCATGAAATACTTTGAGAAGTGAGATGATATGCATGGAAAAAGATACAGTGCATTTCATGGTCATTTATCGTAGTATCGAGTTTCTAGACATAACAGATAAGCTATGGAATGCATCTGCCAGATTATTTCATATAAACAATGAAATGATTTTGACTATACACCTTTTTCAGAAAGTTAAAAAAGACTAAACACACAATCTATCAACCTCTTCAGAGGTGTTCATAGAGATCAAACTTACAAATATGGATTTCCTAGCAGCTTTTTTTCAAGACCCAAAATATCTATTATGGCCCAAGTTTTAGCATTTGAAGCACATGTTTCCAGTTGGAATCTTCCAATGCCATTACGATTGATGTAGATTTTACGAATGAAAAAAATCTGAAACCAACTAAAACTTTTATAATTACATGAAATTAGAACTAAATTATTAATTAGTAATGTTTTATATGAGAGTATAGGAAAATAATTCTCAGTTTACGAACAAAATTATGAAAAAAGTGTTCCTTGTTTTGCACTGCATAGAAAAAATAGATACTTTTAGTTTTTTTATCTTGTGTGTATAATAAAAATACAATATTGTCTCAAAACAGCCGATGGAAGTAGTAAAAACAAATAAACTGATGCAGTTATTTCATTATATAAACAGGTCATTCATTTGTGTCAGAAATGATTACATTAATATTGTATGTTTATTCAAACAAGAAAAGGTGTAAGTTCATGTACAAGTAGGCTTTTAGTAAAAATATATGATTTATTACCCTGATAAGACCTTCCTTTGTAAAACATACTTGTTTTATATAGAATATAACTTCAGACAATCCGCTTTGATTGCAATAAAAGTTTTTAACAGTTTCTTTCATAGTAACTCCTTGCTGCTGAAAGAAGTTTGGGGCAATGATGCAGGTCGTAATAAACCAGCCAGTACTAAAAATTCAAAGTTTTGCTTGCTTCTTTTACAACATAATAATGTCAAGATTTTGAGACTGCTCATAAAGTTAGTAGCCCATTGAAGGAAATATAATTTTCACTTGCAAGCAAGACCATGACATAAGACAAGATGGCAAAAACGGTAATTCAAGTTACACAAACTCTCCCTAGCCTTAAGCACAATATGTGTAGTCGGTATCAAACGCCAAATACTCTGGTCAAGCAATTATATACTCTATTCTAGTCACAAATATGTGTTTTTAAATACTCCAGTAGGCTACTAACAGAGATCGATATACCTATGGCAAGGTTAACTTTTACTAGCCTTTTATTCAAACAAACTCCAACTGGTTTGGGGCGTTTTTTTATCAACAAAAATATATATACTGAAGCCCACTTTCACATTAATCCTAAAAAGATGGTTGGCTCAACCGGGATTTGAACTCAAGACCTGTGGCACCCAAAGAAAAAATCATATCTGTAGACCATCATGCTACAAATTATGTAAACAAAATCAGTTTTTGGTGGTAATGTTTCCATAGCAACAAAGCATATATTGAAATGCAATTTTCAGATTGCCCTTAGAAAGATTTTGGGGTTTACAAGGATTTGAACCAAGAAGCTTTAGCACACAAAACCAAAATCACACCTTAGACCATCAAGATAAAAGTATGTAAACAAATTTAACTTATTGATGGTATATCCAAAGCAACAACAAAACAAATATTGAAACACATTGCTAAATATATCCTAAAACCTTTTTTTTTGACTCGATAGAGGTTTGAACCCAGGACATATGGCACTTAAAACATGAATAGTATCTATAGACCCTCAAGCTAAAAACTATGTAAAAAAGCTGACTTCCTGGTAGTGTCTCCCAAGCAACAAAGCACATAATAAAATATAGAGTTTCAGATCGCTTTTGAAAAGATTTTAAAGCCTAACTTGGATTCAAACCCAGTACCTCTCGCATCCAAAGCGAGATTCATAGTCCTAGACCATCTAGTCGTGAACTATGCTTTAATTTAATGTACGTTCAATATATGTGTAATTATTACTTGCAGTACAATTTTGCTATGAAGTAATTACTTCTGTTTGGTCTGTGGAACCAATTAAACCAACAGAAGTGTATTTTTGTAGAAACACTTGCTCCAACCTCCGACTATTTCAACAATTAGGCTAAGTTCTGAAAAACTTAACTTCATAAATATGTAGAAGTTTGGTTATATAAATTGTAGACAAGCCCACAGAAGTGAGTGAGTTCTACTTTGAGTGCTTTGAAGAATAACGACCATTAATTTTGTCAATCAAAACTTTTTACAAAATCTTCAACCATTTAGGATAACTTCATTGATGATTTAATTATGACAATAACTTGGCAAATCTTACAGTTTCAACTACACCATAAAGTTTTACTTTAACCGAACTGCAAAACCTTTTATTTTTTTGTCACTTCTATGTTTAAATTAGAGTACTACACCATTCCTGAAATTTATATTTTGAGAAAATATAGGTACAGCTAGATTAGTTGACAATCTTTGCAGGTGTTTGGTCTCGTGTACTAATAGAAAAAAGGCTTGTTTTGTTACTCATAAAATACCGAAATGTGTAATTTAATATCTATAAATATGTTTAATAGATATATGGTATGCAGGGAAAAACATGTTTCTTTGTAAAAATACTCAAGTTAAACTACGCGGTGAATTTAATCAACACCCAAAATATGGCAAAGTATGATAACAGGTATGTGAGGGTGTCAGAAGAGAGAATTCAATACTTCAGTAGTCATGGGCAAGTCCAAATAAGGTAGCTAATGTTTCTGTAAAGTTCTTTAAAAGTTTTTCTTTGAAATTCTTTCACAAGAATGCTTTACAGGGTGGCTTTTTTACAAAGGAAAAACTACCATGCTTCTCCTAAAACCAAAATTCTTCCAATGCAAAACTCTCTGAGTGATTCTATAGCATGAAAATTTGGTTGGTACACCCGATTAGCAACTTCAATTTAATGCTATTGTAGTTTTGACCAACTTTAATTTAATCCTCTTTTTACTGAGTGTACTGAGGGTTCTAAAGTGCATAAATATGGAGCTATTCATCAGCACAGTTTAAATATTTAATCCTCTTTTTACTGAGTGTACTGAAGGTTCTAAAGTGCATATATATGGAGCTATTCAGCAGCACAGTTTAAATATTTAATCCTCTTTTTACAGAGTGTACTGAGGGTTCTAAAGTGCATAAATATGGAGCTATTCAGCAGCACAATTTAAATATTTAATGCACATTTTCAATAATAAACCACTGAACGATTCACTGTTTTTCATTTTTACACCTATATACCACAATTTCAAATTATTTAATATAATATTCACAGTGTTAAGCCTTTTCTACTATCAGTTACATATTGAAAATGTTAAGCTCAGTTATTGGCCTTCTGAAAGAATTCCAATTTTGTATGTGTTCACTAATAAAAATAAATTGCCAAGCCTGCCCTCATTAGACCATCTAGCCTTAATTAATCAGATATCTTGAAATTTTAAACAACCTCCGACTGGCTGGTAATGTTTGCACAGTCACGCAAAACGTATAATGAAACACACTTTTATATGGTTCCTAAAAGATATTTCGGCTTCACTGGGTTTGATCCTTAGACCTCCCGCAGCCCAAAATAAAAATAAAAATTCTGCATCAAGCTAGAAACTATGTAGCTGAAGGGTTCATGATTGAAGGTGTTATGGTGTAAAGTGAAGTGGAACGTGTAATGTAAAAAAGTAATATAAGTTCAGTTTATACGTAAGTATTACTTACAGTAGTTCTATAAAACTATTGGTAAATTCTGGGCTGTTGAGCTAAATAAAGTATAATCTTAAAAAAACCTTTACTCCAATCTACGACTATTTTAATAAAATATTCCGACTTTTAAACAACTTACCTCCATAAATAGATATTTAGTTATAGAGCATTTAGACCAGCCTGCAACAAAGAAGAAAAATCTATTTTCAACACTTTAATGAAAGAAGATCATTTGCTAAGTGACCATTTATACAAAAATACCAATGATTTAAGATAGCTTCAAGTATGGTTTAATTATAAAAAAAACTAAATAAACCTAAAGAAGTCAACAACACAATTAAATTTTGCTTTCACAAAGTTACAAACATTTTTCATGCTTTTGTAACCTTTTTATTTATATTAAAGTAGCCATTTTTAAAATTGCAACGTAGAACAAAATATGCGCAATTATATTTGCAGACAACTTTTGCAGGTGTTCTGTCACACATACAGATAATAGGTAAGGCTTGTTATGTCAATCATGAGGTGCAAAAATGTGTATTTCTATTGCAATGGCATTACAGTACTAAGAGAAAAAACATGTTTTTTTGTGAAACCCACTAAAAAAAACTGTGATTGTAACTAAAACTTAATCAATTCTCAAAATATGACCAAATATGTTAAAACATAGGAAAGAATGTTAAAAAGGAGAATTCAAAACTTTATAATAGGTTTTCCAATGGTTCATAATGGTTTCCACTTCATAATGGTTTTCTATTACAATATTCGTTTTTAGGAGGTTTATTCAAAGGATAGAAACGTATTAACAAGTATTTAGTTATTTTATATAACAAATATTGTGTTGAGATAAAAAAAAATTACACATGATTTCAGTCCCAGAATGCATTAATATTGTATTTTGAGTTGGAACTTTAATAAAAACCACTTTTGGATCATTGTCCAAAAGGTTACTGGGCTTGGCCTTTTACACCCTAAGCAAGAATCATACCCCTAGACCATCTAGCCATAAACTTTGTGAGTCGCAAATGACTTTTTGATACTGTATCCAAAGCAATACCCAAACTTTTTAACTAGAACTTATTATATAAGTCATCGATAGAGAGGTTTTCAGTAAATTATCCTTTTTGACTAAAAAACAACCATAGATGATATCAGAGCGCTAGTGGTTAGAAAGCACAATTCAATGTTTTAATAGTCATGGAAGTTGAATAACCTAATTAGTTTTCTATTTGCTTTAAAACTTTCTCAATTTATGCAAATAATTAAATTAAACATCAGATACAGACACAATAAATATGTTTTGCCACAACAACACATTTTATTTATGCTGCAGACTGAATATGTCCCAATGAGCTGATAGCTTAAAAATTTGAATTTATAAAAAATGCTAGCTGCAGCAAAAACCGGAGTGAACAACTTCATTTAGTCCTTTCCATTAAACTAATCCTACTGATAACTGATTACACTTGTACTCTAGGTTATTCAAACAAGAAAATATGTAAGCTTGTATACAAATTTTATTTTAGTAAAATTAGTTACAAAAAACTTACAAAATTGTCAGAAAATCAGGATAGCTTCAAAAACTGTAACATAATTGATTTAAGAAAAGTATTACCTGGATTTCACACACATATGTTATTGTATACGTTTAGAATTCATTACCATGTTTTGGGCCTTTTGTGAAAGAATGCAGTAGTTTAACCTTGTGTGTGGTTTACAGTGATAAATGTGGAATAACAATGATGAGCTACAAGAGATATTGAAATCAATTTTGTATGTCATTTTATGTCATCAGCTTTAGCACTTACTTTAAATAATTAATACAAGCAGTACTTTGTAGTGAGAGTTTATGCCATAATCTTATATACGGTAATTTGAGAAAAGACTGTCACTATAAGAAAACAATTAAAAAGTGGCATGCTTCATTAGCTACTGAGTGTACTGTACTAAATAAATATTATTTGGTAGTTTTAGTGGTTCACGAAGCTTTGGATGGTTGCAGCAATTTTCAATCAAAGAAGGAAGCCATGTTAGTTAGTATTAAACACAAAATATTATGATGAAACAGTTATATATTATATTTTAGTCACAACTATGAACTTCAAAGTACTTCTGTAGACCACAGCGCACTTTAAACACTATATGTTTCAGTTTTATTAGCCTACAGATCAGATGCTAAGTTTTGTCAAAGTGGTTTCACCTGTAGGCCTACTGCAAAATGACTGCTATACCCCGCTTTGACTCAAAATCATAATAAGATTCCAGTTCAAAAGTACATGGCTTTTCCTGTTTTGCTATCAGTGAATTGTCGACTAAAGTCAACGATTTTTGCTTTTTATCCATAAATGAAGGAATATTAAAACTGGAAATAACTTCAAAGAATCTAGAGCCAGAGCTTCGACATTGCCCAAATCAGTGTCTAGCTATAGCTGCAGATAGTCTGCATGCATAAAGCATTGGCACATTGCCCAAATCAGTGTCTAGGTATAGCTGCAGATAGTCTGCATGCATAAAGCATTGGCACATTGCCCAAATCAGTGTCTAGCTATAGCTGCAGATAGTCTGCATGCATAAAGCATTGGCACATTGCCCAAATCAGTGTCTCGCTAAATTCCTTTGAAAACTAACCAATGCATATTTCACTTTAAAAATAAAAGAGAATGTTTCAGATTATTCAGCAATTTTAAAATGATTCTGTAAGGAAGCAACGGTTTTTTACTTGATATCTCGTAATGCCATTATTGTTTATGTAGATTTCACATGTTGAAAAAGTTGAAAAAAACTACAAGTTTTTATAATTACAAATAATTAGTATTGAATCCTTAATTTTTAATATTGTGTTCTGCTGGTATGATATTAAGTTTTCACATTGTTTTTAAGTTGATTAAGTTTGCTGACACAAATATGCAAAATGATTTGGAAGAAAAGAAAAAATTATCTGAATCAGAAAATTCTACTTTGAACCGGCTGTAGCGTAATCTTGAAAGTTTGACGTGTTGATAGTGTCTCAAAAGCAACAAAAACATTTATCAGAACACGAGTTTAGATGATTCGGAAAAAATGATTTTGCTTTCACCAGGGTTCAAATCCAGACTCTTCAAACTTGAAACAAGATTCATACGTTTAGACTGTCAAGCCATTAATTATGTAAACAAAATATGACTTCATGGTAGTTTCTCTAAAGCAACAACCAGTTATTTAGTTTGCTTTGCAGTTGCAAGTACTGAATATTCAAATGGGACTAATTAAAAACTCAAGACAATTTTTTTAGATATCTTGTTAGATATGCACATAATATTTGTAAGTTACTATAACAAAGTGCTTGCCTTATGCAAAAAATTGAATGTAGGAACAAAAAGGTTATGATTACATTGTTACATTAGGCATTCTTCAACTGATAGTGAGATCAACCCGTAAGTTTCGTAATAATTAAAGCAACATGGTATGATAACTCTCAGTTTTTGGTATTACAGGTTAGCACAATTCGGTTTCACAAACTCTCAGTTTTTGGTATTACAGGTTTACAAATTACAGGTATGCACAATTTCCTTGTTCGGCACTGCATATAAGAATGAATAGGTACCTTTAAATACTTTATCCCGTTTACATGATAAAAAGATAATATATTTCCCAAAACTGCAGATATGAGCAGTAGATAATTACACATAAACTAATCTAGTTATTACATTATATAAATAGGTCATGCAGTTGTATCATAATTGATTACGCCTGTACTCTAGGTATATTCCAACAACAAAAAATATATAAACTCATGCAAAAGTAAGCGTTTTATAAAAACCTCTTCAGTATTACCCAAGATAGAACCTAATTCGTAAACGATAATTGTTTGAATTAGAAGATAACTCCAGACAATCCTTTTTAATTTCAGTTAAAACCTTTTAGCAATTTCATCATAAAAATTTCTTACTGATTCAAAAACTTCAGACTCATTGATACATATGGTGATAGACAGACAACTATCAAAACGAAAAGTTTTGATTGCTATTTTAAAACATAACAAAATGTCAAATATAGAAACTGCTTTTCAAGTGAGAAGTGTATTGAATGGATTCTAATTTTAACTTAAAAGCAAGGCAATGACATGCGACAAGGGGGGTGACACAGATAATTAAAGTTGCATCAAAACTACATGGCGTTAAGTATAACATATGTAGTTGGTATCAAACACTAAATGCTCTGATCTAGAACTTGTATATTGTACTCTAGATACAATTTTGAGCTTCTAAATACACCAATAGGCTGTAGAGATCAATATTGGTAAATAGCTTTACTACCCACACTGCCTTTCAATTCTATCAGCCTAGTGAGGTGGTGCTCATTTTGATCAAGATTGAGTATGCCTTCACTGACCGCGGATTCAAAAACCAAAACAAACATTAAAGGTAAATAGCTTTTTTCCAAAATATTAAAAGTTAATTGGCATGTGAAAATAAAACTACTCGCTTTTAAATGTCAATATGTCAAAATTGTTTGAAAGGTAAAATAGTGTCAAATAGTCTAAAGGACTAGCTTCCAAAGTAGGATCAATAGTATCTAATTGGTGTCAGTTCCAATAAGTAGGTAGAAATCTGACGTGGGTGGAAGTATTAGTTAATAGCCAATCACTCAATCATGGGAACATTCTAGATAATACTCATTCTCTTTTACGTTTGTCTATGAGAGGAATGTGCTGTACTTTGAAGTGTCACAATACCGAGACAACCTGTGACAGAGCCGAAGTAATCTTCCATGCTCTGGCCCATTTGAAAAAACTTAACAGTACTGTGACAGTTTGGATGAATCTATGATACATGCCAACAAGAAATTAATCTTCTCTTATCTAACTCAAGTTACATATGAAACATGTAAACATCCTGATTTAGGAATGCAGAGAAATGTAACTAGATAAATATAATTAACTTGAAATGATTAGCAGTGTGAAATAATGAAATAACCTAATCTTACTGAGACTCAACGAGCAAGAATAAGCATTGATAAACAGTAATACTTACGCTAGCATTGTAATGAACACTGTGCAAAAGATGGACAAAGAGTTAAATATGATCATTACTTTTGTTGTTTAAGATTTACTGGCAATTATTTAATATCATGCTGAATTCAATTATAATTTTTTTTAATATTTGAAATACTGGTTTAAAGACTGAAGTTCTAAGACAATTTACTATTGAGCTACATTTATAAACCAACTTTCGATTTCTTCGCGTATTCCCTAAAAATGTTATTTTTACTAAATATATTACACAAAGTGTGAGCTACACAATGGTAAAAAAGTTCCTTAATCCAATAACAATGTGTTTGAACCAATTTGTAAATAGCTAGCCAATCATGGCAAGTCAATAAGTACAAACATCAATCATGAACATAAAAGTTCTTACTGGTAGTATAAACAGCAGCACCGTCGTATCTACTGATGCCAATTTGAATGAACAAACTATGTAAAATATGACATCACACTGAAGCAGATGCTAGACTAGTAGTTTGTATAATAAGCCTGTAAACTTTTAAAATAAATTGAATTTTTCCGATGGAAAGTAATGAGACTTGCACAAATATTAACTATAATAAGAGCTGCATTCATATTTTTGTCTGTCTAAAGCCAAGCTTAGAGTATTGAGAAAAAAATGCATTGCACAGGATGAACTCCCATATTCAGTTTAGTAGACCATCACGCTACCAGCTGCACCACTGAACCCCCTTGCAGTACTATGGAATAATTGTTCACATGTTGATTACACATGATGCTCTCTTTCACAGCATGAGAGTGACAGCGTACTAGTTCACAAGGAAAATATAGAAATAATAAATTGGTGCATATGCAAGGTTAGTTTAAATATCACCTAGTCTATGTTTAAATATCACCTAGTCTATGTTAAAATATCACCTAGTCTATGTTTAAATATCACCTAGTCTATGTTAAAATATCACCTAGTCTATGTTTAAATATCACCTAGTCTATGTTTAAATATCACCTAGTCTGTGTTTAAATATCACCTAGTCTATGTTAAAATATCACCTAGTCTATATTAAAATATCACCTAGTCTATGTTAAAATATCACCTAGTCTATGTTTAAATATCACCTAGTCTATGTTTAAATATCACCTAGTCTATGTTAAAATATCACCTAGTCTATGTTAAAATATCACCTAGTCTTTGTTAAAATATCACCTAGTCTATGTTTAAATATCACCTAGTCTATGTTTAAATATCACCTAGTCTATGTTTAAATATCACCTAGTCTATGTTTAAATATCACCTAGTCTATGTTTAAATATCACCTAGTCTATGTTTAAATATCACCTAGTCTATGTTTAAATATCACCTAGTCTATGTTTAAATATCACCTAGTCTATGTTTAAATATCACCTAGTCTATGTTTAAATATCACCTAGTCTATGTTTAAATATCACCTAGTCTATGTTTAAATATCACCTAGTCTATGTTTAAATATCACCTAGTCTATGTTTAAATATCACCTAGTCTATGTTTAAATATCACCTAGTCTATGTTTAAATATCACCTAGTCTATGTTTAAATATCACCTAGTCTATGTTTAAATATCACCTAGTCTGTGTTTAAATATCACCTAGTCTATGTTAAAATATCACCTAGTCTATATTAAAATATCACCTAGTCTATGTTAAAATATCACCTAGTCTTTGTTAAAATATCACCTAGTCTATGTTTAAATATCACCTAGTCTATGTTTAAATATCACCTAGTCTATGTTTAAATATCACCTAGTCTATGTTTAAATATCACCTAGTCTATGTTTAAATATCACCTAGTCTATGTTAAAATATCACCTAGTCTATGTTTAAATATCACCTAGTCTATGTTTAAATATCACCTAGTCTGTGTTTAAATATCACCTAGTCTATGTTAAAATATCACCTAGTCTATATTAAAATATCACCTAGTCTATGTTAAAATATCACCTAGTCTATGTTTAAATATCACCTAGTCTATGTTTAAATATCACCTAGTCTATGTTAAAATATCACCTAGTCTATGTTAAAATATCACCTAGTCTTTGTTAAAATATCACCTAGTCTATGTTTAAATATCACCTAGTCTATGTTTAAATATCACCTAGTCTATGTTTAAATATCACCTAGTCTATGTTTAAATATCACCTAGTCTATGTTTAAATATCACCTAGTCTATGTTTAAATATCACCTAGTCTATGTTTAAATATCACCTAGTCTATGTTTAAATATCACCTAGTCTATGTTTAAATATCACCTAGTCTATGTTTAAATATCACCTAGTCTATGTTTAAATATCACCTAGTCTATGTTTAAATATCACCTAGTCTATGTTTAAATATCACCTAGTCTATGTTTAAATATCACCTAGTCTATGTTTAAATATCACCTAGTCTATGTTTAAATATCACCTAGTCTATGTTTAAATATCACCTAGTCTATGTTTAAATATCACCTAGTCTATGTTTAAATATCACCTAGTCTATGTTTAAATATCACCTAGTCTATGTTTAAATATCACCTAGTCTATGTTTAAATATCACCTAGTCTATGTTTAAATATCACCTAGTCTATGTTTAAATATCACCTAGTCTATGTTTAAATATCACCTAGTCTATGTTTAAATATCACCTAGTCTATGTTTAAATATCACCTAGTCTATGTTTAAATATCACCTAGTCTATGTTTAAATATCACCTAGTCTATGTTTAAATATCACCTAGTCTATGTTTAAATATCACCTAGTCTATGTTTAAATATCACCTAGTCTATGTTTAAATATCACCTAGTCTATGTTTAAATATCACCTAGTCTATGTTAAAATAAGTTATGACACATAAGTGTCCCTTTCATGACATTTACCTCTTGGCCTTCACTAATTAAGTTAGATTACAAATGAAATCTTTTTCTGCTGGCTATGAGTTTATCGATTTAGTTTTGCGCGTATAATCTGGTTTTTCTAATGTAGTATATTTTACATATATTTATATAAAGCATCTGTTTCAATTTGAGGTGTTGCTATTACCTACAGTACAGTCATCAAGCTATGGTTGGTGCTTGGGTTGTGAAGCAAACAAAACCATACAAAGCGCTTTCTTAATATGGTGTAGGTTTAATTTGTCAAAAAGACAATATTATCAGACTAGATTCCGAACCAGATACATAAAGCTATATGCCTAATAAATTTGAGTTACTTTTCCACATGACACAAGAGGTCTGTTTAACATGGCACATAATGACTAATAATCTTATTTTAGAAATCAGTAGTACAATGGAAATAAAGTTGCTTTAAAATTTGGATTTTTACAGAGAAACAGACACAAATCAAACCACATGAAACTGTTTTATAAATTAGCAATTAACAGCTCATCAATATTACTCAAGTCGGTATTACATGTACAGTATATGTTCATAACCGTCGGTAACCCGGTTGTAAGCACACAGCTTTTAGGTTCAATATTAATGTTGAATTTGTTTTGATTTTTAATCAGCTATTCAAAATCAAGAATTAATCTACCCATGACAAAACTTGGTAAAACTTTGAAATGAAGAAAACGAATACTTGCTACTAATATTTAGTGCCAAAACCTTCTATTAGTGGACATCAATTCCTCTCAAATAAAATAGTTAGATAGATGGATGGCTAAACTACGTGGCTCATGAGTGTAGCTACATGAGTGCAACCATCCCTGACATAAGAGGATGCAGCTGTTAATATAATAAGGTTTTGTTGATATAAGTAATCTTATATAAGGAATCTTCACTACAGCTATTTTGCGACTATGCTACTTTAGCTCCAAAATTAAGTAACTATTATTTCTTATTCATAGTTGAAGTACCAAAGGCCTTAAATATTGTTCTTTACCAGAATAACTAGTTTTATGATTTTCAGTGGTTCTTACGTATTTTTAATGGAGAGCAGTTTCAATACTAAAACATCAAAAGACGCCTGTAGCCAACAAGGAGTAATGGACATTATCTAGTTCAGTTCTCCATCTATTGAACATAGATAATTGGTAATGAAGAAAAACTTCAAAGAGTCAGAAGCAATAGTTTCAAAAGAAGGTTTATCGGTTTACAATTGGTGTTGTCTGCCATAAACGACTTCCAGTTCGCAGTGAGAACACACATTAGTTAGTGGAAGAGATTATAATTTCCACTCAGGAACGGAACAAGGACATCAGACAACATTAAGGAACAATAGATACTAAATTACACTTAGCCTTACCTTGCTTTCTTAAAGATGTTTCTATGAGAGAGTAGCCAGTCATACCTTAACGTATGGAATATGCAAATCATCGATGTCAGAGCCGAGGCAGGTTTTTGCTCTCTGCCTGGTTCCATATTAAATTAAATATAAAAAAGTTAAATACTTACTAGTTTAGCTGATATCAACAAGGATGAAAATAATCAGCCGTGCAAATAGTGAGGTCATCTCGGCACATATTTTTCTTGTGAACTTTAAACTGTGATCAATTTTTTTCAATTCGACTTTTAAAAATTGTGAGCTCTCAGATCACCTCGAACTTGTAAAAGTATCTCAATCAGTAGAAAAATACTGATAGCGTCTACTGATGAGGTTTCTACTGTATCCTTGGAAAAACTGAATATAGGAGTGTTTACTGTACCATTGGTAAGACCAGCCATAAGGGTGTCTGTTGTATCATTGATCAGACCGACTATAAGGGTGTCTACTGTGTCATATATGAGACTGATCATAGGGTGTCTATTGTATCATTGATGAGACTAATCATAGGAATGTCCACTACTGTGTCATAGATGAGACTGATCATAGGGTGTCAATTGTATCATTGATCAGACCGACCATAGGGGTGTCCACTGTATCATAGAAGAGGCTGATCATAGGGCGTCTACTGTGTCATTGATAAGACAGACCATAAGGCTATCTATTGTATCCTTGATAAGATCAACCATAGGCGTGTCTACTGTATCATTGAGGAGAATAAGGAAACTCAAAAATTCCATTAGCAAGATTTTCATTAGCTGCATGCTGAATAGTTTTCTTTGGCTTTTTTATAGTTTTTCTTTTTACATGGTTTGGTCATTACGTTAGTTTATTTAAATAAAGTAAGTAGGTTACACAGGCAGCACAATTGTCACACCGGCAGCACATCTAGACAAATAACAATACTGGTCAAATCTTGAGAAACCTTTGGTTATAATACGAAAAAAGATTATACAAATTTAAAAACAGTTCCCAAGTCAGCTATCAATGTCATTCAACTCTAATACTAGCCTTGAGGAAAAGTCTAGACCGAATAACAACAATTGTTTCAGTACAAATTAAATTATTGGCATGAATTACCAGTTAGTGTAAAATATATCTTATAAGTAAAACCTATTTACATTTCCTTGTCTGATGCAGAGTGAGCGAGAAGCAGAAGTTAGTAAAATATACAAAACATTGGAATGCAATATGCGCTTTCCAGTTGCATCTAAAAAAAGTTATTTGTTTCAGAAAGGGATGTATTTTTCACCGATCCGTTCCTCTAAGTACACATCGAAGAGCTTATTGTCAGCAACCATGAAGTTGTTTTTCAAACGTCCAGTTTTACCTGCAACAAATTACTTTATTTATATAAGCAAATCTATATACAATATAAGTGAATACAAATTGTTTGGCGACAAGCATTTTTGAGTTGAGAAAAAGCCACCGCAGGAGAAGCTAACTTATCGGGCAAAGGGAATTGTCTAAACTATTTACCAAACTTGAATGAGTCCATTTCAGAAAGTTCTATATACTATATCATCTCATCTCAGTTTTTGTAAGAAGTAAAACTAAAACGAGTTACTTGAGGCATTTTTGGATCCGATTCCAAACACTTCCTGAATAATCTTGCTCTCATTATCTTCTTTATTGAATCATCATATGCAGATTATTTTGTTTTTGCTTGTAAAAAGTTGGATTGTATGTTGTGTTTTATGTAGTGTAGTGTTTATCTGGTAATAAAGATTTCACAAATTGCTGTGCGTTTAATTTCACTAAATATACATGTAAGTGAAGCGTATTCTGCCATAAGCCGGGTTTCCGGATCTCATGATCTACTCTAAGTGGTGTAGATTATAATTTCCAAGAGGATTTACAATAAGACAAGTGTTTTTTTCTCAACCACTCTACATAGACATTTACATAGCCTTGAAGTTAAATTTAAAGGTGCCTTGTTGATGTAACATTCACAGACTTATTTAAACCTATGATATGGACAATTACCATAGGAGTTGCTTTCTCAACCATTCTACATAGACATTAATAAAGCCTTTCAGGTAGTTCTCAAGGTCCCTTGCTAGTGTAACACCCACAGACTCACTTATACTTACAATCTTAAGAACAGTCTTAGTATCATACCCTTGAGTAGGCTTTCCTTGTTTCATCTTCAGAAAGCTTGTAGCTTCAGCAATCTCTTGAACTAGTTCTGGAACTCTGTTGGTGCCCATGAACTCATTTAGTTTTTGGCTTTCTCCTATTGGATTCTACAAGCACATATAACTCCTGCACAATAAAGAAAGAGATGATGCTGATGATCTGAGTACGACATTTTGCCTTGGAGAGAGATGCACTTGCATACCAAATTAAATTTTAAAAACTGATTTGATGGAGATGAGGATAGATGTTTTATATCAATGGCAATGATCAGTTTCCATGTGTCGAATTGACTCGGAGTTACCCGCTGCCAACAAATTCGCAGCCTTCCCTATCAATGATACAGAGTTGCACTATATAAAACTTTTAACGGTTGCCAATATATTCCTAAAAACAAAATTGGTAAAAGTAGACTTTCTTTCGGGTCACAATCACCTTTCAATTCTATGTGTAGTCAACTAGTTGCACTAACTAAACCAAGATGTCTGAATGCCATAGATCACAATTATTATTTTGTTTAGCTCTACTGCAGATAGCATAGCTAAGTATTATCAATTCGTATTGATTAGCGGTGATCTTTTCTATGATGCTGAAAAGCATAGGAGAAGCATCTCATAGTATAGTGCAAATGCAGTTTCATAGTGAATGCTTTCAGAACAATTTAGCAAAATGAAATATGTTCTAATGCCTTTAAGTTTTACGGTTTCTATGATTTGGGGTGGAAACAACTACAAATCCATTCGAAGCATAAAAGTCGGGTATATGTATTGGCTTAGCAGTTTGTGCACTGCACCGGAATAAAACAACAAATATTAGAGACACCTAGTTTATCCTACTTTATTATCATCTATTTCACCTACTTTATTGTTAAAACTGTTAAAATAATAGCACATTGGAGTTATCTTATCTTCTTCAATAAAGTTAGCATTGCTTTCTAGTAGCACCAGCACAATGTTGGCTGCAATAAGCGAAAAGTGACTACAATGAGCCACTCGTTAGCCAACAAAGTTTATCAGAATAAAAGGAACGTGTGTCTGGTACTTTATCTTTTACACGTGCTCAACAAACTCAAAGAAGTTCCCAAATTGCCTGTCGTCAGCGAAAATTTTTTAATATATTTGCTCAGCGTAAACTTTTTTAGTTTTCCAATTTATTGGCCAATCATGTCCCACTTCAAGCCAACCAAAACATTATATACAACATTTCATTTTCTTGTCAAAACCAAACTCACTAATATGAAGTTAAACTCTGTGGCCTAGTTCACTGAAAATACCTTAAAATTATTTTGTATATCTGTTTTTTTATGATATCAATCAGAAAATTCAAGAGGTCTAATGGAAAGCTTTTAGCACAAGTGGAGATTCTAGCTAGGCCACTCTGCCTAATGTAAATTAATTACAATTTTTTTTTTAAACTATGAAATTAAATTCAAAAGACCCAGGATAATTATTTAAGCTTACGTTTGTACACTTCCAGTAAAATTATTGGATGCCTAAAGTGAAATGATCTAAATTTAAATTCCTTGCATCTAACGATCATGATATGGAGAAAAAACTAGAATTATCTTCTCACAATAAATATAAATTCTAGTTTACTTAGGTTATTGAAAAATTAGTAGTTGCCTTGTCCATGAGAAAGCAATTATTTTACCATCACGAATTTAAAGACATTTTGCAATGGTAAACTATTTAAAATGGTCGTTGGCTAACATTTACTTGTACAAAAAACTTAAAAAAATGCCTAATTGGCTTTTGTTCAAAAAAGTCATCTGCAGCATTTTAAACAAACCTTCTATGCACTTAATTTCATAATAACTGATTTTAGTAACTTTCAAATGATACATAGGAATTCCATGCATGGGAAGGCAACTACTGTAGTTAAGGACTAAACATCTTTAAAATTTTACCATTTGAGACTCGATGTGGAAATATGATAGGCAAACATACTTTGGATTTCTCAGAGCTAAATCAAAGAATGATAGAGTAGAAAGAATGTACTCGTGGTAAATCCCTAGAGCTAAATATAGAACTAAACATGCAAAGTTTACAATGAAGGCTCTGATAAGGTGGTTGCTAAACATTCTGTTGGAGTAACAATAAGCACAGATCTACATATTAATTCAAAACTATGGAAATACAACTCTCTGTAACTGTTTCTAGGAAATAGCAAAAGTTAAAAAAATTTATCTTTTCAGACTTTCTTAGTTAGTCATAGTTAATAGTATGACGTATTAAACAAAAATACAAAATGTTTTGTAGGTGAGAGATTTGTGATAGCTCAAAGGTGAGCCGATAAAGCAAAGAGAATAAGGCTGTGCACAAAGATTCGTAAAGTTTTCAGGTAATTGATTACTGTCAGTGTTAGAATGTTGGGCTACTAAATCATGAACTAAAAGTTGTGAGGGAAGGAATATTTTACTTCTAACGGTAGCTTCAGACAGACAGAAGGACATACACAATCTTATTACAGTAAAGACTTGAACCTTGGTAGATGCATGGCACCTAAGGACTATGTAAAATTATACATCTGAAGTGTACCATGTACTAGAATAATAAGGTGTACCAATAAAGCGCGGAGAAAAACTATATGCTCAATGTTTACTATAAAAAGAGCCAGCTATGTCCATCTGAAACTGGAGTTTCATGTAAGTTTGCAGTGCTGTTATGTGAACTCTCAGCCATCTGCTTTGTCATCAGATATGCTAACCACTTTTCCAATTGCTCTAACCTCTAGCAAAAGCCACTGGCTAGAGGTTGAAACCCTGTCACCGCAGGAGATTAGCAAAACATTGCATTGTGCTGGGTTTGAACACACAACCTTCAACATAGAGGACTGAAACTAACAACTGAGCCAATCGATAAACCACTGACATTTCAGAATAACTGTACAGTTAGTTATCACACCTGCTGATCACTCACAATTCCCCAGATTCCAAAAGTACTACTAATTACAAAACTATAGTACGAGAATAAGTCAGGCAGGTGGGAGTATGATATGTATGCCAAATGTCACTGGTTTGATTCCTGAACAAAACAATCCACTGCTAAATCTCAAAATGTTGCTTACAAAGATGGACACTGATCGTAATATAGCAAATGCTAGTACTCTTGCAGTCTAGAGTGCCATGAAAGATTGTCAGGTCTGTTCATAAAGCCCAGAAAACAGGTACGTTGCGAGTATTCCTAAATTCTGAGAAATGAATGTTTAGCCTGGGTAGTTGTGTGCTTGTCCGGTGAAGTAAATGTTGAAGTTAAAATCCTGTGTGGTGAAATAATGTTTGCACTTTTTCTGTGGCTCCATACTGACAGACAGATAAACAGACAGACAGGCGCGGCTCTTGTTATATAATAAAACCAGTTAAAATATGTCATATGGTGATGCTAAACTTCATATTATCCAACTAAACTGGGTAATTCAGGTAACAAGATTCATTCTTGAATATAAACTTGCAAACAATTTTAGTAAATTTTATTGGAAAGCATCAGTACTTTTCTGTCGGTAGTAATTGTTTTGGTGTTTGAGTCAGGATGTCTCAAGATGTGTTGTCAACAATAATAGATCTCAGTTAAAGCGCTCAAAAGGCAATTTCAGGCGAAATGATATCACTAGTTGTTATCATTGCTATAGTTGCTATCGGCTGTTACGTGATGTTTCATCATTGCACATCTCTGTTTTGTCAGTCTCTTTGCATCTATAGACACATAATCGCACTTTCACTTGGTCTGTATATTTTAATAGCAATCAATTTTTGTCAATTTTAATCTTGAAGCATCCTGGCAGACAAATCACCCCAAACATTAAAACCAATTTCAAATAATAGAAGAATGATGATATTTTCAAATAAAATTCACTGAAATTGTGTAAAAGTTTATCGTAAATATATTTAGCACCAAAAAGTGATATACATGTAGTTGCTCTTTGAATAAAGCCTGCATTTTTTTCTGCTATCAGCAGAAGAAAACTTTTGACTGTGTCAATCACAAAATATTATATCATAAACTAGAACTTGCTTTTTTTTAAAATAAATCATTGCAAATACTTCAATCCTATTTTCACAAAAGGCGTCAAAAAGTCGTCATGAATGACAAGGAATCATTGACACTAGATATAAATGTTGGTGTTCCACAGGGGTCACTTATTGCGCCAGTATTATTTTTAATATATATAAATGATCTTCTTAGACTTATTCCAAAAGGCTTTGCCTACGCCGATAATACTGTTTTTGTTAGTTATCACAAAGATGTGCAACTTCTTGAGACGAACTGCAATCTCATCATGAAAATTATCAGCAACTGGTGTACAGCCAATCATATGACAATCAATTTACAAAAATCACACTTTCTTCTTTATAATACTGATGAAAACCTTCGAAACAGCTATAAAGAAAACAATAGCATAGTGTTTCTTGTCAGAAAAGCCTTACTTAGGCTGAGAATTTTGCTATAATAAAAACCGTGTCTGTCCAAAACTAATATTGCAGGTGGAAAAAAGATTGCATTGCCGAGGATTTGATCCTGCAACATTAAGCTCCGCTAGCGCTACTGCCGATCAATTAAACTAAAGTGTAAGTTCATCTTTGATCCAACAAGTAAGTTTGAAGCTCTTACAAGGAACAGTTTTCTGGTTTTGGTAAGTGTCTTGCGAAGCATCAAATCGATATGGGATGTTGAGTACTCTTGGAGAAGGAAAGGATTTGTCATCATTGAGTTTGTTCACAGAAGACAAGTACATCCTGCGGAGAGCTTTAGACTCCTTTATGTGTTCAGAGATACTTCAAATTAACATGGTAGTTGCCTCCCACCTAATGTTGGTTCCTAAAATATTTCCTAAATTCGTAAGTTGAGAGAATTTTACAAATATCAGCACTTGATACTGAACTAGTTAATACAGTCATACTTTGACTTACGAGCTTGGTGCGTTTCGAAACTGAGCTCGTATGTTAACTTGCTCGCATGTTGGTGCAATTTATTTATATATAGAACCATTAAATATATATTGATTGGTTTCCATACTCTAAAAATGAAAAGAAAACACTCAAAACAAGATATTGTAACAGAAAGAACATGTTGGTTATTGTCCTAATTTGCCAAATGCTTTCAAAAAGCAACAATTAAAAAATAATGCAAGGAAATGTGATTAGTTAAAATGTAAAATTAAATACATACAATAGCAGCTAACGCTAGCATTTGCCAGAGAGGGAGGTATAAGTTATACCTCCCACACGCACACACACACACACACAGGCGCATGTGTGCGCATTCTGCACCGGATCATCTTATGCAAATGCTTTTGTTGTGGCTTGTAAAATAGGAAAATAGGGTCTGTATGTTGTAAAAGGTATTAAATATTCAACCCATTGCTGAACATTTTTATTTCAGCAAGTGTGAGTGAAGCGTATTTTGCCATAAGCTGGGTCAAGATCTTTTGATCTACTTTAATAGATTTAGGTCACAATCCCCCTAAGGATTACTTTCCTAAGGCCTGACTAAGAAGCTTTGGGCAAACATCGTCTCCCTTACTACAGGAGTAAATAAAAACAACCTGTTTAAGGTTTTGAACTCCACTGTTTAGAATGTTAACCACTGCACCACTGCATTTTTGAGTACTTCAGCGCGATTCCTAGGTTAGCTATGAATAAGGTTTTTATTATAATATTCATCCGAGACATTGTCCCTTGCTATAAATGTTTTATAGGAGATAATATAATTAGGATTAAAAGGGTCGCTTATAGTGTTGGCACCCAATTACAATTACCTAAATCAATTATAATAGAAAGACTAATTATTGTGTTTAAATATTTTGTTTTTTAAACAATAGGTTGGGGTTTAAAAACCAGATTGTATCAAGCGGCCCATAAAGTTGTCTTACCTTTCCTAAACATAAGTGCCGATGTGCCTTCCATGGTCTTCTCATCTGTATAAAACTACAAAACAGTACTAATGTATAAGTATAATGAGTGCAATGATTTTTACATTGTACATGTAATCCGAAAACACAAAGATGTCAATACAGAGCTTCCCAATTGTAGAACGTTTGGTGGCAACAAAACAAATCAAGTGATAGTGAAAACACAACATAAAAGCACACGTTGGCTGCTGCTTTTTTTAAAAACCATGAAATATAAAGTTGAAAGTTTGTTTCCTAAATAACCACATTTTAAATTCTCTCTATAGTTGCAATTTATAAACTTTCCTGTTTATAACTCTGTCGGAGCCAGTAAACAATGGAAATTAAATACAAAATTACTTAAGAGTTGTTTCCTCATTTACTCTACATAAACATCAACATAGTCTCGAAGGTAGTTTTCAATTTGCTTTGCTAATGTAACATTCACAGAATCGTTTAAACTTACAACTTCCAGAATAGCCTTGGTATCATGCCTTGGGTAGAATTTCCTTGTTTCCTCTTAGCGAAGTTGGTAGTTTCAGCAATCTCTTGAACGAGTTCTGAAGATTTGTTGGTGTCCATGAACTCATTAAGCCTTTGAATTTCTTTTACGAGATTCTACAAGCACATAGATCTATCTGACAATTACTATTGGAAATTGCTTCAATGATCTGAGAAAAGCATTTTACCTTCAAAAAAATGCATTTGCATGTTAATTCAATTTGTACTAAAATGATTTAATAAAGATGAGAAGAGATTTTCTATATCAACTGCAATGGTCAGGTTTTGATCAAAATTCTCTTGTCTGGTTGTTCTCTGACCAATTATAACTCCAGGACTATCACTGTGTGTCCATGTGTCAAATGGGTTTGGTGTCAATAGAACTCACACCAAGTTTTAGTAGATTTTCAAGAAATTATCAGTGGTTTTCTACCATTTACGATTGTTTTTGGGCATTTTAACCACGATCAAATTTGGTTGATTTTAATTTTGAAACATCCTGGCTCTCAGGTCACCTAAAAATCCAAAAAATGCCAAGATTGGAAAAATACCGATATTTTTATGTATAAATTTACTGACATTGTTTAAAAGTTAATTATTAAGACTTTGAGTATGAAAAACTGATATACATGCAGATGCTTTTTTAATGAATTCTATCTTTTCTTGTGTTATCATGCAGCTATAAAGAAACCAATGTCATACTGCTTCTTGTCAGAAAAGTCCTGCTTAAGCTGAAAACCTTTACTATAATAAGTGCCATGTATGTCTAAAGCTACTGTTCCAGGTTGAGAAAAAGATTGCATCACAGAGGATTTGATCTTGCAACAACATTCCGCTCTGCCAATGCGATTCTGCCGATTAATTAAACCAGAGGGTAAGTTCATATTTGATTTAACAAATAAGTAAAAACTCTTACTGGGAACAGTTTCCAGGTTTTCTTAAGTGTCTTGCAAAGCATCAAATCTGTAAAGGGTGTTGATCACTCTCGGGAGAGAGGAAGAGTTTGTTGTCATCAAGTTGGTTCACAGGAAACAGGAAACAAGTCCATCACGTAGAGACATTTAGACTCCATGTATTCAGATGTTCCTCAAAATAGCATGATCGTAGTCTCCCACTTAAATTTGGTTCCTGAAATATTTCCTCTGTTCATAAATTGAGTGACTTACAAATATCAGCAGTTGACCCTAAACTAGTTAATATTTAGGTTTTTTATAACAACTTTTCCAACTTTTTCAAGTCATAAAAAATGTTAGTTTATTAGTGAGAATACAGAAACCTCTCTATACTCCACTCTGTAATATGCAGCCTCACCAGGGCTTTAATCTTTTATAAACTCGCTAACAGTAAGACTTGTGATGTCCGGGACTTATTTCATTTTTAATCAAGGAGTCAGCAGGTGTTTAAAATGCTGGTTTATGGGAACCAAGCAGAGTTCAATGGAAACAGTTCTAAAGCCAAATTATTTAGCAACTTGGCAGAAAGCACACACCATATGTGGGTGAAGTTTAGATTTTTGGTTTCAGATTCAGAAGTTTGGTTAAAATAGCAAACAATCTGGAAACAAATAACATTAGTTCAGACTGACCGACATGCGGACATTTACAAACGTACACACAGACATGTAGACACACACTCGGGCAGACGCAAGCACACACGCTAAGCATTTACACACATATGCAAGTATGCACACACATTTCACACACAGGCACACGCACACGCGCACACACACGCACACTCGCACACACACACGTCCCACACACTAAAAATAGACATGCACACATGTCTATGCCAAAATTTGGGTTTTTTTCTAATCAAGTTGTTTTTGTTCTATAATTTGATGAATTAGCTGTTTTTTAATCTCAGACAAGTAATGGGCTGTGAAGTCAAAAGTAAATAATGTTATTATTTACTTTTGACTTTATTCATTATGTTATTTTAATTAAATAGAGTAATTAGGTTACACAAGCAGCAAAAGTCACACAGGCAGCACATCTAGATAAAAAACAATACCGGTCTTATCTTGAATAAATTCTCAGTTATAATGTGAAAAAAATTTATAAAAAAGTTAAAAAAAGTTCTCTAGACAGCTATCAATGCCTTTCAACTATAACACTAGCCTTGAGCATAAGTTTAGACCCAATAAAGATCAATTGCTTCAGTATGAACTTATTACTGTTAAGAAATACTAGTTAGTGCATAAATACATGTTATAAGTGTAATAAGTGCATAGATAGTCTAAACCTTGTAAGTAAAACCTATCTACATTTTTGTCTGGTGCAGCCTTAGCTAGCAGCGATAGTTGCTAAAATATATAAAACATGGAAACGCAGTAAGCTCTTTCAGCTACATTTCAAAAACAAATTGATTCATATCAGAAAAAGATCTCCTTTCCACCGGTCCACTGCTCTAATTACGCATCAAATCGCTTACTGTCAGCTACCGAGATGTTGTTTTGCCAATACCATATTTTTTGTGACAAGTATTTGATTGGAGAAAATGCTCCTGCAAGTGAAGCTAACTTCTCTGAAAAAAGAGAATTATCTGAATTATTAACCAAACTTCAAGGAAATCTTGTCAGTTGTAATTTAGGCTGTATTATTCAATCTCAGTTTTTGTACAAAGTGAAACTCATGCAAGTTATTTGAGGCATTTTTGAGTCCAATTCAAAAGTTTTTGAAACTCTCACCCCCGTTATCTTCTGCACAGGATAATCTTATGCAGATGCGTTTATTGTGTTATATAAACATGGGACTGTTTGTGGTATTTTGTGCAGTGTAATAAGGTATAAAATATTTAACACACTGCTGTACATTTTTATTTCCCAGAATGTGAGCGAAGCATATTGTGCCAAAAGCTGGGTTTCCGGATCTCACGATCTACCCTAATTGATTTAGGTCAAAATTGCCCTATTATTACTTCCCGAAGGCCTATTTAAGAAGTTTTCGTCAACGATCAATTCCCTTACTACAAGAGCCAATAAAACAACATGTTTCAGGTCTTGAACAAATAACCTGTCATTTTATTGTTTAGAGTGTTAAACACTAAACTACTGGATTTACGATTAATTTAACGCAATTCCTAGACTAGCTGTCACTATGAAAAGGGTATTTATAAAAACATCACTCCGAGACGTTTTCACTTGTTGTAAATTTTTAAAACAAAATGATATAGCTAGGCTTGAAAATTTTGCTTTTACAGTTAGTACCCAATTACAATAACTTAAATCAATTATAATAAAAATACTAATTTATGTGTTTAAATATCCTGTTTATAAAACAATGTATTGGGGTTAAAAAACCAAACTGTATTAAGCTGCTTATGAAGTTGTCTTACCTTTCCTAAACATAATTGCCAATGTACCCTTCGCGGTCTTCTCATCTGTACAGAGCTACAAAACAGTAGTAATGCATTAGTATAATTATTAGTGCCATAATTAGTACAATGTAAATGTAATCCACAAACACCAAAATGTCAATGCAGAACTTCACAATTGTAGAATTGTTTGCAGCAACACAACCAATCATGTGATAGTAAAAACACAACCTAAGAGCATACTTTGGCTGCTGCTTTTCTTATAAAATTTATATAGTATAGGTTGAAAGTTTGTTTTTTAAATAACAACATTTCAATTTTTCTCTATAGTTTCAACTTAAAAACTTTCCTGTTTCAAAATCTGTTGGTGCCAGTAAACAATGAAAAATAACATTATTAATTACTTAGAATTTTTTTCTCAATTACTCTACATAAACATCAAAATAGTCTTAAAGGTAGTTTTCAAGCTGCATCACTAATGTAACATTCACAGACTTGTTTAAACTTACAACTTCCAGAAGAACCTTGTTATCATAGCCTGGGGTAAAACTTCCTTGTTTCATCTTAGAGAAGCTGGTAGCTTCAGCAATCTCTTGAACTTGTTCTGAAGATCTGTTGGTGCCCATAAACTCATTAAGCCTTTGAACTTTGCTTACGAGATTCTATACAAGCACATAGATCTATTTGACAACTACTATTGGAAATTGCTTCGATGATCTGAGAAAAGTATTTTACCTTCAAAAAAATGCATTTGCATGTTAATTCAAACTTTACCAAAGTGATTTATTAGAGATGAGAAGAGATTTTCTACATCAACTGCAATGGTCAGGTTTTGATCAAAATTATTTTGTTTGGTTGTCCTCTGACCACTCAAAACTCAAAAACAAACACTGTGTTTCCATGTGTCAAATGGGTTTGGTGTCACCCATGGCAGACTAATTTGCACCTTATTATTTCAATGAACCAGAGTTGTACTATATAATATTTTCAGCAGTTCACAGAGCATTCTTAAAAACGAAACTTGTTAAAGTAGACTCGCTTTCGAGTCAAGGTCAGTTTTCAATGCATGCAGTCAACAAGTTGCACTAAGCCAAGATGTCTGATTGTAATTGAACCTAAGGCTGCTTTTTGAAACTCTCCTGGGGATAGCGTAGCTTTGTGTTATCGATTTAGGTCAATCAGGAGTTAGCGCTTCTACATATTCATGGTCAGGATGTTAACACTAATTTCGAAAGGCAAAATATTATTAAATGCATTCAAATTTTACCACTTCTATGATTTGGAACGAAAGCAACTCTGAATTCATTGGAAGCATGGAAACACATTATGTGAGTTTTGGCTTTCCAGGTCATGCACCGAACAGGAATAAAACATGCCAAACAGCAGAGTCACTTATAGTTTCCAAGTTCGATGCTAATTCTAAGTTACAACTTCATCATAAAAATTTGCAAAATAATAGCGCATTGGGGTTATCTTATCTTTTTCCAAAGAGTTAGCATTGCCTTCAAGTAGCACCAGCACAAAGTTAGCCACAATCAGATCTACGCAAATACAAATCAACACTCGCTAGCAGATCAAACTTACCGCAATCACTGTTTTCAAAACGAATAACACCTTGGAGTTATGTTCTATTGTTACGTAGTGTTATCACTGCCTACTAGTAGTACCTTCACATAGTTAGTCTCCAGAAAATTGAAGCAAATACAATTATACACTCTCTTGCAGATCAAACTTATCAATACCACTTGTGAAGTTTTCCAAAAGAAACAGCCCATCAGAGTTATCTTACCTTCTTCCATAGAGTTAGCATTGCTCACTAGTGGCACTAGCACAAAATAAGTTTCTATCAGCCAAAATGTGAATACAATGAGACACTCTTTAGCGGATCATGCTTACCATAATGAGGTCTTCATAATAAACGAGGTGAATGTGTGGCTGGCCCATTATCCCCCACAATGGCACATCGTCATCATTTGTTACATGTTTCCAACACTAAATGCAGATAAACCTTTTTATATATTTGCTCAGTGTCATTTTTGTCATCTTTTCAACTCGCTGTACAATCATGTCCCACTACAGACCAAACAAAACATGCAGTATAACATTTCAGTTTCTTGTCAAAACTGAACTCATTAATACGCAGTTAGACTCAGTAGACTCTAATTCACAGGAATTACCTTGAAATTATTTTGGGTTTTTATTTTGTTTGATATGAATAAGAAAACTTGTAAGTTCTAATAGCAACTATCTAGCATACGTGGAGATTTCAGTTAGACCAACCTGCCTAATTTAATTGCACTACAAAGATTTTTTTCAAAGTTATGAAATTAAGTTTAAAATACCGAGTGAGGTGATTTTAGTTTAAGCTTTTACATTTACAACCAAATTATTGGACACTTACACTGAAATGATGTAATTCTCTATTCCTTTCATTTATGATTAAAATTCAAAGGAAAAACTAAAACATCTTCTCATGATAAATATATATGAAGACTACAATGGAAAAACCAGTGATGTCACACTTTTTGCAGTTTCGAGAAAATCAATTTTTAAGATCTGAGACTGGATCACGCAATCAAAATAGGGCTTATGACAAATATATGTAGGTTTATTGACAGATACATAGTTTGGTGCTTACAAAATAACATTTTTAACTCAGAATATTGTTTTTTTTGTAATTCAGTAGTCAAAACTTAGTCGTTTTTTCTATATTACGGCTTGGACATCTCTTGTTTATTCATTTGAGCATGAAATCTAACTACAGTTTTTCATAGGATAACACTGGTTTTTCCAAATTTTTAATTTACCATACAATTCTACAGTGACAAAACTACAGGTAGGTAGCAATAACTCCAAAAAAAACAAAATGTGACATCACTGGTTTTTCCATTGTGGTCTTCATATAACTCCTAGCTTAGTTAGGTAACTGAAAACTTAGTAGCTGCCTTGTTCATGAGAAAGCAATTCTACAAAACATCCAAAATCTGAAGAGAACTCGCAATAGTAAATTATTTAAAATTGCTGGTGTCTAACAGTTATTTGTACAAATTCTTTAAAAAAATATTTTTTTTGTTAAGGATAAGTCATCTGCATTGTATAAAACAAACTTTTTATGCACCCAACTTCATAATAATTTATTTTGGCAACTTTCAAGAAAATATAGGAATTGATGCATGGAAAGACAACTAATCTAGGTAAAGACTATTTTAAATCTCACCATCTGAGACTCCATGTGGAAATATGAGAGGCAAACATAATTTGAATTTCTCAGAACTAAAATAAGGAATGTTAGAGTAGAGAGAATGTAGTCGTGGTAAGTCCATAGAGCAAAACATAGAGCTAAACCGACAAATTTGACAATGGCTGCGGTGATAAGATGATTGCTATAAATTCAGTTGGTCTAGCAATAAACAAAGATATACATAATAATTCAAACCTGCCGACAGATATAATTCTTTGTAACTGTTTCACCAGATAATAAAAATTCAAGATGAATTTATTTTTTCAGATCCTATTAGAGTTATTAGTATGACAGTTTAAAGTAAAAAACAAAAGTTTGCGCAGATTGAGTGATTTTTTAGAACTCAAAAGCTGTGCTAATAAAGCAAAGATAATAAGACTGTGCACAAATATTCCATAGAGTTTAGGTGGTTAATTGGTATTGGTGCTAGAATGTTGTGCTACTGAGTCATGAGTTCAAGTTTTATGGGAATGAATGTTTTACATCAAAGGGTAGCTTCTGGCAGACAGAATGACATACACGCTCTTATTACAGAAAAGACTCATACCCTGACAGACTCCAAAACCATTTGAAATCATATGGCATCTCAATAAAGTACAGAGAATAACTATATGCTCAATGGTTACTATAATAATAGCTTTGTCCATCGGTCCAAAGCTAGAGTTGAATGTGAATAAGATTGCATTGTGCAGGATTTGAACTCTCAGCCATCAGCTTTGTATACAGATATGCTAACCACTTCACAAACTGCTTCAATCTCTAACAAAAACCACTGATCAGATGTTGGAGCCTCGCTAGTGCAAGAGATTAGGAAAAACATAGCATTAACATTGATTCAAACCCGCAACTGTCTGCATAGAGAACTGACATTAACAAAAGAGCCAATCGATGATTCGCTGGCACTCCAGAATGTTTATACATTTAGTTGTTACACCTGCTGATCACTCGCTGCGCACAATACTTCAAGGATACTAAGAAAATTTTCCAAGTATAATGGTGGGAGAATCATTGGGGCAGGTGGGAGTATGAAAGGTGGGGGAGTATGACAGGCAGATATGCCAAATGTTGCCGGTTTGATTCTTGAACAAAGCAATTTGCTGCGCAACTTCAAAACATGGCTTCAAAGGATGGCCATGGCTCATGTTATAGTACATATTCGTAGCTTAAAAGTTCATAATGCTATCACGATTATTATAGAAAATTATAGTACCCATGCAGTCCAGTGTGCCATGAGAGATTGTCAGGTGTGTTGATAAAGCCCAAAGATTAAGCATGTCAAAAGTATTCTAAAATTTGAAAAGGTCAATGTTTAGTCAAGGTGGTTGTGTAAAGTAAGTTTTGGAAGCTTAATTCTTGTGTGGGGCATTTTTCGTAATATCTTTTTGTGGCTTCACACAAACAGACGAATGCAGCTTTTGTTATAGTAAAAACCAGATAAAGAATGTCATATGGTGATGCTAAACACCTGAGCTGGTTAATTAAAGTAACAAGACTGGTACTTGAAGATCAACTTGCATAAAATTAGTAAATTTTATCAAAAATATCGGTAGTTGTCTCCCATTTATGATTGTTTTTGAGCATTTTTACCACAATCAAGTTTGGTTGATTTTAATATTGAAACATCTTAGCTGTCAGAGCATCTCAAACATCAAAAATAATTGCATATAATAAAATAACTCCAATATTTTTCAGATAAAGTTTACTAATAACATTTACTGAAACCGTGTAAAAGTTCATTGTTAAAACATTCTGCACCGGAAACTGATTTACATGTAGATGTTTTTTTGAATAAAGCCTAGCTTTTCTTATGCTTCATGCAGCTATAAAGAAACCGAATGACATTCTGCTTCTTGTCAGAAAAGCCATACCTAAGCTGAGAACCTTTACTATAATAAGCGTTGTGTTCTTCCGACAAAAAGATTGCATCACATAATATTTCATCCTGCAACATCCAGCTCTGCCAGGTAGCTACCACCAGTTCATTGAATTTAGGTGTAAATTAATCTTCGGCTAAACTAGTGTATATATCCTTCAGAAAGTGGGTTCTTGAAAAATGTTTTTAATTTGTAAGTTGACAGAACTTTATAAACATAACAATTTCTAACTAAAATAGTTAATATTTAGATTTTTGATGACAACTCTTAAATTGGTTTTCATACTTGAAAAAGGCGATTTAATCGTGAGTTTAAACCCCTCTGTATTCCACTATGTAATATGAAGCCTTAATTGAGCTAAAAGTTTTTTTTAAAAACTTGCTAGCCGTAAGCCTGGCAATTCTCGGGACTTATTTCATTCTCCATCAGATAGCATAAAGATAGGTGTTCTAGACAGGGTTTTGAAACCAAACATTTTGACCCATTTGGCAAAAAGCGCAAAACACATAACTATGAAATTTGGAAAATCCTGACACACGCAGACAGATAAAAAGCACAGATCATTTGATGGCCAAGTTTAAATAAAATTACTTAAAAACTTGAAAACATAACCATCACACACACACACTTGTGCACACACGCCCCCACATGCGCACACACGTGCACACACGCACACACGCACACACGCACACACACACGCACGCACGCACACACTCACACACACACACACACATGCACACATGCACACTCACATACACACCAACGCACCCACGCACATACAAGTGCACATATGCATTGGTGCATGCGCGCCTGCCCACAGAAAAACACGCACACACACGCAAACACGAAGGACGAAGAAGGTTTTATTAAAATAGATTATTGTTCTGTAGCGAGGAAAGGTGGAATAAATTGAATGATGAAATAAAATATACTCTGGATAAATTGAAAAAATTAACTTCAAAAGGAAGGAGTTCGTTTAAGCACAGTAAAATTTTGTACCATATACAGGTATTTTTCCTTATGTAAAGAAAAAAGATACTGCAATGATATTTCGAACTACTAACTTACAATTTTTTACCTATACCATTTTCAGGTTGCTTGTCAACAGAAAGTCTTTCAAACTTAAGTTTATAGTTTTCAGCAGCGCATAAATGTCATCAAACGCATCAGCATCAACAATCATAGCTGAGATCTTTACAGAACCATCTTCACGGGTGACTTACTTTTGGTTGCCTTCCTACCTCTAGAATGTGCTGATACTTCCAATTATTTTGAAACATCCCTAAATGTCATAATCGAGTTGAAGTTATGTCTAAGCTATTAAATTTTAATTTGAAATCGTATAAACATTTAACTTTGAATAAATTCACAAAAAAAGTTTTCCTAAGAGTTCTGAGGACCAAGTTAGAAATTAAAATTGCTGCATTAGCTTGCCTAGTAACAATGATCACTAAACAACGCAATCTGCGGCCCAACGTCAAAAGCGTAACTTTGAACAGGAGAAAAGACTGACATGGCTATTATTATAAAAAAGACCAATATCCTGGCAGTCCAGTGTGCCATGACAAATTGTCAGGTGTTTCAATAAAGCCAAAGATTAAGCATGTCATAAGTATTCCATGATATGAAAGGCAATGTTTAGCTTAGGTGATTGTGAGTGAACTAATGTTATAAGTTAAAACCTTGTATGGTGCAGTATTTTTCACACTCTCTTTCCAAGACGTCACACAGACAGACGGATGCAGCTCTTTTCAATGTAAAAGCAAACAAAGATGCATCATATGGTGATGCTAAACTTCGTAAAATATAGCTGAGCTGGTTACTTTAAGTGTGAAAACTAGTACTTAAAGGTAAACTCACACAAAAAGTTAGTAAACTTTATTGCAAACCTTTGGCATTTATCTATCATTCGATATGTTTTTGATGATTGAAATTATTTGAAAGCTAGAAAGTTTCTAGGTTAAAATTGAAAAAACTCGATCACAGTTATAAGGCTAAAAAATGTGCGGAATGACGCCACCACTAGCTATCATTGCTATAGTTGATATCATCTACTGTGTGCATGTTGGTTCTTTCACTTCATCTAAGCGTTTTTTTCGCAAACATTTTAATTTTAAACATCGTGGTTGTCAGATCACTTTAAACACCACAACCAACTTAAAGTTGTGTAAAGTTTCATCGCTAAAACATTCAGCACCACAAACTCATACTGATGTAAGTGTGGACGCTTGTAGAACATAGCCTATATTGTCCTTTGATATCATTCAGCTATATAGAAAACAATGCCATGCTGCTTCTTGTCACAAAAGCTGTACTTGAGCTAAGAACCTGTACCATAACAAGTGCTGGTTCGTCCGAAGCTACTTTTCAAAGTGGAAAAATATTGCATCAAAGCTGATTTGACCCTGCATTATTCAGCTCGGCCAGTGCGCAACTACTAAGTAACTAAACTTAAAGGTTGACTTGCAACAAAATTCACATTACAGTTAGTTGGTATCAAAAGATACGCCTTGTATTACTCTGTTGTGTGGTAGGTGCAAAATACGTGGAAATGTGATTACAAGCTTTTAAAAGACCAAAAAATAAAAAGCCGCCGTAGATTGGAATCTATTTATTTCTCTGAAGTAGTCATGACAGTTTGGTTATTGTCTTGTCTCGTGATGCTCTGATGTGAATTGAAAGGCTAATAAAAAGTTCAATATAAAAATTATCGTAGCACTAGTTTATGACAAACACTTTGGGTTTTACCAAATACCCGTATCAAATATAAATACTCGGCTCGCTACTTTACCATTCTGCTTTTGCTTGGTCTAATCATCTAGTCGTAATCTGATAATAAGAACCCATTCTTCCTGAATAATTTCTGCAGTATTTTCTGACGATCACCAACAGGCTCGTCATGTTTATCAGACGATGATATGTACTCCTACAAGCTAAGATTAAAAAATTAAACGAATTTTAATGATGGCTTATGGGATATCAGTTCTCAAAGTGACAGCATTACAATGACAATAAAATAAACACATAAGAACAATAGACATGGTTTTATTGAATGCGTGAAGTATATTCGTAAAAATCTTTCGACAAATGAGGTTGCTTGAAAGTGTAAACAGAAGCAGTCTTGTACAACTGCGTCTAATTTGAGCCGTTTTGGAAAGAGAATCCAAACTACGGCGGTCTCGTGTGGCTGCGATTAACTGTTGGTTTTTTTTAGCTTTTACAAGATTTTAGTCACATTTTCACATTTTTTGCACCTACGGCACAGCAAATTAAAACATAGTGATTCTTTTGATACCAAATAACTGGGATGTGAATTTTGTTGCAAGTTAACTTTAAAGTGTAAGTTCATCTTTGAGTAATCAAAAAAGTATTAGGCCCTTACTGAGAAAATATTTCCGATTTTGGTAACTCACTGACAGCACCTCAAATCTGTAATGGGTGTTAAGCACTCTTGGAGAGAGGAAGAGTTAGTTATCTTTGAGTTTGTTTACACAAAACAAGTCCACCATGCACAGAGCTCTAAACTCCTTCAGTTTTTTATGAGGTAGATGTACCACATAGTAGAATGGTCAATAGCTCCTAATTGAAGGTGGTTCCTAAAATATTTCCTTAATCCATAAGTTGATATCCCTTTCTAAATATCACCATCTATTACTGAAATAGTTAATAGTTAGTTTTTCTTGTGGCAACTTTTAAAATGGTTTCTATCATTAACAGAAGTTAATTCACTTGGTAATTTTTAACCCCTCTGCATTCTACTCTGTAACATGTAGCCTCATTTGGTACCTGATTTTTTCCAACTCGCTAGCAAGTAAGTCTGGCGATGTCCAGGGCTTCTTTAATTTTCAATTGGTAGCATGAAGGTGGGTGTTTAAGATGTACATGAACCAGATGACGTTTTAAAAAAATATTTTTTAGCAATTTGGCGGAAGACATGGAGAACATCAGTGAGACTTTTGGATGAAATTGGGCATAAGTAAGGAAACTCATAGCATTCATGCATACCAACAGACAGACACAGACTCATACACACTCATGCAAGGATGAACTCACACACTTTCAAGTGCATGTGGGCATACACATATGCATACACACAAACACACACAAACACGCACACATGCATGCACGCATGCACACGCACACACTCATGCACACACAGTCACACACACGCATACCCACATAAACATTTGTACACACGCACACACACAACAAGCACACATTCATACACACATTCAGATGTATACATATTCATATTATGTGTACATATTCATGCACACAGACAAACAAACACACGCACACTAATACACATATTCACATGTACATGCTTGCATGCGTATATATATTTATACAATGTATATATATGTATATATATACATACATTATATATATATATATATATATATATAATGTATGTATATATATACATATATATACATTGTATAAATATATATACGCATGCAAGCATGTACATGTGAATATGTGCATGCAAGCATGTACATATATATATATGTATATCTACTATATAAACGACAATCGTTGTGTATCTGTCTGTCCGTTTTATAGAGTACAAGCACAAGTAACAAGCACACATTCATACACACATTCAGATGTATACATATTCATATTATGTGTACATATTCATGCACACAGACAAACAAACACACGCACACTAATACACATATTCACATGTACATGCTTGCATGCGTATATATATTTATACAATGTATATATATGTATATATATACATACATTATATATATATATATATATATATATATATAATGTATGTATATATATACATATATATACATTGTATAAATATATATACGCATGCAAGCATGTACATGTGAATATGTGCATGCAAGCATGTACATATATATATATGTATATCTACTATATAAACGACAATCGTTGTGTATCTGTCTGTCCGTTTTATAGAGTACCGTAATTTTCGGACTATTAGCCGCTACTTTTATATAAGGGCGTGTCGATTCTGTGGTTTTTTTCACCGCTAGGGCGCATTAACGAGAATCTCCGGTTAGTACACGCCTCTATTATAATACGTAACCTACTATTCATCGTAGAGATGGACGATAAATACTGTGATGCTAATAGTATGAGTTGTCTTCTCGATATATTGAGTCTCCGATAACTCGCAAATATGAGCAGTATAAATAAATTATATGGCGGTCTTTTTTTTTCGATTCGATCGTACGAAGCAAACTTAATTAATATGAGTAAGTAGTAAAATTAAATTAGTAGTAAATCTTAATAGTGAATTAAATAAAATTTACTACTCTTTAAATAAATTAATGAGTAGCAGATTACATCTAATTAATATTTACTGCCAACGTGTACCGGGAAGGTCATGTGAACATTTGTTTCTTGCAACCACTAGAAAAACGCTGTTCTCTATCTGTTTGATTGAGTGTCCGCCTTATAGAGCGGTCTTTCCTTTTATCGTCGTACGAATTTCGGTCGTACGAAGCAAACTGGATTAATATGTGTAGTAACAGTAAATAAATTATAGAGCGGTCTTTCTTTTTCCATTCGGTCGAACGAAGCCAACCGAACTAATATGAATACTAAATATCGTAATTTCGTAATATGGACTATTAGCCACTACTTTTCTCTGACGATTTGAGCCAAGCGGCTTATATAAAGGTGTGGCGATTCTGTTGTTTTTCTTTCACCGCTCAGGCGCATTAACCGAAATCCCCGGTTAGCACGCTTTTTAAACAGCAAATTTTCTGCTGTGTTAAAAAGCGCCTTCCTGAGTTCTGCGACCTATACAAAGGTGTCTATACAGCTATACAAATGTACTATTTATTAAATAAAATAAATTAACGAGTAGTTATTTACATGCAATTAATATTTACTGCCAACGTGTACCGAGAAGGTCACGTAAACGTTTGTGTCTTGGAGCCACTAGAAAAACGCATTTCTCACCTACTAAATTTCCACATCAAAAAGGTAAGTGTTTCTTATACAAAGTTGTATTGTATATGAATTGCCACATCTCCACTACTTAATAACGTTAGATTTGCCGCTGTTCGTCATAGTGGGTCATGTTCATTTCCTTCAGCAGCCGAGTTACTAATTTTTTTCCAGCTACGAGTAGGCCTACTGTAACTTACTATTACAGAACTTTCACGAGTACTCCGAGGGTTGCGATACGCTATTGTGAAAAGAAAGAGAGCAGCTGCTATTGACTTACTGTCACCCTGCATCAGTCATGACCAGCTATACGTCGCCTGCTCAAAAGTAGGCACACGCCGAAAACTGTTTCTTCATACGCCCGACAGAAAAACCAAAAATGTTGTCTATCCGCAAGTGTTGCGTTGAACTAAGGGAGAGAGGGAGAAAAAGGGAGAGAGAGTGAGAGGGGGGAGAAAGGGAGAGAGAGGGAGAGAGGGGAGAGAGGGGGAGAGGGGGAGGGAGAGAAGGGGAGAGAGAGGGAGAGAGCGAGGAGGAGAGGGGGAGAGAGAGGGAGAGAAAGAGGGAGAGAAAGAGAGAGGGGGAGAGGGAGAGAGAGAGGGAGAGGGGGAAGAGGGAGGGAGAGAGAGAGGGGAGAGAGGGAGAGGGGAAAGAGAGAGGGAAGAGACGGAGAGAGTGAAAAGAGGGAGAGAAGGAGAGGTGGAGAGAGGGAGATGTAACTGCATATTTGGAGTTGTTTTACAGTATAAAAGCCAACTCTCAATACACCTTCTGCTGCCCGTGAATCTGTTACTGTAGGCGGGTAATGCAGCTAGTATATATATATATATATATATATATATATATATATATATATATATATATATATATATATATATATATATATATATATATATATATATATATATATATATAAAGTTATTAAAATGATTAAAGCATTTTACTACTAAATAGTTTTGTGCACAGTAAGTGGACTTTTCAGGTAAAATGACTAAAGGTTGGTAAAATGTATAATAGGCAAGCTAAGCATTTATGGGTTCTTAAAAAAAGCGAGGGTACTTTTATGAGTTTATGATCTGATAGGTCGGTACACAATATATTGAAAACAAAAGTTCTAAGGTGCCCTGTTGAGTTTTAGATGGTATGGCTATTAAGGATTTTACAAGTTAGGCTTATGAGGCTGGCACTAGCATCACATTCAAAAATATATTCAAAAATGTGGATAAACCAACTGGACCTATGAGAAATCAATATTAATGTAAATGCAATCATGGTAATATTAGTATCATATTAGAGAGGATTGCTGACTGATTGCTTTTCTGATTAGTTTATTAACCTCCAACAAATGATTTTTGAGTTATGACCAAAATAACGACCACAAGGTGTAATGACCATTTCTATGAAATGAATTCACTCACAAAAAAAGAAACTCTAAAAAGATACTTTCTTAGCTACCTTGGCTCAAGCATAATGGAGAAAATCACTGTTTTTATGTTGCTGATTTGGAGTTGTGCGCACATTGAGCTAACTTATTATTCGATGGACATTGAATGGTGTTTTAATATACATTTGCATGAATCGGATTAACAATAATGCATCGTTGAAAAACATGAGATAGCTACAATAACTGTGCTGCTAATTATTGAACCCTAGGTCAATAACTAGCAGCACAATCTCATCAGACTTAGCAGCATTCAGAACATTAGCACATTTAGAACTGCTCCAATCAGAATAATGTCTGAAGAGTGAAAAGGTTTACAATAGAATAGCGTGTAGGGCATCGTCTTGTGAATCATTTCGAAGTACTAATTCCATCATTTGCAAATATGACACTCGATAAAGATTTTCGAGTAACAAAACTGGATTAATTTCCAGCATTTTGTCAGGTCCACTTTTCGGATGATTTACGAATTGGCGGATTATAAAAACATAAGGATTGAACTCACATCAAGATAGGATTATGGCAACCAAAAGCAACTGATTTCCCAGTCGTCGCATACAAACATCCGACACACTAAATACTAAGTGAATGCACACAAGTACATGCGATAACAATCCTCAGACTGAGTGAGTTAGTACCAAGTATGTTATGTAACAATAGTAAAGCATGTCCAAACCCTCTAAAGGATATGATCTGACACCAATCAAGTCATTTGCTGTCATATGCGCTGCTTCTTTACACGCACTAGTAAAATCATGTTAACATCATTTCTTTAGTAATCATTTTAGTTTAATAATGTTACAGATGAGTACAAGCTAACCATTATTCTCATAACACCCTCCATCAACTACTGACTAACCTGTCCATATGATGTTAGTATCCTATCTCTCTGTCATTCTCATGGTTTGTAGATATTTTTGATTGTACATTAACTTGTTTGAACTCCACATAGGCTGTCAACATTGAAAGAGGCAACTTCAGCAGACAAGAAGAGCACATCTGCAAATATGAAATAGAAAAACTACAAATATTATTTTAACACGTTGTAATTATAGATTTACTAGTGACATGAACAGAAGATATTATGAACAGGCTAATAATATCTGATAGAAATTAGTCATCCTAGTCTATTTATAGCCAATTGGCGAACAGCCAGGACAGGTTAAAAACTACGATCATTACACAAATTGGGCAGAATGCTTGCTTATGGATTCCTAGAGCAGAAACATCAGAAATCACATCAGAACTATCACGATTGTTTAAAAGAAGGATTAACAGTGTAGGCCTCACAGACTAAGAACAAATTATTAGTTTTAGCCTTAGTTGAGTTGATGCATGATGATACACACTATATGAGTTGGGTAAGGTCTGGTGACATTCGTACACGAGTTATATGACATGCATAAGCAAAAGCCATGAACCAGGATCCAAGGTCATTGATAGAGCAACAATCATCACATAGTCATCAACAGTCTGTAACATATTATTGAGAGCAGTGTTAGAAGATAGCTATGGTTGAAGGTAAGACTAAACGGATGTTTATTGCACACCCTATTCAATGATATAGGACTTTTTCAACATGTTCTCAAGTGTACCTCGTAAAGTACCAGTAGGGAATCAAACAAGGGCCCAACTCACAACCAGTATTATGACTAAGACTGAAAGGTACGGGATGAGTCCAAATGCTACATTTTCAATGCATGAATTATAGTTTCTGAATTTACTAGTACTAACTTTTCGATGTACTAAAATTGATGCTGTGGTAAATTCATTAGTTTGTTCCACAGTTGTGTACATGACTGTAGGTATCTACTTACAACTTACAGATTTGAAAATGTTAAGTTTTTAACAGGGTTATGATATATTAATAATATTGAGACCAATTGACTTGAGTTATTAGTTGTGAGCGAGCATAACAATGACCTCTAGTACTCTAGCCATAACAATGACATCTAGTGCTCTAAACATGGCAATAACTTATAGTGTTCTACCCATCACCATGATATTCAGTGTTCCATTCATAACAAATACCTATAGTGCTCCACCAACAACAATGACCTCTAGAACTCTACTCATAACAATGACCTCCACTGCTCCACCCATAACAATTACAGCTAGTGATCTAGCCATTACCATGATTGTTAGTATCCAATCCATACAAAGTATTAATACTCAACATCATTTTGTAGTTAAAAAAGTCTTTGGTTTTAAAGTTATAAAAATTTGGCAATAATATACAACAGCAGAAATAAATAAGAAACGTGTGAGAGATAAAAAATTCACTACATTCTATTCACCTTCTACCTTGATCAACATCCTCGATCGCTTGCATGCAAATGGAAAGTGACTAAACCTGAAGTTCAGTTGAAGTGAATAGTGAGCTTCTGGGTACTAATTTCATATATTATTATCTATTATTTTTTCTTATTGGTACATGTACATCATATATACTATTCCATAATTTAATATAGCACTATAGGTGCACAATAAGTCACTATCACCTTGTAAACAACTAAAACTTCACAGCGTGAATAATTTTGAATAGTCTGCAATTATACCAACATGAAACAGGTAATTGCTGTGACACATGTGCCAGGGTTGAGACATACCTTGATGGAGAGTGACGTCATCGGCTGAAACTTGATACTTCTAAACCGCCTTTTAAGCGATTCTGTGTGGTCTCAGCCAGACACCCAGTATTGGGTGTTACCAGACTGCAATACCAATTGACACACATTGACATGTAGGCACTCGAGTTGACATCTAGCTATATTAGGTAGTGCACGACATAATTCTAGATGAACTACTGCTAGTAGGAACTACCAAACTAGTTGCTACTAGCACATCTTGTCGTGGTATTCATCCACTCTAGGGTATGGATATGTTAGCCAATCATCATGCCAACAGATTCATAACAAGCGAAGATTAGTAAAGTCCCGAAATGTGTTCGAACAAATCTTCATTGGAGTTCTAACATTTTTATAGTACTGGCAGTTGGTTGTTTTCATTGAGTTCTACTGGACAAATCATGAGCTTTAATTACTGCTAATTAGGTTTTCTTTAATTTTACCAATGTATCAATAAATCACCACTCATTTATAACCACAATGTCTTATTACAGAAATGCTACCCTTTGGGAATTTAAGCTAATATTCCAGCTCAATCTGACAGGATTGGTTGCTTTGTATTTCCGAAAGTGTACAGAAGGTTACAGACATCTAGTTTAGCATTTCATTGTTATTTAATAAATGTCAAATGCTTTTTGCCTGGGCACTAAAAACTAAAGCTAGCAACAAATTAATATTCACATTATACATGGTTAACTTACCTATGCCTTGAGTTTTCCTTTGAATTACATGAAGTAAGCTGGTATTTTGTGGCCCTGCCAAGTTGCCTGGATATCGACCAGTCTTTTGAGTTAGTCAGCTATTAGTACTAACTGTCAGTATGAGTATCAGGTTTCATTCTCAGCTATCCACTCTTTCAAATCTGTGAGTTAATGATCAAGAGTAGCATAGGTATCCACTTTATTTGTTACAACTACAAACAAAGGAACACAGGCTTGTAGTAGTCATGAGGCTAATTGACAGGCTAGCTAATTATTTATTCATAACTCATTGAATTATAAGGTATAACTATTATCTATGGCTATTGATTCCTAATACTAGTGCTATCATTATGGCATGGCAATTCTTGTGAACACGACAAGAATTTGACACCAAACATTAAGATTTTACCTCCCCCCTTGACTTATTCGACGGTCATAATTTTCATGACACGAATTCTCGTGAAACTCAACTTCAAAAAACATCACAAACCTAAATTATGTGAGTAGTATATAGAGAGCAGATCTACACATAAAAGTGACGGATCCAGCGGGGGGATAGAAAAAGGGGGTTGTGAATTAAATTGGCTAGGGGTGTAGATTGAATCGTGTGGAGTTGAATGAGATGTTGGGGTTTGGGGGGAAATTGTGGTGTAGAGTAGGGGGTTGAATTCGAGGGGTTACGGATCCGCTCCTGGCGTAATCGGCGGATTATCTGTGGATGAGTCATCGGATTAGCGGGGGATGAGTCATCCGATTGAACGCGGATTATTGCGGGATTAGTCGGGGGAATCGTCGCGGATTAGTCGGGCGAATCGTCGCCGATTATCGGTGGAATAGTGGGGGTGAATATCTGGGACATCGAGGGCTGGATGGTTTTCCGGAGTGGATCTCGTGGATTATCGAGGAGAGCGAGAGATTACCTAGGGGATGAGTGAGGGGGTTAATATCTGGGACACCGAGGGGTTGATTTTCCATTGAATTTCTCGGAAGTGAATTTCGCGAAATTGGATTTCGCGAAATTTCACATCATATATATTATATAGTCAACTTTCGCGAAATTGAATTTCGCGAAAAGTGAATTTCGCGAAATTGGATTTCGCGAAATTTCACATCATATATATTATATAGTCAACTTTCGCGAAATTCAATTTCGCGAAAAGTGAATTTCGCGAAATTGGATTTCGCGAAATTTCACATCATATATATTATATAGTCAACTTTCGCGAAATTCAATTTCGCGAAAATCTGTTTGCTATTTTCGCCTCATTAATTCCTTTGGACACACCCATCATTCTTCAATTCACTATATAAGCATTGCATGATCTGATGGAATATTCTGCCTCATTAACCATCTCTGGATGCCTACTTATATTTGAGAATTTGGGTCGATCGAGCGTTGATACCATAAGGCTTGTATGCTTCAGCTAGAATTCTGTTAGTCGGCTACTCGCGATTAAGTTCGTTGAGTGTCGCTGTTTTCAGGGGCTGTTGTGTGGACAAGCGCCTTGGCATTCGACCTGAATGTTTTCCTAGGTTTACCTATGGAATTCTTCTGTTTGGTTTGGCTTAACCATTCCATACAGTCTCTCGACCAGTAAATAGATGAAGATGATGAACTAGTAAAGAGGCATACATGGATTAATATGTGGATTATTTTGAGGATAACTCCAACTCAGCGTGAGTATATCAATATATAAAACTTATATCAAAAAAGTAAATAACATTCGGTTGTATTTTTTACCAAGTTTATTTCGATATAAAGTTTATATGTATATTCAATTGTAAAATATAGAATGATATTGTAATAATCACTGCTCACTTGTATATTAACATGTGAAGTGAAATTATATAGATGAAGATCGTTCGACCTAGACTGTCATATACTGTTCCGTACTGTTTGACCTAGACTATCAATTAATATTTTATTATTTTATTTTTATTGTAATAGTATAGCCGTAAGTACTTTTTATAATTGTTTTAATCTAGCGATGGCAATTTCTTTACACATTACTCTCGTATTTAACGCATGATATCCTCTCGTATTTAATCTACATTTTATCCACCCGGACTGAAGAGCTCAAGACCGGATATAAGAAAAAAGCGCTTTTTCTTGAGTAACTTTAGATTTTGATCACGAGCTTACACCGGATTATCAACTACGAATCATATTATTACTGCATCACTACGGTTATACGCATATAATATTATTATTATCGTTACTACAATTTTGACTTATAATACAAACATTATCGCTTCTATACAAGACACTGTCTACGCTTGTTGGCTAATTTCTGTGAAGGTTGGGGCAATTTCGCTGAATTTAAACAAATTCCCTTTACATGGACTAGCACAGTCCTAGCTTTGTTTATTGTATCTTCAGTAGCTTTTATCTTACTCACATTTTATTATTATATATACATTTATAATCACTGCTCACTTGTATATTAACATAGACTAGCACATCCCTAGCTTTGTTTATTGTATCTTCAGTAGCTTTTATCTTACTCACATTTTATTATTATATATATTTATAATCACTGCTCCCTTGTATATCATCATGGACTAGTACAATCCTAGCTTTGTTTGTATCTTCAGTAGCTTTTATCTTACTCACATTTTATTATTATATATACATTTATAATCATTGCTCACTTGTATATCAGCATGGCCTAGCACAATCCTAGTTTTGCTTATTGTATCTTTAGTAGATTTTATCTTACTCACATTTTATTATTATATATACATTTATAATCACTGCTCACTTGTATATTAACATGGCCTAGCACAATCCTAACTTTGTTTATTGTATCTTCAGTAGCTTTTATCTTACTCACATTTTATTATATATACATTTATAATCATTGCTCACTTGTACATCAACAGGGTCTAGCACAATCCTAGCTTTGTTTATTGTATCTTCAGTATCTTTTATCTTACTCACGTTTTATTATTATATATTCATCTATATTCGCTGCTCACTTGTATATTAACATAGACTAGCACAATCCTAGCTCTGTTTATTGTATCTTCAGTAACTTTTATCTTACTCACATTTTATTATTATATATACATTTATAATCACTGCTCACTTGTATATTAACATGGACTAGCACAATCCTAGCTTTGTTTATTCTATCTTGAGTAGCTTTTATCTTACTCACATTTTATTATTATATATACATTTATAATCACTGCTCACTTGTACATTAACATGGACTAGCACAACCCTAGCTTTTATCTTACTCACATTTTATTATTATATATACATTTAAAATCATTGCTCACTTGTATATCAACATGGCCTAGCACAATTCTAGTTTTGCTTATTGTATCTTTAGTAGTTTTTATCTTACTCACATTTTAATATTATATATACATTTATAATCACTGCTCACTTGTATATCAACATGGACTAGCACAACCCTAGCTTTTATCTTACTCACATTTTATTATTATATATACATTTATAATCATTGCTCACTTGTATATCAACATGGCCTAGCACAATTCTAGTTTTGCTTATTGTATCTTTAGTAGTTTTTATCTTACTCACATTTTAATATTATATATACATTTATAATCACTGCTCACTTGTATATTAACACGGCCTAGCACAATCCTATCTTTGTTTATTGTATCTTCAGTAGCTTTTTATCTTACTCACAGTTTATTATTATATATTCATTTATATTCGCTGCTCACTTGTATATTAACATAGACTAGCTCAATCCTAGCTCTGTTTATATATGTACAATTATTATAAAGTACTGTAAGAGATCATCAGGAGTGTTAATAAAGTACTGAGAATAAGTATATGTACAATTATTATAAAGTGCTGTAAGAGATCAACAGGTGTGTTAATAAAGTACAGAGAATAAGTATATGTACAATTATTATAAAGTACTGTAAGAGATCATTAGGAGTGTTAATAAAGTACAGAGAATAAGTATATGTACAATTATTATAAAGTGTAGTAAGAGATCATCAGGAGTGTTATTAAAGTACAGATAATAAGTATATGTACAATTATTATAAAGTGCTGTAAGAGTTCATCAATAGTGTTAATAAAGTACAGATATTAAGTATATGTACAATTATTATAAAGTGCTGTAAGAGATCATCAAGAGTGTTAATAAAGTACAGAGAATAAGTATATGTACAATTATTATAAAGTGCTGTAAGAGATCATCAGGTGTGTTAACAAAGTACAGATAATAAGTATATGTACAATTATTATAAAGTGCTGTAAGAGTTCATCAAGAGTGTTAATAAAGTACAGATATTAAGTATATGTACAATTATTATAAAGTGCTGTAAGAGATCATTAGGGGTGTTAATAAAGTACAGAGAATAAGTATATGTATAATTATTATAAAGTGTTGTAAGAGATCATCAGGTGTGTTAATAAAGTACAGAGAATAAGTATATGTACAATTATTATAAAGTGCTGTAAGAGATAATCAAGAGTGTTAATAAAGTACAGAGAATAAGTTTATGTACAATTATTATAAAGTGCTGTAAGAGATCATCAGGAGTGTTAATAAAGTACAGAGAATAAGTATATGTACAATTATTATAAAGTGCTGTAAGAGATCATCAAGAGTGTTAATAAAGTACTGAGAATAAGTATATGTATAATTATTATAAAGTGCTGTAAGAGATCATCAAGAGTGTTAATAAAGTACTGAGAATAAGTATATGTACAATTATTATAAAGTGCTGTAAGAGATAATCAGGTGTGGTAAAAAAGTACAGAGAATAAGTATGTGTACAATTATTATAAAGTGTAGTAAGAGATCATCAAGAGTGTTAATAAAGTACAGATAATAAGTATGTGTACAATTATTCTAAAGTGTTGTAAAAGATCATCAGGAGTGTTAATGAAGTACTGAGAATAAGTATGTGTACAATTATTATAAAGTGCTGTAAGAGAACATCAGGAGTATTAATAAATTACAGAGAATAAGTATATGTACAATTATTATAAAGTGCTGTAAGAGATCATCAAGAGTGTTAATAAAGTACAGAGAATAAGTATATGTACAATTATTATAAAGTGCTGTCGGAGATCATCAGGAGTGTTAATAAAGTACAGAGAATAAGTATATGTACAATTATTATAAAGTGTAGTAAGAGATCATCAGGAGTGTTATTAAAGTACAGATAATAAGTATATGTACAATTATTATAAAGTGCTGTAAGAGATCATCAGGTGTGTTAACAAAGTACAGATAATAAGTATATGTACAATTATTATAAAGTGCTGTAAGAGTTCATCAAGAGTGTTAATAAAGTACAGATATTAAGTATATGTACAATTATTATAAAGTGCTGTAAGAGATCATTAGGGGTGTTAATAAAGTACAGAGAATAAGTATATGTACAATTATTATAAAGTGCTGTAAGAGATCATCAGGTGTGTTAATAAAGTACAGAGAATAAGTATATGTACAATTATTATAAAGTGCTGTAAGAGATCATCAAGAGTGTTAATAAAGTACAGAGAATAAGTATATGTACAATTATTATAAAGTGCTGTAAGAGATCATCAGGAGTGTTAATAAAGTACAGAGAATAATTATATGTACAATTATTATAAAGTGCTGTAAGAGATCATCAAGAGTGTTAATAAAGTACAGACAATAAGTATATGTACAATTATTATAAAGTGCTGTAAGAGATCATCAGGTGTGTTAACAAAGTACAGATAATAAGTATATGTACAATTATTATAAAGTGCTGTAAGAGTTCATCAAGAGTGTTAATAAAGTACAGATATTAAGTATATGTACAATTATTATAAAGTGCTGTAAGAGATCATTAGGGGTGTTAATAAAGTACAGAGAATAAGTATATGTACAATTATTATAAAGTGCTGTAAGAGATCATCAGGTGTGTTAATAAAGTACAGAGAATAAGTATATGTACAATTATTATAAAGTGTTGTAAGAGATCATCAAGAGTGTTAATAAAGTACAGAGAATAAGTATATGTACAATTATTATAAAGTGCTGTAAGAGATCATCAGGAGTGTTAATAAAGTACAGAGAATAAGTATATGTACAATTATTATAAAGTGCTGTAAGAGATCATCAGGTGTGGTAAAAAAGTACAGAGAATAAGTATGTGTACAATTATTATAAAGTGTAGTAAAAGATCATCAGGAGTGTTAATAAAGTACTGAGAATAAGTATGTGTACAATTATTATAAAGTGCTGTAAGAGATCATCAGGAGTATTAATAAAGTACAGAGAATAAGTATATGTACAATTATTATAAAGTACTGTAAGAGATCATCCAGAGTGTTAATAAAGTACAGAGAATAAGTATATGTACAATTATTATAAAGTGCTGTAAGAGATCATCAGGAGTGGTAATAAAGTACAGAGAATAATTATATGTACAATTATTATAAAGTGCTGTAAGAGATCATCAAGAGTGTTAATAAAGTACAGACAATAAGTATATGTACAATTATTATAAAGTGCTGTAAGAGATCATCAGGTGTGTTAACAAAGTACAGATAATAAGTATATGTACAATTATTATAAAGTGCTGTAAGAGTTCATCAAGAGTGTTAATAAAGTACAGATATTAAGTATATGTACAATTATTATAAAGTGCTGTAAGAGATCATCAAGAGTGTAAATAAAGTACAGAGAATAAGTATGTGTACAATTATTCTAAAGTGCTGTAAAAGATCATCAGGAGTGTTAATAAAGTACTGAGAATAAGTATGTGTACAATTATTATAAAGTGCTGTAAGAGATCATCAGGAGTATTAATAAAGTACAGAGAATAAGTATATGTACAATTATTATAAAGTACTGTAAGAGATCATCCAGAGTGTTAATAAAGTACTGAGAATAAGTATATGTACAATTATTATAAAGTGCTGTAAGAGATCATCAGGAGTGTTAATAAAGTACTGAGAATAAGTATATGTACAATTATTATAAAGTGTAGTAAGAGATCATCAAGAGTGTTAATAAAGTACAGAGAATAAGTATATGTACAATTATTATAAAGTGTATTAAGAGATCATCAGGAGTGTTAATAAAGTACTGAGAATAAGTATGTGTACAATTATTATAAAGTGCTGTAAGAGATCATCAAGAGTGTTAATAAAGTACAGAGAATAAGTATATGTACAATTATTATAAAGTACTGTAAGAGATCATTAGGAGTGTTAATAAAGTACTGAGAATAAGTATGTGTACCATTATTATAAAGTGCTGTAAGAGATCATCAAGAGTGTTAATAAAGTACTGAGAATAAGTATATGTACAATTATTATAAAGTGCTGTAAGAGATCATCAGGTGTGGTAAAAAAGTACAGAGAATAAGTATGTGTACAATTATTATAAAGTGTAGTAAAAGTCCATCAAGAGTGTTAATAAAATACAGAGAATAAGTATGTGTACAATTATTATAAAGTGTAGTAAGAGATCATCAAGAGTTTTAATAAAGCACAGAGAATAAGTATGTGTACAATTATTCTAAAGTGATGTAAAAGATCATCAGGAGTGTTAATAAAGTACTGAGAATAAGTATGTGTACAATTATTATAAAGTGCTGTAAGAGATCATCAGGAGTATTAATAAAGTACAGAGAATAAGTATATGTACAATTATTATAAAGTGCTGTAAAAGATCATCAAGAGTGTTAATAAAGTACAGAGAATAAGTATATGTACAATTATTATAAAGTGCTGTAAGAGATCATTAGGGGTGTTAATAAAGTACAGAGAATAAGTATACGTACAATTATTATAAAGTGCTGTAAGAGATCACCAGGTGTGTTAACAAAGTACAGATAATAAGTATGTGTACAATTATTATAAAGTGTAGTAAGAGATCATCAATAGTGTTAATAAAGTACAGAGAATAAGTATGTGTACAATTATTATAAAGTGCTGTAAGAGATCACCAGGTGTGTTAACAAAGTACAGATAATAAATATGTGTACAATTATTATAAAGTGTAGTAAGAGATCATCAGGTGTGTTAATAAAGTACTGAGAATAAGTATATGTATAATTATTATAAAGTGTTGTAAGAGATCATTAGGAGTGTTAATAAAGTACTGAGAATAAGTATTTGTACAATTATTATAAAGTGCTGTAAGAGATCATCAGGTGTGTTAATAAAGTACAGAGAATAAGTATATGTACAATTATTATAAAGTACTGATAAAGATTGTACATGAACATTTTCTTATGTATATATTCAATGTTTCATTTATACTATATTATCTTTATTGTGTCCTATCTACTTGAATATTTTCATATATTTCAAGTTAAACATAAACTATTTTATTTTTATTGAAACAAAATGATGATGGAAATAATGAATAATACATATAAATATATCTTTTAAAGTGAATAATTTTGTAATAAAACTGATCTTTCATTCAACATATTAATTTCTCCAACAAATTTCAATCTTACATACAAAAAAATACAAAAAAAAAACAGAAAATAAATTCCTTAAAATTCTTAACCATTCAAGAGCTTCAACATTACAAAAACATCTAATCTTCAAAAAAAAAACTTTGTACATAAACACTTTCTCATATATATTCAACGTTCTCAAATATATAACATTCTCCACTTTGCACATAAACACTTTCTCATATATATTCCATGTTTCAAATATATAACAATCTCCGAAAAATCAACCCCTCGGTGTCCCAGATATTAACCCCCTCACTCATCCCCTAGGTAATCTCTCGCTCTCCTCGATAATCCGCGAGATCCACTCCGGAAAACCATCCAGCCCTCGATGTCCCAGATATTCACCCCCACTATTCCACCGATAATCGGCGACGATTCGCCCGACTAATCCGCGACGATTCCCCCGACTAATCCCGCGATAATCCGCGTTCAATAGGATGACTCATCCCCCGCTAATCCGATGACTCATCCACAGATAATCCGCCGATTACGCCAGGAGCGGATCCGTAACCCCTCGAATTCAACCCCCTACTCTACACCACAATTTCCCCCCAAACCCCAACATCTCATTCAACTCCACACGATTCAATCTACACCCCTAGCCAATTTAATTCACAACCCCCTTTTTCTATCCCCCCGCTGGATCCGTCACTTTTATGTGTAGATCTGCTCTCTATATACTACTTATGTGATATGACATAAATGAGTTTATTTATAAAAATAATAATAAATTTCTAGTAATCCTAATCAACAAGAGATGGATCAAAAGGAAAGTCCCATTCTTCCATGAAACTTAGTTTTGTTATACATGTATATTCAAAAATATATATTCTCTATTTTACAAACTTACCGGTAGTCAAATACCAAGTGTGTGAAATATAAAGAATAGAAATACTACCAAAACCTTTATATGCATATACAAATTATGTTAAATATTTTTAGCCCACACCATATATATAGTATCATATGGATAGAGTACAATTTACTATATATTGTAAAATATTACTATAATACTAACTACCTGGACAAATCACTGTCATTGTTTATTAATTTATGTAAACTCCGTTTAAACCTGGTGTTTGGTAGCCTCGGGTTGCGCATCTGATTTGATAATTGATTGTCGCCTGCAGCCGTGAAACTTTTACATCACAATAAAATTAAATTGATATGAAATCCACAAAATATTGAACATGAACAGCGGTTTATGTCTACGAGTTTCATGAGTGACTGTGAGTATCATCAGCTTATCACAAAACATTCAACACTAATTGTCAAACAAATGATTTCATTTAACTTACTATAAAATATACTTACTGTAACCTTGACGATAAATACTTTGCCAGATTAAGGATATACCTTTTTTAGTTCACCTTCCAAAACCGATATATCTTTTACTCCTGACAATATAAAAACATGAGTATTTGTATGTAGCAACTTTAAAAGGTAACATTGGTTAGATGGCAAATAGTATGCTACCAACAAAAAAAATCAATAAAACAAAGAACCTAAAAATGACCAGGCAAATGAAACAAATTTTAATAGCTTCAGGCCATGATATTCAGGCATACAGCAAAAAATAGTTGATTAAAATAAGCTACATTCTAAGGAATAAGTTATTTGTTATTTTACAACAAGCCAACACTACTTTTCTTCTTAATCACTTTATACTTTGTCAAGTGCAGTAAAATATCTCCCCAACACAAAGAAAATAATAAATGCCTTAATAACAATGCCCAATAAATTGTTCTTTTTGTTTTTTCCAAAGCAAAAACTTGCAGTAAAATATTTAAAACATAACTTGAATATAATATATAATATAAGTATATAATTATAATATAAGTATATATAATATATATACTTTATTTGGCCCACATTTTAACTAACAATGTTTTGCAAAAAAATCAATGTATCTATACATTGTGCAATGATAAAGCTATGTGAAGCTACCATAGCTGTGAAGCTAAAACGATCCTTCACAATGTTCCTTACTCTTACAAAACTATTACTTTCACCACTATCAGAGACAGTGCTGCTGTTTTAATTATCTGTGAAATCACTTCTTAATGTCGGTGCTTGTTTGGAATGCTTTCGAAGCATCACTCATGTCCCATTGGTATATTATGTCATTAACAATAAGTTTTCTTTTGAACCTCAATGAAATATATCAGTCTTCTAGCCAAATTTGGTTACTTGACTAAACAAAAAATAAGGATTTAATATCGATGTCAATGCAAAACTTCATTAAAAAACACATATACCTGACAGCATAGCTAACACTTACCATAGGTGCAGGAAATAGAGCAGAGCGGACTCATTTGGTTTTGCTATAGGACAGCTAGCACTCATGAGGATACAGACAATGGAGCAGAGCAAAGCAGATTGTGTGCAGACTTGTTTTGTTATACTACAACTAAGGATGAGAGTCAGATTTAACCACAATTGTATAGACTTTCATGCCTCAGTGGTTTGACCAAAATACAATGAAAATTAATGAATAAGCAAGCACTTGCGAGAATAATGGAAGACCAACTACAGTTGAAGTGCTTCAGTTAAACATATTCATGAAATGATGTGCATTGACAAACGCTGAAATTTTTGCACCCAAAATAATCAAACAAATACCGACACTGCCCATGTCAAGCAACCAGAGAAGGACATAGTAGTTTGCATGAAAAGTCAACCGCAAGGGAAAGAGAGTAATCAGAAACCACTTGTTGAAATAATGAAGGGCAAAAGGCTGTCTAAGTACATACTTGACTTTCAAATGAAAATGAAAAATGTGCACTGACAAAGGTTAAGGCATTGTAACTAAAATAACATTGATGCTGTTTCAAACAACCAACCACAAATGCCATGACTTGTACAGGAGGTCAACCACCAGAAAGGTTTATGCCAGCCATAACAATAAAACAAAGTGTTGACAGTTTTTTAAATAAAGTGAAGAATATACCTCTCGCCATCAAAGACATGTTTGGTTAAGTATATAAAAGCTAATTTTATTATTGCCAGCGATTTTCAAATATCTGACAGCCTAAAATAGGTATCAATGGGTGTGCGGACAATCTAAATACTTTTCGTATTAATATACCCTTGTTTTAGACTATCCAATAAATAGGATAAGTTATCATGAAAAAGCAGTAGTGTTTTCTCCCTCAGATATAGTTACAAGACAGTGTTTAACCAAAAATAACTTATTTTTTAAATTTGTCTATGTACACTAATCACCCCATGACTTTCTGAAACCATCATATGACCCTATTGGACTAGAAGAAGAACCAAAGATTATCACAGGGCTTGGAGAAAGCCTGTAAGGACTGAACCTGTTACTATCAGGCTGTGAGCACCAAAGTAACTGACCAACAATGAGGAGATGCAGTAATGTTCGTGTTCTGATAAGTTGGTTCCGGGTTAAAGGAATACCAACAGGCTTTTTGAGAATAGAAAAGTTCTATCATTCTTTCCAAGATCTAACATGGTGTCACAAATTACTTGTTAGTAAACTTTTCTTGTAGTATCTCGGCAAACAAACTTACTTAATTCGTTAGCATGACAACTTACAGTTTTCTGATGTGTTGGATCAGATTAAAGAATATAACAAACTTTTTCTTATAAATTATTGGAACAAACGACACCATCCAGAATATTGGACTGCTTTGATTATATTGATAAGTATACTATTTCAGCAAGCATGTATTTAAACTGAACCTGTTTTTGAAATCCTCACACACTTATCAAAAATACTATAGCGCTTACACAATAAATGCAATAAAGATAGAGCAAAGTTCTTGTTTGTAAGCCACAATTTAAGTGCAGTAATTAAGACAATCTATTTTAATACCAATGGTTCAGTTTGTTAGCTAACTGGCCATAGCATGGACTGCTACCCACTTTCACAACCTATCAACATAATTATTTGTAAAATATTTCAATAATGAGAGTTGTAATTGCTCGCCATAAATAGACTAACTCTACAAGTTTTGTCCAATTCTGTAACTTTTACCAAATCGTGGTAAAAACATTTTTATTTAATTAATGCAAATTTAACATTCCTATGTCATAATCAACACATACTGATTTTAAAACCCACATGCATACCACAATTTACCCACAATGCCACAATGTATAAACCTAAGACTTAATATCAGCTAGTTATCAATATACATTAGCAGAAGGCCGTGTTTTAGAATTTTCATGCACGCAACAGAAGATAAAATAAAAAAGAAGTTTGAGTGTCTGATCTCTGAAAAAGTACCAAAAGCAAACTAAAGTTTCCATGAAACTGAGCTTCAAACTAGAGTTATTAACTGCTTGGGTAGAAGTGACATGCGCTGATGAGTATTTTATCATTTTAGTTACCACCACGGATATTTTATACTTGATTAAAATTATTACAGTACCAACTTATGTTTCACATCTCCAAAAAAATCATAACTGCCTTTCACACGCAAAAAATACTGTTTATTTACGAGAGCAAAAGCAAACTCAACATATGTTTGGTGGTTACGAGTCGTTGAAAATTTCAGGTCAACATAACCGTTTTTTTTTTAACTGACAGAAGTTACAGCAAAATATATTGCATACAAATTTTGCACCATTTTCATAATACATTACTTACCACGAGAAAAGCTTTATTACTAATTCATACAATCAGACGAGCATTATTTTTCTGTTTTATTGTTTTTCTGCTTACAAGTCTTTTGGCAGCAAGTGCCTTATAAGTCTTATAGCAGCCACATTCTGGCCTGTTTATATTTGAGCAAATACCTCTGTTTCTGTCAGCTGTTGAATCAAGTCATAATTGGAATTTGCTGGTTGTGAACATACCGTACGTTTCTAATTGAATGTCACCTTTATTTCACCACTACTCTCATTAGAGCGCAAATATTTCAACTTGAAAAAACAATAATATTGTTTTTGCATGTAATATAAGTATGGTTTATTTATGTCACTCGTTTTTGAATATGTATATTTAGCATCTGACATATAATTATTATCTAAGTTATAAATTTGCAGACTTATAGCATGTAATACAATAAGCGATATAAAAGTATAAAAAGATTTTTTCAAAAGATGAGCTGAAATTTGCAAATAAAGCATGGTCTCCATATCGGCTACAAAACTAAGGCGCTGATGGGGACAGCAAAACATTTGCAATGCGAATGTCAGTGGATTTTGTTCCCATAAATCTGTGTCGTTGATGAATTTATTTAATGGCTACTTACCATTCCATTGTTATGCGCTGACCTTCGCCTGCACAGTGCACTTCAGAATTTGTACAAGCTGTTTATTTTAAAAGCTGAACTTCGCTGAGCTCTTGCTTTGACCACTGAGAAGTACGGGCAGTACTCCGCATGTAGGTTCCGATTTTACTGTCAATAGCCTTGCGATCATGCCACTGGCGCTTGCGAAATCTGAGAAACAAGGCTTTATACTGTAGAGGTGCACTTTTGATGCAATTGGCTCACTAATTTCTAAGGCAGTTACTGAGACCAAGTCAGAATTATTTTCGACCATATAAAAATATTTTGAGAAGAAAATTATTATTTTATTTCTGACTGAGCGTTCATAACAAATATGTGGCTGATAATCAAGATTTCTTGATGCTAAAAAACGCCCATTTGGTCTGTTAAATTCAAGTAACCATTATAATTGCTGTGATAACATATATATCATAGATGATTAGAACTGCTGAACAAAGACAGAATGTCATGAGTTCTTATAACTAACCTTTCTTCTTTCCAGCAGGTGTATTAATGTAATACGTTACAACTGCTCTATCTTTGTTGTCTTTCTTTGGTTCCTTCTGAAACAAAAAATCATTTTGATTAACAGCTGAAAAGCTCTAATATTTTATTTATATGATCTTTTACTGACGACGCTCTATTTTATATCAAAAAATCAAAAGCCTACTATCGATTAATAACAAAATGAAGGAATGTGGTTGCAGAAACATTGATTTTTTTCTTCAGAGCTCACTTCAAAAAATGAACCAAATCTTTAAAATTATAATAAAATTATTAATTAAATAAAGCTCTTCTGAATAAGGAAGGTTAGATGAGCATTTTATTTGAGTGACCTACTAGCTAATCCATAAGAAAACTAAAGACTAGCTCATTATTGTTAATAAATCAAACCTGATAAGGTATTAAACACCACATTCCGGCAGCAAGGCGTCATAGTGGTGCTTATTACGACCCATAATCCAACCAATCATCTATTGAAGACTCCTTAATAGATTAATGGTTCGAGTTGGTGTAATTAAATTTTGTTGAGAACTGCCATGAAAACTGGGCTATAATAATTAAAATTTTGTTGAGACTTGCAATGTAACTGAACTTGACTAATTCTAAAAAGGAGAATGCCAATAAATGTTTTGTTTAATTATGAATTAAAGTGAATTAAAACATTCCTACAATTACACAATCAGAGATTGTTGTATCAAGACTCTGTGCTAAAAAATTAATAAAATTAATGGAAATAATATGTGCTTGTTGACAAAAATGATTACGAAGTGATACACCTGTTATGAGAGATGAACATTTTTTTGAACTTTTACAATAGAAACTCGCCACTTGTTTCCAATTTTATGCTTTTATTGTAATAAAGACTGTTAAATGAGAAAAATGCCTAAAGGCAGGCAACGATTTATAAGCAGTAGACATCTACATGCTAAAAACAGCATTGATTAGATTTGACAATGAATCACTTAATAGGCAGATATTTTGGTGTAGTGTGGATAAGACAAATTTAATTGAGACACAAACTAATAAGGCATTTCAAGATAACAAGAATTAAAAATTAAACTGATTTAATGTACAACAAGATTAGCATTCGTTTTCACACACTTGTACATTCCTTAAAAATTGGTTTTATTAGAAAAACAAGTTTACCAATTTTAAAAAAGCTCATGAGCTAAAATATAAGAGGGAAAGCGAGTATTTGTGAGCTATTTAGTTTATTCCACAATATTTCCCACTAAGCTCCCCAGATGCATCTGTATACATCTTCTTTTGCTTAGCAGCTTCTTGTTTCGCTTGAAATTTTGCGAGCTGCGCTTTCAGTTGTTCTCCAAGTTTCATTTTTGCACCCCGGATTATTGATTCTAAAATATTTACGACTGCCGAAATATGTGTAAATAATATAAAATGTTCGAAACAGACGCTGCACTTATTTGGATGATGTAAGGTGCTCAGGCACGCTAGGAACTCATGCAGAAACATGTAATGGCAAATTTATTACTTTTTCTAACAAAACGCTACGTTTAGAAAAGAGACTAAAATGCGAATTCACATTGAGACAACAACCATGACAGCTTCGCTTTTTGCATTTCATCATTACGTAACGCTTGGCTAAATTATCCTCAGACTACATTAAAAGTTTGTAGAAGTAATTTAAAGCGTGCATCAGTTTTTGGCATACACATCGAATGGTCCTTACGCTTTAAACATAGAGGTGAGAACTCAAATCCAATTTGAAAAAAAAACAACTAAAACAACCACCTAGGAAAGAAAAACTCTCAGATCATTAATGCGCGCTAAATCTCGGATAAAATTTGATCTTATTGATCTGGTTTATGTTATTTCATACTGACTAAGGCTGCCCCCGACTGTGAAGATTTTTAGTTAAGAGTAAATACATATTGTATGAGTACAGACATGGTCACATTATAGCTACAAGTCACTTTTGAAATCTGACCATGCTCACGGTCAGCTAATCGTTCTGTTATATGCTATAAACAACATATTCACCAGTCAACTTAGCAAATGTAGAGGTCTTGGAAAATGTGTCACTCTATTGATGCAGACACTTGTAAAACTGTTTTCACTCCAATGTATAAAGCATATAACCTACATAATTTTTTTGTTATATAGTTCAATACCTCAGTCTTGGCTTTCAAATGAGCCTATATTCAGTACACACAGAATAATAGAACTATAAAATACAGAGAATCATTTTGTAGAGATTTTTTGACTGATTTTTTTTCTGATTAGTTTATCAATATCAAACAAACGATTTTTGAGTTATGACCAAATTAATGAGCACAAAGTTTGATGGCCATTTCTATGAAATTATTTCACTCACAAAAAGTGAAACTCTGAAAATAGACTTACATAGCAACATAGGTTTAAGCATACTTGAGATAATCACTGTTTTGATGATGCTGATTTGGAGTTGTGTGCACATTGAGCTACCTTACAACTTTTTAAACAAACATTGAATAGTGTTTCGATATAAATTTGCATGTAATTTTTTTCCGAGTAATAATACTTGTTTGACATGCAGATTTATGATGGGCACATCATAGAAACATAGTGATTGAACTCACATTATAGTATTTTGGCAACGAAGCGCCACTGAGTTCCCATTCATTGTATACAAACATCCGACACATTAAATACTAAGCGAATTTACGCAAGTACATACAGTACTGATGCCCAGACTAAGCGAGCCATGTACCAAGTGTGCTATGTAACATTAGCAAACCATGTTTAAGCCCCCTATAGGATATGGTCTGACACTAACCAAGTCATTTGCTGTCATACACCAGTTTCCTACACACACTAGTAAAATCATATTAACATAATTTCTTTTGTAATCATATTACATTAATCATGTTATAGATGGAGTTCAAACTATCCATTATTCTCATAACACCCTCCACCAACTGCTGACTAACCTTTACAGATGACGTTAGTTTCCTATCTCTCCATCATTATCATGGTTTATAGATATCTTCGATTGAACAGCAACCTGTTGGAACTTCACATAGGCTGTCAAAATAGAAAATCGAGAAAACAAGTTGGCTTTGGAAGAGATGCGCTTGCATGTTAATCTAAATTTCATAAAAGCGATTTAATGGAAATAAGAGATTTTCTATATCAATTGCGATGGTCATCTTTTTATCTTGTTATCTTTTTGTCCTCACACTAAGTGAGCTAGTACCAAGTGTGCTATGTAACAATAGCAAACTATGTCTAAGCCCCCTATAGGATATAATCTGGCACTAACCAAGTCATGTGCTGTCATACACCAGTTTCCTACACACACTAGTAAAATCATATTAACATCATTTATGTGGTAATCATTTTTGGTTAATCATGTTATATATAGAGTACAGACTAACCATTATTCTTATAACACAGTGCATCAACTGCTGACTAACCTGTAAAGATGACATTAATATCTTGTCTCTTCATCAGTATCATGGTTTATAGATATTTTTGTTTTAAAAGCAACTTGTTGGACTTCACATAACCTGTCAATATTGAAAGAGGCAAATTCAGCAGACAAGAAGAGCATATCTGAAAAACAAAATAGAAGCACTAAAATTATTATTTTAAGACATTGTAAATTTACTAGTGATAGGAACAAAATGAGTTATGAACAGGCTAGTTAGCCTGATAGGAATTAGTCATCCTAGTTTATTTATAGAACATTGGCTTAAAGCCAGGATAGGATAAAAACTAAGATCATTACACAGATTGGGAAGAATTCTTGCCTATGGATTACTAGAGCAAAAATATCTGAAATATTTTTAATGGAACCATCACGACGACATTAAAAGAAGGATTAACGGTGTAGCTGCTCTCCAAACAAATAATTATTTTTAGTCTTAGTTGAGTAGGTGCATGATACACATTATGAGTTGGGTGAGGTCTGGTGATATTCATACGTAAATACGTGGCATGCATAATCAGATGCCATAACCCAAGATCCAAGGTCATTAATAGAGCAACAACTGTGTCTGTCATACATTATTGAGAGCAGTGTTAGAAGATAGCTCTATGGATGCATGTATGACTAAACAAAGCTTCATCACACACCCTACTCAATAATATAGGGTTCTTTCGACAGGTTGTCAAGTGTACCTCACCAAGGTACGAGTAGAAGATTGGACAAAGGTCCAACTCACAAACAATATCATGGCATATGACTCAAATGTACTGGATTAATCAAAACGCTACAATTTCTATGTATGAGTTCAAATTCCTGAATTTACAACGTGCTAACATTGATGCTGGTGTAAAATATTTTGTTAGTTCCACAGCTATGTACATGACTGTAGGTATATACTTACAATTTGCAGAATGGCAAATGTTAAGTTTTTAACAAGGTTATGAGGTATCAATAATATTGAAACTAGTTGACTTGAGTTATTAATTTTGAGCAAGCATAACAAGGACCTCTTGTACTTTAGCCATAACAATGACTTCTAGTGATCCATCCATAACCAAGATCTTTAGTGTTATATTTATAACAAAGACATCTAGTGCTCTAACCAAAACAATAACCTCTAGTACTCTAGCCATTACCATGATCCGTAGTATTCTACCTGCACCAATTATTAATATTTAGCATCATTTTGTACTTTAAAGGTTGATTTGCAACATAATTCAAATTACAGTTTTTGGGCATAAAAACGCTTACCATATTTTACTCTGCTGTTTGGTATGTGCAAAATATGTGGAAATGTGGCTAAAAGCTGTTAAAATCTCAGAAACAAAAAGTTAATCATCACCACGACGAAACTGCCTTAGATTAGAATCTCTTTTCAAAGCGTCTCAAAAGGGACGTATTTGAACGAGATGGCTTTTGTTTACACTTTCATGCAATCCCAATTGTCAATATATTTTTACAAATATATTTCACGGATTCAATTAAACCATGTGTATTGTTTTTATTTGTCTATTTCATCATCATTTTAACCCTTTCACTTTGAGCACTGATATCTTATAACCTACCAATATTCATTTATTTTTTAACCTTGGCTCGAAGGTGTACATATCATTCTCAGGTAAACATGAAAAGCCTGTTAGTCACCTGTAATACTCAAAAAATGCTGCAGAAATTATTAGCGCTGTATGGCAGGAAGTATGGGTCACATGATCAGATTACAATTAGACAATAAAACCAAGTTGAAACAAAACAGTAAAGTAGCGAGCATCTATGCTGGACACAGGCTCTTCGGTAAAACTCGAAGTGATTGCCATTAACTAGTGCTACGAGAAGTTTTATATTGAGCTTTTTATTGGCCTTTCAATTCACATGAGAACATCACGGGCCAACATAATAAGCAAATGATGTGACTACGTCACAGAAATAAACCAATATCAATCTATGGTGGTTTTGTGATGGCAGCGATTAACTGTTCCATTTTGAGCGTTTATGAGTATGTAATCACATTTCACATTTCTACATATCTTGCACTTACAACATAGCAGAGTCAGGCAAGGTGAATTTTTGGATGCCTATTAACTGCAATGTGAATTTTATTGCAAATCAACATTTAAAATATTTTTTGAAAGTATAAGAAAATTTAGCGGTAATATACAGCAGCATAAATAAATAAGAAACATGCAAGAGATAAAAAATTCACCACGTTCTATTCACCCTTTACCATAATCAACATCCTCAATCGCCTGCAGACAAACCGCATGTGACTAAACCTGAAGTTAGTCAGTAGGAATAGTAAGCTTCTTGTTACTAATTTCATATAGTATTATTTATTATTTTATTATTACATCCTATGTTTTTTATAATTTATTATAGCACTAGGTACACAAAGAGTCACTATGAGTTGGTAAACGATTGGAACTTTACAGGGTCAATAATTTGGAATAGTCTTTAATTACCAACATCAAACAGGTAAGCGCAGTGACACATGTGTCAGGGTTGAGTTATACCTTGATGGAGAGTGATTTCTTCAGCTGAAACTTGTAAGTTCTAAACTGATTTTTGGGCGTTTTGTGTGGTCTAGGCCAGACACCCAGTGTTGAGTGTCACTAGACTGCAATACCAAATGACACCCATTGAGCGGATGTCATCTAGGCAATCTAAATGACATCTAGCTATATTAGGCACTACAGGACATAAATTTAATTGAAGTACTTCAACAACCCAGCTAGTTGGTACTAACTAGCACATCCTGTTTTGGTATTCATACACTCTCGGTATTGATATGTTAGCCATTGGTCATGTAAACAGATTATTAACAAGGAAAAAGTGAGGAGGTCACCGGAGTGTGTTTTAATTAATTTGCATTGGATTGATAACATATTTATAGTAATGACAGTTGGTTGTCGTCATTCAGTTCTACTGGACAAATCATGTTCTTTTATTATTGCTAGTTTGGTTTCCTTTAACCTTTACACATGCATGAATAAATTGCCACTCATTTACAATAACAATGCTTTATTACGGATAGGCTCCACTTTGGGGATTTCAGCTAATATTTAAGTTCAATATGACAGGATTGTGTGTTGCCTTTTCCAAAGTGTTCAGAAGGTTGACGACGTCTATTCTAGCATTTTATTGTTATTATATAAAAGGTCAAATGCTTTTTGCCTTGACACTAAAAACCAAATCTAGTTACAAATAAATCCTTACGTTCTACACGGTTAACTGACCTTTGCCTTGGGTCTTCCTTTGAAGTACATGAAATAGGCTGGTATTCGGTGGCTCTGCCAGAGTTGATTGGATATGCACCAGTCGCTTAAGTTAGTCATGCAGCTACTAGTACCAAGTGTCAGTATGATTATCAGCCTCCATTCTCAGCTCTCCACTCTTTCAAGTCTGTGAGTTAATGATAAGGAGTAGCACAGGTAACAATTTTATTTGTTACAACTGCATGATTAGGAACACAGGCTATTAGCAGTCATAAGGCTAATTGACGGATTAGCTAATCATTTATCCATAACTCATTGAATTACAAGGTATAACTATTATCTATGACTATTGATTTCTAATACTAGTACTATCATTATAGCATGGTAATTCTTGTGAACAAGGCAAAAAATTAGCACTAAATTTTAAACATAAACTTCCACCCTCAACTCAATCGACGGTCATATTTTTTATGACTGAAATTCTAATAAAATGCAACATCAAAAACATCACAAACAAAAACTATATTATATGACATTAATGAGTTTATTTATAAAATAGTAAATTTCTATTAAACCTAATCGACATGAGATGAATCGAAAGCAAATTCCATTCTTTCATAGGATTATGTTTTATTGTATATCCAATAAAATACTTTTTCGGTTTTATAAACTTACCAATAGTCAAATACCAACTTTCCTGTTAAACTTTGAAGAAAATGTGATTAATACCTATTTGATAAGGCTTATGGTTATTTAGTGTGTGACAGATAAAAAAAACAGCAATACTAAAATATTAATATAAATATACAAATGAGGTTAAATCTTATCAGCCCACACCATATATGGTACCATATTGATAGAGTACAATTCACCATATATGGTAAAATATTACTATAATACTAACCACGTGGACAACTCTCTGTCAGATTTTATTAATTTTTGTAAACATATTTTTAAACTGGTGTTTGGTAGCCTCGCGTTGTGCAACCTATTGTAGTAATTGATTGTCACCTGCAGCCATAAATTTTTTTACATCACAATATAACTAAAGTGATATGAAATACACACAATATTGAACATGAACAGCGCTTTACGTCTACGAGTTTCATGAGTGTCTATGAGTGTCATCAAACTTATCATAAACATTCAACACTAATTGTCAAACAGTTGATTTTGTTTAATTTGCTATAAAATATACTTACTGTAATCTTGATGATAAATACTTTGCCAGATTAAGGATATACCTTCTTTAGTTCACCTTCCAAAACCAATATATCTTCTAATCCTGACAATATAAAAAAACATGAGTATTCGTGTGTAGCAACTTCAAAAGGTAGCATTGGTTGGATGGCAAATAGTATGCTACCAACAAGAAGATCGCAATAAAACAAAAAAGCTAAAAATGACCGGGCAAGTGAATAATTTATTAATAGCTTTAGACCATGACGCTCATGCATACAGCACAAAATAGTTGATTAAGATAAGCTACATTCTAAGGAATAAGTTATTTGTTATTTTACAACAAGCCAAATATACTACTTTTCTGGTTAATCACTTCACTCTGTCAAGTGCAGTAAAAGATATCCCCAACACAAATAAAATAATAAATGCTTCAATAGCAATGCCCAATAGATTTTTCATCTTAATTTTACAAAACCAAAAACTTGCAGTAAAGTATTTGAAACATAAATGGAATATACCAAGTTTTGGTAGCAACAGAATTTTGTAAAACGGTAGAAATTCTTGACTCTTGAAAATGTGAAGGCATACTTCATTATAAACATTTCATGTTTCTTCTATTGTTTCCTCCCAATTACCTTTTTACAGTTCATCCACCTTATTAACCTTTTAACTGCAAACCATGTACAAATTCGGCTATTGGCTTAATGCAGGCCTCTGTACAGAAATTTGCCGATGCTGTTTTATGATATGTATACAATATTGTTATCAATTTAAAACTTTGTCAAGAACTTTTTTGTTATATACAGTCAAACATGGATAACTCGCCTTCTGATAGCTCGGACACATGGTTAACTCGAACGGTTTCTTCGGTCTGTTCCCACGTAATGATAAATCGCTTTAGATAACTCCAACTCAACTCTGTTAACTCGAACAGTATTTTGCCCAATATCAACCGAAACGGTTATTATAGCTTTAAAAAATCACACTCATCCCAACCCATAGAGGAAAACCTCAACTTATCGTAATTCATAGGCGTTTTTATTACTACCATCAGCAAAATATTTTTGTCAACGACCTTTCTAAAGGTTTGGTGAAATTTGATTTGACAAAACATCCACTTAGCAATGCCCCTTCAGAAGCGAGAAAAGGTGAGGTAACTGCATAAACTTCAAGAAAAATCGGCAAAATTGATCGTGGTTGAAACGCTCAAAAGAAAAATATGTATTTTCTTCTGAGCATTTCAACAACGATCGAGTTTTGCCATTTTTAATCTAAAAACGTTCTGACATTAACATTACCTCAAACAACAAACCAATCTCAAGTGATAGAAATGTATTTATACTTTTTGATGAAAAGTTTTAAACTTTGTATTAAAAGCATTTAATTTGAAACAAGCCGTTTATGCTATTGATTTATATTATAGTTTGTATATGTACATGTATCAATTAATAAATAAATACGTGAACTTGTGACAGTGCTCTGATAACTTGAACGCTCTGATAACTCGAACACTTTCGCTTGGTCCCGTGATGTTCAAGTTATCCATGTTTGACTGTATTTTATTTGGATAACATTTTAACTAACAATGATTGGCAATAAACTCAATGTATCCATGCTTTGTGCGGTGATAAAGTTATGTGAAGCTACAATCGCTGCAAAGTTAAAACGATCCTCCACAATGTTCCTTACTCTAACAAAACTATTTTTTTTCACCAAAATTTGGGACAGTGATGCTACCGTAATTATCTGAATAATCACAAAAATTGGAATCTGAATTGGCTATAATGTCATCAACATAACTAATTACCTGCTTTCTGGTTCTCGCGGTACTTAACAAAACTTACGCAAAAGATGTTTGATTTTAGGTTTGAAATTCTAAAACAAGCATTTAAAGTTCACATGACATGGACATGACTGTCAATTTTATAAAAGTCCTAAAGACTGTGGCTTATGTTGTCAACAAACAATACAATTAAAATACAACACAGCTGCTAGGAAAGTTGCAAAAATCTGTCTATGGCACTCAACCAAAAAAACCTCATAAAAGAGCCTTTAGTGGCAAAAGGGTTAAAGGGTCGCTAAGGTCTATCAGTCACTCATTCACTTTAATGCACACTATAAAACACTTACTTTAGTTTTGCAGAAGAATTAATTTGCTAGACTGAGAGTAAAGTTTATTATTTAGTGTTGCCTTTTAAAGTGGATAAGCCTTGCGCTCCTGCTAATTTAGAATGCATAAGAAAAAATTAATGTCAGTATTTAGTATAGAACAATGGTTCAATAGCAAATAAAAGCCCGTCCTACTAGCGATAAAATCTTTTCAAAGTGAAAAGTGTAGAATTACTAGAAATCTGATCATTTGTTGGTAATAGTGTTGAAGCGAAGCTCAATGCCAACAATAAACTGTGTTGATAAAATAACCTAATCCACAAAGATTGGGTTATTTCTCATTTTGTAGCATTCTAACAGTGTTTAGATAATTTGCTATAATCAAACATAATGTGTGGAAAATAAACTGTCTGCAGCACAACTGAAGCAAGGTCTGTAAACCCATGATGTTAGTGGAACTACCAAATAATGTCTTCATTACAGAGTTGATGTTTGGTAGCAATATGTTTAGCACATTTTTGGGATGGCACCAACACAAAGTTCTAATTGTCGGTGCTTGTTTGGAATGCGTTCGAAGCATCACTCATGTCCCATTGGCTTATTCTGTCATTACCAATAAGTTTTCTTTTGAACCTCAATGAAATATATCGGTCTTCAAGCCAAAGTTGTTTACTTGACTAAACAAAAAATAAGGGTTTAATATCGATGTCAATGTAAAACTTCATTAGAAAATACATACACCTGACAGCAAAGCTAACACTTACCATAGATACAGGCAATAGAGCAGAGCAGACTCATTTTGTTTTGCTATATGACAGGTAACAGTCGTGCGGATACAGACAGTGGAGCAGAGTTTAGCAGATTAGTCTCGTTTCGCTATACTAAAACTAAAGATGACAATCAGATTTAACCACAATTGTATGGACTTTCATGCATCAGTGGTTTGACTGTAATACAATGACAATTAATGAATAAGCAAGCACTTGGGAGAATAATGGAAGACAAAATACAGTTGAAGTGCTTCAGTTAAACATATTCATGAAATGATAAGCATTGACAAACACTGAAGCTTTTGCATCCAACATAATCAAACAAATCCGGACACTACCCATGACAAGCTACCAGAGAAGGACATAGTAGTTTGCATGAAAAGACAACCGCAAGGGAAAGACCGTAATGACAAACCACTTGCCAAAATATTGCAGGGCAAATGGCTGTCTAAGCACTAGATTCTAAAGTAATAATGAAATAATGTGCACAGACAAAGGTTTAAGCTTTGGAGCCCAAATACAAAGGATCCCCATGCCAAACAGCCAGCCACAAATGCCATGACTTGTTTAGGAAGTCAACCACAAAAAAGGTTTATGCCTGACAAAACAAAAAAATAAAGTGTTGACAGTTTTTAAAATAAAGTCAAGTAAACACCTCTCGCCATCATAGTTATGCTTGGTTAAGCACAGAAAATTCAATTTTATTGTTGCCAGTGATTTTCAAATATCTGACAGCCTAAAATGGGTATCAATGGGTGCGCGGACAATCTCAATATTTTTCATATTTATATATGATTTGTTTTTGGCTATCCAATTAGTAGGAAAGGTATCATGAAAAAGCAGTTGTGTTTTCTCAGTCATATATAGTTACAAGACAGTGTTTAACCAAGAATAAGTAATTTATTAAATATGTAGTTGTACACTAATCACTCTCTGAGTCCATCATACGACCCTGTTGGACTAGAAGAAGCACAGGTTATCACAGGGCTTGGAGAAAACCTGCAAGGACCGAATCTGTTACCATCCGGCTGTGAGCACCAAAGTAACTGACTAACAATGTGGAAAGTGCAGTTATGTTCATGTTTTGGTAAATTGGTTCCGGGGTAAAGTAATACCGACAGACTTTTTGTAAATTGAAATTTTCTATCATTCTTGCCAAGATATAACATGGTGTCACAAAATACTTGTTTGTAAGTATTTCTTGAAGTATCTTGGCAAAAAGTTTCCCTTAATTTGTTAGCATTAATGAATCTGCAGACAATCGACAGCTTTCTGATGTGTTGGATCAAATTAAAGAATATAACAAATTTTTTCTTATAAAGTATTGGAAGAAATGGCACTACCTAGAATATTAAACTGCTTAGATTACACTGATAAGTATACCAATTCAGCAAGCATGTATTTAAACTGAACCTGTTTTTGAAATCCTTACACACCTATCGAAAATACTATAACGCTTACACAATAAATGCAATGAAGATAGAGCAAAGTTATCAGTGGTAAGCCACAATTTAAGTGCAGTAAGACAATCTATTTTTAGTACCAATAGTTCCATTTGTTAGCTATCTGGCCACAGCATCAACTGCTACGAATTTTTCAGACCTATCAAAATAATTATTTGTAGAATATTCCAATAATGAGAGTTGTAATTGCTCGCCATATATAAACCAACTGTATAAGTTTTGTCCAATTATGTACCCTCTACCAATTCGTGGTAAAAGCCTTTTTATTTAATTAATGTCAATCTAAAATTCCTCTGTGATGATCAACACAAACTGATTTTGAGACCCACATGCATACCACAATTTAGCCACAATGCCACAATGACTAAACCTAAGATTTAATATCAGTTAGTTATCGATATAAGTTAGCAGAACACAATGTTTTAGCATTTTCATGCACACAACAGAAGCGAAAAAAAAGAAAAGATTAATGGTCTGTTCTATGACAAAGTACTAAAAAGCAAATTAACGTTTCCATGAAGTTCAGTTTTAAACTAGAGTTATTGCTTGGGTAGAAGTGACATGCGCTGATGAGTATTTTATAATTTTAGTTACCACCACGGATATTTTATACTTGATTAAAATTATTACAGTACCAAATTGTGTCTCACATTCCCAAATAAAACTATAACTGCCTTTTACATGCAAAAAATACTGCTTATGTAAGGAAGCAAAACCAAACTCAACATGTTTGGTTGTTACGAGTCATTGCAAATTTCAGGTCAACATGACCGTTTTTGTAAACTGACAGAAGTTACAGCAAAATATATTGCATACCAATTTGCACCATTTTCACAAAACATTATTTACCGCAAGAAAAGCTTTAATACTAAACCATACAATCAGATGAGCTTCATTTGTCTATTTTTATTGTTTTTTTGCTTACATGTCATTTGGCAGCAAATGCCTCATAATTCTTTTAGCAGCCACATTTTGGCCTGTTTATATTTGAGCAAATACCTCTGTTTCTGTCGGCTGTTGAATCAGGTCATAATTTGAGTTAACTGGTTGTGAACATACCGTAAATTTCTAATTGAATGCCATCTCTATTTGACCACTACTCTCATTTGAGCGCAAATATTTTGGTTTGAAAACAATAATATTGTTTATGCATGTAATATAAATATTATTTATTTATGTCTTTACTTCATGAATATATATTTGTAGAATCTGACACACAATTGTCTAACTTATAAATTTGCTGATTGATAGCGATTCATTTATTAACATCCTTGTGATTATCTTACCACGGCTTACAATGGATCGATGCAATTTTACTTCCAAAGAATGTCAGTTGTGTCCAAGACTAGCGTCCAGAGATTTTTATCCATATTAGCAGTAGCATAACTATCAGAATGGTAACATTAATAGCCATGTTAGGATCCCAGATAATAACAAACGTCTGTTAAATTCAAGTAGCGGATATAACTGATTTGATAACATATATAACATCGAGGAGTGCAATTGCTGAACAAATACGATATATCATAAGTCCTTATAAGTAACACTTCTTCTATCCAGCAGGTGCATTAATATCATTTGTTACAACTGCTCTATTTTTGTTATCTTTCTTTGGGTTCTTCTGAAACAAAACTTTATTCCAACTAGATGTAAATTAAACTTCTAATAGGCAACAAGAAAATAGTAGCGTATCTTATCTCCAATTTTATAGTTTTCTGAAATTTGCTAGAGACAGAGTACTGGCTAATGCCAATCACAGCTTCAACAATAATTCTACTCACAACAAATCGCAAATTCTTAGCAAGAGTTTGTCTTTATTCCAGCCTCCAGCACCACCTGATACTGTTACTAATAATCATACTGATTTTATAACAATTTATCTATTCATGGCTAGAACTATTTTGAGATAGAATCAAGCCTGATTTAAAGTTCCTTTTTTTGTAATCAATTCAGCCTCTCTCTGTGAGCTTAAACTGACTTACAATCAATTGCAACTGTAAGAAAGCAACATTAATGATAATAAACAGGTATGCAGCGAACACTACAATGCTTCAAATTTTTCTTCATATGGCCTTTTATAACGCTCTATTTTTTATTTAAACAAAACAAAAACGTAATATAGAATAATGACAATACAGAGTAAGGTGTGTGCAGAAACATTGATTTTTTTCCTCAGAGTTCACTTCAAAACATGAACCACATCTTTAAAATGATCATACATGTAATTAAAATGATCATAAAATTATTAATTAAATAAAGCTCTTTTGAAAAGGGAAGGTTAGATAAGCATTTTATTTGAGTGACCTTCTAGCTAATCAATAAGAAAACTAAAGACTAGCTCATTATTGTTAATAAATCAAACCTGATAAAGTACTAAACACCACATTCCGGCAGCAAAACGTCATGGTGGTGCCTATTTATGTTTATGTTATTACGTACTAACTAAGGCCCTCCATCAGTGTGAAGATTTCTAAGTATAAGTAAATACATTTTCTATCACTAAAGTTATAGTCACATTATAGCTACAAGTCACTTTTGAAAACTGACTATGCTCGCGGTCAGCTAATATTTCTGTAATGTGCTATAAACAACATATTCACCAGTCAACTTAGCAAATGTAAAGGTCTTGGCATATGTTAACACCTTGTTGATGCAGACACCCGTAAAATTGTCTTCACTCCGTTGTTTAAATGTAAAGTAACAAATCAATCAGAAATTCAATTGTTTGTCACTAGCAACGATAATTAAATTTTTTTTTAAATCGAAATCAATGACTCATGGGTTAGCTTTGTAAAAGAAGATTAAAAGTTTTTGTAATAGTATTGCATAGTAACAAACTCTGATTATCTTTGACAGTAATGTGTCATGCATAAGTATTGACACTCATGGTTTAGCGGAACGGCTATCCAATCCAATTAGGAGCCAATACGTAGCAGAAGATAGCTTCTATGCGTTCATCTCTAGACTATAGCAAAAAGATTGAGTATGTCACATGAACAAGAGTTGCGTGGTTTGAGCTTGTTTTAATTGCTGTATACATGTAGAATACTCTTTATTCTATGCTGGTTTTAAATTTTGCGTTTTTTTGTCAATTTAATTTATTGTAAACTGGCAATGTCAAAGCGGTTTTCAGAAACTATCAAACTCATGAAAAACCGTCTTTTCTACTATGTTTTCATGACATTCCAAGTAGTCATGGAATTTCCCCAAGAGCTTTTTTATAGCAATGAGCAGAATCTCGGAAAAATAAGCTTCACTAATTTCTCACAGCCAATAAAGTTTTTGTAAATATTAAATTTAGAATAACAACACAAATGGAGCAGAATACACACTCCAGAATGTATCTAGATTTTAAAAACTAAAACGAAAGAGCTGGAGAGACTGTTAAAACCTTTACAATCAGAAGTGTGAGTAATCTTTTCAAACTTCATGGGCTTTCCTGAAAAGTGGTCCGCTTGCACTATGCCTGTTCAGTGTTTGTACACCGTTTTTTTTAGAATGCTGGCTAGAAACCAATCAATAGTTCTTAGCTTCAAACGGCTTCTATAAAATAAGCCTCTAAAAGTGATTAGACGGAGAGAGATAGCCAGAGAAACCAAGCTGGTGAAATTATTTAACCCTTTTTACTACGAGGAGATAAGACCATTTGGTTGACTACTACTACTACACTAATATGTTTTAAGGACCACTTTTATTGCCATCATTTTGATGAGATATACATTGTATACTTTAAAAAATTGAAATATTTTCCTTCATTCATTTTATGCCCAAGGCTTGCTATTGCTAAATATACATTATATTAAAGCACATGATAGGTTAATGTATGGCTGATACGAAAAAGACTACTATATGCAAGATTAAATAAAAAATCCAAATGGACCCCGAGAGAAGCTTTCTACTGCTAATAGAAAAATGGCTAGCACCCATACCACAGAAGTACAACCATTTGTGCCGAAGTGAGGCAATGCCACTACTGAACTGAGATATAAGTCTAGGGGAGACCGCGGCAATGGACAAGTTGAGCATTACCCTTTTCTACCAACCATGTGCTTTGTTATTTACACTTGTGACATAATTGATGACCATGAACATTACATCCAAGTATTTACAAACTCAAGGTGAAAAACAGAGAAATAAGCCGCTTATTCATAATATTGTAACTTTAGTTCAATTTTTTTTGTAATTTTCATGTGCACCATACTTTCCCAACAGGTCAAATTGAGCCAGTCTGTGACTGCTACACAGTTACATCTTGTTTAATAGAATGCTTCTAAAGTGATAGTATATTTTTGTGTGATTCCACATGTAGTTTTAATAGTTTCTCAACACCTGAGAAGATCCATGTGGGGCAAGTAGATCATTGTCGATTTTGGGAAAGTTAAGCATGCTCAACTTACCTCGATATGTTCATACAATTTATACTGGGTGCTTTACCATGTATTACAATCCTCCACAATGAATGCATTCTACATATTACATGTACTAGGGCAGGTGGCTCTCTGATCGTGTATACATGTACATTTATACAGTTTGTGCATGTTCCTTATATTTGTGTTACATTATATTTCATATTTCAGGCAGGATTTTTTCATCACGATGGTCAGATTTTATCAAAGGAAAACAAATTCAAGTGCAGGTATTGAAAGGTTGGATGCTGTGTATGCAGATGTCATAAATAACAAGATGAAAGCAAATGCTGAAACGCAACAGTGTGGTGTGGGTCGAGTGGCACTTACGCGGCATATAGCAACAAAAAGGCAAGATAGTAATCTTAGGGTAGGCTATGGTAATGTCTCAGAACAAGTTTGTTCTCAAAAGTTGGAAATTGAATTAGCCAATCATATAATAACTTTGGCAGATAGATTTTATGAATTGTCTACTGTGAAATGTCAAAAAATCGCTTACAAATTTGATGCTGTGAATGGTTTGAAAAATTCTGCATTTTAGGCAAAAAATCGTATAGCCGGCTATGACTGGTATTTCTCATTCAAGGAAGGCCAGCACTTATCCTTTTGTACTCCTGAGGCCACGTTAGCTGCTCGAGCATCAGCATTTAACTAAGCAACCGCTGAAGACATTTTTAATACTCCAAAAAGGTTTTGGAAAACTACAATTTTTTACCGAGCAGAATGTACAATACAGAGGTAATTGGATGTTCAATGGTTCAAAACTCCAAACGAATTGGTGCAAGGAAAAAAAGAAGCAGGTAGGAAGCATAACTCCGCCAGAATGAGGTAAATTTTTCTGTAGTATGCCCTATTATTGCCACAGGAAATTACAATAATCCCCTTCTAATACTTCTTTGAGTCATAATGCAGCCTCATTTCCTGAATGATGCCCCTGTCAGCAAACTGTTACAGTAGTTGGATGAATGAGGAGAGTTTTAACTGTGATTATTTTGAGCACCTTATTCAGAATACTATGTGTAGTTCAAAGGATCCAACACTTCTGATCCTGAACATTCACAGCTTAGATGTCAGCATTGATGGTATGAAAAAAGCAAAATGTGCAGGTTTGGTTATATTGAGCATACCTCATCATACTTCCCATTTTATCCAGCCATTTGACCTTGCAAGGTTTGAACCATGTATAGCTCATTTTAACACATCCGTTGATGACTGGATTAGGCCTAATGTTGTGGAACCTGTTCGAATTGTAAAAATTGCTGAGTTTGTCAACTTAGCTGTTTTAAAGGGTCTAACATTGAAAAAACATGATTCATACATACATCTATATTTGGGATATCAGGTATGTACTCCTGAGTAGTCATGTGTTTATTGAATCAGATTTTGTAGCAGCTAATGTTACATATCGTCCTATGACAAAGTCACTGGAAAATTCAAACGCATCGCCTTTGGATGTTCTACCTCAGCTACCTTGCAATGATGTTACACGGTACACACCACCTGCTGTATTATTGCCATTTCCAAAGCACCACCTCATAAAGCAAAAACAAAAAATCCAAGATGTGATAAAAACCTAATATTGATTGACACCCCGACCAAAAATACGATTGCCGCAGAGAAGCTCAACAAAGCCTCAGTATGATCTGACAAGCTTGAACTGAACAAAAAAAGTCAAAGCCTATCAATGACAGTAGTGAAAACAAATCAGTCTCTCCTGAATTAAGAGCTGTAGATGAAATATGTGAATTAAGTATTCACAAACCTTTGAAGTGAAAGTTGGCAATTATGTAATGGCTAGTGTATTAGGAAATATATCAAGAAAATATGTTGCTATGGTTACTACAGTTCATGAGGACAATAAGGAAGTCTGCTTAAATTATCTGATTGGAACTGGAGAGAGCTCACCTACTCGAACATCCCTCTGCCATCCAGGCAAAGACCATTAGGATAATTGGACTATACAAATACCTTGAAAGTGTTGCTAGAGCCTATCCTTGACCAGCAAGGAAAAGTTTATTTCAGTTATGCATTGGACTTTAACTAATATTTGTATCCATTTATACTTTTATCTATTTAAGTTGATCCCATTTTAACTTTTCCTTGTCAATTTGAATCCTAAATAAAAGTTTCAGCACTCATAGCATGTTTACTATCATTTTATGCTCAACTTGTCCCGACCATGTTCAACTTGCCCCGACCATGTTCAACTTGTCTCGACCATGCTCAACTTGCCCCGACCATGTTCAACATGCCCCGATATTTTCTTTTGGTATTTTCAACTTTTATAAATAACTTTATTGGTCCGACTAAAAACAATACCACCCATTAAAAAATTGTGGTAGGTCGCCTCTATGCGGTGGGAGTCAATTTGATTGTACTATACACAAATGAATCATAGCCATTTTAATTTTTGCCTGCTCAACACTTTGCCGGTCTCCCCTACAATTATTCAGGATAAGGCATTTTGTTTAAAAAATTCAAATAGCATATCTAACGGATCACACAGAAATTTGCAGTTTTGAATTGGACAGTTGATTAACATAGTGACAATTTTTTTTGCCTAGCGAAAGGGATTACTTTGTTGGCTTAAAAAGAATATTTTTACGTGACAAATTTAGTGAGGAATATTATCATACACGAAATTATGTAGAACCACACAAAAACACCATTTCATTTTACAAGTTTCATTTTATTTATTTTTTTAACATAAATTAGTAATCTAAACATTTTTTAATATACATTAAATTATTAAAATAGTTAATTTAATTATAGTTTGTTATTTTTATTCAATTTTCCTCCCGTGGCAGTAATGCTTGATTAAAATCCTTAAAAACGTTAATCATATTTAAACAAACATCTAGCAGCACAGTAAAAAAATTAGAATTTTTCTTTTGTAGTTTCAGCTGTAACCGCATAAAAATAAAAAGGAAAACTTCTCATCACTGAGGCAAAATGATGACTTTTTATGAAATTTTTGTAGCCCTGACATAGACTAAAAAAAGAATTAATCATATTAAAACTATTCTAGCAAATCAATCTGGGCTTATTTTCATCACAAGGTGATTCAAATTATGATACGATTCAACAGTTGACAGAGTCAAAGGTACTCATCGGAATATATACAGACCAAAAAGCAAATGCAAAAAGCATTATGAGGCACTTGATGCCAAAGGACTTGCAAGCAGAAAAATCACTGAAAATAGAGAAAGAACGTTTAGCCGAGCATACACTAGATGGCGAGCAGTTTATATCTCACCTAGTTTTAAAACCTATAAACACCTGTTTTGTTATTTTGGGTAAAATATGAGGTTCTTGCGGTTGACTTGTTGTACAAGTTACTGTATTTGTGTCTGTTTGAATGCCATTGTCTGCATTTAGGTTCCAAATCTTTAACCTTTTTCCATGCAAATGGTTTCATTAATATTTTGCGCTGAAGTTCTTAGACAGCCCTTTGTCTTGCGTTGATTTGAAAGGTGATTTCACATTGCCCTTTGTTACCTTGCAATAGATTTCTTACGCAAGTTACTAAATCTTTTTTTAGTAGATTGACATGGGCAGTGCTTTGCTACTTTTAGTGCAAAGGCTTCAGCGTTTGTCAATGTGCATCCTTTTTATGAATATGTTTAGCAGAAGCACTCCAACCACTTCCAACCACTCATGCATGAAAGTCTATACAATAAGGGTTAAAACTACCTCCCATGTTTAGTTGTAGTACAGCAACACAAGATGAATCTGCTATGCTCTGCTTTGTTGTCTGTATCCACGGTAAGTGTTAGTTTTATCATAGCAGCACAAAATGAATAAGCTATGTTTTGCTCCATTGTCAGTACCTGTGATAAGTGTTAGATTTTCTGCTGATAATTTCATAATAATAATGTCTGCACTAGTGGGGTACATGTTTTGTCTAAAGAAATTTTCATTAACGGCATATTTCAGTCCAAGTTTTATGTTTAGTTCCTGAAACAACTTTGGCTTGAAAACTGATATGTTTCACTGAGGTTCAAAAGAAACTGCTTGTTAATGACGAAAGTAGCCATAAGATATGAGCAATGCTGCAAAAGCATTCCAAACAAGCACCAACATTAAGAACATTGTGTTGGGGGCCAGTCCAATGATGTGCTAAAAATATTGTCCCATACATAAGTTTCGTAATGATGACTTTAGTTGGCAACTTCGCTTATAACATGGGTATACAAACCTTGTTTCAGTTGTCTTGTGCATAGCTTGTTTTCCACATTTTATGTTTAATCATTACCAAGTAATGATTATTAAGATTATTATTACAAATATTATTAACAACCGCTGTTCACATTTTAGACCACTGAAAACTATTAACTTTGAAACGGTTTTCTTGCAAGTAGGACAGTCCTTTATTGTCTATTTGAGCATTTGTCTTCTAAATATGGTACGTGTATTGTTAATATGAACTATTAATTAGCAGGAGCCCAAGACCTATCAACTTGAGAAGGCATACTAAAGAAGAAAGTTTGCTCCTAATCTAGCAAAGTACCTTTCCTCCAATATTAAGGTAAGTACATTAAATTACAAATTAAAGTGATTGAGAGCTTGATAGAGTTTAGTTACCTTTAATAAAGTGGTTGGAAATTGGGAAGATACTCGGGGAAAATGTGAAAAACTTATAATGAAGGCCTATGCATTCGTGCTTTCAAAAGTTGAGAATTTCTGCTATTCCCATAATTCAAAGTTGTTGCTACTAACCAAAACCTGGCATGTTTAATTTATCTTTAGTTTATTTTACTTGAGGTCTATGCTTTGGCAAAAACAAAATTGAAAATATATTGGGAAATTATGTTTAGACATTTTTAATTCAGTTATTTTGAAGAAGATTTATTTGCTGCACTTGACAAAGTAAGGTGGTTAAACAGACGAGTATAGTATTTGCTTGCTGTATAATGAAAACTAACTAATTCTTCTGAATACAGCATATTTTAATCAACTCTTTTTGTTGATGGTAAAATTTTCATAGTCTAGAGCCATTAAAAACTTTTCTATTGTCTGGTCATTCTAAAGTTTTCACTTCGTTGTGGTTGCCTTGTTGGTAGGATATCATTTGCTATTTAACCAATGGTACTTTTTAAAATTGTTACACCTGACTACTCTCATTTCTTTCATGTTGTCAGGAGTAGAAGACGTATCGGTCTTGGAAGGTGAACTAAAGAAGTTTTACTCCTAATATAGCAAAGTACTTGTCATCATTGATTAAAGTAAGTATATTGTATACTAAAGTGAATGAAAGCGACTATTTGAATACTTGATAGACCTGTGATAAATTGAATGACGCTCACAGACCCTCATGGAACTCATAAAATATAGATGCTGTTCTTGTGTCACATTTTGTGTATTTCATATCTACTTTTGCTAATTATACTGTGACACATCAACTTTATGGCTGTAGGCAAAAACCAATTGCTACAGATATATGCATCACACAAGGCTCTCAAAAGTCAATTTGTAAAGTGTCTACAGAAGTAAAAAAAGTCCTTCACATGTTGACCATACGGTTAGTAATATAACTGTACTGTATTTATCTTTTACCGTATAAAATGTGAGTGACCAAGATTCTTCTTCATTTGTGTATGTGTATAAAGAGTGTGATAGTATTGTTAGGTTCAGTCTGATACACACTGCACAACTATAAGCCTTATCAAATTGGTTATGATCATATTTTTGAGAAATTTAACTGGGAAATTTGTACTTGACTGTTGATAAGTATGGAAAACTGACAAACATGTTTTTTAGATCTACGAGAGGGGTTTTCACTGAGTTATTCAGCATTTTATTCAGCTGAAGTTATTTGAATTTTGATGATGCTAACATGAAAACTGCATTGTTTCATATTTTTAGGAAGTCAGTTTAAACTGTAGATGTACCCACCAAGCTCAAGCAGTACCTATGGACAACATCAGTAAGTATTGCTTCATTTTAGTACTGTTTTATGTTGCTCCTGATAGAATTAAATTGTGAAAATTTTCAGAAGATCCTAAGTTTCGCTGATACGCAATAGAATGACTTGAACTCATTTGCTAGTAACAGCGAACGGTTTTTTTCAGAGAGTGAGATAATTACAAAAGTCAAAAAAAGGCAAAATTTACAAAACCTTATTAAAAATAGGGTTTGGCATATAGCGTTACATAACTTTCTCAGTTAAGAAAATATATATTAAGCGGAAGGTTAATGCACATGATTATGCAAATTTGTAGCAAGCGGCAAGAAAAATGTATGTCTGAGTTTACTTGATAAGTTAAAGTTTTCAAGTAGAATACAAGTAGAAAGGAATTGGAAAAAAACAAAAACTTATCATGTACCTTTTACAATAGAAAAAATGATATTTTATTTTGTTCTTTATATTTTTTGGTCACCCAAAAAACTAATTTATTGCACCTTTAATCACTATAATTTATTTACTGTTTATCCTATACAGACGTAACTGTGTAGAAGTAGGTGCATTAGTTTGACTCTGTAACACTGTGAGTGAGAACATTAAAATGTTTAATATCGTTTATATCGACTGAACTATGCCGCTCTACCTGTCTAGATACTGTTACTTCCCCAAAAATGTTTGACCAATAGCCTAGACTTAGCTTTTTCAACAACGATGTGACAAAAGTGTGTGACTAGCAAATCATGTGCATCATCTTTCCTAAATATTTTTATCTCTTTTAAGTATTTTTTGCGTAAATTTGAGTGTGGTAAAATCAACAGATCCATGATTTCACTCTGAACAAATTTTATTACAAGGTAATGATAAGTAATTGTTACTAACAAGATTTATGTTAACTATACAAAAAAGATTACCCACATTGGATGCCTATTAATAATATGCATATAATGAAAATTACGTTGTTCAGAACGTAGCTGCTAATTCCGGCTTTAAAATAAAAGCTCTGCAAGCCACAATGCAGGCTAATAACTCCCCAAAAATGTTTTATTGATTTAAATTTTAGAGACTTTATTATTAGCTTTCTTAAACAGAGCTAATTCAAATTGCTTCGAATTTTTTAGAATAACTTGACAATTCTTTCTCTTTTTTTCAAGCAAGTCTGAAGTTCTTTTTATTGGTTTGCTCATTCTATGGATGTTCAGTACAACACTATGGTAACTTATTCAGAACTTTTTACTGTACCAAAACATTGGTGTTTTCATGCACACAACACAAAGTATAGCATGGCCTTTTTACAATTGATTAGTATTTCTACACTTGTTCATGTTTTTTTAGTTTCATTTTTAATTTTTTCGGAAATTATAAAACAACAAATCAGTTTTGTTATTAAACAAGACTGCCAATATCCTACTGTACATATACTGGCAATCACCGAAGTTGCTTTTACACTTTTGTGAAAATGTAGTTGATTCCACTCAGTCTTACCATATGGCTGGTACTTTATTGATTTCAATTTAAATCCTACTCACTGACAGTCAGCAAAACAAGCTTGGAAGGAGCGGACATTAAAGGTTTCTAATAAATTGGAATACACCGGTGTTCAGGAACCAGATGTTGTTTCTGAAAATTATTCAGTTTGCTCAAGCAATAAGGCCTCACAAGAACCTTGATTACTGGCTACGTTTAGTAGCACCATTGAAACACATATTTGTTCATTCTAATCAGACAATCTTATAATTGTGGGTTAAACACCTAGCAACTGTGATATGTTAAAGCCTAATTATATTGCAAGTGTTAAAGAGCTGTCATAAATGATATATTGAACTGAAAGAAATACTGATGAGTAACCTATTACTACCATAATATAGTACGGCAATTTAAAACTAAACTAGTAACAGAAAGATTAGCTGTGAACAGCAGTGCTTTCTGACTGCATCCTAACAATGTTTTGTTTAAACTCTATAAACGTAGGTCAAGTGAAAATATATGTGATTCAGAAAAACTTTCCACAAATAGCTTGTCGTTTTTGTCAACTCATGTTCATGAAGTTGTGTGAATCATCCATTTAGCCTTTTTGTAACTGTTTAAGTATGGTTGCTTACCGTTACAGGCAACATCAATTTGATCAAACACTTGTGAAACTATATGACCTAGTAATCCCGAAGGTATTGGTAGCTGATGCTATTAAAATGATTTGAAATACTATGACAAGAAATTGCATTCCATGATACTAAATGCTTGGGTTGAGCACGGCTCTCATATTGATGCCACAACCAGAAGGACAGTTTAATATATTAAAACATTACATATGAGGGCTTAAAGCCTGGTGTTTGCATAAAACTGCATGAGTAGTAATTACATGATAAAACTCTTACGTACAGCTGCTGAAAAAAGTAAGAATAAAATAGTTTCTATATTAGCAGCAATGCATTAAGGACCATTTTAGGATAACCTTTACGCATTCCATGTATTTTGAAAAGGATACTCATCATTTCGCAATGTTTTAAACAACATTCAACCTTTGCATTCAACGCCGATGACTGACGCCAGGAGTCGGGTTTCAGTTTATTTGTAATAATCCGACAAGCCAGGCACTGAATCTTACAGTTATGAAGAGATCAGGCTTCAATGCCCTCATATTCAGGGCATTATGTCACTTAACCCTCTTCTACTTGAGAGGTTTTTGTAAAGGTTGTCCATCTTCAAATCATGAGCTTTAGGAATTTGGTCATATTATGTTTCAAAGATGCTGGGTTATCATCGGTTGAATGTCTCTGTCTTGTTTTGTCGTCTCCTGATTTATTAAATGACCAGACAAAATTATTCTTGTCGAACATGAACACGATTACTTTTCTTTGATTGGTTGTTCAACTGCATAAGTCATCCTTCACGCATAACAAATCTTAAACTTTTGGATGGATAAACGCCTCGCAAAAACTACTGAAAATTGTGCAACTTTTCTTTGAATATGCAGTAAAATCTAAATAATATGAACATACGTAGGTCAAACCGAAAATTATTTTTGTATTAGAAGATATTTTGAACATAAATAATTATTTGCATATATACCACTTCAACAAAAGCTATGACGATGTACAATTGTCTAATTATAAATTGCTTAAAAGCATTCCTTTTAGCAGGGTAGAACTCCACAGCATAGCAAACGACAGTAGCATCGTCATTGTCTGAGCTACCATAACAATCATTTTTCTTTGTATATTCAAAGACTTCAGAGTTTACATCAGTACCATCATCTGAGTTATTATCAAACCAATCAGACAAAAGATCACTAACAATCACTGGATCTTATAAATTTATATTTTTTAATTTTGAACTTCGAGTGGCATGTTGACTGGTTTTTCCAGTTTCCATTTTTTTCAAAAGAGCCACTTGCGAGTTTCTGGCACAAGGCAACACATCTCAAATAATTGTTTCATATGGCATTTCAATGACTAATATTTTGACGGTATTGTTTGAAACTTACTAGCATTTATATCCCTTGTTTAATGTTGCTAGGCGACAGCCTTTTTAATATCTACCGAAAGCGACACAATAGTCGTTTCCCCATGGAACCGATGAACAACAGTTTGGTCGTTTTTTCCAGCCAAAGGGTTAATGCATCATTAATCAACTATAATAGATTTACTTTTTATCATGTACAGATGTAACGGATCACAAAAAGTAGCATTAGCTTGATTGTGTAACACTAAGAGTGGGAACAATGAAATGTTTAGTATTGTATATATCTACTGAAAATTGCCACTCTTCATGCCTGAATATTGTTACTTCCCTAAAACAGTTGACAACCCGGGTAGAGTAACTGTTAGCTTTTCAAACAAAAATGTGACAAAATTGTGTAACTACTTAATCATTTGCATCATTTTTCCTAAATATTTTTCATCTCTCCTAAATATCTTTTGCTTAAAGTTGAGTGTGATAAAATCAACAGATCCATAACTAGAAGCTGAAATAATTTTATTACATCTTTATGCTAAATATTCTTTACGAACAAAATTTATGTAAACTAGACTTAAAAGATAAAGTATGCTACATGCCTATATAATAAGCATAGTAAAAAGTCAGTTTTATGAAATGGAGCTAAGCGTTTTGGCTGTAAGGTAATCACGATGCTAGCCCTGTTTCAGGTTAACCCGAAAACGCAGGTTTAAACAAACTAGCAAAACAAAATCTTATCATGGGCAATTTTACACATGAACTTGAAATAAATTCTCATCACTTTTCTTAAAGTTTGTTATTAATAGAGTTACTTTTCTTTAAATGTATTGCCATTTCATTATAAATCAGAATATTTTACTTTAGTTCTTTTTGCTGCTTTCTCATTTTTTCCTTATTTACAATCAGCAAAACACTCTTAAAAGGGTTAGACATGAAAAGTTCCTAATTAATTGCAATACACGAGCGTTCATGATTTAGATGATGCTTTACTGGTATTGTTCAGCTTGATTACTGGCTGCATTTAGCAGCACCAACGAAACACATATTAGTTTATTCTGATCAGACAATCTTATAATTGTGAGTTAAACACCTAGCAACTTTGATATGTTAAAGACTAAATATATTGTAATTGTTAAAGAGCTGTCATAAACAATATATTAAACTGATAGAAATATTGATGAGTCACCTACTACTACCATAATATATTACGGCAATTTAAAACTAAACTAGTAACAGAAAGAATAACTGTGAACAACAGTGCTTTCTGACTGCATCCTAACAATTTTTTGTTTAAACTCTATAAACGTAGGTCAAGTGAAGATATATGTAACTCAAAAAGACCTTCTACAAATAGGTCGTCATTTCTTGTCACCTCATGTTCATAAAGTTGCGTCAGTCATCCAATTAGCTTTTTATAATTGTTTAATTTTGGGTGCTTACCGTTACAGGCAATATCAATTTTATCAAATAGTTGTGAAACTATATGACCTAGTAATCCTGAAGGTATTGGTAGCTGATGATATTAAACTAGCTAGAATTACTATGACAAGAACATGCATTCAATGATACAACATGCTTGGGTTGAGCACGGTTTTCATATTTATGTCAAAACCTATAGGACAGTTTAATATATCAAAACATTATACATGAGGGTTTAAAGCCTGGTGTTTGCATAAAACTGCATTAGTAGATATTACACGATCAAACTCCTTAGGACTGCTGCTCGAAAAGTATGAATAAAATGTTTTCTATCTTAGCAACAATGCATTAATGACCATTTAAAGATAACTTTTACGCATTCCATGCATTTTGAAAAGGAGCTTCATCATTTCGCAATGTTTTACACAACATTCAATTTTTGCATTCAACGCCAGCGAATGGCGCCAAGAGTCGGGTTTCAGTTTATTTGAAATAATCCGACATGCCAGGCACTGAATCTTATAGTTATGAAGAGATCAGGCTTCAATACCTTAAATTCTAAAGCATTGTGTCATTCAAACCTCTTCCACTTGAGAAGTTTTTGTAATGGTTATCCATCTTCAAATCATGAGCTTTAGGAATTTGGTCGTCTTATGTTTCAAAGATGCTGGATTTTACTCGGTTGAATGTCTCTGCCTTGTTTTGTCGACTCCTGATTTATTAAATGATTACACAAAATTATTGTTGTTGAACATGAACATTATTACTTTTCTTTGAATGATTGTTCAACGGCATAAGTCAACATTCACACATAACAAATTTTACACCTTTGGGTGGGTAAATACTCCACAAAAACAACTGAAAGTTTTGCAATTTATTAAAACAAATTGAGAATTCAGTAAAACTAATATAACATGAACATACATAGCTCAAACTGAAATTTGTTTGTATTAAAAAGTATTTTGATCATAAATATTTCTTTACATATATACTACTTTAAAAAGCTATAACTATAACTAACTAGGTACAATTGTCTACGTATGAAATGTTTTGAAGCATTCTTTTTAGCAGAGTCAAACGCCACAGTATATCCAACGTAAGTAGCGTCGTCATTATCCGAGCGACCATAGCCATCAACTTTCTCTGTATATTCTAGGTCTTCAGAGTTTACATCAGTACCATCATCTGTGTTATTATCAAACTAATCAGACACAATATCACTAAGAATTGCCGGATCTAGTAAATTTCTCCTTTTTAATTTTGAACTTCAAGTGGCGTGTTGATTGGTTTTTCAGGCTTTAATTTTTTCAAAAGAGCCGCTCCCGATGTTGTATTTTCTAGTTTTGAGCACAAGGCAACACCTCTCATATAACTGTTTCATATGGTATTTCAATGACTAATATTTTCACGGTAATATTTGAGACTTACTAGCATTTATACCATATATGTCATTCATATCATATTTATATCAATTATATCATATCATATAGCGAAATAACTTGTTTATTTACTAGGCGACAGCCTTTTTAATGTCTACCGAGAGCGACACAAAATTCGTTTTTCGTTGGAGCCAATGAGCGACAGTTTGGTCGTTTTTTTTCCAGCCAAAGGTTTAATGCATCATTAATCAACTATAATTGATTTACTTTTTATCATGTGCAGATGTAAGAGTGCACAAAAATAGCATTAGCTTTATTGGGTAACATTAAGAGTGGGAACATTGAAATGTTTAGTATTGTATATATCTACTGAACATTGTCACTCTTCATGCCTGGATATTGTTACCTCCCTAAAACTAGTTGAAAAACAGGGTAGAGTAATTGTTAGCTTTTCCAGCAAAAATGTAAAAAAAGTGTGTAATGGCCAAATCAGTTGCATCATTTTTCTTAAACACTTTGTTATGAGTAGAGTTACATTGCTTTAACATGTTTCGCCATTTCATTATAAATCAAACTATTTTACTTTTGTCCTTTTAGCTGCTTTCTCATTTTTTTCTCGTTGGCAATTAGCAAAACACTCTTAGATTGGGTAGACAAAAAAATTTCCTAATTAACTGCAATACACGAGCGTTCATGAGCTAGATGAGATTTTATTTATATTGTTTAACTTGCTCGAGCAATAAGTCACAGCAGTTAATTTGATGACTCACTGCATTTAGTGCACCATTAAAACATTCTTATCAAAACCTCTTATAATAGTGTTTAAGAGACAAATAAAACTTGCAACTGTAAATTCGGCCTGGTAAATCCTAAATATGATGCATGGGTATGAATGTTAATTTAAAATGATCAAAGTGACAAAAATAAATATTGATGAGTAACCTATTACTACCATTAACTACTACGGTCACCATACAACTCATCTCATAGCAGAAAGCAAAGCTGTGGACTTTAGAGCATTCTGACTGCATCCTAACATCTATATGGTAAAAATCTATGAGAATAGGTTGTTGAAAAGCTCTGTGGTATAAAATACTTTCTTCAAATACCTGGTAATATTTTGTCTACTGGTGTTTTTGAAATCGTGTCAGTCATCCAATTTTATTTTTGCAATTTTTAGCTCCAGTTATTTAAAATTACTGACCACATCAATTTAGTCAAGTAGTGGTGAAAAAATTTAGCTATCTACTTTTGAAGGTATTGATAGTTGATGATATTAGAATATCTCAAAGTACTGCAGTACAAAAATGCGTACAATGAACCTTCAATGTTGGGTTGAGTGTAGCCCTCACATTGATTCTGAAACCAGCGTGACAAATTGATGTGTCAAAACATGACATGAGGCTTAGACATTGGTGTTTGCATAAAGCTGCAGTAGTAATGATTACATGTCCAAATTTCTAAGAACAGCTGCAGAAGACAAACTTTAAATAACATGGTTTTCAAATCAAAAGCGCAATCCCAATGGCCAACTTCAGCCGGCTTTCACACATTCTCAGCACTTAGGAAGAATTAGTCTGCAGTTACGCAAGATTTTAAACGACATTCAACTTTTGCTTTCACCGCCGACAGCTAGTGTCAGCACTCAGGTTTCAATTTATTTGAAATAATCTAGCAATCCTGTCACTGATGCTTACAGTTGATGGAGGGATTAGGCTTCAATGCGCTAAATGCCACAGGATTGTGTTATTTAAACCTTAAATTTTGCAATAATTATCAAACCATCAAATCATGAGCTTCAGGAATTTGGTCAGACTAGGTTTTAAAGCCGATGGCTTCTTATCAGTTAAATGTGTTTGACTTGTTTTTTTTTACTCCCCGTTCAATAAATGATAATACAAAAATGTTATTTTCGAGGTCAAACCTGATTATTTGTATATTAATAAATGTCCATTGGTATAAGTTGACCTCTGTTGACTAAACCTGTAGCTGTCCTAACAAATCAATATTTTTTCAAAGAAGAATTTGAAACAAAAGACTCTGGATAGCCACGAAACTACCCAATATATCACTTTAGCTAGAAAAAAATGTGCATTTCGAACTATTCCACAAACAAACGAGCGGGGTGAATGTCTGAGAGTTTTTATGATAAATGCACATGCACACAACTGACAAAAATTATTCATCAACAACGTCGAAACCCTTGTACTGAAATTTCACCAACAAATTTAAACATTTTTCAATGGAGTCGTTTAAGTATAAAAAAGATACAAAAAACATATAAACTATTTGAATATATTACCACGTCTTTGAGAATTGTCGACAATATCCTAAAACTTACCTATCTGATCGAATTATACACAAATAGAAAGATTAATTTGGCCAAAATTTGCAATAAGAAACTTGACAAGTTTTTTTAATCAAAATTAAGACCAGTCAAAGATACGCCAATAAAGCCGTGCGACAGATAGTACAATGATTAAGAAGGGGGTATTTCACAAAAAAACGTGTTCCTTTTACCAGTCTATAGCGTTGTCTAATTGCCGAATGTCTAATTTAATTTTAATTCATTAAATTTAATTAATTTAATGAGAATAGCTTTATTAGCAATCAATAATCACCTGTAATGTTATTCTCAGGCCAACAGATGTTCGTATGTATGTTTAATGCCGGTCAAATCACTTGGTTTTGTCTATGATATGGCTTTCATAAACAATGATTGTTTGTGTTTAATTCAGCAAATTAAACACCAACATCTGCGAGATAAAAACCCAAATAAGGTTGATATTAGGAATAAGGTCTATAAAATATTTAGACAACAGTTGTTGAGAGCTAAAATAGGATATCACCTCTTTATGCTGCATTTCATAGGTTAATTTAATGGTTGTCAGATTTCCTGGCAGTGATGTGAGTTTGAATATTTTTTTATAATCCGAACAGCAATATTATTACCTTATTACCATCTGGTTATCATTAAGAACGTGTTTTCATCACAAAATTCACTGACTCTAAAAGCCTTCTCCTGTTTCAAAGCAGGTTATTTTGTGTTATTAGAAAAAATTTTCTCCAACATGCTTATAGTTGCAAAAACTAAATATTTGCCTTATCTGCACCAATAAAAACGATTTGTAAGATGTTTTATTGTAATCAAAATTGATTACTAAAATCAACGCAAATTCATTAAAAAAAAGCCTAATAATCACCTGCTGTTACAATGGCTGTATGGAAGTAATCATATTAACTGATCCAAAAAAGATTAGTCACTGTATTAGCAGCACAATTAATTATTAGTACTAAACATCCTAATTAAACCCAAGTAGGCTGAGACGTCTTACTTTATTTTGCAAAATCAGCACCTTCAGGTACCAACTAGAGGCAGCATCTTAAACTGCAAAAACTCTCAAGGTAATCATATTTAAATTAACCAGCAACTACTTTCTAACTCTTGGCACTGCTAATTTCCATATCAATTGATATTCAGCTTACATCTGTTGATCATCTGTACTGGTCCACTTTGTAAACAAACTCAATCGTTATAAATAGCTTATAAGCGGTAATCAATCGATCAATGATCTGATGAAAGTCTTTGTACAGTTTTATGCTGTGGTTCTTTTGGAAACTTGCCTAAGTTACCTGAATGTTGATGATGCAGGTATGCAAAACTGCATTGACATGTTTTACAGTTGTAGGAACTCTTTGTGAACTGTAGACGTACCACCAAGCTCAAGCAGTACCTATAGACAACATTAGTAAGTATTACTTCATTTTAGTACTGTTTTAGGCTGCTCCTGATAGAAGTAAGTCGTGAAACCTCTCAGAAGATCTCAAGTTTACCTGATACTCAAAAGAATGACTTGAACTTGCTTTCTAGTAATATCAAACGTTTTTTTCAGATTGTACTATACTTATAAAAGTCCAAAAAAGACAAAATTTACTCAGCCTTGTTAAAACTATGGTTTGGCATAAAGCGTTACATAAATTTCTCAGTTGAGAAAATATATATTAAGCGATAGCTTATAGCACACGATTATGCAAACTTGAAGCATGCGGCAAGAAAAATTTATGTCCAAGTTTACTAGATAACTTAAAGTTTTGAAATACGATACAAGTAGAAAGGAATGGGAAAAACGAAAACTTATGTACAATAGAAAGTTGATTTTGTTATTTTGTCATTTATGTTTTTAGTCATTTAAAATACAAATTTTATTTTACTTTTCTTCACTATAATTTATTTAACGTTTATCATATACAGATGTAACAATGTAGAGCATTAGTTTGATTGTGTAACACTATGAGTGAAAACATCAAAATATTTAGTATTGTTTATATCTCCTTAAATTTGCCTCTCTTCCTGTCTGAATACTGTTAATTCCTAAAAAATAGTTGACTAATCGTCTAGACTTTGCTTTTTCAACAATGATGTGACAAAAGTGTGTAACTACCAAATTATTTGTATCAACTTTCCTAAATATTGTTCATGCTCAACAATGATTGTGGTAAAACTAACAGATTCATCACTTTAGGCTGAACAAATTTCATTACGGGATAATGCAAATTATTTGTTAGGAACAAGATTTATGTTAACTACCCTAGGACACGAATATTTTGCTAGTATTTAGTTTTGTGAGTAGCACACAGAGTAAAATTTCACTGCAACTTAATTTCGCCGCTCTGATGAGTTTGAAAATATAGTGATATAAAAATATATGCTGTGGAAAAAAAACATTACATTCCTCAGTTCCAGTTTGCTAATAAGAAAAAAAAATCAATTTGGGACTAGTTCGTATTTGTTAACCACTGGTTGAAATGTGTGGGTAAGATTGACAATTCAATTTGATCACTTGCTGTCATTTGTTTCTCAGACTATCAATGACGTCTAGGTCCCTCCAGCTGTGACTTTCACACTCGAATACCAAAACGAAGAAAATAGATAGGTAACAACCAACTTCACGACCAAAACTGTATTACCCTTACGCTGCCATAAACACATTTATGCGTTTTCTAGGGGCCACTGCCATAAACACTTTTTTGGACTTTCTCAGCAATTGCGTGGTAGCCCGATTTTGTTATTCGTTGACCACATAACCCACGGTATTTAAGAGTTTTATGAAATTGACTGTGTTGACCGAAGATTTCTCTATAAAATAAACCTAAAACGACGAAGCAATTTTAAAGTTTTGTTTGATAATTCTAATCTAAAAACGAACATTTTTCTGCAAGTTCATTAACTACCCCGCGTGAGTCATATAACAGGTAATTATTTGTTGATGACATAATAGACAATTTAGATATTCGTGATTATACAGATAATTAAAGTAGGACCTGAAAAAATATTGTATACATATCATGAAGCAATATCGGCAATTTCAGTGAAATGGCTGGCACTAAGCCGGTAGCGAATTTGTACATGGTTGGCAGCGAAAGAGATAATGTGGTTCGAACTGATGACGGTTGATATTGCTTTTGGTTGGTAATAAAATTACCATAATTATTTCTCAAAAATACCATAATTGTTCACTACCATAATTATTCTTCAATTTTATGACTTCACCTACTAGACTTTCATCCTCATCAGTTACCAATTAGGTGACTAAACTGATATAATCTTGATTTGCTTTGCCATGCTGCTCAGTTGGTGTATTAGCTTAAATGAGTTTACCAGAAATTTTCTATTGAGCCCAACCACAGACGAAAATTGCTTGCATTTCTAATATGACGATGTTATTGTGGATATCATTGAACAAAGTTATTTAACTTCGCGTTTTCGCTCGTTCGTTATAATAGTTTAGTTTCGCTCATTAAATTTTCACGAGAGGATGACACCGCGAAAATGCAAAAGTTAGATGACGCAAATACATAAGTGTCCTAGGGTATACATAAAAGATAACGTACGTTGGATGCCTATAATAGGAGTATAATGAAAAGTAAGTTTTTCAAAATGTAGCTGCTAATTTTTGCTTTAAAATATATGCTTCTTAAGCCAACTTGCATATAAGTTATCAAGGACATTTTACATCACCAAAAAATGCAAAAAAACTGGTGTTTTCATGCACACAACAAAAGTGTAGCATGGCCATTTTGCATTTAAGTAGTATTTCTACCCTCATTCAAGATTATTAGTTTTATTTTTAATTTGTTCAGAATTTATTAAACAAGACTGTCCATATCCTAACCGTACAAAAACTGGCTATCACCGCTGTTGGTTTTAAACTTTTGTGAAAATGTAGTTGATTCCTTTCAGTTCTACCATATGACTGGTAATTTATTGATTTCATGTTAAATCCTTCTCACTAACAATCAGCAAAACAAGCTTGGAAGGAGTGGAAATTAAAGGCTTCTGATAAAATGGAATAAAAAGGTGTTCAGGAACCAAATGCGGCTTCAAGAATATTATTCAGTTTGCTCTAGCAATAAAGCATAGCAGTTACTTTGATTTTTGGCTGCATTTAGCAGCACCAACGAAACACATATTAGTTTATTCTGAGCAGACAATCTTATAATTGTGAGTTAAACCCCTAGCAACTTTGATATGTTAAAGACTAAATATATTGTAATTGTTAAAGAGCTGTCATAAACAATATATTAAACTGATAGAAATATTGATGAGTCACCTACTACTACCATAATATATTACGGCAATTTAAAACTAATATAGTAACAGAAAGAATAACTGTGAACAGCAGTGCGTTCTGATTTTATCCTAACAATTTTTTGTTTAAACTCCATAAACGTAGGTCAAGTAAAAATATCTGTGACTCAAGCAGACATTCCACAAATAGATTGTCGTTTCTTGTCACCTCATGTTCATAAAGTTGCGTCAGTCATCCAATTAGCTTTTTGTATAATTGTTTAACTATGGTTCCTTACCGTTTCAGGCAACATCAATTTGATCAAATCCTTGTGAAACTATATGACCTAGTAATCCTGAAGGTATTGGTAGCTGATGCCATTAGAATAACTAGAAATGCTTTGGCAAGAACATGCATTCCATGATGCTACATGATTGGATTGAGGATGGTTCTCATTTTGATTTCAAAAACAGGAGAACAGTTTAATGTGTTAAAACATTATACATGAGGGCTTATAGCCTGGTGTTTGAATAAAACTTTGCTAGAAGTGATTACACGATAAAACTCCAAAGAACCGCTGCTGAAAAAAGTAAAAATAAAATGGTTTCTATATTAGCAGCAATGCATTACCGACCATTTTAGGATATAACTTTTACGCATTCTACATAATTTAAAAAGGATCCTGAGCATTTCGCAATCTTTTGAACAACATTCAACCTTTGCATTTAACCCCAATGAATGACGCCAGCACTACGATTTAAGTTTAATTTCAATAGTCCAGCTATCCTGTTACAGATACTTGCAGCCTATATAGAGATCAGGCTTCAATGCGCTAAATTCTAGAGCATTGTGTCATTTAACCCTCTTCCACTTGAAAGGTTTTTGTAAAGGTTATTCATTCTCAAATCATGAGCTTTAGGAATTTTGTCATACTATGTTTCACAGATGCTGGGTATTCATCGGCTAAATGTCTGTCTCGTTTTGGCGTCTCCTGATTTATTAAATGATGACACAAAATTATTCTTGATTACTTTTCTGTGAATGATTGTTTGACTGAATAAGTCAACTATCACTCCTAACAAATTTTAAACTTTTGGATGGGTAAAAACCCCGCAATAAAACAACTGAAAATTGTGCAATTTTTCTTTGAAAAATAAGTAAAATCAATATAAAATTAACATATATGGCTCAGACTGAGTCTTATTTGTATTAAAATATTTTTTGAACATAAATATTTATTTGAATATGTACCACTTCAAAAAATGCAATGACTGTGTACAATTGTCTACGTAAAATATGCTTAAAACCCATCTTTTTAGCAGGGTCCAACGCCGCAGCATAGCCAACGCCAGTAGCATTGTCATTGTCCGAGCTACCATAACCGTCACTGTTCTTTGTATATTCAAAGTTTTCAGAGTTTACATCAGTACCATCATCTGAGTTATTATCAAACTAATCAGACAAAAGATCTCTAACGATCGTCGGATCTGATAAACTTCTATGTTTTAGTTTTGAACTTCAAGCGGCATGACGACTGGTTTTTCCAGCTTCCATTTTTTCAAAAGAGCGACTTGCGAGTTTCTGGCACAGGGCAACACCTCTCAAATAATCGTTTCATATGGTATTTCAATGACTAATATTTTGACGGTAATATTTGAAACTAACTAGCATTTATATCCTTTGTTTATTGTTACCAGGCGACAGATTTTTTAATGTCTACTGAATGCAACACATGAGTCGTTTTCCCATGGAACCGATGATTGACAGCTTAGTCGTTTTTCCAGCCAAAGAGTTAATGCATCATTTATCAACTACAATTGATTTACTTTTTATCATGTACAGATGTAAGAGTGCACAGAAAATAGCATTAGTTTGATTTTGTGACACTAAGAGTTGGTACATTAAAATGTTTAGTATTGTATATATCTACTGAACATTGCAACTTTACAAGTCTGAATATTGTAACTTTTCTAAGAATAGTTTACAAACGACATAGAGTTAACTTTTTAACCCTTTTGTGACAAATGCGTGTAAACTACTAAGTTAATTGTATCCTCTCTCCTAAATATTTCTTATCTCCACTAAATATTTATATGATCAACATTGATTGCAGTTTATGTAGCAGATCAATCAATTTAGTTTGAACAAATTATCTTACAGGGTTGTCTTAATATTGGTTATGAATTAAATTTTTTGTTAACTAGATGCCAAAGATAAAATATGCTGGATGCCTGTAACAAGCATAGTGAAAAGTACGTTATTTAAAATTGAGCTACTAATTTTTGCTCTAAGGTAATTACTCTGCAGCCCCACTTTTTAAGCCACATAATCAAGTTTCAACATAATTCAATATTAAAAAATTTCATTGTGGACAATTTTACACAAAAAGGCCCTACACATGTTTATTACTGTTATTACACTTCTTATTTGGAATTTTGGTATATTGTGTCAATTCTTTTTGTCATTTCATTATAAACTAAATTACTTAACTTTTTGTCTTTGGTGTTTTTTTTTACTTTTATGTTAAATCTTTTGTGTTGACAATCAGCAAAACAAACTTACAATGGGGTAAAAATTAAAAGTTGCTAACAAAGTGGAATGCGAGAGCATTCATGTGCCAAATTTGGTTTCAGTGGTATTATTCACTTTGCTCTAACAATCAGACCTACTAGCTAACTAACTCTTTTGCTACCGCAAGCTGGTGTATAGGCTCGGGTTATTTTCTCTTCGTGGCCTGAAGCTGATACATCAGCTTTTAGACAGTATGTTAGTTTATTTATAATTACTCAGCTCTTGCCTTAGATAGACCAATAAAATTTGGTCTCTAAAAATATATATATAATATATATTCATAGAGACCACATATTCTTATATATATATATATAATATATATATACATGTATATATATATCTACTATATAAATGGCAATCGTTGTCTGTCTATCTATCTATCTGTGTATCTGTCCGCTTTATAGAGCGGTCTTTTCTTTTATCGTCGTACGAATTTCAGTCGTACGAAGTGAACTGAATTAATATGTGTAGTAACGGTAAATAAATTATAGAGCGGTCTTTCTTTTTCCATTCGGTCGAACGAAGCCAACCGAATTAATATGAGTACTAATTATCGTAATTTCGTAATATGGACTATTAGCCGCTACTTTTCTCTGACGATTTGAGCCAAGCGGCTTATATAAAGTTGTGGCGATTCTGTTGTTTTTCTTTCACCGCTCGAGCGCATTAACCGAAATCCCCTGTCAGCACGCTTTTTAAACGGCACATTTTCTGCCGTGTTCGAAAACACCTTTCCTGAGTTCTGCGGCCTATACAAAGGTGTCTATACAGCTATACAAATGTACTATTCATTAAATAAAATAAATTAACGAGTAGTTATTTACATGCAATTAATATTTACTGCCATCTTGTACCGAGAAGGTCACGTAAACGTTTGTTTCTTTGAGTCACTGGAAAAACGCATTTCTCACCTACTAAATTTCCACATCAAAAAGGTAAGTGTTTCTTATACGACGTTGTATTGTCTATGAATTGCCACATCTCCACTACTTAATAACGTTGGATTTGCCGCTGTTCGTGATAGTGGGTCATGTTCATTTCCTTCAGCAGCCGAGTTACTAATTTTTTCCAGCTACGAGTAGGCCTACTGTAACTTACTATTACAGAACTTTCACGAGTACTCCGAGGGTTGCAATACGCTATTGTGAAAAGAAAGAGAGCAGCTGCTATCGACTTACTGTCACCCTGCATCAGCCATGACCAGCTATACGTCGCCTGCTCAAAAGTAGGCACACGCCGAAAACTGTTTCTTCATACGCCTGAAAGAAAAACCAAAAATGTTGTCTATCCGCATGTGTTGCGTTGAACTAAGGGAGAGAGAGAGAAAGGGAGAAAGAGAGAGAGAGAGGGAGGGCGAGGAGGAGAGGGGGGAGAGAGAAAGAGAGGGAGAGCGAGGAGAAGAGGGGGGAGAGGGAGAGGGGGAAGAGGGAGGGAGAGAGAGGGGAGAGAGGGGAGAGACGGAGAGAGGGAGAGAGGGAGAGAAGGGGAGAAGGAGAGAGAGAGGGAGAGAAAGAGGGAGGGAGAGAGAGGGGGAAGAGGGAGGGAGAGAGGGGGAGAGAGAGGGAGAGCGAGGAGGAGAGGGGGGAGAGAGAGAGGGGGAAGAGGGAGAGAAGGGGAGAAGGAGAGAGAGAGGGAGAGCGAGGAGAAGGGGGAGAGAGAGGGAGAGAAAGAGGGAGAAGAGGGAGGGAGAGAGAGAGGGGAGAGAGGGAGAGGAGAGAGAGGGGAGAGACGGAGAGAGGGGAAAGAGGGAGAGAAGGAGAGAGAGAGGGAGAGCGAGGAAGAGAGAGGGAGAGAGAGGGAGAGAAAGAGGGAAAAAAGGGAGGGAGAGAGAGAGGGGAGAGAGAGGAAAGAGGGAGAGATGGAGAGAGGGAGATGTAACTGCATATTTGGAGTTGTTTTACGGTATGAAAGCCAACTCTCAATAAACCTTATGCTGCCCGTGAATCTGCTCCTGTAGACGGGTAATGCAGCTAGTATGTATATATATATATATATATATATATATATATATATATATATATATATATATATATATATACTCATGCTACAGACAGTACTGTTTTGGCTATTGAAGCCTCATCTGTGCAGCTCAGAGCTTTGGCAAGGGACACAAATCCCATTACCAATGAGAGTTGACTTCCTGCTGTGAAACGACTAAATTGCCTCACAGACTTTAAGAAAGTCAATTTGCTGACACCATACCATAGTGCTCAAATGATAAAAGTGATGAGATTTGCACAAAGGCTAATGGTGCCACATCTCTCAAAAAATGCTCAACTAAATCATTATACATATATAGTTGAATGTTGCATTTGTTTGAAAATGTTTACATTTGCACTAGTGGACTATCTAGCGTTGTGCCTAGCGGTTATAAATAATTTGGAGAAAAAAATAAAACGATCGCAAAAGTTTTTAAAATTGTGTTCCTAACTGTAACTTGTTTAACTTGTAACTTCTAATAAACAACTGTATATACATATATATATATATATATATATATATATATATATATATATATATATATATATATATATATATATATATATATATATATAGATAATCTAGACTATTAATTAATATTAAAAACAATGAAAACATTTAAAACTGTTTAATACTTAAAGTTTCATGTTTGTTACCATTCATCACATTAAATTAAAATGATCTGAAGCTCATATGACTGTATGCAAAAAAACATCAAGTAGCTTAACGATAAAAGCCAGCTATATATAATACAACAATATAATTGGGTCATGTCACAGCATTGCAAATCAAGTGCTTATTTGAATGCATGCACTTTTACACAAGCTTGTTTCTTGAGTTTAAGCTTGCAAGCTCAAGTTTGTATAGAATGAAGTACTTCTCCCAAATACACAAATTACAGCGTTTACTGGTCTTATTGCAACTACTCGCTTTTTTCAATACTCTCCACCTAATGTCGTACTGGATGGACCGATCTTTAAGCCGCCATATATAATTATTTAGTTCTGTTGATGTTCTTTTGATGGATTGTTGAAGCTGCTACGATGGTTGTAATATCTTTTTTTGAATGGGCTCTCTGTCAGGCCAACATATGTTTGTTTGGCAGCATCAGGATTGTTGATCATAGCTGTAGCCTAATAGATGGCAGAACTAAACGCGCATTGTATGACATGACATGTATCTTTGTCTCGCCAGTTGCATGTTGATGTTGGTTTTTCGTTTGATAGCTGCACTTTGTTGTTATTCGCAATAATCTGTCCAATGTTTTTCATCCAGCTATAGCTAGGTCTTACATTGTTTCTATTAAATATCAAATAAAGCTTGTGATCTTTGTGGAATTCTTTACTCAGAGCTCTAAAGAAAAGTTTTTCTATGTTGGTGGCAACATTTAAAAAAAGGGCGGTTATACCAAAGTATATTTCTCCTGCATTTGTTTCGGGTGTTATGTGATGTTATATTCTCACTAAATGTCAATTTATGATGGTATCCACTTCTATTAAGGGCTTTTTGGTGTTCCTTTGTATTTTACCTAAAAATATCTTGATTGGATTATATTTTTAGAGGCGCAGGTTGACTGATGAGCGGATGTTTTTGATAATGGAGGGTGAGTGGTTAGATCTTGTGCGCGTATCTAGGCATATTATTGGGCTTGCTGAAAGGTCTATATAATTCGTTCTGTAGATCTAAGGATATATCAGCATCATGAAATTAACCAATTAATTTTTTGTATTATACATATGTAGCTGGCCTTTATCGTTAAGCTACTCGACGTGTTTTTGTAAACAGTCATATGAGCTTGAAATCATTTTAATTTTACCTGGTGAATGGTAACAGCCATGAAACTTTAAGTAGTAAAATGTTTTAAAAGTTTTCAGTTCTTTATATATTATGTTAATATATATATACATGTTTCCATTTGCATATATAATATACTTTCTTATATCTTTATATTTATAATATAGTTCAGTATTTTGATTGTGAGCTTAGTTTACTTTAATAATAAAACATATTACTATAATTATTTATGCCGTTTGCATGCACAGGTAATATTCAGTCAAATCATATTATCAAATTTATTAATATCTTTACTTTACTCAGAAAGTCATTGGTGAGTCAGTGACTAAAATGGCTGACAGCATTGATCAAATTCAGTTTCATGGTCAACAAGAAGGTAGAGCGGAAGACGCCAATCTGGACAAACGTTAGTTAATTTTCAGAAAAGTCAAAAGGCATTTAAGATGTTTTTCATAATTTATACTTTTATATATTACTGAAACTTGTCTGTTTGGGAGTAACAAATTTCTAAGAGTTGAAAAGTTGTAAGTTGTAAGTTGAGCCTCTATTGAGACACAAACAGAAACAATTTACAGATACAGTTCTTTAAATGTCACATTAGCTCTTGAGACTACCGTAAAGTCTCTATTAGAACCCAACGGTTCTCTTTTTTTAACCTTGTTTATATTTATAAACCTTGTTTAGAAATATAAACCTTGTTTTATTATTCTAAATAATACATATTGCTTGCAACTAGCCCATGATGATCTCATAGCCTGCGCTGCAATTTTTTGGAGCTTTAAAACTTTTGCTTCATTTTAAATTTGAAGATAGACTTTTCTTTTTATAAATATATTTAATAAGGTTGCATACGAGCTCATTACAGTCATACATACTTTTGTTACAGTTCGCAGCTATAACTTACTTTTTATGTCTAATAGAAAATGATTTATGTGCATTGATTTATTTTAAACCATATTAATATTGCTGCAAATAATACAATTAAATTATATGTTATAGATCTGCAAATTTTAAATTCTATAATAATAATCAACTATTAAATCCTACAAATCTACATTCACGAACTAGTGACCTGAACAAACCATATTTACATTCAGAAACAAAAGTTAACCTTTTAGGACCAAAGTTAACACGCATAAACAAAATATTAGCATTGTTTGCTCACCCAGCTGCATTCTGTTTGTTCTTCCGGTAAGCATTCATTATTTATTTTGTTTAGATATGCAATACCTTCCACATTGTTTTCTAGCTTCAAGTTTTCTTCTATGCAGCCAGGCTAGTCAATGTTAGCGACCAAATAACTTCTAGTACAGCAAAACCTTAGAGCTACGCCCTGTAGAACTATATATGTATACACTTATTGCGTGAACAAAAATAAACTGCGTGTAATCAAAATTGTCTCTTAATTTTTGCTTTAAAATGCGTAGTAATTTAGATTCCATCATTAATTTGCAAACAAATTCACATACATCAAAGTATCTAAGCCGAGTTAAAAATTAACTACAATTATTAGTCCGATGCAGTTACTAATCATTTCTATGCCGTTCCATTCAGAATTATAATGAAAAAAAATGGTAAACTCTTGCAGTGAATACAAATTTGGATATCAACAGAAACAAATAATAAACTAACTGTTAGTGATGTAGTCAAGTCATTAACAGTGTAGTTTTGTAGAAATCTCTGAATACGACGATACTGGTTCAACGATATGTTATGTAAAATAAAATATTGTAGTGTCTTTGTCTGATCGAAGGTGAGCAAATCTAGATGCTATTCCTACTAGAGATAATACAATTGTTGTCCGCGTAAAAAGTAGTGACCTTAACAGTGATTTAGCAACTGAACCTTAAGAAAAGCTAAAAATAGAGGTTCACAAAAACGGCGTCGTGTTTCATAGAATTAATAAAATTTAATTGCCAAGTTCTAATATTGAGAGAGTCTATTTGTCGATATCGTTTTGCCGAAAACCAATTAGCCCTAATATGTCGAGGACAAAAAAGCATCGCGTGTCATGAAGCTAAAAAGAGCCATAGAATTGTAATTATTGCATCATTTTTGTATGAAAACGGCAAACGATGAATAGGTTATGTATAGAAGCGCACTAACCAGAGATTAAAGTTAATGGACCCTAGATACCTACAGTATAGTAGCGGCTAATAGTCCGAAAAGTATAGTACTCTATAAGAAGGACACATACATACACAGATACACAGACAACGATTGCCGTTTATATAGTAGATATATCTCTCTATATTTATCAAATTCTGTGTGTATACATGTGTAGTTCCAGCTATAGCTATTAAAATCTTGGAATAAAGAATCTGCACTCTGATCAATTTGAACTCATGGAGACCGGAACTGCATGTTTAAAATCCAGGCGCTCTACTACTGAGCCATACAAGGTGTAATGATCCAAGTTGTTATCATAATTATACGCTATAGCCAAGGCACACGCTAATTATTTTAGCACTGCGCCTATGCGTTACGATGTCCCTGTTAATAAAGATTTTCTGTAAAGTTCAATTACAATATTTGTGATCAAGGCCAATTTTTCTTATGCAGAAAACAACAGGAACAGATTCGACATTCTCTTTCCATCTGGTCATACAAAGACAGTAGAGTGTCTCATTTTTATATTTGTACCGGTATCAAAAGGTGCCAGTAATGTCATATTAAAAGTTTTGATGGATAGCTTCAGGTAGAACAGTAAACATTTTTACAAACACACTCCTATGCAAGAATTGTTATTATTAATTCCAGGTATTCGGGATTTTCATTTTGTTTTCTAACTTTGTCTCAATTGTATTATTACCAAATCACTTTTTACTGTACTTGTAGCAAAACCTACTTAATTTAGCTATTGCTTGCTAATTATTTCACATTTATATCAAAGCCCCTTTGTAACAGTTTAATTGTTTCTAATTCATTTGACCTGCACAAAAACATTTCCCTTGTAATATGAAGTTTGAAAGTTACAGTTGCTTGACAAAGTTTAGAAATCTTCAAAGTAGTTTTTTTCTCTTAAATACATTCAACTATACAAACACCTTTCTCATGATTTCTTTTAGGTTAGAATGGTAACTGTTGTTAAGCGTTAAATATAAATAAATTTTTGGTACTAAGACTTTTTTATTACCTGGGCAACACTGGGCATTCAAGTAGAACATATATATATATATATATTTATATATATATTTATATATATAGATATATATAGATATATATATATAGATATATATAGATATATATATATATATATGTACTACTTGTACATATTTATGTAAACTATACATATATATATATATATATATATATATATATATATATATATATATATATATATATATATATATATATATATATATATATATATGTATAACTTTTTCTTATATCTTCATATTTGTATTATAGTGCAGAATTTTGATTGTGAGCTTAGATTTTATTAATAATATAACTATAATATTACTATTATATCTGCTGTTTGCATGCACAGACAATATTCAATCAAATCCTATTGTAGTATTTGTTTATCTATTTTTTTTACTCAGAAAGTAATTGAAGAGACAGTGACTAAAATGGCTGACAGCCTTGATGGAACTGAGCAGGTTTATAATCAAACAGAAGGTAGAGCAGAAGACACCAATCCAAACAAATGTTAGTAAACTCTCAGATAAGTGAAGTGGCTTTTACTGTGAAATGTCTATCATAATTGATAATTTTATATATTGCTGAAACTCATCTATTCAGGACAAACGAGGCTGTAACAATTTAAAAGTTGTGAGCCAGTATAGGGGGAATACAAACACAATCAACTTGCAGAGATAGTTTTCTCAATGTCACATTTGGTCAATGTTGCTCTAGAAGCTACCATAAAACCTTTATTTGAATGTAAGGGTCCTCTAATTTTCAGCCCTTATTATAGTGTGGTGCTTTATTAGAAGTATTGTTCAAACAAAGGGTGGCATTGTATTTTTCTATTACCTTGTCAGAATATTGAGAGAAAAAAACCTTTCATGGGCAAATCGAATGTTCTTTACATTACACACTTTTTAGCCGGCAAAGCAACTATAAGTCTTTGGGTGGAAGAAACTTTCTAACTTGCCTCTAACTTGTTTTAGGTTTCTAGATGATATCTATTGCTTGCAATTAGCCTATGATGCTCTTATAGCCTGTGTTGCAATTTTTTGGAACTTTACACATTTTTACTTCACTTTAAATTCAAAAATTTTTTCTTTTATAACTACATGTAACAATGTTGCATAAAGGCTCATTACACTCAGCAACTTTTACCACAGTTTGCAGCTATAACTGACTTTTTATGTGTTATAGAAAATGAGTTACATGCGTTGATCCATTGTAAGCCGAGTTCATATTACCGCAATAATGCAATCAAATAATAGGATGTAAACCTGCAAATTTTGAATTTTATATTGATAATAATAATTTACTAAATGCTACTACTCCACATTCAAAAACAAGTGACACAAACAAACCATACTTATAATACATCCAGAAACAAAAGTTTACAATTTAAAACCAAAGTTAATATTCTTAAACAAAGATTTTAGCATCATTTGCTCGGCGATTTGCATTCTGATTGTTCTTCTTACTTTATGCACACATTGTTGTTTTTGTTTGGAACTGTTATTTATTCTTCTAGCTGTGTAATACCTTCCACAGTGTTTTCTTATCTCAACTTATTTTCTGTGCAACAGAGCTAGTCAATATTAGCGCCAAATAATTTCTAGCATAACACAACTTTTACGCGACGTACCTTGGAGTACATGTATACACATTTCTGGCATGAATAAAAAGAAACTGTGTGTTATCCAAATATTCTCACCATTTCAGCTAAAAAATATGCAGTAGCCTAGATTTCATCAAGTTGTGCGAACAAATTTTCACATACATGTATATTGCGGTATTTAGAACGAGTTAAAAAATAACTATCGTTAGTCTGATACAGTTCCTAGTAATTTCTATGGTGTTCCATTCAAAATTTTAACGAAAAAAACTTTAACGTCTTGCAATTGAAAACGAATTTCGATATGAACAGAGAAAGTGAACAATTTAATGGTTATTGATGTTTTCAATTCATTAGTAGTGCGATTTTGTGGACATTTTTCTACTGATAACTTGCTATTATGGATTTGTAAAGATGAACAATTTTAAACAGTATCGATCAAAACGAGGTAGCATTCAAATAAAAGTGACGTTCACTTAAAGGGTGCCACTTTATTTTGTAACTCTTTTTTCATGATAGTAGTGCTCAAATAGAGGTGACATCGAAACAAAGGGTGCATTGAAATACAGGTTTTACAGTATATGGATGTTTTGTGACGTGTTTTCTATATTGATTTGAAATTAAGTAAGGCTACAGGAAGTCCTGCTAGTCATATGATAATATTATTTTCCCTAGTATGCCTGTCAGTTTGGAGAGGGGAGGAGGGTTGAGCGATCATCATGTGTAACCAGTATACAGAAATTTTTCTCTTCAAATGGTAAAGTGCCAAGGTGGTGTCTTGGTAGTGAAATTTATTTTGAATCTACTGTCTGGCGCTTTATTTTCATGCAAGGGTACCTTTTCTCCTAATGCTCAAACGTCACTTTTGACCTCCGGAAAGGCAGACACTACTCTTATTATAGCAAAGATTACATTTTACAATTAATTTATAATTACCTACATCTTGTATTACAGACAATATTTCTTTTGATTACTTGTAACAAACCTTAAAAAGTAAAATGCTCTTCTACCGCAGGGTCTTGTGTAAACCTTGTGTCAAGTTGAAATTGAGTGTAGAAGAATTTCAGTCCTGTCAACTTAGTTATGCTGAACATAATTTCACCTCTTTTAGCCCGACAAAACCATAAATCAAAATTTACACTTTAAAAGTAAATGTGCAAACTTGCAATGATTAAAAATATAGATCTATAATTTTATGTCATTGAATTTTTTGTCAATGTATTTCTCTTTTCTTAAGTAAACTTTATCATTTGAAAAGCCTTGAAAAGCTCTATATTGGAAATAGTTTTAGATGCAAAGAGCTTATTATGATATGTTATAATGTATAGTTAGTTAGTAAAGCATTATTGCATTATTTATTATTCTACCTCTCATTCTGTACAGGTTATCAAATCAAATACCGAGTTTCTAAAGAGTCTGACTGGCATGAAGGATGGTTTACCATTAAAGAACTCCTTGACAAGATTGGCACTGACTTCATAGTAGGATTAGAATGTCACAAATATATTCCACCTCTCCAAGAAATTGCTCCAAATCTGAAAGTTTTGATTGTTAGAGACTTATATGACCAATCAGGACTGAGAGAGTAAGTGACTCTCAGCTTTCAGGGTAGCTTATAGATATTTAAAGCAACCGATGAATGTTTGACATATTTGCACTATTGACAAAAACAGTACAGCATCGTGGATAGATTTATATAAATGATTGTTCTGAAAACTGCTAAGATTAGTGATCTAATTACCTTCCTGTGTATCCATTATTATATAAACAAGATTGATTCTATCAAAATTTATGTTTCCATGCATTCATTCATGATATGAAATTGTTTAACTAGCAAAGTATTATCATCAACTTATTATTGGGTCCATTTGCTTTTTTAAGAATGCAAAACATCACAAAACAGGCATTCCGATCAATTTGGTTTAATATTTGCTTTTGCTATGAAAATTCTCATACAAAATGTGAAATAAAATAAAAAAATATGTGAACATAAAATATTTTTTGCATATAATTTGAAGTATTTTAAACAGCGCAAAAGCTATAAATAAAAATGTTTCAATGAACTCATGCGTTGTGACAACTGTCATCTTTATTGAAATCTCAGTTTAAGGTTAAATTGGAATCACAATAAAGGTTTTTCATGTGAACAAAAATGCAGCAATAGGGTCAATTGTTTTCTTAAAATCACTTTTTTTATTACAGCTAATCTAATGTCCTAGTTGAGTGTCCTAAGCTTCACATTACTTTTCACTAAATCAGTTTTACTAACTTTTTACATTAACTATAGAAAACTGTGTTTTGTTCAAATGTCTATGAATTTGGAATCACAATAAGTTTAATTGATAATGCAAAAATTAAGGTGGTTGTCAGCTCTTTAAAATTGTCAGATAAAATAAGATAAGCTACATGTAGCAAGTCATTCTTTTAAAGATTTAAAGAATTTGTTTCATTAAACTTGCTTTACAGAATATAGCTTGCGGCATAGAAAAAATGGATACCAATAGACATTGAAGGTGTGTGCTTAGTGTTAAATTATAGTAATCATAAGGGTATGATTACAATAACTCCAAGAGTGAACGTCAAGGGTGGAATCCCTTTAAAGGTTCGATATTTCTTAGTGTTTCTTTGTTTATGATTTAAAGCTTCTCAAAGTTGACTCAACTGGAAGAGCTTGACCTTTCTAGAAATAAATTTTCTCGTGGACTACCAGACGTGTCTGGTGGTCTTGGTAATTTACGAAAGCTGACACTACAGAGATGCATGCTAACTTCTCTACCAGAAAGGTGAGTAGCATTTACAGACTGATAACACTTCCAGCTGTCATTATATCAACAGTGAATAGGTTTTAGTGAGTGTTTATTATATTATGCTTACTGACCTTTACCACTTTGTTACAAACATTTTTCATCTGCTAACTTTTCAAGGTCTTTTTTCTGATGGAAACTTGTGTAAAGATTGTTTTGTTACAGAACTTAAGCTTGTAAGAAGTATGTAGAAAGATATTTCACTCAAAAAAATCACAAAGAAATTCAGCATGATATCACGAGGGCTTGACAGAAACTTAATTTTATCTGGCCACTAAAGGCAATTGGTGTGCAAAATCACAGCGGTTACTAAACAAAATCTTTCTGAAGTTTGGTCACTGTCAGCAACGGCAATGGTTAAGAACGAATGAGTTGTAAACTTAATAGTATGTTATAATTTAAGACTTCTGTTACTAATCCAAAGTATATTATGTTGTTTGTAATTTAAATCTTTTAGACCGACTTAACAGCTTTTATTTATTAATTTTCTTGCTATTAATCATCACTTCTATGCAATCTTCACAGTCGGTTTTTGTATATTTGTCAAATAATTCCAGCGCCGCAACTTTGACTATTGGTTATAATTGTATTCATAACAGTTCCTTACTTGTAACTGGATTCAGGCGTATTTGCGTTTTTTCGTTTTTCTCGTTACTACTTGAATGCTTTATACAAAGTTTTCTACATTTGCCGAAAACATTTACTACTGAAAGAGTAACGATTATATGTTTATATTATGATTACTTTGAAAGGAGTCGCTCGGTGCTAATCGTTACAAACTTTCTTGTTGAAATTACAAACTGCGATAATATGCATTGAGACACATATAACGTTTTAAATTTATCTTCACAGCTATGCATGCACTTATTCATTTACTTGTTGCGTGAAGCACAACTAATCGCTACTTTTGGCTACAAACAATCACCGTGCTAAACTGTTCCCTGGAGAGTTCGATATTTTAAATTTTTGTCTGGTTTATAATTTACAGCTTCTCAAAGTTGACTCAACTAGAAGAGCTTGACCTTTTGGAAAATCACTTTGTTGGTGGACTACCAGATGTGTTTGGTAGTTTTGGCAATTTAAAAAAGCTGACACTGCAGAGCTGCAAGCTAACTTCTCTACCAGAAAGGTGATTAACATTTACAAACTCTCAATGCTTCCATATATCATCATATGAACTGTAAATTAGTTTTAGTGAGTTTCCATTATAATATATTAACATAACATTAGGGTTACTGACGTTTACTCCTTTGCTATGAACATATTTCTGCTGCTAACTTTTCGAGGTTTTATTTCATACAAAATTTTGTAAGGGCTGTTTCATGAGTTACAAAAAGTTCAGCTTTTAAAAGTGTATGGAAATTTATTGCACTCAGAATTATTACAAAGAAATTGAGATTGATATTACAAGCGCTTGATAGAAACTTAGATATATCCAGGAACTGAGATCAATTGGTGTAAAATCACAGCAGTTACTAACACAAAGTCTTTGTTGATGCTCGGTGGCTGTCAGTAACAACAATTATGAAGAACAAATAAATTAAAAGGTTTACGGTGTGTTATAATTTAAGACATTTGTTATTAAGCCAAAATAACTAATCTAGTTTTTTTAGTTGAAATATCTTGTATTGTATTTTTATGTTCAATTTACAGCTTCTCAAAGTTGACTCAACTAAAAGAGCTTAACCTTTCTAGAAATAAGTTTACCGTTACACAAATATATTTGGATGAATATCTTGTTAATTTAAGACGGATGACACTACAGGAATGCCGGCTAACCTCTCTACCAGAAAGGCGAGTAACATCTACAGACTGATATTGCTTACAGCTATCATTATATCAACAGTAAAAAAGTTGTAGTTAGTGTTTGTCATATTATGCTTACTGACTTTGGAATTATATTTTGCTTAATGAAATTTACTGTTTTGTTACAAACATGTTTCTGCTGCAAACCTTTCAAGGTCTTATTGGATAGTACATTTTGTAAGGGCTGTTTTGTAAATTACAAAATTTCTGCTTGTAAGAAGTGTATAAAAATATATTTTACTCAGAATTATCACAAAGAAATTTAGCTAGATATTTCAAGCGCCTGATACAAACTTAAGTTTTACTAGCAACTAAAGACATTTGGTGTGTAAAATCACAGCAGTTACTAAAACCAAGTTTTGGCTGATGCTTGGTTTCTGTCAGCAACAACAATTATATAGAACAAATAAATTATAAACTTTACAGTATGTTATAATTTAAGACATTTGCTATTAATCCAAAGTAGACAATGTTGTTTTTTATTAAAAAAATTTCTATTATATTTACATATTTTATTGACAGGTTTCTTTCCTATTAATCATTTATTTATAACAGCCCACACAATAGGTTTTCAAATTTGTCAAATAATTTAAGCACCGCATCCTCCACTATTGGCTAAAATTGTATTATTAACAATTGCTTATCAGTAACTGAATTCAAGGGCATTTGCGTTTTGTCTTTGTATTTACCACTGCGATGTTTTATACAAAGTTTTCTACATTTTCAGATGACATGTATTACTGAAAGATTCAAGGCTATATGTTAATATTATTATTACTTTGGAAATACTCATCTGGTCCTAACTACTAAAAATCTTCTTGTTAAAATTACAAACTGGGATAATATGCATTGAGACATATAATGTTTTAAATTTATTTTTACATCAATGTATATACATTTTTCGAGTAAAGCACAACTATTTTCTACTCTTTGGCTCTAACTATCACCATGCCAAACTGATTCTTGGAGGGTTTGATATTTCTTAGTTTTGTACTTGTTTATGATTTACAGCCCATCAAAGTGGATCCGCCGTTCTAAAAATAACTTTTCTGGTGGACTACCAGACGTGTTTGGTGGTTTTAGTAATTTAAGAAAGCTGACACTACAGGGATGCGAGCTAAGCTCTCTGCCAAAAAGGTGAGTAACATCTACAGACTGATAATGTTTCAAGCTATCATTATATCAACAGTAAAAGAGTTGTGGTGAGTGCTCATTTTGTTCTTTATTGACTTTTACTGCTTTGTTAGGAACCTGCTTCTGCTGCTAACATTTCCAGGTCTTATTTGATAGAAACATTTGTAAGGGTTGATACGTGAACTACAAAATTTTAGCTTGTGAGGAGTGCATAAAAATGTACATGTGTTTTAGTCAGAAATATCACAAAGAAGTTGAGCTTCATATTACAAGTGCTTGATAAAAAGTTAAATATAACTACAATGTAGCAACTGGAGCCATTTGGTGTTCAAAGTCATAGCGGTTGCTAGAACCAAGTTTCTGCCTGGTCGCTGCCGGACATGACATCTATAAAGAACAAAAAACTATAATCTTTACAGTATGTTGTAATTTAACACTTACGTTATTAATTTAAAGTACATATTGCTCATTTTAGTTTACATCTTTTATATAAAATTTAGATATTTTATTCATTGATTTTTTGGCTATCAACCATCAATTTTTCACAAACTTCATGGTACATTCTTAAATTTGTCAACAATTCAAGCACCGAAACCTTGACTATTAGCTGTAATTGTATCCATAATAAATCTTTATCTGGATTCAAGGGCATTTGCATTTTGTTTTTATCTTCACTACTGCAATGTGTTATACCAAATTTTCTACATTTGCTGAATACATTTATGACTGGAAAAGAAAATTTTGTATGTTAATATTACTATTACTTTGAAAAGATTCGTCTGGAACTAACTATGTGTACCAATGAACATTGTGAAAAAAAATAATAACTATAAAATTATGTATTGAGATACTTGAAGAATTTTAAATTTAACTTTCTAGAAACTTATTCACTTGTTTGAGTAAAGCATGATTAATTGCTACTTTTTGGCTACAAACAATCATCATACAAAACTAATCGCTGGAGGATTTGATGCTTTTCAGTTTTTGTCTTTATGATTTACAGCTTCTCAAAGTTGACTCAACTAAAAGAGCTTGACCTTTCTGGAAATAACTTTACTGTTGCACGAATAATTGTGGATGAAGATTTTGGTAACTTAAGAAGGCTGACACTACGGGAATGCATGCTACACTCTCTACCAGAAAGGCGAGTATCATCTACAGACTGATATTGCTTACAGCTATCATTATATGAACAGTAAAAAATTTGTAGTTAGTGTTTGTCATATTATGCTTACTGACTTTGGAATTATATTTTGCGCAATGAAATTTACTGCTTTGTTACAAACATGTTTCTGCTGCAAACTTTTCAAGGTCCTATTAGATGACATTTTTTGTAAGGGTTGTTTTGTGAATTAAAAAAATTCTGTTTGTATGAAGTGTATGGAAATATATTTTACTCAGAATTATCATAAAAAAATTCAGCTAGATATTTCAAGCGCCTGATACAAACTTGATTATTACTAGCAACTAAAGACCATTGGTGTGTAAAATCACTGCAGTTACTAAAACAAAGTTTTGGCTGATGCTTGGTTTCTGTCAGGAATGACAATTATATAGAACAAATAAAATATAAACTTTACAGTATGTTATAATTTAAGACATTTGATATTATTCCAGAGTAGATAATGTTGTTTTTAGTTAAATTACTTTATATTACATTTACATGTACATATTTTATTGACAGGTTTCTTTCCTATGAATCATTTATTTATAACAGCCCACACAATAGGTTTTCAAATTTGTCAAATAATTTAAGCATCGCATTCTCCACTATTGGCTAAAATTGTATTAATAACAATTCCTTATCAGTAACTGGATTCAGGGGTATTTGCATTTTATCTTTGGCTTTACCAATTTACCATTTTTAGAAGACATTCATTACTGACAGATTAAAGGCTATATGTTAATATTATTATTACTTTGAAAAGAGTCGCCTGGTGCTAACTACTAAAATAAAAATCTTCTTGTCAAAATTACAAACTGGGATAATATGCATTGAGACACATATAATGTTTCAAATTTATCTTTACATCAATGTATATACTTTTTTTGAGTGAAGCACAACTAATTGCTACTCTTTGGCTCTAACTATCACCATGCCAAACTGATTCTTGGAGGGTTCGATATTTCTTAGTTTTGTACTTGTTTATGATTTACAGCGTATCAAAGCAGATCTGCCGTTCTGAAAATAACCTTTCTGTTGGACGACCAGATGTGTTTGGTGGTCTTAGTAATTTAAGAAAACTGACACTACAGGGATGCGAGCTAACATCTCTACCAGAAAGGTGAGTAACATCTACAGACTGACCATGCTTTCAGCTATCAATGTATCAACAGTAAAAAGAGTTGTGGTGAGTGCTCATTTTGTTCTTTATTCACTTTTACTGCTTTGTTAGGAACCTGCTTCTGCTACTAACATTTCCAAGTCTTATTTGATAGAAACATTTGTAAGGGTTGATACGTGAACTACAAAACTTTAGCTTGTGAGAAGTGCTTGGAAATGTACATGTATTTTAGTCAGAAATATCACAAAGAAATTGAGCTTCATATTACAATCGCTTGATAGAAAGTTAAATATAACTAGCAACTAAAGACATTTGGTGTTCAAAATCATAGCGGCTACTAAAACCAAGTTTCTGCCAATACCTGGGCGCTGCCAGCCATGACATCTATAAAGAACAAAAAACCATAATCTTTACGGTATGTTGTAATTTAGCACCCCTGTTATTAATTCAAAGTACATATTGTTCATTTTAGTTTAAATCTTTTATATACAACTTAGATCTTTTTTTCATTGATTTTCTGTCTACCAACCATCAATTTTTCAAAATTTTCATAGTAAATTTTTGAATTTGTCAAACTATTTAAGCACCGAAACCTTGACTATTAGCAATAAATGCATTTGTATTAGTTTCTTACCATTATCTGGATGCAAACATATTCACATTTTCTCTTCGTCTTTACAACTGCGATTTTTCATACAAAGTTTTCTACATTTGCATAAGCCTATGTTCGCTGAAAAATTCAAAGTTATATATTATTATTACTTTGGAAATGGTCACCTGGTGCTTACTACTAAAAACCTTCTTGTAAAAATTACAAACTGTGATAATATGCATTGAGACACGTATAACATTTTAAATTTATCTTTACATCCATACATACACTTATGTATGTACTTGTTGAGTGAAGCACAACTAATTGCTACTTTTTGGCTACAAAGAATCACCAAGCTAAACTGCTCTCTGGAGAGTTTGATATTTCTAATTTTTGTCCTTAATTATGATTTACAGCTTCTCAAAGTTGACTCAGCTAGAAGAACTTGACTTATCTAGAAATAGCTTTGTTGGTGTACTACCAGATGTGTTTGGTGGTCTTGGCAAATTAAAAAAGGTGACACTGCAGAACTGCCAGGCAACTTCTCTACCAGAAAGGTGATTAACATTTACAAACTGATAATGCTTCCATGTATCATTATATAAACTGTAAAATAGTTTAGTGAGTTTTCATTTTAATATACTAACATTATATTATGGCTACTGACCTAGACTCTTTTGCTATGAACAAATTTTGGCTGTTAAGTTTGCAAGGTCTTATTTCATTCAAACTTTTGTAAGGACTGTTTTGTGAACTACCAAAATTCAGCTTTTAAAAGTGTATGGAAATATATTCCACTCAGAATTATTGAAAAGAAATTGAGCTTGATATTACAAGGACTTGATAGAAACTTGATTATATCCAGAAACTAAGGACAATTGGTGTGTAAAATCACAGTGGTTACTAAAACAAAGTCTTGGCTGATGCTTGGTTGCTGTCAGCAACAACAATTATATAGAACAAATTTATCAAAAACTTGATGGTACGTTATAATTTAAGACCTCTATATTTACTAAACTAAAGTATATAATGTGGTTTTAGGTTTAAATAGCTTACATAAATTTTACATCTTTTATTTATTATCTTGCTATCAATCATCGATTTTTTGCAATCCTAAAAGTAGGTTGTTAATTTTGTCAAACTATTCAAGCACCGCAACTTTGACTATTGGCTATAATTGTATTCATAATAGTTATTTATTCGTAACTGGAATCAGGCCTATTTGTGTTTTGTCTTTCTCTTTACTACTGGGAAAGTTTTCTACACTTGTCAAAAGCATTTACTACTGAAAGAGTAACGAATATATGTTGATATTATAATTACTTTGAAAGGAGTCGCCCTCTGTTAACTGTTAAAAACTTTCTTACTGAAATTACAAACTGTGATAGTATGCATTGAGACACTTATGTTTTAAATTTATCTTTGCATCCATGCATACACATGCATTTACTTGTTGAGTGGAGCACAACTAATCACTACTTTTTGGCTACAAACAATCATCATGCTAAACTGTTCCTTAGAGAGTTCGATATTTTTAAGTTTATATCCTAGTTTATAATTTACAGCTTCTCAAAATTGACTCAACTAGAAGAGCTTGACCTTTCTAGTAATAACTTTTCTTGTGGACTACCAGATGTGTTTGGTGGTCTTGGCTATTTACGAAAGCTGACACTACAGAGATGCAATCTAACCTTTCTACCACAAAGGTGAGTAACATCTACAGACTGACAATGCTTCCAGCTATCATTATATCATCAGTAAAAGAGTTGTGTTCATTAGATTCAGTAAGTGTTCATTATATTATGCTTACTGAAATTACAAACTGTGATAATATGCATTGAGACACATATAATGTTTTAAATTTATCTTTACATCCATGCATACACATGTATTTACTTGTTGAGTGGAGCACAACTAATCGCTACTTTTTGGCTACAAACAATCATTATGCTAAACTGTTCCTTAGAGAGTTCGATATTTTCAAGTTTTATTCCTTGTTTATGATTTAAAGCTTCTCAAAGTTGACTCAACTAGGAGAGCTTGACTTTTCTAAAAATAGCTTTGTTGGTATACTACCAGATGTGTTTGGTGGTCTTGGAAAATTAAAAAAGCTGACACTGCAGAGCTGCCAGCTAACTTCTCTACTGGAAAAGTGAATAACATCTGCATACTGATAATGCTTCTATGTATCATTATATGAACTGTAAAATAGTTTTAGTGAGTTTTCATTATAATATACTAACATTATATGACGGTTACTGACGTTTGCTCCTTTGCTATGATCATATTTTTTCTGCTAATTTTTCAAGGTCTTATTTCATACCAACTTTTGTAAGTGCTGTTTCATTAATTACAAAAATACAGCTTTTAAAAAGTGTATGGAAATATATTTTACTCAGAATTACATATATTAAAAAGAAATTGAGCTTGATATTACAAGCACTTGATAGAAACTTAATTATATTCAGCAACTAAGGTCAATTGTTGTGCAAAATCACAGTGGTTACTAAAACAAAGTCTTGACTGATGCTTGGTTGCTGTCAGCAACAACAATTATATAGAACAATTAAATCAAAAACTTTTTGGTATGTTATAATTTAAGACCTCTATTATTACTAAACCAAAGTATATAATGTTGTTTTTGGTTTAAATGTTTTACATAAACTTTACATATTTTATTTATTGATTATCTTGCTGTCAATCATCACTTTTTTGCAAACCTAAAAGTAGGTTGTCAAATTTGTCAAACTATTCAAGCACCGCATTTTTGACTATTGCCTATAATTGTATTCATAAAAGCTCTTTATTCGTAACTAGAATCAGGCATATTTGCGTTTTGTCTTTATCTTTACTATCGGGATGCTTTGTACAAAGTTTTCTACATTTGCCAACAGCATTTACTACGGAAAAAGTAACTAGTATATATTAATATTATAAATACTTTGAAAGGAGTCGCCCACTGCTAACTGTTAAAAACTTTTTTGTTGAAATTACAAACTGTGATCATATGCATTGAGACACTTATAACATTTTAAATTTATCTTTACATCCATGCATACACCTATGTATTTACTTGTTGAGTGGAGCACAACTAATCGCTACTTTTTGGCTACAAACAATCATCATGCTAAACTGTTTTCTGGAGAGTTTGATATTTTAAAGTTTTTCTCCTTATTTATGATGTACAGCTTCTCAAAGTTGACTCAACTAGAAGAGCTTGACCTTTCTAGAAATAACTTTTCTAGTGGACTATCAGATGTGTTTGGTGGTTTTGGCAATTTAAAAAAGCTGACCCTTCAGGGATGCGGGCTATCTTCTCTACAAGAAAGGTGATTAACATTTACAAACTCTCAATGCTTCCATATATCATTATATGAACTGTAAAATAGTTTTAGTGAGTGTTCATTATAATATACTAACATTACAATATAGTTACTGACCTTCACTCCTTTGCTATGATCATATTTTTGCTGCTAACTTTTCAAGGTCTTATTTCATACAAACCTTTGTAAGGACTGTTTCGTGAATTACCAAAGTTCAGCTGGTATAAGTGTATGGAAATTTATTGCACTCAGAATTATTAAAAAGAAATTGAGCTTTATATTACAAGCGCTTGATAGAAACTTAATCATATCCAGCAACTAAGGTCAATTGTTGTGTAAAATCACAGTGGTTACTAAAACAAAGTCTTGGCTGATGCTTGGTTGCTGTCAGCAACAACAATTATGTAGAACAATTAAATCTAAAACTTTATGGTATGTTATAATTTGAGACTTATATTACTAATTCAAACTATATAATGTGCTTAATATTTTAAATCTTTTACATAAACTTTACATCATTTATTTATTGCTTTTCTTGCTATCAATCATTGATTTATTGCAATCTTAAAATTAGGTTGTTAAATTTGTCAAACAATTTAAGCACCGAGACCTTGACTATTTGCAACAAATACATTCATAATAGTTTCTTATCATTAACTGGATTCAAGCATATTTGTATTTTGTCTTTTCAACTGCGATGTTTCATACAAAACTTTCTACATTTGCATAAGCCCTTTATTACTAAAAGATTCAAGGTTATATGTTAATATTATTATTACTTTGAAATGGTCCCCTCGTGCTTACTACTAAAAACCTTCTTGTAAAGATTACAAACTGTGATAATATGTATTGAGACGCTCATAATGTTTTAAATTATTCTTTACATAAATTTAATTATTGTCCTTGTTCATGATTTACAGCTTCTCAAAGTTGGCTCAACTAGAAGAGCTTGACCTTTCTAGAAATAACATTTCTGGTGGACTACCAGACATGTTTGGTGGTCTTGGTAATTTAAGAAAGTTCAGACGTAACAAATGCCAGCTAACTTCCTTACCAGTAAGGTGAGTAACATCTACAGACTGACACTGCTCTCAGTTATTGTTATATCAACAATAAAAGCTTTTAATGATTGCTTATCTTACTTTGCTTATTGACCTTTACAACTTTGTTACAAATATGTTTCTGTAGATATTTTTTCAAGTTCGTTTTTGACGGAATCTTGGCAATCACTGTCTCGGGACTTACGAGAATCCAACCAGGCGGAAATTTAGGCAAATGTATTTCACCCAAATTTACGAAAAAGTAATGTGGCTTGAAGGCATAAGTACTCTATAAAAATTTATATGACAGTTACAGCTAAAATAAGCGGGCATACAAAACCCCAGCATCTGGTAAAATGAATGTCCCTGATCACTATACACAATTTATCTGTAAACTGTAAAAGTTAAAAAAATCATTGTGGCATGGTTTGCTGGTACACAAAAGAGGATTGCTAACAAACTTGTTTCATTTCGGAAAGAACTTTAACTTTTGTGTGAAACGAAATTTTTGTTTGATAAACACTTATGGAAATATCATCAGTAGGCCAAAAATTTGCTAAATGTTTCGAAGACACTATCAAGTGCCTAAGTGATGATGTATTAGTTGAGTTGGCACCTCTAATTAAAATGGAATTTTATGAAGGAGAAATTCTGCATTGCTACTAAGGAAGAAATATGACTCAATTTTATGCAGCTACTCCGTATTGTTGAAAAAAAATGTAAAATAGTGGTATGAATTCAGGTTTTGTTAGAAACCAAAAATATAAATAACTAGCTGCATTACCCGTCTACAGGAATAGATTCACGCGCAGCATAAGGTTTATTGAGAGTTGTCTTTCATACTGTGAAACAACTCCAAATATGCAGTTACATCTCCCTCTCTCCATCTCTCCCTCTTTCCCCTCTCTCCCTCTCTCCCCTCTCTCTCCCTCTCTCTCTCCCTCCCCCCCCCTCTCCTCCTCGCTCTCCCTCTCTCTCTCCTTCCTTCTCTCCCTCTTTCCCCTCTCTCCCTCTCTCCGTCTCTCCCCTCTCTCTCCCTCTTCCCCCTCTCCCTCTCTCCGTCTCTCCCCTCTCTCTCTCCTTCTCTCCCTCTTTTCCCTCTCTCTGTCTCTCCCCTCTCTCTCCCTCTCTCTCTCCTTCTCTCCCTCTTTCCCCTCTCTCCGTCTCTCCCCTCTCTCTCCTCTCCCTCTCTCCCCTCTCTCTCTCCCTCCCTCTTCTCCCTCTTTCTCTCCCTCTCTCTCCCCCCTCCCCTTCTCGCTCTCCCTCTCTCTCTCTCTTTCTCTCTCTCTCCCTCTCTCTCCCTTAGTTCAATGCAACACATGCAGATAGACAACATTTTTGGTTTTTCTGTCGGGCGTATGAAGAAACAGTTTTCGGCGTGTGCCTACTTTTGAGCAGGCGACGTATAGCTGGTCATGGCTGATGCAGGGTGACAGTAAGTCGATAGCAGCTGCTCTCTTTCTTTTCACAATAGCGTATCGCAACCCTCGGAGTACTCGTGAAAGTTCTGTAATAGTAAGTTACAGCAGGCCTACTCGTAGCTGGAAAAAAATTAGTAACTCGGCTGCTGAAGAAAATGAACATGACCCACTATCACGAACAGCGGCAAATCCAACGTTATTAAGTAGTGGAGATGTGGCAATTCATAGACAATACAACGTCGTATAAGAAACGCTTACCTTTTTGATGTGGAAATTTAGTAGGTGAGAAACACGTTTTTTCCAGTGGCTCAAAGAAACAAACGTTTACGTGACCTTCTCGGTACACGTTGGCGGTAAATATTAGTTGCATGTAAATTACTACTCGTTAATTTATTTTATTTAATGAATAGTACATTTGTATAGCTGTATAGACACCTTTGTATAGGCCGCAGAACTCAGGAAAGGTGTTTTCGAACACGGCAGAAAATGTGCCGTTTAAAAAGCGTGCTAACCGGGGATTTCGGTTAATGCGCTCGAGCGGTGAAATAAAAACAACAGAATTGCCACACCTTTATATAAGCCGCTTGGCTCAAATCGTCAGAGAAAAGTAGCGGCTAATAGTCCATATTACAAAATTACGATAATTAGTACTCATATTAATTCGGTTGGCTTCGTTCGACCGAATGGAAAAAGAAAGACCGCTCTATAATTTATTTACCGTTACTACACATATTAATTCAGTTCGCTTCGTACGACCTAAATTCATACGACGATAAAAAAAAAGACCGCTCTATAAAGCGGACAGATACACAGATAGATAGACAAACAACGATTGCCGTTTATATGGTAGATAAACATTAAAATACAAACATATATAATATCTTAATTGTTAGCTTAATCTACTCATTACTTCTCACTAGACCAGTTTTACTAACTGTGTGACCTCAATTTTTGTACTCCATTACCCTGAAGAGGTAAACTCAAAGTTTATGTTTGGTCTGCTCTTTAACAATTTCTGGCAAATTATGTTCAATCATAGGTTTGTAGTAGTAGATTGATTTTATTTTGTTTCTGATCCTCCGCTACACAAGCCCATTAAATTTGCTAAAACTTACTAAAATAATGCTAACTGCGTTGTCAAAACTGTGTTACAGGCCTTTTATTATGTGAAAGATTAATAAAATCCTACTTAGTATATGGTGCAAGTGCAGTTAGTTTCATTATTCTTATCCTTACTCAATCTCACTTTTTTTTTTCTCACACCATTTATCTAAGACGGAACTCTTGCAGTTGATAAATATTTAGTCAAAGTGCTAACTTGTATATTTTAGAGACAGGATTTCATGGAGCAGTTGACTATGGTTAATACTATGCAGTACACTAGTAATTACAGATAATGTAGATGTAACATGTTTTCTAACCGGATTTTATAGAATTGCCATTCAGTTGTATGTTATAGTATTTATTTAGTGTTTATACTATTTTGAACTGAATAAAAATACTTGAAACTTGGTTGTAGCTAAAATTTTGTTTTTAAAAATTCATGTATTCTATTATAAATAAATCTTTCTAATTTATTTATAACTTATTTACATTTATATGTTAATACAAAAAAACTAATTTATTGAAATTAAAATTTTTATATAAATTCATTTGTAATTTATTAAAACGTCTAAAATTGGTTATAGTGGCATTTTATTAGAATTGGTGTTTTTATAACTAGTTAAAGAGTTACTAAAAGAGAAAAAATTCTGTCGGCCTACATAGTTTTTTTTTTAATTCTTTTTGGCAAAATTTTATATTAAATGTTAGGTTTACTTATCAATTAACTCCAACCTAATGTTTATAGTTAAAATCAGTAATAATATTTTCAGATACCAATAACGAGTCTGACCAACAAGGCACTACCTAGTAACCTCTGTTTATATGACACTTAATCTAGTTATGGGTAATAGAGACTTATTACTCTCTTTAAAGTCTTATTTGTAATAAGTTTGTTGAGTAAATTTGTTTGTTATAATAACTTGGTAACTAAAAAAATATCATGAAAAAACAAGCGGAATTTTGCAAGGATTTATTTGGTCCTAATCAGCATTGTTTTAGAAGAATTGTTACAATTTTGAATTGTCGTTAACCATTTCAGGTTGTCACAGAAAGTGATTTAGATTTCTTACACTCAGATTATCTAAAAAAGATAACAGTAACATCAGCTTAAAAAGCTTAATTTTTTAGACAAAATCAAAATTTGTGATAAGTTAAAGAGTTAGGAAGTAAATATTAAACTTCCAACCTATCTAAGATCTCAAGGATTAGCGTCATAAGCTGTTCATTACCCATGATTAAACGAGTTTTACCATATCTGTGAGATCAACTAGGCAGACATCGAATGGTTCAAAATGCTCAGATATTCTGTACTTTAATACTTTAAACTGGATAGACAAAAGAAGAGATGTCAATTTTTTAACATTTTCTCACCAATTAGGTTAGATCATAGATCTAGCTGTCAACATATTCTATTCCTTTTTTAATCTTATGTTATAAACTTTGCTCAAATCTCATAAAGTAATGTTAATTGTATTGTAAACACTGTGTTGTATTGTGTTGTTGAAAAGCTGTAGCTTTCTTTTGAAAAGTGTTTACTCAAATAACGCCTATTGCACTGACAGGTGGCTTATTGCTCCAAAACACTGCTATGCACATAATAAATTTTGTAATAGTGCAACTGTCATCTTTGAATATACTGGCAGATTGTTATGGAAAATAGTTGCCTTCTATTTTAAAGATCGTATTGCCATACTATTTTAAAGTTACACTAAAAAATTTGATGAAAAATCTTAATCTTTTAGATTAAATCAGACTTTGTAAGAAGTTAAAAATTTAATCAATTAATAATAAACTTCAATCATGTCTAACATCTTAAGGGTTAGTGTCATGAACTATTCAATTACGCCTAATTAAACCAGTTTTACAACTCGGTGAGATTAACTATGGAGACATTGGTTTGTTCAAATGCTCATACATGCGGTATCATAATGCTTTTAATTGGCCAAACAAAAGAAAATGTGGTATTTAGCTACGTAGATTGCTATTCACCTGCACGTTATAGCATCTTTTCAGTTTCCAAATAAAATTGCATATCTTATATGAATTTAAAATAAATGCAGCAATTAATACCAAAAATAAATTTTCAAATGAAAAAAATTATTTTACAATGGTTTGTTGACGAAAAATGAACGTTTAAAGTTGGTAAATGTGTCTGTTAAAAACCTACTTAATACATTTGTTACACTCATTAAATAATCCGAGAAAAAGTTTAATATTTTTTCAATAATTTGACTATCATGATAGTAATTTGACCACCTAGTTTGAAAACACTCACTAAATCAGGTATTAAACTCAAAACAGCTAAAGTTTTGCATTACACTTAATGACAGAAATTCATATGGCGAATTAAATTTATTCCTCAATTACATCCAATGAAATGCTTATGTTTAAAATAACTAATGATTATTTTAATTACCAACAGCAATCATACCATGTAAGAACTGCATAGTAACCTCTGTTTATATGACATCACATTTAGTTATAGGCAGTAGCACTATAAGCTGAGAATTTCGATTGGAGTATCAAATAAGTACTATTTGATTGAAGTATCAAATAAAATAAAATCTCAAAATATCATGTTAGTTAACTTGACTAATTTCTTTAAAATATTAGTTTGCTCATTGTCCCCAAACCCCTTAATTTATCAGCAGAAACCAATTTAACATCAAATATTAATATACCCCTGATAAGTAGGAATGATTGCTTTTTAAATAGTTTAGCAAGGGTCTCTGGTGAATAACAACCTTTATGCACTTTCATCAGATTAGTGTGGTTAATCTGTGAGAATTTAAAATGAATGTTTAGTTATCTGTCTGGAAATATTCATACAATAGTCATACAAACGATTGTTTGTATAGTTTACAAATAATAAATACCAATAAGTGTCTCCTTCAATAATAAATGTTGCGATATCAAAATTTTAAAACTTAATTAAATGCAGTGCCAAACTTTATAAAATATCTATTCAATTGTTAACATTTTGGTATATAGCTGAAAAAAGAGAGGCTTGCTTGATTTGTTTTGTTTGTAAGATTATTCATCAAACTACATTCTGAATAACATGACACAGCTGAGATAAATTTTGATGTTAAGATTTTGTTCCAAAGCAATATATCTTTAGAAGATTTGTTTCAACATGAATTTAGTATTAACTGCTGTTGACCCCAATAAAAAAACCTTAGTTCTATTGTATTAAAAATAAAAGGATAGCATAAAAAGAATTTATCAGTTGATATTATTAATTACTATAATTTAGCATATAAATATAAAATTGAAGTGTTTCTGTTAGACAAACAAGCTACAATGTTTCAAAATCAGATTGAATATAAATAATGCTCATATTTCTTATATATTTTCCCTGATTGCAGGCTCCATCATCAGGGTCAGTTGGTAGATTCAAGCTGCAGTGATAACAAGCTAACAGAAATTCCATCTTGTGTGTTCAAAATACAGAATTTACGTACATTGAACATCTCTTACAACTACAACCTGACAAAGATTGATGAGAAGATTCTGGATCTCAAACATCTAACCAGTCTTGACTGTGATCACTGCTTCAAGCTAGTTTCTCCTCCTTATGCGGTCTGTCAGCAAGGTTTAGCAGCAATAAAAAAATTTTTTGAAGACCTTGAATCAGAACAAGAAGTTGAACAGACAATCGTTCCTGTTTCGATAGTTGGTCATTCAATGTCCGGGAAAACAAGCCTGATAAGATCTCTGAAGTCAAAAAGTCGTGTACTCACTGACCGCTCTGACACCAACATGCTAGATGAAACAACAAAGGTGTTTCAAATACAAGAAGTCGAGCTTGACCATTCAAACGCTAAGATGATTGATCATGGAGGACATGAAATATATCATATTACCTACCGGTACATTTTAAAGGAAAGAAATATTCCTATGATCGTGGTCAACTTGAATGAATTCAAATCTGTAGCCCAAAACGGACGGGAAAGAGCAGCAACTGAAGAACTCTGCTGGAGATGGTTGTCTCACATCTATCTTGCATGTCCTTTGTTAGAAGAGTCTCCTATTTTAGTTCTTACTCACTCTGATAAAGTTTCAGATTCAGAACTACAGAGTTACAAAGATTGCCTGTTCAAGTATTGCAAGCAACTCAGGGATGATATGTTAAAAGTTGAGCAACTACCAAGTAGAGCAAACAAGCAGGTTCTTCATAAGATTAAATTTTTATCGAACAAGGGAGCTGAAGTGTTCAACGAACAGAGCACATTCGTGTTTGGCAAAGAGTCACATCAAATAGAAGATCTCAGACGAGCTCTCGATTTTCGTTGCATGAAGTTCAAAACTTCTTTACCACAGAAATGGAATGATATATGCTACTTTGTCCAAAGTAGTTTGACAGCACCTGTTATCACTGTGTCAGATGTTTTGGCTATATATCCTGGAGAAAAGTCATCATATATTTTGCATTACATGCATAACATAGGTGACATTCTGTGGTATCATTCAGTAGAGTCTTTGAAAAATTATGTATTCCGTGACATCCCAGCAATGACTGAAATGATTTCCATACTCTTTCATCACAAGTCAGATCAACTTTGGGAGAAAAGAGCAAAGGAGTTTTGTGAATTTGATTTTAAAGGGAGATTCATCAGTTTTGCTTCTTATCAACAGTTTGTCAATGAATTCACCCGGAATGGCATCCTTGACGAGGCGCTACTAAGCCATCTCCTTGAAAGTGAATCACGGTTTCCGCCTGACATTGCCATTGAGTTGTTAAAAAGTTTTTGGATTGTACAAGGTCCCATAGTGTTGAATGCAAAAAAGGCTAGAAATGGATACGCAATACCATATTTTGCACAGGAAAGCATAGATGAGACATGGAAGGAGAAGAAAAGGATTCAGCTACGGCTCAACGTCGAATTGAAAGGACTTCCGCTGCCCAATTATGGGTTTCAATTAATGACAGTGGCTGTGCTAAATGAGCTCTCAAGTAACATAAACCAACAGAAGATTGTGACAAATGGAACAATAGTGAACCACGATGGATTGGAGTTGCATTTAGTCCATAATGCTCGCGGTCAAAAATCTACCATACAAGTTGCTTCTAGTGAACCTCATTACGGCAGTCTATGGGAACAGCTCAAAAAAGCAACAGATAGCGTCCTAAAGTTGCTTACAACTGTTTGGCCTGCAGGTCGACCAGACATTCGCCTCTTTTGTGGTCATTGCCTATTCTTGAGAGAGCCAGACCCAGAAGTTTTTGTCAATCCAGATTGGTTCCGCCAAGAAGGTGATACACTGACAGTTGAACGCTGTTCGGGAGTGCGGAAGCTAATTTGTGAAAAGCATGACCAGGAGAATGTACCATCAGCTCTTATGAGGCCTTGTGGGTTACAATTTCAACTAATTTAATATAATGAGTCAGTTTATCAATTATTATCAGTTCAGCTATGCCACATTGAGGTTATATTGATCTGCTGTAGGTCATCAGCTTGATAAAGAGGAGAGACGCAGTATACAAGACTATCTGAACACTCAAGCTATGACATTTTCAGGTACATGTACTATTTAAAAGCAATTTTCTTACAATTATAATTTGACAGTTTTTGAAGGTTTAATAAAAAAACTAAAGCTATTGCATTCAAGTGGTTTGACACCGATTACAGCTGACTTTTCACAAGTTTTATCGGTTGTCTTTGCACAGCTCATACTTTACGAGTCACATAGTATCTAAAATATGTAATATTTTAGATACTATGTGAATTGTAAAGTATGAGCTGTGCAAAGACAATTAATAATAGAAGAACTTGAAAATATTACATATGTAAAATATGTAATGTTTTAGAAATAAAACTGCCAGTAGAAAAATTTTAATAATTTAGGATGACTAGCTAACAATCACTTTATCAGATACAAGCTGTATTGAGAATAGCAATTTTTCAGTTAAATAATTGAACCAAATTGCTTTTTTTCTGCGTGTTAAGTTCCGAAAAATGTGGATTTAATTCCCATTGTTACTCAAAAACTACCGACCATAAAACTTTGATGAACATAATGCTTTGTACTGGCAATTTATGATAAGTTCATACCTTAATAAGTTCTTACTAATCTTCTTTAGTTGAAATTAAAGAATTACAAAACTGAATGAAAATCTATCTTTCATTCATATGTCAATACAGACTAGAGTTTATCAATTTTTATATGATCTTGAAATTTTTTAACAAAATCAGTTACGTTTTCACTTTCTAAAGTTCTAATAGAGATTTACTGTACAAGTTTACTCCAATTTGATGTGTCGGTCACATGTAATAATAATATGATACTGCATTAAATGCTTGTGTTTTTATGAGTTCTGTGAGAATTCTATCATTATAGTTTGCTATTTTTTTCAACTCCATTTTATAGACACATCATTTTGATGATATATTAGCATATAATTTTACAGCTATAGAACAAGTTGTGGCACCTGTTTGTCAACAACACACAGAGGGGCTTCCAATTCCTGTTCAACCACAACAAAATGAAAACTCAATTCACAGTGAGCTCTATGTTGTTTTCAATACTTTTAATGAGGCTTATGCGAAACTTACTGTTAAACTCTGCTCAAAGTCTTCTGTCAAATATATCTTTCACTTAGATTATATGAGTCTCCTTAGCCTGTCAAATTGTCAATAGTTAATAGCATATAATTTCACAGCTACAGAGCAGGTTGTGGCACATGGTCATCAAGAACATGCAGAAGGGCTTGCAACTACTGTTCAACTACAACAAGATGAAGACTCTGTTGACAGTGAGCTCTCTGACACATTAGACCAGGCTCCCGAGAATCTGACTGTCAAACTCTGCTCTAAATCTACTGTCAAAGATCTCTTTTACTCAGATGATGTGAGTATTCAGCCTGTCAATCGGTAATAGTTTAGTATCTATTAAATAATCAAAATGCCATTCAATGCATGTAGCAAAAATAAACTGCAATCAATTGCAATTGTAAACAAACTGCTTGAAATAGGTTGATCGATTGATTGAATGATTGATTGATTTGATTGTAATCGACGATTGAGTGTAAATTGAAAAGTCATTAAGATCTTTTAAGCGGGTTCTATTGATGCCTTTTGTTAACACAGGTGTACAGGATGAGCACCATAAGAGGACATTGCCTTCTTATCAATAACATAACTTTCACATATCCTAATGGAACTTCAGATACCAGAGAAGGTTCTGCTTTGGATGGTCAGAGAATCTTTTCTCTGTTTCGTCAACTTGGATTTCTTTGCTCTAGTGAGGAAAATATCCCTAGTCAGGTTTGTGGTGAAATCTGTTTACGCCTTTGGCCCCCATTTCAAAGAAACAAAATACTTGGGAAAGTATTTAAACTTGTTGAACATTGACTGATTTCTAAAAAATTACTTTTTGAAATTAATACTTTGTTTGAACTTTTATTGTTGACATTTTGTACTGTATATATGGATAAAAAATCAATATTTAATGCTATGAAGTCGGAAATTTAAAGATAATAATTTTAAAAATGACACATTTAATATTTTTGTGCAAGTCAGCGATGACTAGCCACTTGCAAGTGGGTTCTGCTTACAAGTTGTCTTACACTGAATAGATTAGTAAGTGCAGGAATAGATTAATGAACATTCTGGAGTCTCTGCATTGAACCATCTCTTACCAAAGAGCTGTTGAACATTCACTAGGTTGTGTGTACAGCTAAACTTCCAGTAGCAACAGGATCACAGATATCCCACTGCTGCCAACAGTGTTGTGGAATCTAGCGCTGAATAGCCACTCGCAAGTGGGTTCTGCTTACAAGTTGTCTTACACTGAATGAGTAATAGCTCTCATGCACAACTTTAATTGTTGCAAGCAAGGTGGCTGGTGAATGAGTAAGGCTCTTTATTTACACAAGCTCTATAACAGGGGTGTGCAACAGGCGGCGCACGGGCCGCAATCTGGCTCACAGGCTAAAATAATGTGGACCCTGCCTGGCGGTGCTGGTGCTTTAGAGTAGTAAACAAACTCTCATTCACCTAGCGCCTACGGAATAGCCATGAGATCATCATCGCATTAACAAAAATATAATAGCTTAGTTAGTGATGTTTTTTTATATAACCTATCCTTGTAGATTGCACTGATGCTGCCTATGAATCAAATTGACCATTTTAATCCTTTTTAGTGTATTTTTAGCTAAGCTAGAAAGATTCATAGCTCTTGCATTGCCATTTTGCAATAAATTGTGTTTTTGTTTATGTTATAGCCAACAATATATAAACTCTGCTGATTTGTACTAAGCCATTTTATACCAAGCTACTCTGCTAGTTGGCAGCATTAAGTTTTTTAATATTTACGCTTTATCAACAGCCATAGCTTGTCATACAAGTGATCAAGTCTTTTTACTGCCTTACCTGGGTAGAAGGCCAAAGAGGTATGCGATTCATATTATTAGCAATCATTCATGTAAATGTTGTAGTATTTGCATATTATCGAACTTATATATTTTATTCATTTTATATTGCTTAGAATTGTGCAAATTGCCTACTTATATAAGACTATATAAACCCATGTCAAAATGTTTATGTCATTATGTTATGCTTTTATTTCAGTTTTCTCGGTTTGGGGTCCAAATAAACAATATAAACCTGAATCAATTGGACTCCAGTTCTTTAACCCCGTAAGACCGTACACTCTTCATTGATAAAACCAGATTGGGAAAGATTATTACTGGTAAGTGCTAACCAAAATGGAAATATTTTTTGGGTAAGTTGAACATTCCGGGCTAGATTTTTCTTCCAATATATTTTTATTATCATATTTTAAATATATTTCCTTTAACTTATATCAAATTTAAATTAAATTTATTGACTCGAACCAGTTCTGTGTCAGCTGATTGTACTCATTAAAGCTTTTTTGGCGATGCTAATATAACAGTCAAAGAAATTTGTTTTTTTTTTGTAGCTAAATGTGTCTGCTACTAAGAAAAGAAAAGTTGACTTTGAAGGGAGAGTTTTCAATAAAGATTGGAGGAGCAAACATTTTGTTGTGGAGCGCAACAAAGGTGTTATATGGGTAATCTGCTAAGCTACAATCGCTGTATTGAAGGAATACAACATCAAACGACATTACACATCAATACATTCAGCCTCGTACAATGCTGTAAAGTGCTGCTAAAATTTGATTAAATGCATGCGTGTCACAGAACATCAACCAGGAGAGATCGGTCCTCGTTTATTTCCGCAATCCACGATAACAGAAAAGCAACAATAACACGTATGACTTAACACACAGACTCAGTGGTACAAAGACACACGCATAATGCCAAACATCCCTGTGGTTGGAAATTGTGTGTGGTTATGCTGGAGTATAGTATTTCATCCAAGTGGGCGATTTACGGGTTCTAGTTGAACGTCTTAGGTTGGCCTGTGCATTGGCGTTACGGTTGGAATGTTCAGTTTCAGTGTGGTTGCTAATGGAAATTTTTGTGTCGTGACTAGTGTTATCAGACATGGTTTGTGGCCTTGGCACAGTTTCAGCGTGGTTGCTAATAAAAGTTTCCGTGTCATGACTAGTGTACTCAGGACTGGTTTGTGGAGTTGCTAATTCAGGTTCTCTTGGTGGTGGTGCACTATGATCCGCAAGTAGTGGTCTAATGTCTCGCCTATTCCTGCGTGTAAGGTCATTGTCGAGTTGTACGGCATACGATCGGCTGGTCAGTTGTTTGTTGATCTGTGCCTCTCGCCGATGCTGTTTGTGGTGTCTCCGGTCTCTAACCAAAACTGGCTGGTCTTCCGCTAATGGTGTAAGATCTCTGGCTTTAGCGTTGTAACTCTCTTGATGCTTTTTATTTCGGGTTTGTTTCTCCCAAGATGCAATGCTCCCTACGGACACACTACATTGTGGCAGCACTGACCTGGTTGGTCAGCCAGTTAGTTGCTAAATTGGGTTTGTGGTAATATGCTCTTTTGTTGTGTTTCTGTTTTCTAATAGCGCTAGTTTGGGCTCAGCACATCTGTGCAGTATCATTTTGATGATCTTCACGGCTGATTCCGCTTTTCCATTTGATTGTGGGTAATAGGGTGAGCTGGTGGTGTGTTTAAAGTTCCAGGTTTTGCTAAAAATAGCAAATTGATTAGATGTAAATTGAGGTCCATTTTCAGTCACAACCTTTTCAGGAATGCCTAGTCGTCCAAATCAGCTTTTGACGTTTCGAATTATAGTCTCAGCAACTTGGTTGTACAGTAGCTCGTACTCTAAATAATCAGTGGTATAGTCAACAATGGCCAGGTAGTGTGTATTGTCATTTTCAAATAAGTCAATCCCCACTTTAGTCCATAGTTTGATGGGAATTCGGTGATTGAGTATGGTCTCCCTTTGCTGTTGAGGAGCGTCCCTCTGACACTTAGGGCAATTTGCAGTATAGTTTTTAATGTCTTTGGTGATACCTAGCCAAAGGACGGTGTGCCGAGCACGTATAAGTGTTGAATTTATACCTCTATGCCCAGTTTGCAAAGAGTTTAAGGAAACTCTGTTGCAACACCTTCAGTATAAGTCTCCGTTGTCCCTTAAGTACAATGTTGTTCTCAATGGTTAATTCCTCTCTAAAGTGATAATATTTGTCATATGTAGTGCATTTAGGAGCATTCCAACCACAGTTGATAAATTGTTTGAGTGTTTTGAGTTCGTTGTCCTGCGAAGTAGCTGTTCGGATTTCATGAGTCAAGTCATTGATAACAGGGGAGTCAGTCATTTGTGGGTCAATCTGAATGGTGTGTTCGGGTAGCTCCTGGTGGTTTGGCGAGTCAAAGTATGAGTCATTTGATAGTAAGTCAGCAGTCAACTTTTTGGTCATTTCTTGCCAAATCACTTTTAGGTTAGGGTATCATTGCAGGTACAGTAACATTGCCTGTAGTCTCCTTGAAGCCTTATGTATTGTTTTATTTTAAATAGGGACTAAAGGTTTATGGTCAGTGTGGATAGTTACATTACGGTGTCCAAAGATATACTGGTCAAAACATTTTGTGCTAAATACTATAGCCCGGCATTCGAGCTCAAGGGGTACATAATTATGTTGTGAATCAGTCAAACTGCGCGACACATATGCTACAGATTGGTCTTCTTGCATAAGTGCTGCCCCAATTCCGGCCATCGAAGCATCCGTCTGTACAGTAATAAGTTGTTGCAGTCAAAGTACTGTAAAGTTTTTGAGTCTGTTAGCAAAGTCTTTAGTCGGTTGAAAGCATTTGTTTGGTCATCAGTCCATTGAAAGTCATGTCCGTTGTCATGTTTGAGTAAACATCGCAGAGGTTTAGATTCTGCAGCCAAGTTGTTGATGAATTTAGACATATATGTCCCATGTCCTAAAAAACGTTTCACGCCTTGCTGGGTTGTAGGTGGTTTTATTCTACTGATAGCAGCCTCCTTTTTAGGATCAGGTTGAAGCCCGGCTGTTGTGGGTAGTTGTCCAATGTATGGTAGTTCATCTTGAAGGAATTTTGATTTGGATTTGTTGAGTTTGAGTCCAATCTGTCGAGCACGCTCAAATAGGGCTTGTAAATTGCAGTCATGCTGTTTTCTGGTGGTTCCATAAATAAGAGTGTCGTCAGCTACTACCGTTATGCCATCTAGTCCTGCAAGAGCCTCCGTCAGTTGCCTATAAAATTCCTCTGGCGCTGAGGCAATTCCGAACGGCATCCTCAAGTACTTCTATCTTCTTTTTTGACTCCAGAAAGTGGTCAGATCCGTAAATTTGTCAGCCAGTGGAATTTGGTAAAACCCTTCTTTAGCATCGCATAGTGAGAAATATTTGGCATTGTTCAGGTGTGGTAAGATGTCGTCTAGAATTGGCATAACAGAATGATTGCATTTAATACATTGGTTGAGGTTTTGTGGATCTATACATATCCTGATATTGCCGTTTGGTTTGCGTACGGGCTGTAAATTGCTGATCCATTCGGTTGGTTCATCCACCTTAACAATGAATCAACGCTGCTCCAGTTCATTAATGACATCTATGAGGTGATTTTTCATAGACAATGGCACCTTACGAGGTCGTACTTGTGTGAGTCGAAAGTCAGGTGTGAGTTCTATTTTATACTCTTGCTTGAGTCTTCCAAGTCCAGTGAAAATGTCATCATAGTCCATCAGTAATCTGTCAATGTGTTTGTCAGTAGTTGTTAAGTTAAAGTTCTCTTGATCGTCGTTTGGTACCAATTGAAGTAGGTTGAGTTCTTGGCACGCTTTCCACGATAGACGACTGTGGTGCCTTCTTTTAACAATTAGAAAATTTAGAGTCATGTACTGTCCCTGTTTGTTTTGTCCTGAGAGATGTGTCTAGCCTAAAGGAGTACAAGTGATTTGGTCATACAAAGTCAGAATTGTCTTAGTAGGCTCTATTCTTGGTCTGCCCAGTTTGTCATAGTCACTTGAGTTTAGGGTCTTGCAAGTAGCTGTTGTGTCCAGTTGAAATTCCAGTCTGCACTCTGAATCAGGTTCAGTCGGTTTGGTCGTAAAAGTGGCTAGTAGTTTATGGTCTCGTACTGATATAAATGTAGCACTTACATTGTGTATTCCGACATCATCGTCTGATGAGTAATTCCAAGTCAAATGATTGGCGGTCTCTGCGTGGTCATCAATGTGGTTGGACAAACGTCTCTGGAATCTACACTAGGCAGCAAAGTGGTTGAATTTCTTACAATAATTACACGTCTTGCCATACACTGGGCATGATCAGGGCGGGTGAGCGTCCCTATAATTTATACAGTTTGAGTTCTTTGACGGTCTTGCGGTGTTTGATTTACTGAATCGAGAAGTGTCTGTCAGTCTGGGCTTGTCAGTCTTACTCTCAGCAGTGTTGCGGTAGGGTGGTCTATGTTTAGCCAAGTTAACCTGTTCTGTTGATGGTTCTAACTTTGAAGTCATAAGTATGTAGTCAATAGCGGCCATCTCATCACGTCTACATAACTCGACAGCTCTGTCGAATTGAGTGTCATTTAAATCAAAAGGTTTCTCTCTTATCTTGTCATTGTCGATACCTAATATGAGTGCTTGTAGCACCAGTCTATCATATAGCTCATTCAAGTCACACAGTCTTGCAATAGCGTGTAGTCCACTGAGGAATTTGTCTATCATCTTATTCCCCTGTTTGCATGTCAGCAACGAGTGTGTTTTGGCTACGAGATTAATTCTCGGTTTGCAGTAATCATCAAATTTTTTTATCACTTCGCTGTAAAGTAATTTATCAGTAGCATTGGTCCAATTAAAAAAATCGTATATTTGATTGCCTCTACGACCCATAGTTCGTAATAGGTAAACCGTCTTGATTTGGTTCTAAGCGTCGTCCTTTGATGTTGTCGTGAGAAAAAGTTCGAAATCTAGTTTAAATATCTGCCACTCTTCGGGTAGGTTAGGGCCATTCGCCAGCGGTTTTGGTGCTAACAGTTGCTCCATAGTGTGGTGTATTGATCTCTGTAAGTTTTAAGGTTGTTTCCTCACTTGGGGTACCATGTAAAGTGCTGCTACAATTTGATTACATGCTTGCGTGTCACAGAATATCAACCAGAAAAGACCGGTCATCGTTTATTTCCGCAATCAACGATAATAGAAAAACAACAATAACACGTACGACTTAGCGCACAGATTCAGTGGTAAAAAGAAACATGCGTAATACCAAACAGATACCTTGTTAGGCCAATCTAGATTAGACAAGCTGGAACAGATGACCGCGGCAATTAAGAAGCAACAAGGGGTGTTTACTTCAAATAAGAAAGACTTTAAGCTTGTAATCAAGCTTAGCTTCAAAGTCAGTGAGTTACTTGAGGAAAAAAGGAAGCCATTTAGTGATGGAGAATTCGCAAAAAGTTTATTGGGTATAATCACTGGTTTTGCCTGTCCTGAAAAAAAAACAGTTATTGCAACAAACCAGTTTGTCTCATTTTACTGTGGCCCACTGGATTAACCAGTTTTCAGCTAACATTGAAAAGACTTTGAAAGAACGAATAAAGAGATTCACATTATATAGCTTGGCTCTTGATGAAAGCAAAGCACAGATATTAGTGACTCTGCCAAATTAGTTATTTTCATACGAGGCATCACAGATAATTTTGAAACAATTGAAGAATGTTTAGACATGGCCAGTATGTCTTCAACAACCACTGGACAAGACATTTGCGACCAAGTAGCGATGGATAAGTTTGAACTGGACCCTTTTAGGCTCGCTGGCCTAACAACTGATGGGGCACCTTTGATGACAGGAAAAATTAATGGATTCACCAAGAAATTCTTAGATGCCATAGGTTCGCCAGAGGTTGTGGTGAATCATTGTATTATACACCATGGAAATTTATGCGCAGAAATTCTTGGTTGTACTGATGCGATGAAAAGTGTGGTTAAATCTGTAAACTACATTCGTGCTCGAGGACTCAATCATCGCCAATTAAAGGCATTTTTTTGAAGAGCTCGATTCAGATTACCCAGATGTTGTGTACTTCTCTGCAGTGCGTTGGTTGAGCCGAGTTAGTTCGCTAAAAAGATTTTGGAACCTGAGAAAAAGATTATGACTTTCATGGTGAACAAGCATCAGGATGTTGTTTGTTTAACTGATGATGACACGTTAAGTGACCTTGCCTTTCTAACTGACATCACAAAACATCTTTCAGATTTAAACGTTGAACTACTAGGCAAATTTCAGTCGATAAACAAGATGTTTGAACACATATGTTCCTTTGAAAAGAAGCTTCAACTGTTTCAGAATCAACTGAGTAAAACCCAACTTACTCATTTTCCTTGTTTAGCAGTCAAAAAAACAGAACCGCTAGGAATAGATTGCTCCAAATATACTGAACAACCTAACAAGTTGAATTTCAAATTTTCAACAAGGTTGGCTGATTTTAGGAAATGTGAACCTAAGTTCAAACTATTTTCTCAGCCCTTTGACATGGTACCTGAAGACAGTCCTGACCGCTATCAAATGGAGGTGATAGAATTACAATCAGATGCCGATTTGAGAAAAGCATATACGAATAATGATTTAGTAACTTTTCATGAGAAATATGTATTTGGAAAGTATCCAAATCTAGAGCTGAATGCAAGAAACATGTTATCACTTTTTGGCAGTACGTATTGTTGTGAACAGTTTTTATTCAAAAATGATGTTCACTAAAGACAGGTACCGAAGTCAACTCACCGATGAACACCTGACCAGTCAACGTCGAGTTGCTACTACATCAGTAAAAGCGGACATTGAAAAGTTGGGTAAAAACGTAAAATACCAAGTTTCACACTAATTATCTGATATGCACTTTATTTGTTTGTCTCAATTGTTTGGTCAAATATTACAGATTCATTCTAATAAAAGTTTGTATTTATTGTTTGCAAGAAATATACTTATTTATATTATAATATTTTCTTAGTCTCCTCAACTCGACACATAATTTTTGATTAGATTACATTATTTTGGGTTGCCGGCCTTAGGTGTTGTTGAAATATTAAAAAGTGGCCCTCAAAAAAAAACATGTTGCACACCCCTGCTCTATAAGCATGAAAAGATAGAACAATTAGATACAATTCAATACAATCAAGTGTAATGCTGAGATGTGTTTACAAATAATAAATACTCAAACAGTTACACTTCTAAATGTAGAAATGTTAAAATATATACGCAAAGTATACACGAAGCTGCACAGAGGTAGGTTAATGTACCACGGTGTTCCTAATGAAGATTATGAACGTAATTCTCAGTCCTTAGTTATGTCATTTGTAATCTGTATCACTTCATCTGTGCTCTTCATTCTCCCCGTCTTAACACTGCTTATATAGCAAGGGTTGAGTGTTAATTCATGGGATTTCCAAGCAAGCTGGCTTTTAAATTATCAGAGAATAGCTGAACGCTTACGGTAATTAAAGCAGCTCAGCTTAGTAAATTCATCACAATATTATCAAAATGTGAAAAACCATGAAAAATGTTAGAATAGATAAAAATACTGCATGTTATCCTAAATTATTGTTGCACAAAACTTTGAATATTTTATTTTAATATTATTTTTTTATTTTTACATTTAGACCTAGAATTGTATTGATTCTGCATCAGTGTCAAAAGTCAGTTTGTAAAAGCCATTACCTTCCTCTTCCTTAATTTTAATTGTTTGCTTTATTCATTGAGTTTCTAATCCTTCTAATCCTTTCAAACCTTTCATGCCTTTCAGCGCATGTTGGAAGTAATCAGAAATGAGACAGGCAGACAAATTGATAGAAACTATGGGATGTTTGTGTTGGTCATTATGAGCCATGGTTCTGAGACGGCCATATCTGGAAGTGATGGAACGGTGGTACAGAGAACAGACATTAATAATGCCTTATCAGCTCAGAACTTTCCAGCAATGGCCAGGAAACCAAAACTTGTTATTATTCAGGCATGCTCTAGAGGTGAGTTATCTGGTCAGGGCACCAATAATTTGTAAAAGTAAGTCTGTCTTACATTATTTCACTTTTTCAGCATTAAACAGCTCTTGATTAATAAGCATTTGACTTTGCTAAAAACTTGGAATCTTATGTTTGTAACTCAAATTGTTTCAATTCCATATTTTCTCCTTTTTGATTACTAAACATAGTGAGCCTATTATTAATGACTAAACCTTAATGAACGATTGTTATAATACGTTCTACATTTTTCTACATTACATGTATTAAGTTCTACCATTATGATTTCCTGGTGTATTTTAGGACTGCCAGACGAAGTGGTTCCTGACCCTCAACCTGCCACTCCATCACCTCATCCAGGTTCTTCTCTGGCATCAGTGTTTAGTTTGCCTACAAATGAAGTTCCTTTTTGCTCAGCCACGACTCTACCAACAGCTGCAAGGCCAATCACATCTTCTGTTCTATTGCACCCACCGGGGTCTCATGAAGTCTTAGATACTGATGACCTGCTGATCTGGGAAGCCAGTTTTCGTGGTTAGTGCGATTTCTAACTAAATTTTTTAATTGGAACAATTAATTGCGAGTGTTTGCTGGTCAACCCTGTACTTTATTGCATTTTTAAATAAATTGAGTACTGACCTTTAGTGAGCGTTTTGAGGTGTACATATTTGATGTTCCGTACATATTGTTTAACCATGTTGATTGAGATATTACTCAGTGCGCAGTGTCTCATTGCAGCATTTGTTTCAACTAAAAACACAGCATTTTTTTTTTGGCTCGCGCTTTGTTATTACTTGTTCTTGCAAACCCAAGCAAGCAATATATCAGAAAAAGTCCCTCAGCAACAGAATTTCACTTGCGTGTCCTTACATCTATCCAATTGATGCTGAATACAAAAACAGTCACTTTTGTATTTGGCAATTGGTTTTATAACTAAGCAAATTACAGCTGTTTGGGCTCTAGCTTTTAATTAGTAAATGCTAGCCATTTTATTTTGCCATCCGAAGTATTAAGATAACATGAGAGCAGCTAAGAGAAGCTAAAATACCTTACTGCAGAGTCATGTCACACAATAAAATATGAAATGAACTCGGAAGGTTGGTTGACCTCGATCGAAAAACAAACAAGTTTGTATTGTACAAAATATAATGATCATTAGCAAAATTTAAAAAAATGAAAGAAGATAAGTGCTCTAACAAACATTGTTTTAAATTTAAACTGAAAATAACTGTAACAAAGTTAGACAAAATTGCAATACAATAACGTAAGCATTGCTAGCTGAAACGAATTGTTTGAATTTAACTTTCAAGAAAGTTTTCAAAATTCATTAACTCATCAATTTTTCATTCGTTAACTTTTTCCTAATGTCGTAGTTTCAATTGGAAAGTTCAGCAACTACCAAGCAATATAGATTTTTCTTTTAATAGTTTATACTGTAGGTTTTGTAGGACTCTATATTTATAATGAAACCTATATTAAAAGTGTTGTTACAAAGTTCTAAAAGTTTTAATAGATATATAAAAACTCTCCGGAATATGACACAAAAAACGTATTATATTTCAACTATTTCTTTTACCACTATTATAAAATGCTTATCCTAACTGTTTGAAACTGTCCTATAGGCAATTTAAATATGTTTCTACTATAAATATGTTAGGTTGATTGTTTTGTAAAAATATTATGCCCTTTTGCCAGTTAATAAGTTGGATAGTTTCTGAGCCACTTCAAACTCACAGAACTATTAAAATGGCACTCGGGTCACATAAGCGTTTCTGCAGTAGTGCAAAAGTGGCCGTAAAATATTTAAGAATCATCTCAATTAACCTACACAACTATTATTACACATTGAAACTCTCTTCCAATGTGACAGGTCACATGGCATATAGACATCACACAGACGGTTCCTGGTTTATTACTGCTGTTGTTGAGTCCCTTTCTAAACATGCCTGCCATAGAGATCTCAAGACTCTCTTTGACAAACAGGTAGGATAAAATATTTGATAAACTGGCAAATTGTTTAATAAACTATTTATCATAGAAATTTTATGTTTAAGCTATATTTGATGCCTATGTCATCATTTAACATTTTTTGTTAATAATATGCCGCTTTCTGTCACATTAGGGCATTTTTAATGTGCTACTGTGAGCCAAGTACAATCAGAACTAGACCCAAAACTTTTGTGTGATCAATAATTGCTTTGATCGGTTCGTATTTTTATCTAACTTTCCTCACAGTTAAAAAGATATATAGTTGCATTGGGCTTGATTAACGTTAACCAAGATATTTGATTATTAAATTTGGTAAGGGCTGTTGACATGTGATAACAACGTGTCCAGTGGCACATTAACGAATGTCATGGTCTGATATATTAATTAATGTATCACTCTACAGTTCACTAACACTTGTTTAGTTATAAATAAGTTATGTGTATGGAAAAACCATTTTATTAGAATCCTTTTCTTTTCTTCAATAGAGTAATTAATCTGTCAGGAGAACAGTACTGAAAGTCACATATATAAGATAACTCTAAATGTATGGATACATGTATGGCTGAGTGAATACTCGTCATGCACAATATTTCATCATTGATATATTTTTGACAATTTGTCATATTGTGTAATGTTACAGAGTTTACGTCGTAAATTCAAATGAGATTTCCTCTTTGTGATAACTGCTGCAGCTCTTCAGAGATTTCCGAAATAATTTATATGAACATGTTTCCTCATATTTTTCCGGAGGTTGTTCCAATTTTAAACAAGAGCTTTGTTGTTTTCCATTTTTTCATCTATTATCGATTTACCTGAGGTTCATTGTCTTAAAATTGAAAGAAATGTATATATGAAACAATTTTAAATAATATTTAAGCAGCATAAAATCAAACTATTTGAAGGAGAACTGTAAATTGCATCTGATTATTTGAGATGTTTAAAAAAACTTCAGACATAGTTAAAAATTAGCTTACACGTTGAGACAAATAATTTCTAAAAGTCACAAAAATGGCATTATTTTAGGTGATCTTAGGTTAATTTTTGGCTGTTTTTACCGTTATAAAAGTGGTTATATTCGGTGGGCTCAATTTTCAATCAATGAAAGATTTAATTGATTGCTGTATACATTGAAAACACTTTATAATTGTCGAACTATTAAAAATTGGCATAGCTTACACTTTTTTGTGGCAATAGATTAAGAAGAAAGTGAGAAAGCGAAGCATGCAATTTGGAGGTCAACAACCGACTATGACCGAGACTCTTCAGAAGGATTTGTTTTTGTTCCCTGGATACAACCCACCTGACCCTGAGTAATCGCCTGCTAATCCTTTGCTGCCTTATCAGTTTTTATGTCTATATACAGCTGTAGTGTTTACTGACCACTAGAAAGACAAAATTCCAGGTACACTAATGACAAGACTTTCATCCCTTTTATCCCTTTTGAAATTGCTGCTTCGAGGGATGACTTGCTTATCAAACATAAGGTTTTTCATGTATATGATATTCTTTATTGTGGCATATATATAAATATATTGTGCAGTCTTATTAAATTACTTATAATGTGTTCCTCTAGTTTACCTGATTTCCGCTGAGTTATTATTGAGGAACCAGATGGTATGACATACGAGATTACTCTGAGCAGTTCATACATTCTGAATCAAGCAATTCATAGGTAATGGATATACTCTAGTAGTTATATGCCCTAGAGCAATATCTCTAGTAGTATATGTGTCTCAGCAATGTTTAGAACCAGTTTTTTGCCATGCAGTTCTTTTTACCTCATACTATTTTTTTATTTTAAGCTTGTGCAAGCTTTCTGTGCTAGTTCAACAATTGCTGCTGCTTTTTATGCATACTATTTGCTATAATAAACAAAGTTCTTTAAACACAGTTTTCTAAGTCTCTGTGAGAGGCCATCTATATTTTTACAGCCCTTATTAATTTGTTTATAATAAAACCATTTAGAGATGTTTGTTCCATATACTGATTCTGAACGAACAACTTTGATTTCTTTCCTCAATTATGCAAACATAAATAGAATGTTTGTCAAGTTAAACACATTTTAGTTAGTAGCCATAAAATTATAAAATAAATGAAATATGAGCCATTCCATCACCAATGACAATGAATATGCATTTTGTAAATTTTAAGGATTTTTAACAATTCCTTGGAGTTATCTCATTACCACTGACAAAGGAAAATAACTGCTTCCTGGCAGTTTTGGTTGCGTTAATGCGTATTTGCCAGTATCAATAACGGTGAACATAGCTTAGGAGTTATCTCATAAATACTGACAAGGGAAAATAATTACATTCTCACTGTACACTCATGTCAATGTAAAGTTAGTGGCTGCACAAATTATTTCAGTAAACTCAATCTATAAGACTGTCAGCTCTAAAGTATAAGACTGTGCATGTTGAAAAACAAACCAGTTTTAAAATTTGCCGACTCTTGACTATCAATATGTGTTTTTAAAATTAATGACTGTACAGTAACTTTTGTATTGTTGGTTTGTGTCAACAACTTTTTTCCATTTTTGTCTTCACTTTCATTTAGTTTAGGGTACATGATTATGGTGAATCTTTGATTTTGATTTTGATTTGATTTGATTTTTATTGCGTAATAATAACATGACAATATGAGTAAAAAAATACACAGAGTAGCAATAGGACATGCCAGATAGCCAGAGGCTAGAGTCAAGGCAGCCCCAGCAAGCAGTAGGAAAAGAAACAGAATCAGCGATAAGCGCACACTCCGGAGCACCAGAGTCAGGAAGGACAGTCCCAGGACGCCCACAGGCGCTCTACCAACTTCGCCTTCAGCTGACCCGGAGCAGAGCCCGCACAATCACTCAAAAATTTATTATATAATTTCATTGCACTAAAAAATATCGATCTCTGTCCCTTAGAAGACAAACACTTTTTCAACTTTAATTGATTTTTACTTTTTAAACGGGTATCTTGACAATGATCTATCATAAAATCTTGCAACTCTTCCATGGGGAAAGAATTTGTTAAAAACATTAGCAGGCGATACTGGAATAAAATTTCAATTGGCATTATTTTTAAAATTTTAAAATTTTTGGAAACTGTTTGATTTGGTTTAAAATTGAGTATTATTCTGATTGCCTTTTTTTGCATGATTAAAAGTTTGTTTAAATCAGTTTTGTTGCCGTGGCCCCAAAACTCGATTCCATAAATTAAAAGAGAATAGAAAAAACTGTAGTACAAATTGATCATGGTTGATTTGTCTAGGTAGGGGCGAATGAAACGTAATATTAGTAATATGTAATTAAGTTTTTTGATGAGACTTTGGATGTGTTTTTTAAAAGTCAAGTTGTTGTCTAACGTGATACCTAAAAATTGAGTCGAATCTTTGATTTGTAGTTGAGAATTGTTTAAAGAAAGGCTTAGATTATAATTTAGATCTTCATGAGAGGAGTGGCACACATTCAATATCCATATAAATATTTTTTTCAATTTTTGCTCACAGAAGCATCTAGTTTATAGCTTCTAATAAATTCATAGCAATACTATGAAGCCATTTAATGGTAGCGTCAGTAGTTATCACTCAGTTTGAAGAAATTTCCAGAATGTGATAAATCTTTCTACATACAAAAAAATATAATTTATTCTTTTCACATTTTTCCAGGTATTTATCAAGTACCTTATATACCATTGAATCTTGTCATAACCTGTGTTCCTACTTGAATGAGTACAAAGCACATTGTGTGCTATTAAATACAACAGATAGAAGGCTTTATAGCCGTTTCAGTTAAACCTTGAGTGTTGCTACTTCTTTTCCTGAAGCACTTGTCTCATCATTATTTGTTGACAGTGTGAGTCACCTCTACATGAATGAATCACTTCATAATTTACTGGCTTTGAGTGAGTTTCCTCAAATATGAACTTGCACAATATTTTAGTAGATTTGATCATGAAGTATTGATATTTTTCTATCACTAGCAATCGATTTTGATGTTTAGAATTATTAAGATCAAAATTGGTAAAACTTGATCTTGGTTAAAATGCTCAGGTCAAGTGTAAGTGTGACAATGACATCTATAGTCACAAAATTACTGAAATAAATAGAGATGCATATCGCTTTAACTTAAATGAAATAGCCGATATCAATTATTTCAATTAGTGTCGTCAATTTGAGAGTCTGAGCATTTTGCCTGGGCATTTTTTCCGCAATCCAGTTTTGCTGATTTTCATTTTGACACATTCTGGAACTCAGATCACTTCAAACATAACATTTAATCGTGAAAGATAAAATATTTATTATTATGCTGATAAAATCTACCAAAATTTGAGCAAGTTAATCTTTAGGTATATTTTATGGCAAAATCAGTTTAAGAAGCTCATAAAATCATACATTAGAGTTATTGTTTTAGCGTGTGTTTTTAAAAGGTTATGCCAAAAGCATGCTATAGTTAACCAACAAAAAGGTTAAAATTTTCTTTGCCTAAAAGCTAAAAAATGCTTGTTCTCAAGTAAAAAGTAATTATTTTATTAGCAATTATAAATTGAAAAAATATGAGCTACAACATAGAACTATTTTGGTAATCACCTGTTACAACAATAAAACTTTTATTTTAGCACCGACTCTGTTTGAACGCCATCTCTAGAGACCGCCCCTTCAACATTCACTTTGAAAGTCACTACATTTGACCATTATTAACCGATAATAGAATGCGATCAGTAGAAAACATCTTCCAAAATGGTTCAATAATGACTGGATTACATGAATAACAGTTGATTCTTTAGTTGTTACAATGGTTTTAGTGAAAGAGTGCCTGAGGACACCGATTGTCATCATCACCAAAACAACACTCTGATTTGCAGTCATCAAGGTTTAAATCTATTTTATTGTTTTTCAGTTCATTCAAAACATGGTTTACAACCAAATATAAACACTTTATATCTTATAAATATATTTTGATGACCGATAGAAATATTCTTGAAGGACAGCGTACGACGTAGTAGCAGCAATTGTTGCAAAGTTTTAAAGTGCGTTTTCCAGCTTTATGGCTTTTTGGTTTTTTTTCAATAGTTTAAAGGCAACACCATCAAAATACGTATTAGATGTATCAGTCTAATAACCTCTACTCGAAATAGTTTCTAGCCTAGTGAGGTCTGTTATTTCGACATAATTAAAAAACCGTTTAGCAAAATTCCTGACACCAACTAAACTAATTTAGCCTTCAGAGATGGTAAAAATAAAAGTGACATCAGGGTCAATTTGCCCGTAAAAAGGGTAAATTGACTTCCAAAAGTCAAACCAGCTAATCAAAAGGTATAGTGCCATGCTTAAATTTGAACGTTGCTTTTAATTCAAAGCCACTATAGAAGAAGGCTTGAAAAATAAAGCATAGCGTCGCTAAAATAGATGCTTTACAGTCTATAATTGATGGAAGGTTTATGACTATACATTAGCTTGTATTGCTTATACAAACAAATAGAGCCTCTGATATGCCTGTAAAGTTATTAATGTCCAGAGAGGTCTAAGATTACCCATCAGCAACTATCCATGAATGAGAGTCATAAAACTTGTTTTCCTTTTGCAAGAATAATGTGACCATCCATTCCAACTTCAAAATGCCCGTTGTCCCTGAACGGCTCATCTCCTCAGACTAATAACAACAACAAAAAGTCACATCGTTGAATAGCGTGGTAAAATGACTACAAACAACAAGTAGTGGAAAGGTAAAGAAAGTGAAAAAGTGAATCATACTTTCTGGGTATTGTTTGTCTGCACACTAAAGGGCACTTTAACAGTGTAACCTAGATTTTTCAAGATTTCTTCAAAGTGGGTCTGCTTCTTTGACGACTGATTAGCTTCTTTAAGGCCGAGCTGAGCCAACTCTTTCCTAATGTCAATCATACTAAATAAAATAAATTCATGCAAATACATTTTCGGATCATAAAATGATTATTCAACAATGTGGCAAACGAAATTGAGACACGTGCTTTTTACACCCGTTTATTTTACCATTAGTTTATGGAGAAATAGATAAGTTTTTGAATGTATCTGAGAGTTATTTCATTTATCTAGAAAACCTTTGGTTATCAATTTATAAAATAAAGTTAAACAAGTTAACTTGTCAATCTAGCAAGCTTTCTACATATTGTTTAAGAAGGTCAGACCTACAAATATGTCTATTAGTGCCGTCTCCTTCAACTTTTCCAAGTATCTATTAAAGCCTGAGTGTTAGAATTCTAGAACAAGGAGTTAAACGTAACCTGTTTTAACCGTGTAACTGATGCTAAACTAACTCACTGGGTAGTTTAATCATATTCATATACCAAAAAGCTCCCTAAGACCTTGCCAACAACAACTGATAAAACTTTATCAGACAGTCCAAAGTTTACACCATTGGGAGAGTCAGTGCTGTTTTCCTAACTATACCTTGAGCATGAGGTTTGCTTTCATCATAATTATGATTTGCCGTAGTAGTCGCACAGTCTGCTAGCACCAAAGATATGTCAGTGATTATCTCCACTTTACACACTTTGTTATGTTTAATGAGAAATCAGATCGAGACTTTAGTCTTTCTGTGACAGATTCATCATGACTCCAGAACCAGAGTTGATCTATTATAGAATGAGACTAAGTTTAGTATGATTGAATAGATACCCAGCTGCGAGTTCTTGATCTATTTTACATGCGTATTTAATACCTAATATGGCAAAAATGTTGAAAACGACTGTCAGCAATAGCGTATATAACAGACAGGTTGATATGATATATTGCAGACACTTAACTTGAGATTTAACAACTAACACCAGGTACTATGATAATCACTAAAATATAACCGTGTACCAGCTCATCTTGAGCATGAAAAGCTAATAGATTAAATCATGCTATGACAATATGTTTGCTTATAACACCTTCAACAACCACAAAATCCTGCATTTCTCAAACTCAAGTACAACATGTAGTTGTTACTACAACTAACTAAACTAGTTGTTGTGTACTGTATAGGCCTACTGTATGTCATACAAATACTGTTTATATAATTATCTAATCTCTTTGAAATATAAATCTATAAAATTGTGAAGATTACCAACAATGTAAAATAATATTAATAATAAATTGACTGTAGATTTTCAATTGTGGAGCTGATTCAATAAAATAAATAAACATGTAGTTAAGCGAATATTTGCTTTAAAGGATATGATGGCTTTAAAGATGAGCTTACACAAGGTTTTAGTGAATTTTATTAGAAAATATAAGTGTTTTCCACCATTTGATAATTCTTTTAATGTTTGAGTTGGTCTGATTACCAGGATTCATCACGATTAAAATCGTCAAAACTTGCTCGCGGTTTAAATGCTAAGAAGTAAAATGCGTGCAAAAATGATGTCATTGAGTTTTTCACAAATGTCGTTCTAACTATTATATTTTTAAACTAGGTGAGTCCCCTAGGATAAAACTACATCAAATCTAAGCTTAATATCTTAGGATTTTATTAATACAATTTTCATTCACATCATTTCAATTGTGTTAGAGCTATAGCATACAACGTAAACGTCACAATGGTTCAATTTTTGTACGGAAAGGTTTCGCAGGTTATACAAGAGACGTTACATAGTTTCCAGAAAATTGAAGCAACTTTACATCCGTAATAGTTGTGATATTCTCACAGCCAAAGTTGCTTTCTCTATACCTTCCACAAGTTTGAGCAAAACGTTGTTATTATTCAACAGTGTGATATTAGTCTTCAGCTATGAATTATCAAGTATATAATGTATACCTAAATGTGTAAGGTCACCTTGAACAGAAATTTTTTTCAGCAAACATCACCAACATTTCAGTGGCATAAAGGCAAATAATTGTGATAAACTTCTTAGCGAAATTAGAGAACAGCTGAAAAAGGGCATTACTGACAGCTTGTAGCGAATAACTGGTAAGTTGCTCCCAATAAAGGCACTATGAATGGATTAAAAAGTTTAAAAGTTTAAAAGTGGCTGAAAAAGTGGCAAAGAAGCAGCCAGCTCCAGAAGACCATTAACCACGCAAGGAGAAGAAAAGGCTTCTCTGTTCTAAAACCTTCAGATACAGAGAATTGAGATATGCAAAGAGACGCCTAATGACCGCAGCTTGCCGCTTAGATCAGAGTACTCTACTTTGATAAAGACCTGGATAAGAGACATGTCCCGGCAAAGCTTGTTCCACAACTGCTGAGTGATGATCCAGATGATGATAGAGTAGTTCTCTGCAAGGAATGGTAAGAAGTGCAAGCATCTGATCATGATTTTATTGATTCTTTGATTATGGAGATGGGTAACAGGTATTCTTCATGTCAACAGAAAGAACTAATGTGTCACTCTACAGTAAATACCTGACAAATTACCAATCGCCAATAGTTTGAAATATTCTTCTATTATAAAGATGAATCTAAAGTGTGCCTATCTAATTGCATACTTGTTGTTGCTTTTATTGAAACTTATTTCAGTTTTTCTGAGTGTTCGATACATTCTACTGCACTGTCTCGCATCAACTCTTTTCCTGACTGTCCGATACATTCTACTGCACCGTCTCACATCAACTCTTCTTCTGACTGTTCGATACTTTCTACTGCATCTTCTCACATCAACTCTTTTTCTGACTGTTTGATACATTCTACTGCATCTTCTCACATCAACTCTTTTTCTGACTGTTTGATACATTCTACTGCACCTTCAAATATCAACTCTTCTTCTGACTGTTCGATACTTTCTACTGCACCTTCTTACATCAACTCTTCTTCTGACTGTTCGATACTTTCTACTGCACCGTCTCACATCAACTCTTCTTCTGACTGTTCAATACTTTCTACAGCACCTTCTAATATCAACTCTTCTTCTGACTGTTCGATACTTTCTACTGCACCGTCTCACATCAACTCTTCTTCTGACTGTTTGATACATTCTACAGCACCTTCTCACATCAACACTTCTTCTGACTGTTCGATACATTCTACTGCACCGTCTCACATCAACTCTTCTTCTGACTGTTCGATACTTTCTACAGCATCTTCCCACATCAACTCTTCTTCTGACTGTTCAATACTTTCTACAGCAACTTCTAATATCAACTCTTCTTCTGACTGTTCGATACTTTCTACCGCACCTTCTCATATCAACTCTTCTTCTGACTGTTCAATACTTTCTACTGCATCTTCTCACATCAACTCTTCTTCTGACTGTTTGATACTTTCTACTGCACCTTCCCACATCAACTTTTCTTCTGACTGTTCGATACATTCTACTGCATCTTCTCACATCAACTCTTCTTCTGACTGTCCGATACTTCAACAGCACCTTCTCACATCAACTCTTTTTCTGACTGTCCGATACTTTCTACTGCATCTTCTCACATCAACTCTTCTTCTGACTGTCCGATACATTCTACAGCACCTTCCCACATCAACTCTTTTTCTGACTGTTCGATACTTTCTACAGCGCCTTATCACATCAACTCTTCTTCTGACTGTTCGATACTTTCTGCAGGATCTTCTTACATCAACTCTTTTTCTGGCTGTTCGATACTTTCTACAGCATCTTCTCACATCAACTCTTCTTCTGACTGTTCAATACTTTCTACTGCATCTTCCCACATCAACTCTTCTTCTGACTGTTCGATACTTTCTACAGCGCCTTCTCACATCAACTCTTCTTCTGACTGTTTGATACTTTCTACAGCGCCTTCTCACATCAACTCTTCTTCTGACTGTTTGATACATTCTACAGCACCTTCTCACATCAACTCTTCTTCTGACTGTTCGATACTTTCTACAGCGCCTTCTCACATCAACTCTTCTTCTGACTGTTCGATACTTTCTGCAGCATCTTCTTACATCAACTCTTTTTCTGGCTGTTCGATACTTTCTACAGCACCTTTTCACATCAACTGTTTTTCTGACTGTTCGATACCTTCTACTGCATCTTCTCACATCAACTCTTCTTCTGACTGTTCAATACTTTCTACTGCATCTTCCCACATCAACTCTTCTTCTGACTGTTCGATACTTTCTACAGCGCCTTCTCACATCAACTCTTCTTCTGACTGTTTGATACATTCTACAGCACCTTCTCACATCAACTCTTCTTCTGACTGTTCAATACTTTCTACAGCACCTTCTCACATCAACTCTTCTTCTGACTGTTCAATACTTTCTACTGCATCTTCTCACATCAACTCTTCTTCTGACTGTTTGATACTTTCTACTGCATCTTCTCACATCAACTCTTCTTCTGACTGTTTGATACATTCTACAGCGCCTTATCACATCAACTCTTCTTCTGACTGTTTGATACTTTCTACAGCACCTTCCCACATCAACTCTTCTTCTGACTGTTCAATACATTCTACTGCACCGTCTCACATCAACTGTTTTTCTGACTATTCGATACTTTCTACAGCACCTTCTCACATCAACTCTTTTTCTGACTGTTCGATACATTCTACAGCACCGTCTCACATCAACTCTTCTTCTGACTGTTCGATACTTTCTACAGCACCTTCTCACATCAACTCTTTTTCTGACTGTTCGATACTTTCTACAGCACCGTCTCACATCAACTCTTCTTCTGACTGTTCGATACTTTCTACAGCACCTTCTCACATCAACTGTTTTTCTGACTGTTCGATACTTTATACAGCACCGTCTCACATCAACTCTTCTTCTGACTGTTTAATACTTTCTACAGCATCTTCCCACATCAACTCTTCTTCTGACTGTTTGATACTTTCTACAGCATCTTCTCACATCAACTCTTCTTCTGACTGTCCGATACATTCTACAGCATCTTCCCACATCAACTCTTCTTCTGACTGTTTGATACTTTCTACAGCACCTTCTCACATCAACTCTTCTTCTGACTGTCCGATACATTCTACAGCACCGTCTCACATCAACTCTTTTTCTGACTGTTCGGTACATTCTACTGCATCTTCTCACATCAACTCTTCTTCTGACTGTTCAATACTTTCTACAGCACCTTCTCACATCAACTCTTCTTCTGACTGTCCCATACATTCTACAGCATCTTCCCACATCAACTCTTCTTCTGACTGTTTGATACTTTCTACAGCACCTTCTCACATCAACTCTTTTTCTGACTGTCCAATACTTTCTACAGCACCGTCTCACATCAACTCTTTTTCTGACTGTCCAATACTTTCTACAGCACCTTCCCACATCAACTTTTCTTCTGACTGTTCAATACTTTCTACAGCACCTTCTCACATCAACTCTTCCTCTGACTGTCCGATACTTTCTACGGCATCTTCTCACATCAACTCTTCTTCTGACTGTTTGATACTTTCTACAGCACCTTCTTACATCAACTCTTCTTCTGACTGTTCGATACATTCTACTGCATCTTCGCACATCAACACTTCTTCTGACTGTTCGATACTTTATACAGCACCGTCTCACATCAACTCTTCTTCTGACTGTTTGATACTTTCTACAGCACCTTCTCACATCAACTCTTCTTCTGACTGTCCGATACATTCTACAGCATCTTCCCACATCAACTCTTCTTCTGACTGTTTGATACTTTCTACAGCACCTTCTCACATCAACTCTTCTTCTGACTGTCCAATACATTCTACAGCACCGTCTCACATCAACTCTTTTTCTGACTGTTTGATACTTTCTACAGCACCTTCTCACATCAACTCTTTTTCTGACTGTCCAATACTTTCTACAGCACCGTCTCACATCAACTCTTTTTCTGACTGTCCAATACTTTCTACAGCACCTTCCCACATCAACTCTTCATCTGACTGTCCGATACTTTCTACTGCACCTTCTCACATCAACTCTTCTTCTGACTGTCCGATACTTTCTACTGCACCTTCTCACATCAACTCTTCTTCTGACTGTCCGATACTTTCTACTGCATCTTCTCACATTAACTCTTCTTCTGACTGTTCGATACTTTCTACTGCACCGTCTCACATCAACTCTTCTTCTGACTGTTCGATACTTTCTACAGCAACCTCTCACATTAACTCTATTTCTGACTGTCCAATACTTTCTACAGCACCTTCCCACATCAACTCTTCTTCTGACTGTTCGATACTTTCTACTGCACCGTCTTACATCAACTCTTTTTCTGACTGTCCAATACTTTCTACAGCACCTTCCCACATCAACTCTTCATCTGACTGTCAGATACTTTCTACTGCACCTTCTCACATCAACTCTTCTTCTGACTGTCCGATACTTTCTACTGCACCTTCTCACATCAACTCTTCTTCTGACTGTCCGATACTTTCTACAGCATCTTCTCACATCAACTCTTCTTCTGACTGTTCGATACTTTCTACTGCATCTTCTCACATCAACTCTTCTTCTGACTGTTCAATACTTTCTACAGCATCTTCTCACATCAACTCTTCTTCTGACTGTTCGATACATTCTACTGCACCTTCTCATATCAACTTTTCTTCTGACTGTCCGATACTTTCTACAGCACCGTCTCACATCAACTCTTCTTCTGACTGTTCAATACTTTCTACTGCATCTTCTCATATCAACTCTTCTTCTGACTGTTCGATACTTTCTACAGCATCTTCTCACATCAACTCTTCTTCTGACTGTTCAATACTTTCTACAGCACCGTCTCACATCAACTCTTCTTCTGACTGTTCAATACTTTCTACTGCATCTTCTCATATCAACTCTTCTTCTGACTGTTTGATACTTTCTACAGCATCTTCTCACATCAACTCTTCTTCTGACTGTTTGATACTTTCTACAGCATCTTCTCACATCAACTCTTCTTCTGACTGTCCAATACTTTCTACAGCACCTTCCCACATCAACTCTTCTTCTGACTGTTCGATACTTTCTACTGCACCTTCTTACATCAACTCTTCTTCTGACTGTTCGATACTTTCTACTGCATCTTCTCACATCAACTCTTCTTCTGACTGTTCGATACTTTCTACTGCACCTTCTTACATCAACTCTTCTTCTGACTGTTCGATACTTTCTACTGCACCTTCTTACATCAACTCTTCTTCTGACTGTTCGATACTTTCTACAGCACCTTCCCACATCAACTCTTCTTCTGACTGTTCGATACTTTCTACTGCACCGTCTCACATCAACTCTTTTTCTGACTGTCCAATACTTTCTACAGCACCTTCCCACATCAACTCTTCATCTGACTGTCCGATACTTTCTACTGCACCTTCTCACATCAATTCTTCTTCTGACTGTCCGATACTTTCTACTGCACCTTCTCACATCAACTCTTCTTCTGACTGTCCGATACTTTCTACAGCATCTTCTCACATCAACTCTTCTTCTGACTGTTCGATACTTTCTACTGCATCTTCTCACATCAACTCTTCTTCTGACTGTTCAATACTTTCTACTGCACCTTCTTACATCAACTCTTCTTCTGACTGTTCGATACTTTCTACTGCACCTTCTCACATCAACTCTTCTTCTGACTGTCCGATACTTTCTACAGCATCTTCTCACATCAACTCTTCTTCTGACTGTTCGATACTTTCTACTGCATCTTCTCACATCAACTCTTCTTCTGACTGTTCAATACTTTCTACTGCACCTTCTCACATTAACTCTTCTTCTGGCTGTCCGATACTTTCTACAGCATCTTCTCACATCAACTCTTCTTCTGACTGTTCGATACTTTCTACTGCATCTTCTCACATCAACTCTTTTTCTGACTGTCCAATACTTTCTACAGCACCTTCCCACATCAACTCTTCATCTGACTGTTAGATACTTTCTACTGCATCTTCTCACATCAACTCTTCTTCTGACTGTCCGATACTTTCTACTGCACCTTCTCACATCAACTCTTCTTCTGACTGTTCGATACTTTCTACTGCATCTTCTCACATCAACTCTTCTTCTGACTGTTCGATACTTTCTACTGCATCTTCTCATATCAACTCTTCTTCTGACTGTTTGATACTTTCTACAGCATCTTCTCACATCAACTCTTCTTCTGACTGTTTGATACTTTCTACAGCATCTTCTCACATCAACTCTTTTTCTGACTGTCCAATACTTTCTACAGCATCTTCCCACATCAACTCTTCATCTGACTGTCCGATACTTTCTACTGCACCTTCTCACATCAACTCTTCTTCTGACTGTCCGATACTTTCTACTGCACCTTCTCACATCAACTCTTCTTCTGACTGTTCAATACTTTCTACAGCACCTTCTCACATCAACTCTTCTTCTGACTGTCCGATACATTCTACAGCATCTTCCCACATCAACTCTTCTTCTGACTGTTTGATACTTTCTACAGCACCTTCTCACATCAACTCTTTTTCTGACTGTCCAATACTTTCTACAGCACCGTCTCACATCAACTCTTTTTCTGACTGTCCAATACTTTCTACAGCACCTTCCCACATCAACTTTTCTTCTGACTGTTCAATACTTTCTACAGCACCTTCTCACATCAACTCTTCCTCTGACTGTCCGATACTTTCTACTGCATCTTCTCACATCAACTCTTCTTCTGACTGTTTGATACTTTCTACAGCACCTTCTTACATCAACTCTTCTTCTGACTGTTCGATACATTCTACTGCATCTTCGCACATCAACACTTCTTCTGACTGTTCGATACTTTATACAGCACCGTCTCACATCAACTCTTCTTCTGACTGTTTGATACTTTCTACAGCACCTTCTCACATCAACTCTTCTTCTGACTGTCCGATACATTCTACAGCATCTTCCCACATCAACTCTTTTTCTGACTGTTTGATACTTTCTACAGCACCTTCTCACATCAACTCTTTTTCTGACTGTCCAATACTTTCTACAGCACCGTCTCACATCAACTCTTTTTCTGACTGTCCAATACTTTCTACAGCACCTTCCCACATCAACTCTTCATCTGACTGTCCGATACTTTCTACTGCACCTTCTCACATCAACTCTTCTTCTGACTGTCCGATACTTTCTACTGCACCTTCTCACATCAACTCTTCTTCTGACTGTCCGATACTTTCTACTGCATCTTCTCACATTAACTCTTCTTCTGACTGTTCGATACTTTCTACTGCACCGTCTCACATCAACTCTTCTTCTGACTGTTCGATACTTTCTACAGCAACCTCTCACATTAACTCTTTTTCTGACTGTCCAATACTTTCTACAGCACCTTCCCACATCAACTCTTCTTCTGACTGTTCGATACTTTCTACTGCACCGTCTCACATCAACTCTTTTTCTGACTGTCCAATACTTTCTACAGCACCTTCCCACATCAACTCTTCATCTGACTGTCAGATACTTTCTACTGCACCTTCTCACATCAACTCTTCTTCTGACTGTCCGATACTTTCTACTGCACCTTCTCACATCAACTCTTCTTCTGACTGTCCGATACTTTCTACAGCATCTTCTCACATCAACTCTTCTTCTGACTGTTTGATACTTTCTACTGCATCTTCTCACATCAACTCTTCTTCTGACTGTTCAATACTTTCTACAGCATCTTCTCACATCAACTCTTCTTCTGACTGTTCGATACATTCTACTGCACCTTCTCATATCAACTTTTCTTCTGACTGTCCGATACTTTCTACAGCACCGTCTCACATCAACTCTTCTTCTGACTGTTCAATACTTTCTACTGCATCTTCTCATATCAACTCTTCTTCTGACTGTTCGATACTTTTTACAGCATCTTCTCACATCAACTCTTCTTCTGACTGTTCAATACTTTCTACAGCACCGTCTCACATCAACTCTTCTTCTGACTGTTCAATACTTTCTACTGCATCTTCTCATATCAACTCTTCTTCTGACTGTTTGATACTTTCTACAGCATCTTCTCACATCAACTCTTCTTCTGACTGTTTGATACTTTCTACAGCATCTTCTCACATCAACTCTTCTTCTGACTGTCCAATACTTTCTACAGCACCTTCCCACATCAACTCTTCTTCTGACTGTTCGATACTTTCTACTGCACCTTCTTACATCAACTCTTCTTCTGACTGTTCGATACTTTCTACTGCATCTTCTCACATCAACTCTTCTTCTGACTGTTCGATACTTTCTACTGCACCTTCTTACATCAACTCTTCTTCTGACTGTTCGATACTTTCTACTGCACCTTCTTACATCAACTCTTCTTCTGACTGTTCGATACTTTCTACAGCACCTTCCCACATCAACTCTTCTTCTGACTGTTCGATACTTTCTACTGCACCGTCTCACATCAACTCTTTTTCTGACTGTCCAATACTTTCTACAGCACCTTCCCACATCAACTCTTCATCTGACTGTCCGATACTTTCTACTGCACCTTCTCACATCAATTCTTCTTCTGACTGTCCGATACTTTCTACTGCACCTTCTCACATCAACTCTTCTTCTGACTGTCCGATACTTTCTACAGCATCTTCTCACATCAACTCTTCTTCTGACTGTTCGATACTTTCTACTGCATCTTCTCACATCAACTCTTCTTCTGACTGTTCAATACTTTCTACTGCACCTTCTTACATCAACTCTTCTTCTGACTGTTCGATACTTTCTACTGCACCTTCTTACATCAACTCTTCTTCTGACTGTTTGATACTTTCTACAGCATCTTCTCACATCAACTCTTCTTCTGACTGTCCGATACATTCTACAGCATCTTCCCACATCAACTCTTCTTCTGACTGTTTGATACTTTCTACAGCACCTTCTCACATCAACTCTTCTTCTGACTGTCCGATACATTCTACAGCACCGTCTCACATCAACTCTTTTTCTGACTGTTCGATACATTCTACTGCATCTTCTCACATCAACTCTTCTTCTGACTGTTCAATACTTTCTACAGCACCTTCTCACATCAACTCTTCTTCTGACTTTCCCATACATTCTACAGCATCTTCCCACATCAACTCTTCTTCTGACTGTTTGATACTTTCTACAGCACCTTCTCACATCAACTCTTTTTCTGACTGTCCAATACTTTCTACAGCACCGTCTCACATCAACTCTTTTTCTGACTGTCCAATACTTTCTACAGCACCTTCCCACATCAACTTTTCTTCTGACTGTTCAATACTTTCTACAGCACCTTCTCACATCAACTCTTCCTCTGACTGTCCGATACTTTCTACGGCATCTTCTCACATCAACTCTTCTTCTGACTGTTTGATACTTTCTACAGCACCTTCTTACATCAACTCTTCTTCTGACTGTTCGATACATTCTACTGCATCTTCGCACATCAACACTTCTTCTGACTGTTCGATACTTTATACAGCACCGTCTCACATCAACTCTTCTTCTGACTGTTTGATACTTTCTACAGCACCTTCTCACATCAACTCTTCTTCTGACTGTCCGATACATTCTACAGCATCTTCCCACATCAACTCTTCTTCTGACTGTTTGATACTTTCTACAGCACCTTCTCACATCAACTCTTCTTCTGACTGTCCAATACATTCTACAGCACCGTCTCACATCAACTCTTTTTCTGACTGTTTGATACTTTCTACAGCACCTTCTCACATCAACTCTTTTTCTGACTGTCCAATACTTTCTACAGCACCGTCTCACATCAACTCTTTTTCTGACTGTCCAATACTTTCTACAGCACCTTCCCACATCAACTCTTCATCTGACTGTCCGATACTTTCTACTGCACCTTCTCACATCAACTCTTCTTCTGACAGTCCGATACTTTCTACTGCACCTTCTCACATCAACTCTTCTTCTGACTGTCCGATACTTTCTACTGCATCTTCTCACATTAACTCTTCTTCTGACTGTTCGATACTTTCTACTGCACCGTCTCACATCAACTCTTCTTCTGACTGTTCGATACTTTCTACAGCAACCTCTCACATTAACTCTTTTTCTGACTGTCCAATACTTTCTACAGCACCTTCCCACATCAACTCTTCTTCTGACTGTTCGATACTTTCTACTGCACCGTCTTACATCAACTCTTTTTCTGACTGTCCAATACTTTCTACAGCACCTTCCCACATCAACTCTTCATCTGACTGTCAGATACTTTCTACTGCACCTTCTCACATCAACTCTTCTTCTGACTGTCCGATACTTTCTACTGCACCTTCTCACATCAACTCTTCTTCTGACTGTCCGATACTTTCTACAGCATCTTCTCACATCAACTCTTCTTCTGACTGTTCGATACTTTCTACTGCATCTTCTCACATCAACTCTTCTTCTGACTGTTCAATACTTTCTACAGCACCTTCTCACATCAACTCTTCTTCTGACTGTTCGATACATTCTACTGCACCTTCTCATATCAACTTTTCTTCTGACTGTCCGATACTTTCTACAGCACCGTCTCACATCAACTCTTCTTCTGACTGTTCAATACTTTCTACTGCATCTTCTCATATCAACTCTTCTTCTGACTGTTCGATACTTTCTACAGCATCTTCTCACATCAACTCTTCTTCTGACTGTTCAATACTTTCTACAGCACCGTCTCACATCAACTCTTCTTCTGACTGTTCAATACTTTCTACTGCATCTTCTCATATCAACTCTTCTTCTGACTGTTTGATACTTTCTACAGCATCTTCTCACATCAACTCTTCTTCTGACTGTTTGATACTTTCTACAGCATCTTCTCACATCAACTCTTCTTCTGACTGTCCAATACTTTCTACAGCACCTTCCCACATCAACTCTTCTTCTGACTGTTCGATACTTTCTACTGCACCTTCTTACATCAACTCTTCTTCTGACTGTTCGATACTTTCTACTGCATCTTCTCACATCAACTCTTCTTCTGACTGTTCGATACTTTCTACTGCACCTTCTTACATCAACTCTTCTTCTGACTGTTCGATACTTTCTACTGCACCTTCTTACATCAACTCTTCTTCTGACTGTTCGATACTTTCTACAGCACCTTCCCACATCAACTCTTCTTCTGACTGTTCGATACTTTCTACTGCACCGTCTCACATCAACTCTTTTTCTGACTGTCCAATACTTTCTACAGCACCTTCCCACATCAACTCTTCATCTGACTGTCCGATACTTTCTACTGCACCTTCTCACATCAATTCTTCTTCTGACTGTCCGATACTTTCTACTGCACCTTCTCACATCAACTCTTCTTCTGACTGTCCGATAATTTCTACAGCATCTTCTCACATCAACTCTTCTTCTGACTGTTCGATACTTTCTACTGCATCTTCTCACATCAACTCTTCTTCTGACTGTTCAATACTTTCTACTGCACCTTCTTACATCAACTCTTCTTCTGACTGTTCGATACTTTCTACTGCACCTTCTTACATCAACTCTTCTTCTGACTGTTCGATACTTTCTACTGCATCTTCTCACATCAACTCTTCTTCTGACTGTTCGATACTTTCTACTGCACCTTCTTACATCAACTCTTCTTCTGACTGTTCGATACTTTCTACTGCACCTTCTCACATCAACTCTTCTTCTGGCTGTCCGATACTTTCTACAGCATCTTCTCACATCAACTCTTCTTCTGACTGTTCGATACTTTCTACTGCATCTTCTCACATCAACTCTTTTTCTGACTGTCCAATACTTTCTACAGCACCTTCCCACATCAACTCTTCATCTGACTGTTAGATACTTTCTACTGCATCTTCTCACATCAACTCTTCTTCTGACTGTCCGATACTTTCTACTGCACCTTCTCACATCAACTCTTCTTCTGACTGTTCGATACTTTCTACTGCATCTTCTCACATCAACTCTTCTTCTGACTGTTCGATACTTTCTACTGCATCTTCTCATATCAACTCTTCTTCTGACTGTTTGATACTTTCTACAGCATCTTCTCACATCAACTCTTCTTCTGACTGTTTGATACTTTCTACAGCATCTTCTCACATCAACTCTTTTTCTGACTGTCCAATACTTTCTACAGCACCTTCCCACATCAACTCTTCATCTGACTGTCCGATACTTTCTACTGCACCTTCTCACATCAACTCTTCTTCTGACTGTCCGATACTTTCTACTGCACCTTCTCACATCAACTCTTCTTCTGACTGTTCAATACTTTCTACAGCACCTTCTCACATCAACTCTTCTTCTGACTGTCCGATACATTCTACAGCATCTTCCCACATCAACTCTTCTTCTGACTGTTTGATACTTTCTACAGCACCTTCTCACATCAACTCTTTTTCTGACTGTCCAATACTTTCTACAGCACCGTCTCACATCAACTCTTTTTCTGACTGTCCAATACTTTCTACAGCACCTTCCCACATCAACTTTTCTTCTGACTGTTCAATACTTTCTACAGCACCTTCTCACATCAACTCTTCCTCTGACTGTCCGATACTTTCTACTGCATCTTCTCACATCAACTCTTCTTCTGACTGTTTGATACTTTCTACAGCACCTTCTTACATCAACTCTTCTTCTGACTGTTCGATACATTCTACTGCATCTTCGCACATCAACACTTCTTCTGACTGTTCGATACTTTATACAGCACCGTCTCACATCAACTCTTCTTCTGACTGTTTGATACTTTCTACAGCACCTTCTCACATCAACTCTTCTTCTGACTGTCCGATACATTCTACAGCATCTTCCCACATCAACTCTTTTTCTGACTGTTTGATACTTTCTACAGCACCTTCTCACATCAACTCTTTTTCTGACTGTCCAATACTTTCTACAGCACCGTCTCACATCAACTCTTTTTCTGACTGTCCAATACTTTCTACAGCACCTTCCCACATCAACTCTTCATCTGACTGTCCGATACTTTCTACTGCACCTTCTCACATCAACTCTTCTTCTGACTGTCCGATACTTTCTACTCTACCTTCTCACATCAACTCTTCTTCTGACTGTCCGATACTTTCTACTGCATCTTCTCACATTAACTCTTCTTCTGACTGTTCGATACTTTCTACTGCACCGTCTCACATCAACTCTTCTTCTGACTGTTCGATACTTTCTACAGCAACCTCTCACATTAACTCTTTTTCTGACTGTCCAATACTTTCTACAGCACCTTCCCACATCAACTCTTCTTCTGACTGTTCGATACTTTCTACTGCACCGTCTCACATCAACTCTTTTTCTGACTGTCCAATACTTTCTACAGCACCTTCCCACATCAACTCTTCATCTGACTGTCAGATACTTTCTACTGCACCTTCTCACATCAACTCTTCTTCTGACTGTCCGATACTTTCTACTGCACCTTCTCACATCAACTCTTCTTCTGACTGTCCGATACTTTCTACAGCATCTTCTCACATCAACTCTTCTTCTGACTGTTCGATACTTTCTACTGCATCTTCTCACATCAACTCTTCTTCTGACTGTTCAATACTTTCTACAGCATCTTCTCACATCAACTCTTCTTCTGACTGTTCGATACATTCTACTGCACCTTCTCATATCAACTTTTCTTCTGACTGTCCGATACTTTCTACAGCACCGTCTCACATCAACTCTTCTTCTGACTGTTCAATACTTTCTACTGCATCTTCTCATATCAACTCTTCTTCTGACTGTTCGATACTTTCTACAGCATCTTCTCACATCAACTCTTCTTCTGACTGTTCAATACTTTCTACAGCACCGTCTCACATCAACTCTTCTTCTGACTGTTCAATACTTTCTACTGCATCTTCTCATCTCAACTCTTCTTCTGACTGTTTGATACTTTCTACAGCATCTTCTCACATCAACTCTTCTTCTGACTGTTTGATACTTTCTACAGCATCTTCTCACATCAACTCTTCTTCTGACTGTCCAATACTTTCTACAGCACCTTCCCACATCAACTCTTCTTCTGACTGTTCGATACTTTCTACTGCACCTTCTTACATCAACTCTTCTTCTGACTGTTCGATACTTTCTACTGCATCTTCTCACATCAACTCTTCTTCTGACTGTTCGATACTTTCTACTGCACCTTCTTACATCAACTCTTCTTCTGACTGTTCGATACTTTCTACTGCACCTTCTTACATCAACTCTTCTTCTGACTGTTCGATTCTTTCTACAGCACCTTCCCACATCAACTCTTCTTCTGACTGTTCGATACTTTCTACTGCACCGTCTCACATCAACTCTTTTTCTGACTGTCCAATACTTTCTACAGCACCTTCCCACATCAACTCTTCATCTGACTGTCCGATACTTTCTACTGCACCTTCTCACATCAATTCTTCTTCTGACTGTCCGATACTTTCTACTGCACCTTCTCACATCAACTCTTCTTCTGACTGTCCGATACTTTCTACAGCATCTTCTCACATCAACTCTTCTTCTGACTGTTCGATACTTTCTACTGCATCTTCTCACATCAACTCTTCTTCTGACTGTTCAATACTTTCTACTGCACCTTCTTACATCAACTCTTCTTCTGACTGTTCGATACTTTCTACTGCACCTTCTTACATCAACTCTTCTTCTGACTGTTCGATACTTTCTACTGCATCTTCTCACATCAACTCTTCTTCTGACTGTTCGATACTTTCTACTGCACCTTCTTACATCAACTCTTCTTCTGACTGTTCGATACTTTCTACTGCACCTTCTCACATCAACTCTTCTTCTGGCTGTCCGATACTTTCTACAGCATCTTCTCACATCAACTCTTCTTCTGACTGTTCGATACTTTCTACTGCATCTTCTCACATCAACTCTTTTTCTGACTGTCCAATACTTTCTACAGCACCTTCCCACATCAACTCTTCATCTGACTGTTAGATACTTTCTACTGCATCTTCTCACATCAACTCTTCTTCTGACTGTCCGATACTTTCTACTGCACCTTCTCACATCAACTCTTCTTCTGACTGTTCGATACTTTCTACTGCATCTTCTCACATCAACTCTTCTTCTGACTGTTCGATACTTTCTACTGCATCTTCTCATATCAACTCTTCTTCTGACTGTTTGATACTTTCTACAGCATCTTCTCACATCAACTCTTCTTCTGACTGTTTGATACTTTCTACAGCATCTTCTCACATCAACTCTTTTTCTGACTGTCCAATACTTTCTACAGCACCTTCCCACATCAACTCTTCATCTGACTGTCCGATACTTTCTACTGCACCTTCTCACATCAACTCTTCTTCTGACTGTCCGATACTTTCTACTGCATCTTCTCACATTAACTCTTCTTCTGACTGTTCGATACTTTCTACTGCATCTTCTCACATCAACTCTTCTTCTGACTGTTCGATACTTTCTACTGCACCTTCTTACATCAACTCTTATTCTGACTGTTCGATACTTTCTACTGCACTTTCTTACATCAACTCTTCTTCTGACTGTTCGATACTTTCTACAGCACCTTCCCACATCAACTCTTCTTCTGACTGTTCGATACTTTCTACTGCACCGTCTCACATCAACTCTTTTTCTGACTGTCCAATACTTTCTACAGCACCTTCCCACATCAACTCTTCATCTGACTGTCCGATACTTTCTACTGCACCTTCTCACATCAACTCTTCTTCTGACTGTCCGATACTTTCTACTGCACCTTCTCACATCAACTCTTCTTCTGACTGTCCGATACTTTCTACAGCATCTTCTCACATCAACTCTTCTTCTGACTGTTCGATACTTTCTACTGCATCTTCTCACATCAACTCTTCTTCTGACTGTTCAATACTTTCTACTGCACCTTCTTACATCAACTCTTCTTCTGACTGTTCGATACTTTCTACTGCACCTTCTTACATCAACTCTTCTTCTGACTGTTCGATACTTTCTACTGCATCTTCTCACATCAACTCTTCTTCTGACTGTTCGATACTTTCTACTGCACCTTCTTACATCAACTCTTCTTCTGACTGTTCGATACTTTCTACTGCACCTTCTCACATCAACTCTTCTTCTGGCTGTCCGATACTTTCTACAGCATCTTCTCACATCAACTCTTCTTCTGACTGTTCGATACTTTCTACTGCATCTTCTCACATCAACTCTTTTTCTGACTGTCCAATACTTTCTACAGCACCTTCCCACATCAACTCTTCATCTGACTGTCCGATACTTTCTACTGCACCTTCTCACATCAACTCTTCTTCTGACTGTCCGATACTTTCTACTGCACCTTCTCACATCAACTCTTCTTCTGACTGTTCGATACTTTCTACTGCATCTTCTCACATCAACTCTTCTTCTGACTGTTCGATACTTTCTACTGCATCTTCTCATATCAACTCTTCTTCTGACTGTTTGATACTTTCTACAGCATCTTCTCACATCAACTCTTCTTCTGACTGTTTGATACTTTCTACAGCATCTTCTCACATCAACTCTTTTTCTGACTGTCCAATACTTTCTACAGCACCTTCCCACATCAACTCTTCATCTGACTGTCCGATACTTTCTACTGCACCTTCTCACATCAACTCTTCTTCTGACTGTCCGATACTTTCTACTGCACCTTCTCACATCAACTCTTCTTCTGACTGTTCAATACTTTCTACAGCACCTTCTCACATCAACTCTTCTTCTGACTGTCCGATACATTCTACAGCATCTTCCCACATCAACTCTTCTTCTGACTGTTTGATACTTTCTACAGCACCTTCTCACATCAACTCTTTTTCTGACTGTCCAATACTTTCTACAGCACCGTCTCACATCAACTCTTTTTCTGACTGTCCAATACTTTCTACAGCACCTTCCCACATCAACTTTTCTTCTGACTGTTCAATACTTTCTACAGCACCTTCTCACATCAACTCTTCCTCTGACTGTCCGATACTTTCTACTGCATCTTCTCACATCAACTTTTCTTCTGACTGTTTGATACTTTCTACAGCACCTTCTTACATCAACTCTTCTTCTGACTGTTCGATACATTCTACTGCATCTTCGCACATCAACACTTCTTCTGACTGTTCGATACTTTATACAGCACCGTCTCACATCAACTCTTCTTCTGACTGTTTGATACTTTCTACAGCACCTTCTCACATCAACTCTTCTTCTGACTGTCCGATACATTCTACAGCATCTTCCCACATCAACTCTTCTTCTGACTGTTTGATACTTTCTACAGCACCTTCTCACATCAACTCTTCTTCTGACTGTCCAATACATTCTACAGCACCGTCTCACATCAACTCTTTTTCTGACTGTTTGATACTTTCTACAGCACCTTCTCACATCAACTCTTTTTCTGACTGTCCAATACTTTCTACAGCACCGTCTCACATCAACTCTTTTTCTGACTGTCCAATACTTTCTACAGCACCTTCCCACATCAACTCTTCATCTGACTGTCCGATACTTTCTACTGCACCTTCTCACATCAACTCTTCTTCTGACTGTCCGATACTTTCTACTGCACCTTCTCACATCAACTCTTCTTCTGACTGTCCGATACTTTCTACTGCATCTTCTCACATTAACTCTTCTTCTGACTGTTCGATACTTTCTACTGCACCGTCTCACATCAACTCTTCTTCTGACTGTTCGATACTTTCTACAGCAACCTCTCACATTAACTCTTTTTCTGACTGTCCAATACTTTTTACAGCACCTTCCCACATCAACTCTTCTTCTGACTGTTCGATACTTTCTACTGCACCGTCTCACATCAACTCTTTTTCTGACTGTCCAATACTTTCTACAGCACCTTCCCACATCAACTCTTCATCTGACTGTCAGATACTTTCTACTGCACCTTCTCACATCAACTCTTCTTCTGACTGTCCGATACTTTCTACTGCACCTTCTCACATCAACTCTTCTTCTGACTGTCCGATACTTTCTACAGCATCTTCTCACATCAACTCTTCTTCTGACTGTTCGATACTTTCTACTGCATCTTCTCACATCAACTCTTCTTCTGACTGTTCAATACTTTCTACAGCATCTTCTCACATCAACTCTTCTTCTGACTGTTCGATACATTCTACTGCACCTTCTCATATCAACTTTTCTTCTGACTGTCCGATACTTTCTACAGCACCGTCTCACATCAACTCTTCTTCTGACTGTTCAATACTTTCTACTGCATCTTCTCATATCAACTCTTTTTCTGACTGTTCGATACTTTCTACAGCATCTTCTCACATCAACTCTTCTTCTGACTGTTCAATACTTTCTACAGCACCGTCTCACATCAACTCTTCTTCTGACTGTTCAATACTTTCTACTGCATCTTCTCATATCAACTCTTCTTCTGACTGTTTGATACTTTCTACAGCATCTTCTCACATCAACTCTTCTTCTGACTGTTTGATACTTTCTACAGCATCTTCTCACATCAACTCTTCTTCTGACTGTCCAATACTTTCTACAGCACCTTCCCACATCAACTCTTCTTCTGACTGTTCGATACTTTCTACTGCACCTTCTTACATCAACTCTTCTTCTGACTGTTCGATACTTTCTACTGCATCTTCTCACATCAACTCTTCTTCTGACTGTTCGATACTTTCTACTGCACCTTCTTACATCAACTCTTCTTCTGACTGTTCGATACTTTCTACTGCACCTTCTTACATCAACTCTTCTTCTGACTGTTCGATACTTTCTACAGCACCTTCCCACATCAACTCTTCTTCTGACTGTTCGATACTTTCTACTGCACCGTCTCACATCAACTCTTTTTCTGACTGTCCAATACTTTCTACAGCACCTTCCCACATCAACTCTTCATCTGACTGTCCGATACTTTCTACTGCACCTTCTCACATCAATTCTTCTTCTGACTGTCCGATACTTTCTACTGCACCTTCTCACATCAACTCTTCTTCTGACTGTCCGATACTTTCTACAGCATCTTCTCACATCAACTCTTCTTTTGACTGTTCGATACTTTCTACTGCATCTTCTCACATCAACTCTTCTTCTGACTGTTCAATACTTTCTACTGCACCTTCTTACATCAACTCTTCTTCTGACTGTTCGATACTTTCTACTGCACCTTCTTACATCAACTCTTCTTCTGACTGTTCGATACTTTCTACTGCATCTTCTCACATCAACTCTTCTTCTGACTGTTCGATACTTTCTACTGCACCTTCTTACATCAACTCTTCTTCTGACTGTTCGATACTTTCTACTGCACCTTCTCACATCAACTCTTCTTCTGGCTGTCCGATACTTTCTACAGCATCTTCTCACATCAACTCTTCTTCTTACTGTTCGATACTTTCTACTGCATCTTCTCACATCAACTCTTTTTCTGACTGTCCAATACTTTCTACAGCACCTTCCCACATCAACTCTTCATCTGACTGTTAGATACTTTCTACTGCATCTTCTCACATCAACTCTTCTTCTGACTGTCCGATACTTTCTACTGCACCTTCTCACATCAACTCTTCTTCTGACTGTTCGATACTTTCTACTGCATCTTCTCACATCAACTCTTCTTCTGACTGTTCGATACTTTCTACTGCATCTTCTCATATCAACTCTTCTTCTGACTGTTTGATACTTTCTACAGCATCTTCTCACATCAACTCTTCTTCTGACTGTTTGATACTTTCTACAGCATCTTCTCACATCAACTCTTTTTCTGACTGTCCAATACTTTCTACAGCACCTTCCCACATCAATTCTTCATCTGACTGTCCGATACTTTCTACTGCACCTTCTCACATCAACTCTTCTTCTGACTGTCCGATACTTTCTACTGCACCTTCTCACATCAACTCTTCTTCTGACTGTCCGATACTTTCTACTGCATCTTCTCACATTAACTCTTCTTCTGACTGTTCGATACTTTCTACTGCATCTTCTCACATCAACTCTTCTTCTGACTGTTCGATACTTTCTACTGCACCTTCTTACATCAACTCTTCTTCTGACTGTTCGATACTTTCTACTGCACCTTCTTACATCAACTCTTCTTCTGACTGTTCGATACTTTCTACAGCACCTTCCCACATCAACTCTTCTTCTGACTGTTCGATACTTTCTACTGCACCGTCTCACATCAACTCTTTTTCTGACTGTCCAATACTTTCTACAGCACCTTCCCACATCAACTCTTCATCTGACTGTCCGATACTTTCTACTGCACCTTCTCACATCAACTCTTCTTCTGACTGTCCGATACTTTCTACTGCACCTTCTCACATCAACTCTTCTTCTGACTGTCCGATACTTTCTACAGCATCTTCTCACATCAACTCTTCTTCTGACTTTTCGATACTTTCTACTGCATCTTCTCACATCAACTCTTCTTCTGACTGTTCAATACTTTCTACTGCACCTTCTTACATCAACTCTTCTTCTGACTGTTCGATACTTTCTACTGCACCTTCTTACATCAACTCTTCTTCTGACTGTTCGATACTTTCTACTGCATCTTCTCACATCAACTCTTCTTCTGACTGTTCGATACTTTCTACTGCACCTTCTTACATCAACTCTTCTTCTGACTGTTCGATACTTTCTACTGCACCTTCTCACATCAACTCTTCTTCTGGCTGTCCGATACTTTCTACAGCATCTTCTCACATCAACTCTTCTTCTGACTGTTCGATACTTTCTACTGCATCTTCTCACATCAACTCTTTTTCTGACTGTCCAATACTTTCTACAGCACCTTCCCACATCAACTCTTCATCTGACTGTCCGATACTTTCTACTGCACCTTCTCACATCAACTCTTCTTCTGACTGTCCGATACTTTCTACTGCACCTTCTCACATCAACTCTTCTTCTGACTGTTCGATACTTTCTACTGCATCTTCTCACATCAACTCTTCTTCTGACTGTTCGATACTTTCTACTGCATCTTCTCATATCAACTCTTCTTCTGACTGTTTGATACTTTCTACAGCATCTTCTCACATCAACTCTTCTTCTGACTGTTAGATACTTTCTACTGCATCTTCTCACATCAACTCTTCTTCTGACTGTTCGATACATTCTACTGCATCTTCTCACATCAACTCTTCTTCTGACTGTTCAATACTTTCTACAGCATCTTCTCACATCAACTCTTCTTCTGACTGTTAGATACTTTCTACTGCATCTTCTCACATCAACTCTTCTTCTGACTGTTCGATACATTCTACTGCATCTTCTCACATCAACTCTTCTTCTGACTGTTTGATACTTTCTACAGCATCTTCTCACATCAACTCTTCTTCTGACTGTTAGATACTTTCTACTGCATCTTCTCACATCACCTCTTCTTCTGACTGTTCGATACTTTCTACAGCATCTTCTCACATCAACTCTTCTTCTGACTGTTCGATACATTCTAGTGCATCTTCTCACATCAACTCTTCTTCTGACTGTTTGATACTTTCTACAGCATCTTCTCACATCAACTCTTCTTCTGACTGTTAGATACTTTCTCCTGCATCTTCTCACATCAACTCTTCTTCTGACTGTTCGATACATTCTACTGCATCTTCTCACATCAACTCTTCTTCTGACTGTTTGATACTTTCTACTGCATCTTCTCACATCAACTCTTCTTCTGACTGTTCAATACTCTCTACAGCAGCGTCTCACATCAACTCTTCTTCTGACTGTTCGATACTTTCTACAGCAGCGTCTCACATCAACTCTTCTTCTGACTGTTCGATACTTTCTACTGCATCTTCTCACATCAACTCTTCTTCTGACTGTTCAATACTTTCTACAGCAGCGTCTCACATCAACTCTTCTTCTGACTGTTCGATACATTCTACTGCATCTTCTCACATCAACTCTTCTTCTGACTATTCGATACTTTCTACAGCATCTTCTCACATCAACTCTTCTTCTGACTGTTCGATACTTTCTACTGCATCTTCTCACATCAACTCTTCTTCTGACTGTTCAATACTTTCTACAGCATCCTCTCACATCAACTCTTCTTCTGACTGTTAGATACTTTCTACTGCATCTTCTCACATCAACTCTTCTTCTGACTGTTCGATACTTTCTACTGCATCTTCTCACATCAACTCTTCTTCTGACTGTTTGATACTTTCTACAGCATCTTCTCACATCAACTCTTCTTCTGACTGTTAGATACTTTCTACTGCATCTTCTCACATCAACTCTTCTTCTGACTGTTCGATACATTCTACTGCATCTTCTCACATCAACTCTTCTTCTGACTGTTTGATACTTTCTACTGCATCTTCTCACATCAACTCGTCTTCTGACTGTTCGATACATTCTACTGCATCTTCTCACATCAACTCTTCTTCTGACTGTTTGATACTTTCTACAGCATCTTCCCACATCAACTCTTCTTCTGACTGTTCGATACTTTCTACTGCATCTTCTCACATCAACTCTTCTTCTGACTGTTCGATACTTTCTACTGCACCTTCTTACATCAACTCTTCTTCTGACTGTTCGATACTTTCTACTGCACCGTCTCACATCAACTCTTCTTCTGACTGTTCGATACATTCTACAGCACCGTCTCACATCAACTCTTCTTCTGACTGTTTGATACTTTCTACTGCATCTTCTCACATCAACTCTTCTTCTGACTGTTCGATACTTTCTACAGCATCTTCTCACATTAACTCTTCTTCTGACTGTTTGATACTTTCTACTGCACCTTCTCACATCAACTCTTCTTCTGACTGTCCGATACTTTCTACTGCATCTTCTTACATCAACTCTTCTTCTGACTGTTCGATACTTTCTACTGCATCTTCTCACATCAACTCTTCTTCTGACTGTTCGATACTTTCTACTGCATCTTCTCACATCAACTCTTCTTCTGACTGTTTGATACTTTCTACAGCATCTTCTCACATCAACTCTTCTTCTGACTGTTCGATCCTTTCTACTGCATCTTCTCACATCAACTCTTCTTCTGACTGTTCGATACTTTCTACAGCACCTTCCCACATCAACTCTTCTTCTGACTGTTCGATACTTTCTACTGCATCTTCTCACATCAACTCTTCTTCTGACTGCTGAGCTGGTTTATATTAGCATCCACATAGTTTTTAGTAGAGCAAAACTTTTAACCCCCTGTGTACAGTTTGCCTATGTGAGATAAACTCTAAAATATTAGCCTTCAAATTGAAAAACAGATCTCAAGTCAATAATTAGTTGTTAAAATACCAATTTACAAATAAAGGAATTGATTTCAAAAATATACATCTCAAAGAGGACCAGGTAGGCTTACAGGTTTGATATGTTGGGACCTGTCTCTTACTTCAACATAGTTGGTTACGATACGGAAAGAATTACCAATTTGTATTCACAAGGAGGTTTTCTAATTAAAAGTTTTCACTTATGCACAGGCTTTTGGAAGTTTCCAGCAATGCATGCAAAGCTTTCGATCTTTTGATCGTGACACTTTTTTGGCAATTCTTTGAGCTTGTCCAGATGCTCGAATAATGCTCTTTCAGCGTAGCTCTTCTACAGCCTTCAACGTGTTAAGGAAGATTTTACATAAAACTTTATTTGATTTCATCGGAAAATATCATTACTTGTTTTCATTTTTGATTGTTTTTTTTTATGTTTGAGGTGGTCTGGCTGTCAAGATGTTTCAAAATTAAAATCGACCAAACTTGATCCTAGTTGAAACACACAAATCAAGCAAGATTGCAAGTTGCTGTCACCGGTTGCAAAGATACCGACAGAACAAAGTTGCATTACGCCGCAATTCAAATCCAATAGCTGATATCAACTGTCACACCGATTACCAATAGCGACATCGTTTCACAGATGTTTTTCTTCTGAGAATTTTAACCATGATCAAGTGTAGTCAATTTTAATCTAAAAACATCCTGGCTGTCAGATCACCTCAAACGTGAAACACAATGAAAAAGTATAAAAAATACCGATACTTTCTGATAAAATCATCTAAGATTTTGTGTAAGTTCAATTTCATCAACATCTGCATTGGTAACATGCAACACCTGCACTGGTCACCTGCAACACCTGCATTGGTCACCTGCAACACCTGCACTGGTCACCTGCAACACCTGCATTGGTCACCTGCAACACCTGCACTGGCCACCTGCAACACCTGCATTTGTAACATGCAACACCTGCACTGGTCACTTGCAACATCTGCATCGGTAACATGCAACACCTGCATTTGTAGCATGCAACACCTGCACTGGTCACTTGCAACATCTGCATTGGTAACATGCAACACCTGCATTGGTAACATGCAACACCTGCACTGGTCACCTGCAACACCTGCATTGGTCACCTGCAACACCTGCACTGGTCACCTGCAACACCTGCACTGGTCACTTGCAACACCTGCATTTGTAACATGCAACACCTGCACTGGTCACTTGCAACACCTGCATTTGTAACATGCAACACCTGCACTGGTCACCTGCAACACCTGCATTTGTAACATGCAACACCTGCACTGGTCACTTGCAACACCTGCATTGGTCACCTGCAACACCTGCATTGGTCATCATGGAAAAATGGCATGTCGAGGCTTTCGCTTATTATTCTTACCTTCAATTTGTTCTCACACTTGTTTTGGTAAAAGTAAATGTGAGATAGTTAAATGGAAGGACAAATTGCACTGGCAGCGATTCCAACAAGTTTACAATGCTAAATACCTATTCAAATGTTTTTAATTTGGTTTCAGCAGTTATGAAAACTTTTCTGGCTTTTTGAGTGCATATTTGTGAAAAGGTAATTAATTTTTGTTGGGTAACTCATAAGTTTGCAGATCTGTAGCATACCACTTGCTAGATTTTTGCTATAAAATAGCAAACAAGTTTTTATAAAAGCAATACTTTTATAAAAACTAGGTTTGCAATATATCGATGCTCATTACTTGTCTAGTATTGTACATAACAAGCCAGTTTTTACTGCAAGCTTTTTATACAAAATTGTTAAACAAATTTATAAAATCAAAATTGCATTCAAATTTACATTGTTGATAAAAGTTAATTCTTTGACAAATTTGGCATTAGTTTCAGCATAATTTGGCTCTTAACAACTTTGGTAATTGTGCCATTTTGTACTTGTGTGCACTTGATAATGAAAGAATGGTTTTACTCGCGCGCAATCAAAAAGCTCTGCAGATATAATAATAAAAGTAAATATAACATTAGGAAATTTGGAGCCCAACATATTTACATGTAGACTCAATTTTTTAAAAATTACACTTAAACCAACTGAGCTAATCATCTCCCAGAGCATCATAGTATTTGTGCTAATTGGAAAAAGATGCTGCTTTAAATGGGGTTTGAACCCATGACAATCATCATCTCAATGACTTTCCATCAAATTGAGCCACTCCCCTTGTAATAATGACATTGTTTAGTTTAGAAAATAGCAAAAAAGCAAGATGCTGGGCGCATAACAGCCAACAGTCATGTACATTTTATTTAGCTGTAGTTTTTTATTATTGAAAAGGAATCATTCTAATAGTTTTGTGTGTTGTACTTGTACATAAAAAGTATGCTGATGCTTAATTAAATTATATATTCATGTTTTAAAATAATTTCTATATAGTTTAACAATTACTAGACCATTAGATTATTATAAAGTGCTGGGACTATAGCTGGTTAAGATACATGGTTGATTAATTTTGTTATAAAATTTAGGACAAAAGTTGTAATTATAAAAATTCAATTTGATGGCTTTTATGAGCCTTTCACTAGGTCAAAACCGATCACTGTCTCTGTTCTTGAAATTTTGCTGTGCTAACTAATTTTAAAATTTATTAAATTTTTGCCATGCCACTATTTACACAGTTCAGTGACATCATCACTATTGCAGCTATAATTTATTTAAATTTTTTACTCACTAATATAGAGGCAACTGCTGGAAAGCTTTGAAGATAATAACATTTACATTCCACAAAGCTTTACAACTAAATTAAGTATGATATGATATTTGGTATATAGTTATGAAAGTAGGTAAATACATATTATTTTGATTTTTAAGGGCAATTGCCGCTACAATTATGTCTTTACTTATTGTTTCTCCGCCATAATTAAAATTTAAGAATAAAGTGTGAGGTTAGGCTTAACAAGAGCTTCACATGGGAAAAAATATTAAAACACTTTTGGGCATGAATGCTGTAGAACTGTCGCAAATAAAAAAAATTAAGAAACAAATGAAAATTCAAAAAATAGGAGGGAATGTGAATAAATTATACATTTTTATAAAGTAACAATGATTAAAATGTTTCTACCATCATAAAAAGGTAAATTTGTTTCATCCACTTACAAAAGAACGTTGTTAAAACTAAAGGAGTTCCCAGATTCTACCTGTCTGAATGTTTACTAGTTAAACTGTTGCTAACCTCCAACAGCATTTTCCTTCCCCATAAAGGTCAAGGTCTCTTGCAAAACTTAGCATGGTGTTAGCTAAATTGTGATTGAACTATAAAGACAAATGTTCAATACATCGTTTATATTACTTCATTATAACATTTACTATGCCCAACAAGCACATTCTGTGACCAAAGTATAGATTATAAAAAGAGATGAGTGATTTTGTAGCCTTACATGAATGCTAAGTAAACAACTTATTTCTACAAGGTTTCTAGCAGAATCTACCAGCTCCTTATAATTTATTGCAGGCAAGGTACACCAACCATGTATCCGAGATTGACTGTAGAGATCGTAGAAAGGCTTGTGATGGTTATTATCATAATAATTCTAACAAACTCGGTAAGTAAATGAGGTTACAGCATCGTCAGGCACTTCGCAGCTAGTCAAAGTATTTTAAAGTTTAATCTCAAGTATTTTACTGCATGTAACTATTTACTGTTTTAATTTGGGTTAAATACTTGAATATGAGTAGTTTATAATTGATAAAATTTAACTTCCTACAAAAATATTATATTTGTTATAAAACATACAAAGGACCAACACCTGAGTTTAACTCCTTTATAGTGCATTTAAATTAAAAAGGTTTAACTAGCTTTTGCCAACATGTATCTGATTTATTGACTTATCAACTTAACAAATTCCACTCTCATCATTCTGTGTGCATGGCTGTCTATGTGTTTGTCTGAGTAAATGATATGTATTTCATATTGTTGGCTGATTTGCTGCTATCCTTCCATTGCATCGATAAAATATAGTTGGTCTCAAAGCACAATCTTATTTATATAAACCAAACTTCTCAACATCTACCAGCAGACTCTCTGAATAGAAAGTCAAGAACTCATTGACATCACTCCGCTTACTAGTAACAGTATGATACTTTTCTACCTGTACTAATCTACTTCCTTCTAGCTCAAGAGAATATTCTTTGCTATAATAAATGCAGAGTTCCGTGATGTTATAAACTTTCTTGTGGAAAATAATTATGAGAGTAGACTTTACAGAACAGAGCAAAACATCACAGGGCACTGATGGCTTATTTAAGATGAAAAAGCAGAAACACTCCAGGCGACTTCATCGCAATTGCCAATCCTAAACCTTTCACTTTGTATATAAACGCACCGCTCTCTATTTGATTAGAAATTAGAAACAAAGATTACTGGATATGTTCCGAATGCATCAAGTAAATGGATATGCTTGTGGACTTTTGTCATGAAAACAGGGTTACTGTATAAATTGTGTTAAAAATATACACGGCTGCTGTTGGCTATCTGATGAAAAATGAGAAAGGTTTTAGGCAATGATGGTCTTACTGTGGGTAACTATTGAAATATAAAGGGGTTGATAGCTATAGTTGCTTCTGACATAACTAGCAGTGTGTTTTGTCAACTTTTTAACCCATTTATCTTCCTGTAAATTTTGATACAGTGGAATCTCAATTCTCAAACGTTTCGGCTCTTGACCAACTCGGTCTCTGACCAAAAGATTAAAGAGTTTTTCATCTGGCATCTCGAATATAAATTTGTTTCTTGACCAAACCATAGCATAGGCAGTAAAATTAAACATTCAAAACAGCTATAGAAGCAGCATGCAAACTTTTGAAAGGTTCTTAAACAAAAGGAATATATCACACTTTCTTATCTGTGATTGATAATTTAGGCACTTTAAAACACTAAACAATAAGGCTATATGATTGCTAATGGGCTGAACGTGTGATGAACTAACTAACATGCTAGTACCTGGCAGTCTTGCGTGTTGTCAGTGATCATCATGTCTGCTGATAAAGCACAGACTGTTAATATCTGCACAATTATTCTAAAATACCGGAATATAGTCGAGAGCGGAGTTGTTTAACCATACCAAGCTGAGTGTTGAGAGTTTTAATCTTGCTTCTATCAATTTTTCATCTCAATCTCTGGTATATGTGCAAGCAGGTATTTTGCTAGTATTTGTTTAACCATTATGCCAATAAAAAACTTCGAGCAACCAGTAAATGGTAACATGCCATAAAACCTCTATTTAAATCCCATGGCACTGTGTTATGCAAGGTTTACCCTATAGAGGTGTTTTATTAGAACTGACATTCAAATAGAGGGTTGCATGTTTGTTTTGCAATTTCATCATCAGAAGTTCAAAAAGATAAATTTAACTCTTTTGAGATCGAAGCGATGCTAATTTTACCTAAATGTTTGCACTCTCCTTCAAATAGAACAACATTTTTGCTGTCAGCCTCAGCATTTGTGCTTAACCATTTTTCATGCATGTCGAATTATTAAACTGAGGTAAAGAAAAACTACTTTGAGTGAAATATATTATAGCCAAATTCAGTAATTAATTATTTTAATAGGGTCATCTTTAAAGTAGTTAAAAAACCTGTAAAGCTCAAAAGTTAAAAAAACGAACTTCAAAATGTCAGCAATTTCTGACAATGCATCGTACATTAATTTTCAAAAGTATTTCCGTCACTCATCAAAGGACTTTCAAGTCTTCTGGTCAAATTGTAAACTTTGTTCTAAATGAACCTGAAGACAATAAATCAGATTTTGATCTTATTGACTTCGATTCAGAATGAAGTTCTGATGATTGTAATATTTGATCTTATCAGGTAGACCATCCCATCTATCCTGGTGTTTGATTAGATGTGGCGTTCAAATGAAGGTGACATTCAACTATGCATTTCAAGTATGTTTAAAGATGTGGTTGCGTCAAATTTGAGTTGATCTTAAACGAAAGCATTTTTTTTCTATCAGTTGATATGTGGTTAGTTGTGTTAGGCGATCTCATTGCCAAGATATTTGAAGAATAAAATGAAAAGATCTTATTGCGGTAAAAACGCTCAGGCCAAAGAAACATGCCCAGACTTGTCCAAAATGATGTCGCACGTGTTTTATCTGTCAATATATCTTGTATTCACATCGGCTATTCGTGATAAAAGTTTAGTCTTACCCGGCTCTATTGGCATATATTTTATTTTGTATTTGCTCATGTTGGTTAGAATAAAATTTTAAATCTCGCTAAAGATACATTATTATGAATGTTTAAAAGGCCTCAAATAACGAAAATTGAAAACTTGTCTTACTCACTTTTTCCAAATGCTGTGTAAACATTTGAGTACTGACTACCAATTCTACCGGTCTACAATAATTCTGTTAAGCAAACTATGTAGAATAAGGTCTCTGTATCGTCACATTAACGATATACAGCCTCCTAAAAGCCCCGCCTACATTATGTCCGTTGACTATCCTCGGGGCGAGGCTGTATATCATGGCCCACACCGAAAACTAGTTTCTTACTATCGTAAGTAAAATAAGCAAGCCGCGTTTTTGGAAAGAATATACATAGGGATAGAGTTTTAAGGAAGAGAAGTCTGCTGCAAACTGGATTTGAACTCACATTCTCCAGTTCTGCAGACATCCATATACCGTATCCAATTCATTACAATATTCTGCAAATCATGCTTTGCATTATCTTCAACAATATTATTTTATTACATAATTTTTACAAGAAAAAAATTTTCATCTCGGCATAAAGCTTTTTTTAAAAATATTCATTAAGTCGTGGCCACTCACATAGTTTTAGCTCATACAATAAGACAAATTCATCTACTGCAGCAAACTCAAACAACACATCATGGTTTATGCAGCACACATTCAAGTCTCTCTTTTCCCTTTATGGCAGTTTTCACACTGACAAAACTGCTTCGGCTGGTGGGACGACATAAACATCTTGAAATCAGTAAAACAAATGCAATAAATATATGTCATTCATAGATATGTCATTCTAAAGCGTATCTACTGAAAGCTTTCAAATTGGGAGTTTGATAGATTGGGAGTGTAATTTTAAAAATGAATAAATGTTCAACAAAGGCACAAGTACACCAAGCCAACGATTTAAAGCTTTGGTTCTGGAAGTTAAGATTTGCATTGATCAATCGATTTTCTTCACTTTCTAAAAATGAGAAATAAACATCTAAAGTTAAATCGTAAATCTAATTTACTAGATAAAACTGCCACAGAAAATTTGAAGAAAATGTAACTATATGAGCCAATAAAAAATATAAAACGATGAATAGTGATAGCAAAAAGTTATAATTGTATTAATGAGTACTAAAATATTACCTTTAGTACATTCATCAATCTAAGCCATTGCATTGCTAGATGCTATGGATTAAAGAGAAGCCGTCAAGAACTCGCCGTACATACGAATCTCGCACGCGCAGGAAATTACATTTTAGCCTCAAACAGGGAAATATAATCTGAATGTAAGCTCAACAGGAAACTCTATAGGAGACTCAAAGTAAAAGATAAATTTACCTCCTATCTCTGATCCTTCTTCCATCGAACTTTAACCACCTGATGCCCAGAAAACTCGAAGTCACCTTCGCAGTAACTTCAAAGCAATTTTTACAATTATGTTGATTGCCAATAAAACGTGTCAATCGAGTAATTCATCAAAGTAACGAGGTTAATTAATTTAGTAAATATTGATGTCCATGCGATTTAATAATAGAGTAAAATCCCTCAAGTTGAGATCACAGACAGCGCGTTTTACGAGTGATAACATTTATTAGGACCTATATAAAAATTTCGCGCTGATGATTGGCTAATGAAGTGACCTTATACTTATCGCTCAAGGTTTCTTTTCAGATGTATTACTAGTGGCGTCACGAACGAAGCACCTGCTGGAACATGAGCTTTTTAAAAGATGGCCTCATTCAAACGCATATATTTCTGGACAAGGTTGATCTACAACCCAAAAAATAGCATCAAATTGTAGCTGATGTTTTAGTCTTTTATGGGTCTTAATTTCATTAAATCAAATTTTTTGACGCAACCACATTTTTAACTATTAAATAGTTAAATTAAATTAAATAGCATAAATTTTATGCTAATTTATCTATTTTGTTCTCACAGCTGCTGCTCACTGACTGCCTTTCAGAAAAGTACTACTACTATTTAAACAGTCATATTGCTTGTCTCCCCAAGTCTCCTCGTGCTACTAACTCAGGTGAGATTCTGTAGTTTAATCAATGTTTCTTTTTCAAAAACAAATAAAACCCTTAACTACCACCAAAGCATTTCCGCAATTTTAAAGCAGCTGGCTTAAACTATTTCTAAAAGTACTCTAGTCGTCCCAGCCAAATGAGTTACATATTATGATCTAATGTTTCTCTAGGGGACAAAATTGTTCTCCTTTGAAACAAAATTGGCTTTTTTTGAAACCTCTGTAGCTATTCAATATGTAGCTGAGAAACTTAAGCTTCTGTAAAAATTTATGCCGAAAACGTTACAACTCTGTTACAACGAGTTACTGCACAAGCAAGTTTAAAGTTAGCTCTCTTGATTGTTGGGTGTTTTTTCAACAAGTGATATCTCAAAAGTAGGAATGGCTAACTCAGCAGGTGTGGCTGCTCACACAGCTATGCGTTATTTGCTGTTGATCTTGTAAGGGTAAGAGTGCAGGTGTATGTGATTGAGGGAGTGAGTTCGCAACCTTCCCCGCATGAAAAAGGTATGTACTGTATATGCAGGCAATGCAGTGTGCCTAAGGAATGTGCAGCATTTGTTGCAAGCAAGATGAATGTATGACATGCATGCTAGTTATGCTCACATCACATGTACAATGTATGTATGGTGTTCGAGTTTTCAGGGCATTTTTGGGGTGTTTGGGGCCTGTTTGGTTTGTGGTGCTTGCAATCAATGATGTGTTTGCCATATTTTCTCCAGTTTGTGGCTAATATTTGCCATGTAGTAATTAGTGCTGTGTAGCATAAGCATACCTTAACTTGCCTGGCAAATCTGTTGATTTTATGCTTATTTAGCTTGTGCTCAATTTTGGTGTGAGCATGTGGCATGTGTAGCTTGTGAATATGTTTTGTAATTTGGTGTATGGCATAAAAGTGAGGTGTGTGTGCGTGCGTGCGTTCGTGCGTGCGTGTGTCATGCATGGGAGCAACATGCGGCATGTTTGCATGTAGATCACATGTTTCTGTACTTAGTGTTATTGTAGCATTTGAGCATGTTTACTGTTTGTGCGTATGTGTGTGAGGGGCCTGTGTGTGAATAGCAACTGTGTGCCCGCAATAACATGCCTTCTCCACATAAGTGTGTATACATACTGGCAGGCGCATGTGTGTGCAAGTGTGTGTAGATTTGTGTGCGTGTGTACATACATGCAAGTGTGAAAGTGCTTGAGCGCTATTGCGTGAGTGAATGAGTGTGCATACACATTTACACACATGTGCATACAGACACGCATGTGAACGCATGTGTGTGTCTGCATGCATGCCAGTGTGAGTGGGTGTGGGTGTGTTGTGAGTGTGGGTGTAGGTGTGGGTGTGTGTGTGGGTGTGTGAGTGGGAGTGTGTGTGAAGGTATTTAAGTGCAATTGAGTTAGTGTGGAAACATAAACATACCCCCCCCCGCATGTTGGTGATGTGTATGTTTATGTGTATGTGTAAGATGAGTCTGCATTTGTAGCTTTATATTAGTTGTTGTTTTAATGATTTCTATTAACAAGATAAGTTCGGGTTTTCGTACTCTTTTTCCAAAATAATTGCCCTATCAAGGGCAGTTGAGTACATCGCATAAAGGTCATGATTTACAGGATTATTTACAAAGTTTGCTGGATTGATGATTGCAGTTATCAGAGTGGCAAAGTTTTTACTCCAAGTTCAAAATGTGCTGTCCAAAATGAGGGTATTATTCAGCTAAATTAATTAGAGCTTTTTTAAATATACTATCTTGAAAACCAAAAAAACTACTTGTAGTTAAAATACATCACAGTACGGATAACAGTAAGAGGTTTAAAATTTAAATATCTAACACTTAACACTTAAATTTTGGCATTCCACAAGAACGAGGTGAAATTGAGTATTAGAGACAAGAACGAGGTGAAATTGAGCATTAGAGACAAGAACAAGATGAAATTGAGCATTAGAGACAAGAACAAGGTGAAATTGAGCATTAGAGACAAGAACAAGGGAAAATTGAGCATTATAGTACAGAATATCAGAGCTATAATTTCCTGTTGCATATTCTGTAGCAGTGTTAATGTTACGGTATACCAATATTATAGTGATTACATATGTTTACATATGCTACCAGCTATAATTTTGTGAAGAGACCTCTCTGGCTGAAGCTTTAATGCACACCCTATGTTGTGATACTTCCATAAACCATAAACACCTAAGTTGCTATTTGAAATGTTATTACTTATCATCAGACAATAAAAGGTCTTTAACAACTGATAGATAAGTACACTACAATAGTTTGGTATCTTTTAAAGATGAAATAATATGAAAACTATTATATGGCATTTATTAATAATTTGTTGCTATGCTTGTTTCTACTAATATATGCAGATTGTTAGCTAACCATTCACTGAAATTGTTGAATTTTACTCAAAATGTTTTTATAACAGTTTCATAGTTTGATTTTTTTAAAAGCTCCAAATAGTGTCTGGTTATCTTTTTGTGAATCAAAGCAATGGCTTGTGTAATTTTAGGTGTTTCTGATGAGGATAAACAAGCCATATTAGAAATGGTTAATAACTTACGAAGTGAAGCAAATACTATTAACATGCAGAAGATGGTAAGTAACTAGGGACTCAAGTCTGCTGTAGACTATAAAATAGGTAATGTTTGTGAGCTGGGCTGTGTATTTTAAGACACTTCGTGAGTCTCAGTTCATGCATAAAAGTTTTTTTCTTTGTGATTAAATTATTATAATTATGAAATAGTTATTGTTGCTAATTTAGAGACTGATCACTTAAGTGAAATCAGATAAGGATATAGAATTAGCTCTTTCACAATGTCAATTAACATCTTCAACAGATTAATAAACTCTGTATAAATAAAAATCCTACAGTGCTTCTACTAATTCTATCTAAAATAATTAGGTGAATTATGTTTAAGGTGGCGCTTTTTGGTTTTAAGTACAGGGCATAAACGTAAATATGTTTTTCATAGAGTATATCTTTAACAAAGAGGCAGTGTTTCAACTTATTATAACAATTTGGGATCGCTTTCTGTAATATTAGTAAGGTTTTTTGTTTATTTTTTTGCGGTTGACTACCATAATACATGTATAACTATATTTTCTGGTTGTGAGATAAATATTTAGTATAAACTGCAAATTGATATAATGCGCACTCACTAATTGCTAGATTCAATTGCCTTAACTAAACACACAACTAGAGAAAGAGATAAGTAAATGCATGTATCTATGACTCACTTGATTATTTAACTATTATGTGACATAATTGAAGGTATGGGATGATGAGCTGGCAAGTATAGCTCAAAAACTCACAGATTACTGTGAGTTTAGAGATCTTCCAGGGATTCAAAATCTAACCATACCGGGAACATTTCCTTTCAACTACATAAACGATAATTTTTATAAAGCAAATTATAACAGGAGCGCAACTTTTCAGCAAAGATTTTTTAATATACGACATTTTCCTGAAGAAAGAGCGCAGGTAACTTTTAATTCACATATAGCTTTATTCCATTCAGTTTATCAGTAGAATTTCTTTCTCTCACAAGTTGCGAGATTTTATTTTATTGTATTTACCTTATGTAACTTGATTGTCAGACCTTTACACCTGTAATTATTCTTTATGGATGAGTCAAGGTAGAAAAGTTATTTGAATTATTCAGTCACTAAAATAGCAAAAGTTTATAAGTCATGTTAAGGATTGTCTGTATCTAGTACCTGCTGAGGAACTCAACATGTACTAGATTTGAATTAATTTACAGACAATTTTCAAATAGCTCAAATTGTTTAAATAATGATATATGTTACTTATAAAACTAATAGGTAATTTTACCGACAGCACAGATAACTTCAAGAATGAAATATATCAAAAAGTCAAAGTATTTCTTGAAATGTTTATGAAACGAAAAATTGTTTAATAATATTTTACAATTACAGGTTTTCATAACTGGATAACCTGACTACTTATTTCTAGTTTATAACTAGGTCATCACTGTGCTCTCTTTTCGTTTATAATTAGGTCATTACTGTGCTCTTTATTTGTTTGTAATTAGGTCATTACTGTGCTCTCTATTTGTTTATAACTAGGTCATCACTGTGCTCTGTTTTTGTTTATAATTAGGTCATTACTGTGCTCTCTATTTGTTTATAACTAGGTCATCACTGTGCTCTGTTTTTCAATAGTTAACTAAAAATATTTTTTAAAATCTAAGCGAACTTAAAACATTTTATCTACTCATCACCAACAAATTTATGTCTCAGTTTTAATACTTTTATTGTAAAACTCACTCACTAAAACTTTGATAGAGAATTTCGAACACAATAATGAACACATCAAACTGAAAAATCCTTAATTTGTATTTGCCTATGGCAAACTAGCTTCTACTATTGTATAGAAAAAATTTTAATATACATGTAAATAACTTTATTAAACTTATTATTGGTCTAATAACTCATTTTATTTTTTGATAACTTTATTATAAAATTGACCTGAAACAGTGAGCTCATTTGTAAACAAGTTAGTACTGCTAGCAGGGACAATTATCAATCCCTAAGTCAATGCTATACTAAATATATTAATCGAATATAATATACTCCAAGAACATAAAACACAAAAATTAATGGTGTTCTATGAAATATTTGCTAGTACTCTATTCTAAATTGAAAAGTACCATGAATTTAAAATTTAAAAACATTGATCAAGTAGAAAGGCTCAATACACATGTACAATCAGAATCAACAAAATGTGTAAGCTTGTATATAACTTTGAGAGAAAAGTTCAAATGGAAATTTTTAACAACAAAAAGTTAAAAATGCAAAGGTTGGCATGAACAACTCCTACTTAGAGGGTTTCGCCAATTTCCTGGTTGCTTTAAGCATAATATTTGAAATGTGAAATGAAAAAAAAATGTAAAATTATGCAAGAGAATAATGCTAAGAAAAGTGCAAAAAAAACACCCATTTCCACATGATCCATCAATTTTCCATCATGTACACTAGTTATTGCATCTTTGGTAGAATACATTCTTACAATTGGCTTGATGCTTCCTCATTAAGAGTGTTGAAGATCTCAGTTTTTTAGGTGGAAAATTGTTGGATAAAAGCAACTTGATTCTGAAGTTCATCTAAAAACATAAAATACTGTAAAACCTCTATTTTAATGCTACCCTTAATTAAATGCTTCTTTTATTTAACCGATACAACATGAAAGTAGTTCAAAATAAGATTGTAACCCTTTAATCAAATTTCCCCTCCATTTGACCAGCACTTTGACATTCCGTGATCTTCATGGACCCAGTATAGTTAGTGATCAGCATAAAGTGTCCATGAAATTGTACTAACCATGATTGGATTACATCAATAACAATCAATGTTTTTGTTGTTGCTGTTTATATCAAAGTTTATTTTTTTACTCCAAAAATTTATTTTTTTGTTAAAATTTTAAAAGCAGCTAGCATCATTAAAATAATTTATAATTCTATCAGGCTAATAGTAATTATTTGTTTAACACACTCTTGATAGTTTGATGTATGTGAAAAACCTTTTTTATCAATTAAAGTGGAATATTTACTACTATTTTGAGGCTGAAACTTTTGTTTAGCTCGCATGTGCAAGACTACACAAGTTTTTTCTATATTTGCGCAGAAACTGTAATCTGAATGGCAACGCATATATATGTTTAGCTTTGCTAAAAAATAGTTTGTACGCTAACATTGTCTAGTTTATCAATGCAGAAAAAATGAGGTCAGAGACACAGCAGAAGGTAATGAATAGCCAAAAAAAATGAACTAGGTCTAAACAGGAAAAAAACAATCAGAGCGCAACTGGCAAAGAAAAAAAATCTGCAAATAACTTTGTTTTAAAAATGATAATTTTTACTTCTGCGTGTATTATAAACATGGTTTGATTATTTCACTTGTTTTTAATATACATGTACTTGTGTATTGATTGATAGATTATTACTATACAACTTGGGAATTTGCACTTTTATAGCATATTATTTGAAGGCATTATTGTGGCTATCTAAACTCGGCTAACAATGGATTGATATTCATAGCTCAATTTTACTGCCCAAAAAAGCCAGTTTTGGTTGCAAACTGTAACAAACTTATTATCAGTGCAAAAAACCTTTATATAACTCTGCTAAAGTTAAGAAGTAAACAAAAATATATCTTTAAATTATGATTTAATAAAAAAGTAAAAGCTCTAACTAATTCCAACGCAAGATATAAGATCATCAGTGGCAAATTGTAGTCAATATATATCAACTGATAACAAGACTACTCAGCTTCGTAATGCATATTTATTTAGAGATCTGCAACAAGTTGGAAGTAAATTATAGAGCGTGTATAATATAGGCAATATTTGCAAATAAAATAGATTAACTTATCGATCCAAAATTCTGAAGAATTGTTTAAAAAATACAATGCCACTTTTTATTTCAACCTTACCACTAATAAAGGGCCACTATAGGGAAAGGGTTTAAGTATAAGAAAGTCATTAAATTCAAATCGAGGTTTTATGGCGGATCAGACTGTTGTTGAATTTTGGACTACAAACCTTACACATAATCCCTATTTTATTACAGCTATTGCAGCACAACGCACCTAGGATTGGCTGTGGACGTACTTACTGTGACTCATATGCCCAATATCACTGTAATGTTGGACCACGGTAAATGACTGCTTCTATCATTTAATTTGTTTTGAAAAATAAAATTTTTAGCGACAAAACGATTTCTGCTTCAAGCAATTTGAAATTGATGTTTTATATTTCTAAACTATTTATATATCTTATAATAAAAATGTAGTTTAACATTACTGAAACCTACTAGTTCAAAAGCTGACCAAATTGACTGATTAACCTTATCTGGCCAAAAAGGCTCCAATCTCGTTTGGTAATTTTTTCATTTTGTAACTTTTGTCAGCTCTATCAAAATTTCATGTTGGTCAAAAAGTTGCACTTAACGTTTTCACTTACAAGATATAAATTGTTGTTGCACCTGCGACATTAAGCCTTTTTACTGTTCAGTGTTGTGATCAATGATAGTATTATCAATTAAAATATTTTGACGACAATATAATTGATACAATTATTGTTACTTAACATCAAATGACGTAATATTTTATATCAAACTATACTATACTTCTTTTATTGCATCAATTTCAGCTAAACATTTACTAAGGTGATAAATGACTTGGAGAATATTAGTTTAGGCTTGTTTAACTTGCAACACACAAAAACTCTTTGTTATAGAAATATGATAAATGAAAGATCTACAACCATGATTCACGCTATTTTTCCTTTAACCCTCTAAGGTCTGCTAGTCTGTTATGTAATCATTGCTAGGCAGGCATTCCTGAGCAACAATCAAGCAAATTACCAATTTTCATTAAATGTGCCATTTCTCATAAAAAACTCAGTTTTGTTACAATAGATCCTATAATTTTTGAGAAGCTTATAAAATTTTGGTTCTGATGGTACTTTCAAATTTGAGCTGTGTCTATGTTTCATCGATTTCATCGAAAGTTGGTGTCATCCTTCTTGAAATCAAATTCTGAGTTGAAGTTGTCACCATCCAGCAACTGAAATACAGCCTGTAGTTCTAGTTCTCTCTTCCTTAGCACTGATTCATTGTCATCTTCATTGCTTCATTCTTCCTCACTATTTTCTCTATTGTCTGAATCACTGTGTGTTTGTTCTGTAGCTTCAAAGTCAAAATCTTCCCATTCTGACCACTCTGAATCACTTATATCATTATTAGCCACCATTACTAAAGTACATAATTTGCACAATGAAACTTCATGAGATTCAGCAGTGCTTTACTCCAAAAGTTGTCATAGGAACATATGAAAGTATTTCATCATGTTGATAGGCCAGAATATCTTTGTTTGAACAAACCCATAGAAATTCTGGTTCTCATTGGCTAACCTATAATACAGACTTAGGGTCATAATACAGACTTAGGGACCTGAAAGGGTTAACTGTGCGTGTATACCTGTATCTGCTAATCATGGAAATTTGCAAACAATGCAAAGGAAATTAAACGTGAAAGTTAGCAGAGTTTTAAAATTAATACATGATTTTAGAAGAAAACCTGCTGTTACCATCTACTTGAGTCTAAAAAGTGTATATAAGAACAACACTCTTTGCGTTAGCAATACAAGTAAAAATTATTGAATATGGCGAAGCTGTTAAAATTAAAGTTGTGCTGCTTTATTGGTCAAGAAGTGGAGGGCTTGTTCATGCGGTGTCAGAGATCAACTTGAGATTTACTGGTTAATTGGTTAGTTGAAACAGGAAGATAACAAAGTAGGTGAGAGTGGGATCCTATGACCGTTTACAGACAGAGTGCAGAAGCAAAGGATTTAGGCATCAACTGAGCTTTTGCAGCCTCATAACATTAAAGTCATTAAAGGGTCATCATGAACAGACATAGCTAGCCCATCTACCATACACTCATGACTTGACAGTATCACATTTCATTTTGTTTGGATCGGTAAAGAAAGCATTGTCTGGTCAGCAGTTCTCTAATGATAGAGATGTTTAAACAGCTGTACAATGTTTGCTGAGCTCACAATCACCCTCTATTTACAAGGCACAAATAAAAACTTTAATAAAACACTGAATAGCAGCTGTCGATAAAAGAAAAGACTATGTTTATAAAATAATAAAGTTATAATATCGAATTAATATTAATAATTATGTGCATTTTTAATATGTGAACAATAAAACTTTTTTTTTTTGCAAAACAGCCGTTACTTTTTAAACCACCCTCATGGTTTGTGATGCACTGATAAATGAATCTAGTAACCACAGAGTTGATGTAGCTTGGGCAAGACAATTTTGATTGAATTATAATAGCGTTCTTCATGAAAAGTTTGATAGTCAAGGGCACTTTACTCAACAGTTCAAAATTGGGCCTTTGATAAGATACTGCTGTATTTTTGTTATGCTAAACTCTGTTTTTATTGTAATCTCTCTAGCAATATAAACTGTTTGACATCTCATTTAACAATTATATTGAGTGCAGATATCGGAGATATGATAAATCTGAAGTACAGTTAAATAATGGAGTCCCGTGCAGCTCTTGCCCAAACACTTGTGATGACAAGAAACTGTGTGGTGAGTGTGTGGGTTTTTCTAGCAATGAAAACACTATCAACCTGGACTCGACTGTCTATAAACAACTTGTAATAAAAAATTAAATATATAATTATTAGTTGCCTTGTTGGGAGCAAGTGCTCCCAACAAGGCAACTCCAAACGGAAATCTATCACACTAGAGACGATCCTAGATGCAGACTGTGCAAAGATGCACTTGAGACCATCCAACACATCATCAGTGGATGCAGGCAGCTAGCAGGGAACGCATATACTGAGCGGCATAATCATGTCGCAGGTATTGTGTATAGAAGTCTATGTGATGAGTATGGCCTTAATAAACCACAACACTGGTGGGAAGCTCCTGGTAAGGTGAATGAAAATGACCGCGCTAAGATCCTCTGGGACTTCTACATCCAAACTGACAAGCATGTCCTAGCAAACCAACCAGATATAGGGGAGGTAGACAAGGAGAACAAGAGGGCTGCTATAATAGATTTAGCAGTACCCAATGACTACAATATAGCCAGCAAAAAAAAAGAAAAGGTAGAGAAATAGCTACCTCTTAGAGAAGAAATTGAAAAATGCTGGAATGTAAGAACAACTGTAATCCCAGTAGTCATTGGGGCACTGGGCGCAATAACACCGGCGCATAAAATGTGGCTTGCCCAAATACCAACAACAATCAACTCAGGTGAGTTGCAGAAAAGTGCGCTATTGGGAACAGCTAAGATCTTGAGGCGAGTGCTCCAACTCCCGGGTCTCTGGTAGGAGACCCGAGTTAGAGCAGAATTTACCACCCATACGGGGTATCCGGGGTGAGGAAACAATTTTTTTTATATTTATATATATATAAATATATATATTTGTATATATATATATATATAAATATATATATATATTCCAATGAAATGTGTTAAAGCTGCCAAATAGTGCTCAATGAGTGATCAGAGCTTAAATATAAAGTTTATTCATGTAAAACCTTAGATAAAAAACAACTTCATTACTATTAGTTTCATGTCTGTTACGCAGACAATCATCAGATAAAATTGTTTTGGTCCGACTGATTTATATATGTAAGAGAGGTGTAATTACTATAACGACTGATAGCTATGTAATTGCATTTCGTAGTGTGTATTTAGCAGAATGTCGGCATGTGGAAGCTAGCTCGTTACGCTTGTTGAGTGAGCTCATTTCTGGTTTTGTGAAGATGATGTACTTTTCTGATATGCACAGGTTACAACGCTTGGTGGCTGGGTCGTATGGCCTTGCGTGTTGAACGATTTTCCATGTAATTGTATATGGTGTGTTCAGGCCTTTTAGCTGCCAGATGTAGTTACTAAGCTCTGTGGCAGATTGCTTGTCCTGGTGCTTGAAAGATGATATGTGGCCGCTGAATCGTGTTTTAAAGGTATTTTCTGTGAGGCCAATATAACTTTCTGTAGGTTTGCTACCGTCGTCTGCGGTGACTACAGCTTGGTAAATGAGCGACTTGCTAAGACAGTTTCCTTCGAGAGGGCATTCATTTGGTGCGCGACAGTTGCATGTTTTGTTGTTTGCTGGGTGCGTCGAGGCATTGTTCAAAAGCTTCTTATTGTGATTGTTGATGGTTTGTTTGATGTTAGGCATGCAGCTGTAGCCAATCTTTGTGTTGTTTCTATTAAATAGCTTTCTTAGAGGGTGATTGCTCGGAAAAGATTTATTTAATATTTTGATGAGTGTCTGACCGATGTTATTTGCCACGTTTCTGCTATTTGGTGGGTTGAACCATGTGATTTTTCTTCGTCGCCTGTGTTGTTTAGTTGGTGTAGTGGTCTCATGAGGTGTGAATTTCAGCTGGTGTGTATATCCGCTTGTTGTCAATGCCTGCTGGTACGGTGGTGTTGCTCGGCTGAACTCATTAGCATCGGATGAGATTGCTGATAGTCGGTGGTTGATTGCTTGAGGTAGCTGCTTTATAATGCAGGGTGGGTGGTTGGATTGAGTGTGGATGTATGACGGGATGTTATTGGGTTTGTTGTACGGTGAGTATTTCCCAGTTGTTAGGTCGAAGGTGACGTCTAGGAAGTGTGTCACTTTTTTGTTTGTTCCGGCTGTGATGTTTAGTCCGTGCTTCTTGAATATAAGGCTGAGGTCTTTTTTTATTTTTTCGGCTTGGCGAGGTATAGATCCTGTTACTGCTAAACCGTCATCTCTATACAGTCCTAGGTTTATGCTGTGCTTTTTACTGATCTCGTGTAGTAAAAATGAGCCAATTAATTCGCACGTTTCTGCTCTGTCGTAACTCCCCATTGTCACGTCAAAATGGGAGTTTTCTCCCAGCCACTAAGCGTTGTAACCTGTGCATATCAGAAAAGTACATCATCCTCACAAAACCATAAATGAGCTCACTCAACAAGCGTAATGAGCTAGATTCCACATGCCGACATTCTGCTAAATACACACTACGAAATGCAATTACATAGCTATCAGTCGTTATAGTAATTACACCTCTCTTACATATATAACTCAGTCGAACCAAAACAATTTTATCTGATGATTGTCTGCGTAACAGACATGAAACTAATAGTAATGAAGTGGTTTTTTTATCTAAGGTTTTACATGAATAAATTTTATATTTAAGCTCTGATCACTCATTGAGCACTATTTGACAGCTTTAACACACTACATTGGAATATATACGCTTTTCATAAACAGTAGAGCACTCTCCGCTTAAAGACGCCAACATGGATTGTATAAACCTTAGATACTCAGTCAAGAACATCCGCATACCATCACAACAAGAGTATACCAAACGACTTGTAGAAAAAGTAGAACACCTTATAAAGAGAATGCCATGGAAAGCATTTTTCCACCTGAACCCGCACATCACATCTGAAAGCAAAGAAACATTCGGATTTAACTCACGCAAATCACCACCGCAAATACACGAACTAAAGAAATTCGAATGAGAAATGGCTTATATGATATGCAACGTAAGATTCAGGCAACAGCAGCTGTGCACTTTCCAACAGAAACTATCCAAAGACATGGCGAACATCACTAACAACCAACAATCAATGGTAGTCCCAGCTGACAAGACGTCAAACTTCTACAAAATAGGCACTGCCGAATACAACCGACAACTCCAAAACAGCATAACCAACTCATACAAAAAGATCGATGCTGATGTAACAGACAGTATTAACAGAGAAGCCAAAAAGATCGCTACAACTCTTGACCTAGATGACAGAATTAATGGCATGACCCAACGAGACGCATTTATCACATTGAAAGACCACAAAACCAACTTCAAAGAGAACCCTGCATGTAGATTAATAAACCCTGCTAAATCAAACATCGGATGCATAAGCAAAGCAATTCTCGACCGCATAAACTGTAACATCAGCAAGAGTCTAAACATCAACCAGTGGAAAAACACCGCAGAAGTCATTACCTGGTTCAAGAATATCCAGAACAGAGATAGAGCTATTTTTATAGAGTTTGACGTAGTCAATTTCTACCCCTCTATCTCAGCCGAACTCCTCCAATCAGCATTGAAATTTGCATTAAACTACGATAACATTACACCTGAGGACACAGATATCATCATCATCCACACCAAACTATCAGTGTTATTCAACGGAAATACAACGTGGGGCAAAAAGGGAGAAAACTCCCATTTTGACGTGACAATGGGGAGTTACGACGGAGCAAAAACGTGCGAATTAATTGGCTCATTCTTACTACACGAGATCAGTAGAAAGCACAGCATAAACCTAGGACTGTATAGAGATGACAGTTTAGCAGTAACAGGATCTACACCCCGCCAAGCCGAAAAAATAAAAAAGACCTCTGCCTTATATTCAAGAAGCACGGACTAAACATCACAGCCGGAACCAACAAAAATGTGACACACTTCCTAGACGTCACCTTCGACCTAACAACTGGGAAATACTCACCGTACAACAAACCCAATAACATCCTATCATACATCCACACTCAATCCAACTACCCACCCTGCATTATAAAGCAGCTACCTCAAGCAATCAACCACCGACTATCAGCAATCTCATCCGATGCTAATGAGTTCGGCCGAGCAACACCACCGTACCAGCAGGCATTGACAACAAGCGGATATACACACCAGCTGAAATTCACACCCCCTGAGACCACTACACCAACTAAACAACACAGGCGACGAAGAAAAATCACATGGTTCAACCCACCAAATAGCAGAAACGTGGCAAATAACATCGGTCAGACATTCATCAAAATATTAAATAACTCTTTTCCGAGCAATCACCCTCTAAGAAAGCTATTTAATAGAAACAACACAAAGATTGGCTACAGCTGCATGCCTAACATCAAACAAACCATCAACAATCACAATAAGAAGCTTTTGAACAACACCTCGACGCACCCAGCAAACAACAAAACATGCAACTGTCGCGCATCAAATGAATGCCCTCTCGAAGGAAACTGTCTTAGCAAGTCGCTCATTTACCAAGCTGTAGCCACCGCAGACGATGGTAGCAAACCTACAGAAAGTTATATTGGCCTCACAGAAAATACCTTTTAGACACAATTCAGCGGCCACATATCATCTTTCAAGCACCAGAAGAAGCAATCTGCCACAGAGCTTAGTAACTACATCTGGCAGCTAAAAGGCCTGAACACACCGTATACAATTAAATGGAAAATCGTTCAACACGCAAGGCCATACGACCCAGCCACCAAGCGTTGTAACCTATGCATATCAGAAAAGTACATCATCCTCACAAAACCAGAAATGAGCTCACTCAACAAGCGTAACGAGCTAGCTTCCACATGCCGACATTCTGCTAAATACACACTACGAAATGCAATTACATAGCTATCAGTCGTTATAGTAACTAGAAATTCCACTGTCATGCAGCCCATGACCAAAGAGATGGCCAGAGATATTGGCAAAAAATAAAGGGTACTGATGGTTGAGAAATGCAATATTAGCAATCAAATGGCTCTGCAATGCAATAGGATAACTGCAATGGTAGCTGTAATGTACTGGGTGTGGGTGTTATTATATACAAAAAACAGCAATAATGAATGGAAAAGATGTTTATATTTTCCCCCTGCAATAGGAGAAATGCAATATTGGCCAATATTAGAAGTAAAATTCACTGATATTCTTAGAATAATCAATTTTATTAATATAGTAATAATAGAAAACCAATACACAATTTTGTTTACATTTCAAAACGTCATAGGTAGCAATATCAAGAAGTTGTGGTATTTATATATGTTTTTAGAAAACTTATTCAAAAAGTGTTTGGTTTTGACAAACAACAACAATGAAAGGAAAATATTACACGTTTATATCTCTCCCTTGCAATAGGAAAAATGCAATGTTGGCCAATATTATAAGTAAAATGCACTGATATTATTAAAATAACCAATATTGTTAATATAGTAATACAGCAATAATAGAAAACCTATGAGCGTTCACGCGTTTCGAAGATTTCTGCAAACTGCAGCAAAATAAAAGCTGTTATAAAAGTGTTATAAAGCTGTAGGCCTAATTTACTGTAATGTATGTAATTCAACAACAATAAAGAAATATGTTTATTATAACTCTGAAATGCAAAAATAGAAGTAAAATGGCGAGCTAATGTGTACTATACACAGTTTGAAAGTTGGTTGCGTTGAATGTAGAATGGTTTTGATAAGCGATCTTTAACAGAAAGCGAGTAGGAGCATTCACGCGTATAAAACTGTAGCAAAATAAAAAATGTTCTCATCATGAAGGGGCGTTGTATTTCAGCCCTAGCTTGTACATAAGTAGTAACTAATTTCGGCTAACATTTCAAATAATGAAACCTTCGGTGATTGGACAAAAAACACAGGCTGATAAACTGTGTACCACAATTTCGTACCTGTAAATCGGTCTACGCCTCAAACGGTCTACGTTTATTACAAAAACCTTCGAATAAATTCGATTACAAGTAAACAGCACCATAGACTGGTGAAATGAACACGGTTTTTTCGTGAAATACGCACAACTAAATAGTTCTACAATCAGTCTCACGGCTTTATTGGCGTTTCACTTTTCGGTCTTAACTTTTATTAAACTGAGCTTTTCAAGCTTTTTGTGGCAATTTTCGTTCAAATAAATCTGTCTATTTGTGTATAATCCCATCAAATGGGTAAGTTTAAAGATAATACCGACGGTTTACAAAGACTTGGTAACATATTTAAATAGGTTTAAATGTGTTTTGTATCGTTATTATACTTTAACGACTTTACATTCCGATGCTTAAATTTCTTGATAAAATTTCTAGCCAAGGGTGAAGCTAGAGGTGGAACGAGACACGAGACGTCTCGAGTATCGACCTGTCTCGTCTCGTATCGGTCTCGTCTCGACTTAACTATTGCCAAACTCGAGACAGGAAATAGAACTAAAGCGCCTGCGCACGGTTGTTAAAACATGGCTTCTTGCGGTAGCAACAAGCCATATATTGTAATGGACTGCAGGCAACTGCCTTTAAAGTTATACCCGGTTCGTTACTACCTGTTTATATTGATTATGTTGGCCACCGAGTCTAATCATGTAGTCCGGACAACGGCCCTGTTAATATATTGTAGTTCGGTTCTGTGTCCTTAAAACAGATACCGGGTGTATCCAATTACCCTCTGAATAATCCAATTTAATAAATACGACTATTGGAGGTAACATGTCTGTATTTTATCGTATCGTGTCTAAACGCCAACTGCCCTTCATAAAATTCGGACCTCTTTTATATACTACCAATTGCGGGTAAAACTTGCCCGCACACGGAGAAACGAACGAAAGGCTGTGTCGACCATAGTCCTTGTTCGGTTAAAAATGACGTTATTGTTAGTTCAATATAAGAATATACATGTACATGTATACAGTAATTCATATAATTTCATGAGTACAATTTAAAAATAATTCACATACTACAGTTAATACACAAGCAAAACTTAACATTGTTGAAACGATAAGAATGAAAGTGTTATCGTGTGTTCTTTTAGTTACGGTATTTCTTTGTAGAGCGACGGCTATCGGTTTCATTACACATTACATTAAAAAGTAAGACCTATTCAATAGATGGTAAAAATATGCATGTATAAAGCAATGTTTATAATAATTATTATCGATAAAGCTCAAAATTCTTAGAAATATATAACTTCGGTATTTTAGAGCTGTTTGTGTCACTTTTGTTTACAAAAGCTACATGCATATCACTATTAAAGTGTTGTATTTAAATCGTTTACACCAGGTAAAAATTCAATTTAAAAAGAGGTTTATCAATTTTATATATTCTATGTATGTACGCTAGTACTTGTGTAGTGAAATCATGACCAAATGCTCATTATTTTACTGTCTCGTGTCTCGAATTTTTACAAGACACTGTCTCGAGTCTCGTCTCGAACTTAAAAAACCTGTCTCGTTCCACCTCTAATCAAAGCAGGGTTAGTTGACTGTCATGATTGGGAAAATGTATAAAGAGAACATGTGTCAAATTTGACTGACTTGATCAATATCTTAGTTGGATTAACACAGCTAGTCAGCTACATGTACCAGGCTAGAAATCACTGGTTCTAACTGTCAATCAAAGGCTAAACAGAAGCAATTTTGTCCAAACAAATGGTTTTAAATAAAGAAAGAGTTAATAATTCCAAAGGTAATGTGTACTAACTTGGTTGTTTACCCTTAATAATCTACCAGTAGTCAGTTGTCATTCGTAAGATAGTCAATCATAACTATTCAAACTGGACCAGATAAGTTATCATTAATTTCACAAATTTTAGTCTACTAATAGTTTACTCAGTAGACTAACATGAAATATTTTAGTTGACTGCTCTAAAGTGAATGAATCTGGAAACTGTGAGGAAGATGGAATGTACTTTGGCAAGTGTAATGAGTCTACCTATGCAACTCTAAACTGTCCAGCTTCTTGTAATGCTTGGCCAGGTAAATACCTGGTGATGTATAGGCTAGAAATATAGATTTATTTGATATTTTTGTGTTATTTTACATCAAAAAAATGAAATAACATTATTTTAGTAGTACAAATCCTTTTGAAGTTTTTTTTCAGTTTTAAACGACAACAATAATAACTAACTTCAAAAGTAGTCATTAAAGAAATTTGCAATAAATAAAATTTAATCATTTAATCTATTTGTCTATTTTAAATTTGACCTGTTTTACATGTTTCTATTTGAAGATGGTAGAATCAGGAACCAAGAAAGTGCTAAATCAGGAAGTGTTGGCAGAGACTGTTTGTACTTTCTCCTCATTTTTCCATACTTGCTAACTACTGCTATGGAGCTCTTCCAATGAAGATATTAAACATTTCATATCATAAACCACTCATAGAACTCTGGAATTTACTCATCGATGATATAAAGATTGAGTTTTGACAAAACTACAGACCATTGTCTATTTCCACACAATTTTATCATGTCTAATTCAGCTAAATAAATTATTAAGAAAACTAACTACTTGTCTTTATTTGTTTTCTTGTTTTGTGCCAAGAGATAGCTGCTATTTTGTAAAAAACTGTCAGCAAAGGAGTTAGCTAGATTTATTAGTAAAAGTCTCGTCGTCGTAGAACAACAAAAAACTTATTATCTTTACATTTGTTTGTGTCAACTGATACGGTAGCTGCAGTTTTGTGAAAGCTGCCAGTGAAGGGTTTAGATCGATTTTTTGGTACAAATCTAGTCCTCATATAATGTAAAAACCTTATTGATGGTATGAAAGTTTCAACTTAGGAAGAAAGTTACAGGCCTCATTCTAGCTAAAAGGCATTTTGAAATATTAAAAACTAGCCATTGGTTATAAAATAAACTCTAAAAAAGAACAACTTTTGAGGCAGAAATTATTTGTCCGATAAGTCAAACTATTTGTGGACATTCAGCAAACTGCAAAACCAATACAGTCAAAGAGGAAGTGGATAGAGGCAAACTTTCATTTGATAGAAATGTAATATTGTTAAATTGCATGCGCTCATCAAACAGATGGCTACGATGTATGTTTTAATTTATCAGCAATAAATAAAAAATAATGCCATTAAAGGAACGCACGGGGTGGTTTTTAAATAGTTTAAAAAAGAAATCATCAACATAGAAGAATGGAAACTTTGAAAAGTAGTTAATTAAATGAAGAGCCAAAGTTTAAAGTGAAGATCAAAGCATTAAAAGGTGAGGAAAAATAGACATGTTTGTTTTGATACGGCCAGAACCTCAAAATAATTCAGAGTTATTTAATTAAAAGAGCAAAGTTTACTGCTAAGTACATTTTTATATGACCAATTTTCCAAGCTGAAACAAAGTCAACCAAAGTGGTTTTATGCAAACATTCACTTGCACTCAGTTTTTTACAGTTGTGCCAATAAAATTAAAAATAGATTATACAAGTATATAACACATTAGGAGATATAAAAATCATGCTGTCCATACCATGGCAACTGTAGCATTTTAAAACTGGAGAAGGGCCATCTGTAAGTAGTTCATAAAGTAAGTATTACTATAGTGAGAGTTTTGACTGTTTGTCAGTCTGTCTTAAGTCCCACTTAAGGGTTATCGATAATAATCCTTTTAACAGGTCTTCAACTGCAGACAGTTTTAGGGATGCTAGGTCAAAGCTATACTACCTGCGCATGTTGATGACTCACTCTCTTCTTAGAATAGTTGTGTGTATAGTTATTACACCTGAAAATTTGTCAAATGTACTATCAGAGTAGATGGTACTCATTATAAAAATTAACTCACACTTTTAGAGGGCTAATAAAGCATTGGTATCTCTTACAAGACACTCTAACTTTAGTTGAAGTTCACTGGCATAAACAATCTCTAAAACCATGAATTCAAACCAAATATTTATCACTCTTATCAATCTCAAAATTTCAGCAAATTCAGAAACCAGATAGAGTGAGTTTAGACTCAGTTGTCTTTTTCTGTTTCTGATGCATTTTGGTCTTCAGTGTTTAAAGATGATGACCTACATTTGAAACTTTAAATTAGATGCCTTTGATTGTAGTTGTACTCTAAAATTTAGAAAAAGGTTCTTATCCAATAAAGGATTGGCTTGCACTTTGATTGGTTGTGAATGCTACCAAAATATAATTGTTATTAAAAGCAGAGGAAACAACTCCATGTGATATGATTTTTCAGGCTTAGATTTAAATTTTGAGATGACAGATGTCAATAAAATAATCACTCTCAAACTTTACATGCTGCACTGGTAGCGGAGTAAGTACAAGAAATCGGATTTACTTTGACCTTCAAAGTATAACTTTTTAACACAGGATTTAAATGTTAAATGCACAAACTTACTGGAGATGTAGATACTACAGGATTATATTATGTTCTGTGTTCTGTTGTGAATAACTATGAAAAGTGTTAGGTGTATCAAGTTTTAAAGTTTGAGGTCTTTCAGCACAAGACTTGTGTGACTATGTAAAACTGGATTCCTGTTCACTGACTTAGCTTATATATGGAAATATCAGTGTCTGTCACCGTTCATCGCTCTAGTTGTGGTGACAAAGTTTTAGGAACAAAAAACTACTTCACCTTCGATTTGAACTCAAAAAATCTAGGTCTTCAGACTGGTGAGCTAAATAATTACACTACCCTACAATTATCAATTTTTTCCTTGTGCTTATGTAGCATTGCGGCTACCAGTGATCCTTACTTTGTCTCTGTAATCACTACTAATCCTTTCTTGTAGGTAGGTTCTGCCATTAACTAAGCTTCCACCCTCTTTTCTGCATAATCAGGCAGTGTTTTCGCTTTAGTAAAGCACCATCCAATATAAAATGAGTGCCATCTTAGTCACAGCAATATAATGTCTCTCCGCTCACCGTTACAGTCAAATGCTTAAAAGTTTCTCATTTTTCATGATAGGTAGGATCAATGCCAGACACTCTCAAGGAAGAAATCAAGTCAGACCTTCAACAGTTTTGCTAGATCTTCTACATCATACCGAGAGAATAGCCAAGAGTATCAACCAGAACAGCAAAATAGCACAGTAACAGGCCATGGTCAATGGACTAATAGCAATCATGCTTAAAACTAAAACTAATAGGAAGAGGAATGACTGAGATGCATGAATTGGGCTGCTTCCTTCTAGTTATTGATTTTACCAAACATTGGCAACCGGAAGGTCTCCTTACTCAGGTGGTAGTTCAAGCTGTAAGGGTAGAGGTATGCCAATTTCCATGGCTTTCAGTTACTTTAGTCAAGCAGTGGTGGAAAATGACATCTGGAGAACTTCTGGTTTCACCAGTTTTCTTAGAGGGTGCTTGGATAGCCGAAAGAGGCTCAGTTTCATTGTGATGACAAATACGTACCACATTTTTGTTGGCTTGATTTCAGGATTGCCTTCCAATTTTAGGACAAACAGTATTGCAGCACCTTCTTCAAGCCGGTAGATTTGGACACTGTGCTCAAGAGAAGGAGTCTTATTAGAAATGTTAAACTTGCTTGTCACTTCTTTTTTAAAACATCATCACTTCAACCCACAAATGGCGACGGCTAATAATGGATTGAAATTGCTGCAACTTTTCAAAGACCTCAAAATGACTGAAAAATCTCTGTCTTAGAGGGGTTACCTTTCTTAGCTAGTGAAGTGTGTCTTCTTCCCATTAGTAAGCATGTCTACTGGTGACAGCTAAAGATGGATTGAAATTGCTGCAACTTTTCAATGGTTTCATGCAAACATTCACTCAATTCTGATTCCAAGGTTGCGACAATAAAATTAAGAATTGAACATATAGGTATATGACACATTGAGAGACTTAAAAATCATGCTGTTCATACCCATGGCAACTATAGCAATTTAAAACTAGAGAAGAAACATCTATGAATAGTCAATAAAGAAAGCATTACTATAGTGAGGGTTGTGTCTGTTTGTTTGTCAGTCTTTCCAACATACCCCTTAAGGGTGATCAATAATATTCCTCTTAACAGGACTTGAACACACAGCTTTAGGGATGCTAGATCAAAGCTACACCACCTTGGCATGTCGATGAATCTCTTTTTAGAATAGTTGTGTGTATAGTTATTACACCTGACAATCTGTCATGGCACTAAGTACCATCAGAGTAATACTTGGTATAAAAACAAACTAGCGCTTTTAGAGTGCTAATAAAGCATTGTTACTTCATTAAACACACTTTAACTTCAGCTTAAATGCATTCCCATAAAAAATACTTTGAAATCATGAATTCCTATCAAGTATTTATTATTTCTTATCAATCTCAAAATTTCAGCAAACTCAGAAACCAAATAAAGTGAGTTTAGACTCAGTTGTTTTTTTGTTTCTTATGCATTTTGGTCTTCAGTGTTTAAAGATGATGACCTACATTTGGAACTTTAAATTAGATGCCTTTGATTGTAGTTGTACTCTAAAATCTAAGAAAGGTTCTTATGAAATAGAGGATTGGCTTGCACTTTGATTGGTTGCGAATGCTACTTAATTATAATGGGTATTAAAAGCAGAAGAAACAACTCCTTATGATTTGACTTTTCAGGCTCAGATACAAAATTTGAGGTGATTGATGTAAATGAAATAATCACTATCAAACTTAACAAGCTGGGCTGGTAGCGGAAAAAAGTACAATAAATTGGATTTACCTTGACCTTCACAATAAAACTGTTCAAGGCTGGTTTTGAAGATTAAATCATATATATAATATTCCCTAGTTTGGCGAATAGCTATCATTTCAATAGAGCAAAAGTGAGGCATATAATTGGCTGTTGTTTTCAGAACGTTACGTCACAGTGATGTGCATCACAGCAATAGAGCCTTCAGTTGAGCAATGAGTTTAGTAGTGAAAGCATGCTTGTCATACTAGTTTTCAAGTCTTAAACTTAACAATAAGTCCAAATTTTTGGTGAGATGTCCTCAGAGGAGACTACAACCCCCAATACATGTGAACCCACAATAAAAGTTTTAAATACTTGGTAAACCTAACCTTTGCACATGTACTATATCATTGGTTCACGTTGTAAGAAACTACTGGAAAAAAAACTAACTACCAAATCAACTGAACTTAATTGGCTCATCATGGTGTCTCATAACAACGAAAATACTTTTCTATCAAAATTCTGTATTGAAAGTGAAGTGAATGAATGTTTTAGGAGTGTCAAAAGAAAGAATGACTAAACTGATTACAACAATATATGAACAAAATTGTCTCTCAGCTGATAGTATTGTAATCTAGCATGATTGATCAATGGCTTTTTTGTCTCATCCCAAGTAATGTAAGGATATTCATTCTATTACATGTATGTATTGTTAATGTTTAGACTAAGAAAAAGCCAAACCACAGCTGGTGCTGCCCTATGGACGTTCAAACAATCTTGATAAATTCCCAGATCTAACGCTTCACCAATTTTCAAATGAGAAATGAATTGATGAAACGCTTAATGCTTGGATAAAGGCAGCCCGAAGACACGATTGAACCCAACATCAAGCTCTGTATTATGCAGTGGACCTTTTGAGAAAGACTGCTATAAAGCTCCATCAGGTATTGGAAAGAAACTAATGCTAAAATCTGACACCTACAATATTTACAGCTTATCCAACCTACCTTCAGCTACAAGCTGTAAAAAGATGGACACCAATCATAAGGACAGAAAGCCTGCCAAAATGTTAAAGAAATCTCAAACAGCAGCCAGCACTATAATATCTGACCCTGAAGATACTACACCTGTTGACACTATTCATGATGATGAGCAACCTGCAGCTTATGACAATCAGGACACACCTACAGCCTCAACAATGAGCTGCCAACGTGGTGGTAGACTTAAACAGCTTTCTCTCACATGTATCTCAAGAATAAAAAAATTAAGACTTCTATTTGGTCCCTGTCTGTTTTATCAATGATATAGAAGCCTCTAAATCATAGGTATTATCCATTACCGTGTGTGTAAGATTCTTGCCTTTCTCATCCAAAGTCAGTTTTATATATTTTCAATAAAATATGCAGTCTCAGATGCACAAACTATGGCAAAATTGTGTAGTTTTAGTTTTAAGTCAATAGGAATTTATAGATCAGCTCATTAATTCTACACATCACCAAGACGTTGTGTCATGATATTCATACGCCTCACATATTTTCATTATTCGCATGTCTAGGGTATATTATATCTATGGATTAAGTGCACAAATTTACTGAAAGTGTACATGTAGATGCTGCAAGATTGCATTATGTTCTGTGTTATATCGCAATTAACTATAAAGAGTGTTAGGTGTATTAAGTGTTAAAATTTGAGGTCTTTTAGCACAAGACTCATATGACTATGTAAAACTGAATCATTGTTTACTGACTTTCCTATATAATACGATTTAGCAGTTGAACCTTACCCCAAACCAGAAGTAAAAATTCACGAAAACACAAAAAGCATCGCGTTTCATAGAGCTAAAAGAATTCATAGAGTTTCAATTAATATGTCATCTTGGGTGTGAAAATGAAAAATGGTGTATACGCTATGAAGTAAGAGTGTTGAATTGAGCTTTTGTTGTCTGGTAGTTTGAGAATTGGATTGCCAACCTGTGGTCGCAATCTTCGTGAGTTGAAGTCCAACAGAATGTGAAATTATAATTCCAGTATTTAGTCAATCCAAAAAAAGATAGTCAATCATGACTATTTCAACTGAACCAGCAAAGTTATCATTAATTTCACAAATGTTAGTCTGCTAATAGTTTACTCAGGAAGCTAACATGAAATATTTTAGTTGATGCTTGCCTGGATGTGAATTTTTTCCAAAGAAGATAACAAATACTGCATATCTACACCAATCCTACCAAGCTGGCATTTAATTATCCATAACATTTAGATTGCGTTTTGACAAAAATACAGACCATTCCATATTTCCACACAATTTCATCATGTTTAATCTAACTAAATAAATTATTAAGAAAGCTAAATACTTGCCATTAGTAGCGTTAGGGCTATATTAGCATCGGTAACATTTTACAAACAACAGTGACATTTGTTAAATACACTAAGTTTTAAAATAGGAAGTATCTTAACGCAACACCACGTTAACGTAAAACTACACTATGGTTAACTGAATTCATAGGTGTTAAATAGGAAGTACCCATTACAAAAGTGGAGAGCTTTGGTATGATGTGAATGGGCAAAGACAGGTGAGCAAATGGGTGGGTGAATGAATGAAGGGATAAACATATGCGAAGACATGTGGACAGACCAATAGATTCAAGGGCAGACGGTCAAACGAACAAACGCAGAGATGGATAGACGATCAGATGAACAGGTGGATAGACAGATGGACAGATAGACAGATAGACAAACAGATGAACAGACTAGAGCTGCCCCGATTTTGGTATCGGAGTCAGTATCGGTGCTGATGTAGGTGTTAAGTATTTGATTCAGTAATGGCCAATCTTTTTTTTAAATCTGAAACTGTAAATCCTTTTTACAGATCAAGTATTTAGCAAAAAACAGTATTTTAGCCTCCTACACTAATAAAGCTCATCAGCTGCAAGTTCCTTACTCTTACCTAATGAATTCCGGGTCTGCGACTCTATTTATTTCATGCCTATAGCCTGATAAACATCAACACAGCTGAGGAACCTTTTGGCTTTAGTCAGGATGTGAACGCAAAATGTCTTATTTCCCAATTACAGCGATGGGATTTATTGCAGCCAATCACAAACAAGATAACAAAGATAGGAAACAAGAATGCAGTGTAATATTTCTATTTACTAGCATTACGAAATTAATTTGAGCAGACGATGCGTCAAGTTGTCTATCTCCTTTCTGATCCTGATGATACATAGCTTGTTTGTTGGATTGTTCTCTTTTGGTTTGGTTGTGTTGGGAATGTAAATTGTTTCTGCTGCGCCGGTGCTGCTAACATTGTTAGCAGCACCGGCACTATACATATATATATATATATACATATGTATATATATATATATATATATATATATATATATATAATATGCCCTGAATTGTCACTAACCGCTAAGCAACTTGTAGCTCAGAGGAGTAACATAATCAAGCGGCACCTCATATCGGAACTTGAGGTAGATGAAATTAGGAAACAGTTCACCCAAGTAACCTCAACCAACGAGGAGTGCATATCAACACACACTGTCATGCATACACGATCATGTGTTGACTCACCGGGTGAAGTAGACATGCACTTGGACCTTGACCCAAGGGTGAAAGAGCTTGCGGAAAATATCATCAACAAGATGTCAGCTGCTAATGATTATGGAAGCAGGGTACCACTACGAAGAGTTAGCAAGGCCATACCTAAGAAGCTGTTAGAAGACATTAACATGGCACTGGAGTCGATCTCAACTGGATCAATCAGTGAGACTAATGCCTTAATCCACAGTACAACAACCGTCATCTTGGAGGAGATGGATATTAAGCCAATGCCAACAAGGCTTCAAGCCATTCCATCCTGGCAGCTGAGGCTACAAAATAAGATCAAGGACTTGCGCAAGAAAATTAGTAGGCTCAGTGAGAGATCTAACCACAGTTTGGAGCGTCCAAAAAGAGAAGCCACAATAGAAGCTCTAGAATCTGCCAAACAGCGGCTAGTAGCACTCTCGGCACGACTGAAGCGGTACACCAAAGAGCGAGATAACAAGAGAATGAACAAACTGTTCATCAATAATCCATCTAGAGTGTATTCCCAGTTCAAAGGTGAACTGCAGAGGCCAATGTCTGAGCCTCCCCGATCAAGCACTTAAAAGTTCTGGAAGGACATCTGGGAGAAAGAGACCACTCATAACACCACTGCAAATTGGCTGAAGAGGCTTAAAGAGAACCATCAACACACTGTGGCTCAGCATAGACTCACCATCAGCAAAGACGACATTAAGTGCAGAGTGCAGCGTATGAAGAACTGGGCAGCACCTGGCCATGACATGATTCAAGCCTTCTGGTTAAAGAAATTGACATCACTTCACACTAGAATGGCTAAGCAGATGGAATACCTAATAGAACAAGGTGACCATCCAGAATGGCTGACCAAAGGACGAACTGTGCTTCTGATAAAAGATCCAAAGCAAGGGCCGATTCCCAAAAACTATCGACCAATAACGTGCTTGCCCACCACTTGGAAACTGCTCTCAGGAGTAGTTGCAGACAAACTGGAAGAGCACATGAGTCACTATATGACCAGTGCTCAGAAAGGAATTGGGCGCAACACCCGAGGAGCTAAACATCAGTTACTGGTGGATCGGACGGTCTGTCAAAACAGCAGGAGAAGGCAAACCAATCTTGCCATGGCTTGGATTGACTACAGAAAGGCCTATGACTCAATTCCCCATAGTTGGATACTTGAGTGCCTCAGTATGTACAATGTTCACCCTGCTCTTGTGGCATTCATCAAGATGTCAATGACCAAATGGAAGACGGAACTGGAGGCTAATGGCAAAAAGCTGGCGAGTGTACAAATTAAGCGAGGCATCTATCAAGGTGACTCCTTATCACCGCTGCTCTTCTGCATATGCCTAAACCCTCTAAGCAATATGCTGGAGGAGACTCAATATGGGTACCAGTTTAAGAGTGGCACCAAGATAAACCATCTCTTCTACATGGATGACATCAAGCTGTACGCTAACAAAGAAAGGGACATTGATTCGCTAATACACCTCGCTCAGGTATACAGCAAGGACATCGGAATGACCTTCGGTATTGAGAAATGTGGAAGGCTAATTCTTAAGAAAGGCCATTCTATGCTCACAGATGGCCTAAGAATGCCAAATGGTACCATCAAAGATATAGAAGAAGGGTACAAGTACTTGGGGATTATGCAAAGCAACATCAACCACGAAGCCGAGGTACGTCACAAAGCCATTACCGAATACAAGAAACGCCTTCGGCAGGTCTTACGGAGCCAGCTCAATGCCAAGAACCAAATCATGGCAATAAATACCTACGCACTGCCAGTAATAAGATATCCAGCAGGCATAATAAAGTGGACTGAGGAAGCCATCAAAGAAACAGATATAGCAACTCGTAAACTGCTGACCATGCATGGAGCACTCCACCCAAAATCTGATACTATTAGATTGTATCTTGATAGGAAAGATGGCGGTAGGGGACTCAAAAGTGTGCAGCAGACAGTGAAAGAGGAGGAGCAAAGCATCAAAGCATATGCAGCCTCCATGGCCATCTCAGATAATTTGCTAGCTGAATTTCAATCGGCTGCTTTCACAACGGACCTACGCCCTGATGATGAGGAAATTGACTGGCATACAAAACCTCTTCATGGTGATTACCACCAACAAATATCTAAGGTTGGCGATCTTCACCAGACATATATGTGGCTGAACAAAGGAAACCTAATGGCCAATACAGAGTCGCTAATCATGGAAGCCCAGGAGCAAGTGCTCCCAACAAGGCAACTCCAAACGAAAATCTATCACACTAGAGACGATCCTAGATGCAGACTGTGCAAAGATGCACCTGAGACCATCCAACACATCATCAGTGGATGCAGACAGCTAGCAGGGAACGCATACACTGAGCGGCATAATCATGTCGCAGGTATTGTGTATAGAAGTCTATGTGATGAGTATGGCCTTAATAAACCACAACACTGGTGGGAAGCTCCTGGCAAGGTCAATGAAAATGACCGCGCTAAGATCCTCTGGGACTTCTACATCCAAACTGACAAGCATGTCCTAGCAAACCAACCAGATATAGCGGTGGTAGACAAGGAGAACAAGAGGGCTATTATAATAGATATAGCAGTACCCAATGACTACAATATAGCAAGCAAAGAAAAAGAAAAGATAAAAAAATATCTCCCTCTTGGAGAAGAAATTGAAAAATGCTGGAATGTAAGAACAACCATAATCCCAGTAGTCATTGGGGCACTGGGCGCAATAACACCGGCGCATAAAATGTGGCTTGCCCAAATACCAACAACAATCAACTCAGGTGAGTTGCAGAAAAGTGCGCTATTGGGAACAGCTAAGATCTTGAGACGAGTGCTCAAACTCCCAGGTCTCTGGTAGGAGACCCAAGTTAGAGCAGAATTTACCACCCATACGGGGTATCCGGGGTGAGGAAACAATTTTGTTTATATATATATATATATATATATACATATGTATATATATATATATCTACATATATCAATGTCCCATCCCCCCAGCAACATGGATGGTTTATGGAAGGTGGAGAGCTTAAAGCTACATGTTACAGTAGATAGATGACACAGCAACCAGCACTTCCTGATGTGCTCATGGACATGTTTTGTTGATGCTCAACTCGGTGCCAGTATCGTTGTTGTCAGTGCAACAAAGCAGATCTCAAGTGTACGGACATTTGCAGATGCAGCGGCTGTACTAATAGAAATAAAGATGAAAGTAGTGATGTGGAAGACTCAGATGACATTGAATTAGAGGGTTAGTATTTGAGTGGTATTGTAACCAGAGGTGTGCTTCATGTTTGATTATAATACATATGCATGTATTTCAAACAGTATAAAAGACTGACTGATTGCGATTTCACTTGCATAATAAAGTACACGGTTTAACATAATAAGCATTAATGATCAATATATGTATACTAAAATATCATATATACATAGCCTGAGTCTTTAAAAGTACTTTTAATTGGTTTTTAAGATCTGTAATGATATAGGAGTTGCAGAATAACAAGGACAAACTGTAAAGCTGCCAAAATATCAACCAAACTAGGAATACATAATATTATATAATACAATTATAATATTATTTTAATATTTTAATAACAAATATTTTAGTGTTATCAGACTGGAATTCAACTTGGGTTATTGCTAACTAGAAATTCCACTGTCATACAGCCCACGACCAAAGTGATGTTGGAAAAAAGAAAGGGTACTGATGGTTGAGAAATGCAATATTAGCAGTCAAATAGGATAACTGCAATGGTAGCTGTAATGTACTGGGTGTTATTATATACAACAAATAGTAATAATGCAAGGAAAATATTATATCTTTATATCTCTCCTCCTGCAAAAAAGAAATGCAATATTGGCCAATATTACAAGTAAAATGCATTATAATAATATAGATATTATTAGAATAACCATTATTGTTTATATAGTCATAATAAAGAACCAATGCACAATTTTGTTTACATTTCAAAACGGCATAGCTAACAATATCACGAAGTTGTGATATTAATATAGATTTTTAGAAAATCTGTACTACGTAGTCATTGTCCTGTAGTCGTCCAAACTTATAGTTAATTATTGTAATAATCTCATAAGAAACGTTAAAAAATATCATCGTCATTTGCTTGCCTTTACCTATACTGCGTTGGACATCAGTTAGAATGGGAAAGTATTTAAATGTGTTGGCAAATGAAAATGAAAAAATTGAAATCAGCAAAAATGAAACGATTTCTGTACTCCTATGTTAATGACCAAAACCTTCGGCAATTCGACAATGCTATAGACTGGTGAAAAGTGCACGTTATTTTTTCGTGAAATGCGCAAGACATCTTCATACTTCATCGTTCTATTATCTGTCCCTCGGCGTTTTAATTTCCGGTTTTAACTTTTATTAAACCAAGCTTTTCAAGTGTTTTGTGGCGATTTTCGTTGAAATTAATCTGTCTATTTGTGTATAATCCGATCAGATGGGTAAGTTTTAAGATATTATCGAAGTTTTACAAAGACTTGGTAACATATTTAAACAGGTTTAAATGTGTCTTGTATCGTTATTATAACGATTTTACATTCCGATGCTTAAATTTGTTGATGAAATTTCTTGACGAGGGTTCGTCTCATTTTTGATTAATAATTTTCGTAAGTTGTGTGCACATGCATTTATCATAAAAACTCCCACACTTCCGCTCCGCTCGTGTGTTCATGGGATTATTTAGTATTTACTGTGTATATGCCATTTTCATTATCACATGGTGGGTAGAAGTACATGAAGCATTACGGATATTTATTTAACCTTGTATAACCACTCGTAGCATACACGAGGTCTGATCCAAAAGTTCCCGGAATGGAGTTTTATACACTTGCATATTTGCATGATGGAAAAATCCATTGCAGCGTTTGCAGGGAAACACCTCCGGAGTGTTGTCACAAAGTTTCGGCTTGCTATGACAACGTGTTCTCACAGGAGCCAACGATATGTCAAGGTCAGTCAGGTGCTTTCATCATTTGTTTAACAAATTTATCGTCATGCCCAATCAATCGGAACAGCATATTTGCATTAAAATTTGTGTGAAATTAGGGAGAACAAGTACTCAGAGAGTTGAAATGTTAAATATTGCTTTTGGAGATGCTGCTTTAAAGATGCCCTGTATAACCTGTCGTAGCTTATATGCTACATGTACTTTGACTGGTCATAATTTCTATGATTTAGAACAAATCATAGTTTTGTGTAGCATATATGTTACATTGGGCACTGTTGATACTTTTCATTGGTTGTGTTTTTTAGAATAATTGCTTTGGTTCATGCAATTGTTAGTTATTGTCATTACTAATTGACCAAATGTAAATTGCTACTAACTATGATCTTCAGCAGTAATACTGTTGACCTTATTGCTATTTACAAACTACAATGTAGGCCTATCTTACCACGACTCTACCAACTATACCAGGCCTACTAACCAACATTATACCGGTACTATAATTATAATAATATACATGTACCTACCATTTTATACTACTATATCTGTGGTGGTGCGGTTTATCATAGTATTTATAATAGGCTACTCATGCTACTTGTAGCTTGGGCTAATACAATTATTGTAGAGCCTATTGTTAGGTTCAATTTTTTGTTCATGTTATACAGAACAACTATGGCTAGTAGTAGTCAAGGCAACCAAAGGCAAAGACATTTGTCAGTTTTCCCAACGACAATTTGTTTGAAATGCGATGTTTGGCTTTGCTTCACGGAGGGCTGTAACTGTTTCACAGAGTATCACATATAGTGATGACTTTATCTAGATTTTGCATGCAAAATATGGCTCATTATCTTCCAATGCTGGTCTCGGATAGTACTTAGTAATTTTTTTGGGTGATAGTGGTGTAAATCTCATTGTATAAAAAATATAATATCTTTAAAATTGTTGTGAATGTCTGTTGGAAAAAATTGTTTTGTGTGCAGTGTTTCATGCCTGATGTCATTTTCGGCCCAATGTTGCGTATGCGCAGCATGTTAAAACTACCCTAAAAAAATCATATTTAAAAAAAAAAGATCCAATAGAATTGTGTTCTAGTTGTTCTTCTTGCACAAGTAACTGTTGGAGGTATTTTCCTATCATCTGTTCTATGGTTGGTTCTACAGGGTTTTAACCCTCTCACCCCTGATGCCAACTATTTCGGGAGAAGTTGTTCACAATTGGGCCTGAAGCCAACACTTTCGGGACACTTTCTGAGTAACTTTATTGATACTCCTTTTGTGTTTATTGTTTTTTTATAGCTTTATTTCGAAAGATAACAGTCTGAGGATTGTTTTGATACCAAAAATGTGGTTAGATAAAAGCATTTTACTAGGCAAATCCTGTGATAGATTTCAAACTTCAACTCTGGATGTCGCCATATTGAATGCGTTTGCCGAAAGACAACGGCTAAATCTTACAATCTAACGTAATAATTAGTTCAGGTGAAGAATTTAGCAATGACAGTGATCTACAACAACACTATGACCGTTTATTAGTAGCACAAAGTGGGTTTCAATTGCACAACGTCAAAATTACTAAATTGTTATAATTTTTAAATTTTTCGAAGAAAAAAATTTTATTTGACAAATCTTTTCACAATTTTAGTTGATAAAAACGATACATTATATTAGTTTTGTACTCCAGTTGTTTGCATCTCGTGTTTATTATCTTAACTGCAATAAATGTTGTCCTTATAGAATGTAAATATGATATATAGACCTTATATACCAATTGATTGAACAATGGAACGGAAACTACATTATGCCATAATATTGCGTATAGGCTTATAATTTCAGTTCTATTGGTTAGAACTCCAAATTTTTTTTTGCAACTTGATGATAACACATTTTCTTGTCATCCTAATATGTTACTGAAGTGTTATCAACCTAAAAGCTGACTGGTAGTAGCAGCCAAACTTAGACTTTTCGATTTCCAAAAAATGTATCGATTTGAATCTTATCAATAACATTCTATATAGATTAACCTAATGTGTATATATTAGTATCAAAATGTAGCTAAGAATGTTACCAACAAGTTACAAAAAACTATTTTCATTTATCTTGAACGCAGCTTTATTTATGCTCAATCTAACACACCTCACTTTATTAAATATTGAGTGTGAAAAATTAATTAGGCCAGGGGGGCACTCAACTGGAAAATAATTAGGGCTGAAAGGGTTAATTAAAATAATATACTAATTATATTGCTCAAAAAAGAAAATCTAAAAGGTGTAGATGCCAGATATTTGAAATCAACTTAAAATTTTGATCTAGATGCCACTCTTATCACATAGCCCATCTTCAAAAGGAATAAATCCCTTTTTTGACAACTTTTTGATGCCTTCCTACTGTACTATAATGTCAGCTACTGATCATTGACTTTAGTTTTTCCAATAGTATTTCTCCTACAAAACCTTAAACACTAGCAACTAGGCAAAATTGAGTCAATAAATCGATCAAACTTTTCTCTGTACTCTGAATAAATTTAAGACATGAAATGTATCAGAACTATACAACTTTCAGTCTCAGTAGTAGACTGTTTTAAGAGTAACCCCTGGTGACAATATTCACCACAGACAGTGCTGGATTATGATGCTCAGTACATAAAACAGCGACAAGCGCCATTGTTTGTTAAAGTGTCTATTTAGTAACATAATGTCTAAAAGAAGCCATTTTGATTATTCTCAACCGCCCAAAAGAATAACATGTTTTCTATATTTAGCTTTGAGGAGTTGTGCTCTCTAGCTTATAAGCACTCCTCTTAATTATGCCAGTTAGATAGCAGTGACGAGCTACAAATTGTGTTTTGGGGAAAGGGGTGATTTTCCTCAGTGCTATGTAGCTTCTTGGCTTGATAATATTTTGAGTGGATTGACCGGTAGTATATATCTAATAAGATGTGCCGATCATTTGCCATCTGCAGGAATGTCTTGCTGTTTTGGATTAATATACCGCTTTCTTCAGCCACCCTCTTCTCAAATAGAATTGCCCGAAAGAGTCCGTTCTCATTCATAGTTGAGAGTAGGGTTTCGCGATAGCTCGATCGTCGACTGCAATAGTTGGTAGTTGTCTTCTCGATACGAATATGTTGCCTAATTTTAGCCAATCAAAACATCTGAAACTTATATTGATAAAAAAGAATATAATTGATAGTTTTGCAGAGAGTTTTTGTTGTTTTTTCTGCAGATTTTTTTCTGCAGCTTTTCCTTTTCCCTTTTCCTCCTACAATCATCGATCTTTTCAGGCACGATAATACGATAGTTTACTAGCTGCCAAGTCACGCGATAACTATCGGTGAACTCTGTATGCACATTGATAACTTGATAGCTATCGCTATCGGTGGGACAACTCCAACGATAGTCGATCACACCTTTCCAAACTATGCATGCCATCCCTAGTTGCTACTTGCTACCCTTATTTTCATATAAAGTTGCTATCCCTCTTCCGATACAAAGTTCCAACCTATCTTATCAAATAGAATTGGTCAGTGCATCATGCACAGGAAGACCTCGAATCTAGGCGTAATGCAATATCCTCAAATTTGAGGTAATCGTTAGACAATTTGAAATCCTTAGGTTTTTACCGTCCAATTTTAAAATTCACCCTCAATATGGAATTTTCATTCATCACCAGTTTTTTTCACTTATAAAGAAATAATAAATATGGCTAACAGCATTAGACTAACAAAGTCTTGACCAGATGTAACAAAATAACTCAAGTCTAAACAAAGACTTTATTACACCTAGGTTCAACGATTCGTGAAAATATATACTGAGTTGCTAGCCCTTTTCACATATAGACTTACTATCCCTCTTCTCATATAGAGTTACTAACCTTCTTCTCATATAGAGTTACTATCCCTTTTCTCATATAGAGTTGCTACCCCTCATCTCATATAGAGTGTCTACCCCTCCAACCATATAAAGTTGCTAGCCTCCTTCCCGTATAAAGTTACTATCCCTCTTCTCATAGGAAGTTACTAACCCTCTTGTCATATAGAGTGTCTACCCCTCCAATCATATAAAGTTGCTAGCCTCTTCCCCGTATAGAGTTACTAGCGCTCTTCACATATAGAGTTACTATTCCAGTTCTTTCATATAGAGTTACTATTTCTCTTCTCATATAGAGTTACTAACCTTCTTCACATATAGAGTTACTATCCCTCTTCACATATAGAGTTACTATCCCTCTTCACATATAAAGTTACTAACCTTCTTCACATATACATGTAGAGTTAATATCCCTCTTCTCATATAGAGTTACTATCCTGCTTCTCATATAGAGTTACTAGCCCTCTTCACATATAGAGTTACTATCCCTCTTCTCATATAGAGTTACTAACCTTCTTCACATATGGAGTTGCTACCCCAATCCTTTCATATAGAGTTACTATCCCTCATCACATATAGAGTTACTATCCCTCTTCTCATATAGAGTTACTAGCCCTCTTTTCATATAGAGTTACTATCCCTCTTCTCATATAGAGTTACTATCCCTCTTCCCGTATAAAGTTACTATCCCAATCCTTTCATATAGAGTTACTAGCCCTCTTCACATATAGAGTTACTATCCCAATCCATTCTTATAAAGTTACTACCCCTCCTCTCATATAGAGTGTCTACCCCTTTAATCATATAAAGTTGCTAGCCTCCTTCCAAATAAAGTTACTACCCTTCTTTTCACATAGAGTTGCTACGCCTCCTCTCATATAGAGTGTCTACCCCTCCTATCATATAAAGTTGCTCGCCTCCTTACCATATAAAGTTACTAGCCCTCTTTTCATATAGAGTTACTAACCCTCTTCTCATATAAAGTTACAAGCCCTCTTCTCATATATAGTTGTTACGTAACTTTCCATATTGATTTACCGTCCTCTTTTCATATTGCGCTGCTACCATTGTTCTCACGTAGATTTGCTACTCTTCTCTCCTATAGAGTTGCTACCCCTCTTATATAGAGTTGCTACCCCTCTTACATAGAGTTGCTACTCCTCTTCTCAATTATTGTATTAATAAGAACAACAAATCATTTTGCAAAAATGGCTAATGACAGTTTTTTTACTAATTTGGGAAGACATTTTGTAAAAAGGGATTATGCAAAAAAATCAGGTATGTGTTACAAAGAAAGCCATTCGATCCTTATAAAAATGACAAGACTATGTAATCAAATGTAATTCTTATAAAAGTAACAAGAGTACGTAATCACTGAATGTTTCGAACAAGAAATGAGCAAGTTCTCCTGAAACATCATAAAATTAATGTTATTCAGCTTTAGGATAATTTCCTGAAATTCATCATCGCCTCTTTTTAAATGGGCTTATAGATGACAATCCCAGAAAAATGGAAAGGCATGTTAAATTAAAATATTCCAAAATCTCCATCGGAGGAAAACCAAAAGATAAATGTATATAAATTAACCATTTGCAAGGGTCATAATGAACAAGAACTAACGTCAGAGAGGAAATAAGGATGTAGATTCATAGAAGAAACTTCTGATAAGTTTGATATCTGATCACATTCATATCACTGGATAAAACAGACTAAATTATGTAATTATGAAGGGAGTATAATATTCGATTTTCATAAACAACTGTAACAACCTCTGGGTATTTTATGAGTTGATCTACAATGAGGCTATGAATGTGACCTCTCATGAACTGTGATTTGGCGCTCAATAGAGAAAGAATTTGCTTGTGAAACTTGCACCGTGACATCAACTGTTTGTGTACCAAGAGCTATTGCTGCCTCAGCTGAGCCGCTGTCGTTATTATAGATTCTATATCAGCTGTGGGAGGATAATTCTACAAAAAAGAACTCATATTTGTAGATTTCATATTTTACATATGAATTCATCTATAAAATTTTAAAAACATGTTTTCATGTAAAATACCATATTTTAGTACATGAAAATATTTTAGTAGACGAGTCCTTCAAGTTTATGACAGGCATTGAACTACAAAACATATTTTAACAGACTTAATCACCACCAAAAATCATCTGAAATGTTTAATAACATGTTTGTTGACAATATGACACAACAACAGTGCTTTACCCATGCATTGGCTATAAAATTGGCACAATTAGGTGGATGTAACGAGGATTTTACTGTAACAAAAAGCAGAATATGAAGGCCTATGAATACGTCTGTAACTAAAAGCCTGAAGCTAAAAAACTGAATATTCCATGACTAGAAGCTTGAAATCAAAGAACTATGAATAATTCTATGACTACAAGTTCGACGCTAAATGACTATAAATAACTCTATGACTACAAGCTCGACGCTAAATGACTATAAATAACTCTATGACTACAAGCTTGATGCTAAATGATTATAAATAACTCTATGACTACAAGCTCGACGCTAAATGACTATAAATAACTCTATGACTACAAGCGCGACGCTAAATGACTATAAATAACTCTATGACTAGAAGCTCGAGGCTAAATGATTATAAATAACTCTATGACTACAAGCTCGACGCTAAATGACTATAAATAACTCTATGACTAGAAGCTCGAGGCTAAATGACTATAAATAACTCTACGACTACAAGTTCGACGCTAAATGACTATAAATAACTCTATGACTACAAGCTCGAAGCTAAATGACTATAAATAACTCTATGACTACAAGCGCGACGCTAAATGACTATAAATAACTCTATGACTACAAGCGCGACGCTAAATGACTATAAATAACTCCATGACTAGAAGGTTGAAATCAAAGAACTATGAATAATTGTATGACTACAAGCTCAACGCTAAATGACTATAAATAACTCTATGACTAGAAGCTCGACGCTAAATGATTATACCCTACAGGATGAATTTATTCGCGGAGTTATATTTCGCGAAAATTGTCTTTTCATGCATATTCGTGGATGAATTTATTCGCGGCTGAAAACTGCCACTCTCTAGGAAAAGTTAACTCTATTGCGGCTAGTAATCCTTATTACCACGCATGCGCACACCGCGTGTTCCGGTTTATATTTAGCTTACAACTGCGAGGCGATTATGCTATTCTACAGTTAACAATTTTTGCTGCGTCCAGAGGTTTTCACGGATATTTATCGCTTTGGAGGCCTTTGATAAGCCAACAACTTGTGGTAAGTAATGAGTTTTTTACATTTACTAAATTAGTTGAATTTTAATTTTGTTCTTCGGTAAAACGCAATACTATTTTTTCCATCCCTACTGCTTCATTATTTGTTTTAGTGTGAGAGAGAGATTTTTTATCATACACCGAAAAACAATGATTGGTGGTAGATGTCATTCTTAGAAGATCACCAATCATTCAGGTATAGTAAATTAGAATCACCAATCATTCAGATGTAGTAAATTACATCTGATTAATATTTACTGCCAACGTGTACCAGAAAGGTCATGTGAACATTTGTTTCTTGCAACCACTAGAAAAACGCTGTTCTCTATTTACTATATAAACGGCAATCGTTGTCTATCTGATTGATTGTCCGCCTTATAGAGCGGTCTTTCCTTTTATCATCGTACGAATTTCGGTCGTACGAAGCAAACTGAATTAGGTAATATGTGTAGTAATGGTAAATAAATTTTAGAGCGGTATTTATTTTTCCATCCGGTCGAACGAAGCCAACCGAATTAATATGAGTACTAATTATCGTAATATCGTAATTTCGTAATATGGACTATTAGCCGCTACTCTTCTCTGACGATTTGAGCCAAGCGGCTTATATAAAGGTGTGACGATTCTGTTGTTTTTCTTTCACCGCTCGAGCGCATTAACCGAAATCCCCGGTTAGCACACTTTTTAAACGGCAAATTTTCTGCCGTGTTTAAAAGCACCTTTCCTGAGTTCTGCGGCCTAAACAAAGGTGTCTATACAGCTATACAAATGTACTATTCATTAAATAAAATAAATTAACAAGTAGTTATTTACATGCAATTAATATTTACTGCCAACGTGTACCGAGAAGGTCACGTAAACGTTTGTTTCTTGGAGCCACAGGAAAAACGCATTTCTCACCTACTAAATTTCCACATCAAAAGGGTAAGTGTTTCTTGTACGATGTTGTTTTGTCTATGAATTGCCACATCTCCACTACTTAATAACGTTGGATTTGCCGCTGTTCGTGATAGTGGGTCATGTTCATTTCCTTCAGCAGCCGAGTTCCTAATTTTTTTCCAGCTACGAGTAGGCCTACTGTAACTTACTATTACAGAACTTTCACGAGTACTCCGAGCGTTGTGATACGCTATTGTGAAAAGAAAGAGAGCAGCTGCTATCGACTTACTGTCACCCTGCATCAGCCATGACCAGCTATACGTCGCCTGCTCAAAAGTAGGCACACGCCGAAAACTGTTTCTTCATACGCCCGACAGAAAAAACCAAAAATGTTGTCTATCCGCATGTGTTGCGTTGAACTAAGGGAGAGAGAGAGGGAGAGAAAGGGAGAGAGATAGAGGGAGAGCGAGGAGGAGAGGGGAGAGAGAGGGGAAGAGGGAGAGAAGGGGAGAGAGAGGGAGAGCGAGGAGGAGAGGGGGAGGGAGAGAGAGAGGGAGAGAAAGAGGGAGAGAGAGAGAGGGAGAGGGGGAAGAGGGAGGGAGAGAGAGAGGGGAGAGAGGGAGAGAAAGAGTGAAAAGAGGGAGGGAGAGAGGGAAGAGAGGGAGAGAGACGGAGAGAGGGAGAGAAGGAGAGAGAGAGAGGGAGAGGGGGGAGGAGAGAGAGAGAGGGGAGAGAGAGGGAGAGAGAGGGGAGAGATGGAGAGAGGGAGAGAGAGGGGGAGAGAGAGGGAGAGGGGGAAGAGGGAGGGAGGGAGAGAGAGGGGAGAGACGGAGAGAGGGAGAGAGGGGAAAGAGGGGGAGAAGGAGAGAGAGAGGGAGAGCGAGGAGGAGAAGGGGGGGGGGGAGAGAGAGAGGGAGAGAAAGAGGGAGGGAGAGAGAGGAGGGTGAGGGAGAGAGGGGAAAGAGGGAGAGATGGAGAGAGGGAGATGTAACTGCATATTTGGAGTTGTTTTACAGTATGAAAGACAACTCTCAATAAACCTTATGCTGCGCGTAAATCTATTCCTGTAGACGGGTAATGCAGCGAGTACTAATTATATTGCTCAAAAAAGAAAACCTAAAAGGTGTAGAAGCCAGATATTTGAAATCAACTCAAAATTTTGATCTAGATGCCACTCTTATCACATAGCCCATCTTCAAAAGAAATAAATCACTTTTTTGACAACTTTTTGATGCCTTCCTACTCTACTATAATGTCAGCTACCGATCCTTGACTTTAGTTTTTCCAAGAGTATTTCTGCTAGAAAACCTTAAACGCTAGCAACTAGGCAAAATTGAGTCAATGAATCGATCAAACTTTTCTCTGTACTCTGAATAGATTTAAAACATGAAATGTATCAGAACTATACAACTTTCAGTCTCAGTAGTAGACTGTTTTAAGAGTGACCCCTGGTGACAATATTCACCACATACAGTGCTGGATTATGATGCTCAGTACATAGAACAGGGACAAGCGCCATTGTTTGTTAAAGTGTCTATTTAGTAACATGTGTCTAAAAGAAGCCATTTTGATTATTCTCAACCGCCCAAAAGAATAACATGTTTTCTATATTTAGCTTTGAGGAGTTGTGCTCTCTAGCTTATAAGCACTCCTCTTAATTATGCCAGTTAGATAGCAGTGACGAGCTACACATTGTGTTTTGGGGAAAGGGGTGATTTTCCTCAGTGCTATGTAGCTTCTTGGCTTGATAATATTTTGAGTGGATTGACAGGTAGTATATATCTAATAAGATGTGCCGATCATTTGCCATCTGCAGGATTGTCTTGCTGTTTTGGATTACCGCTTTCTTCAGTAAAGAAGAAAGCAGTGGCTTTTTTTACTGTTTACTTTTAGCAAGCCTCTTCTCAAATAGAATTGCCCGAAAGAGTCCGTTCTCATTCATAGTTGAGAGTAGGGTTTCGCGATAGCTCGATCGTCGACTGCAATAGTTGGTAGTTGTCTTCTCGATACGAATATGTTGCCTAATTTTAGCCAATCAAAACATCTGAAACTTATATTGATAAAAAAGAATATAATTGATAGTTTTGCAGAGTTTTTGTTGTTTTTTCTGCAGATTTTTTTCTGCAGCTTTTCCTTTTCCCTTTTCCTCCTACAATCATCGATCTTTTCAGGCACGATAATACGATAGTTTACTAGCTGCCAAGTCACGCGATAACTATCGGAGGACTCTGTCTGCTCATTGATAATTCGATAGCTATCGCTACCGGTGGGACAACTCCAACAATAGTCGATCACATCTTTCCAAACTATGTATGCCATCCCTAGTTGCTACTTGCTACCCTTATTTTCATATAAAGTTGCTATCCCTCTTCCGATACAAAGTTCCAACCTATCTTATCAAATAGAATTGGTCAGTGCATCATGCACAGGAAGACCTCGAATCTAGGCGTAATGCAATATCCTCAAATTTGAGGTAATCGTTAGACAATTTGAAATCCTTAGGTTTTTACCGTCCAATTTTAAAATTCACCCTCAATATGGAATTTTCATTCATCACCAAATTTTTCTCACCTATAAAAAAATAATAAATATGACTAACATCATTAGACTAACAAAGTTTTGACCAGGTGTAACAAAATAACTCAAGTATAAACAAATATTTTATTACACCTAGGTCCAACGATTCGTGAAAATATATACTGAGTTGCTAGCCCTTTTCACATGTAGACTTATTATCCCTCTTCTCATATAGAGTTACTAACCTTTTTCACATATAGAGTTACTATCCCTCTTCTCATATAGAGTTACTATCCCAATCCTTTCATATAGAGTGTCTACCCCTCCAACCATATAAAGTTGCTAGCCTCCTTCCCGTATAAAGTTACTATCCCTCTTCTCGTATGAAGTTACTAACCCTCTTGTCATATAGAGTGTCTACCCCTCCAATCATATAAAGTTGCTAGTCTCTTCCCCGTATAGAGTTACTAACCTTCTTCACATATAGAGTTACTATCCCAATCCTTTCATATAGAGTTACTAGCCCACTTCGCACATAGAGTTACTATCCCTCTTCTCATATAGAGTTGCTACCCCTCCTCTCTTATAGATTTACTGTCCCAATCCTTTCATATAAAGTTACTAGCCCTCTTCTTATAAATAGTTACTATCCCTCTTCACATATAGAGTTACTATCCCTCTTAACATATAAAGTTACTAACCTTCTTCACATATAGAGTTAATATCCCTCTTCTCATATAGAGTTACTATCCCTCTTCTCATATAGAGTTACTAGCCCTCTTCACATATAGAGTTACTATCCCTCTTCACATATAAAGTTACTAACCTTCTTCACATATACATGTAGAGTTAATATCCCTCTTCTCATATAGAGTTACTATCCCTCTTCTCATATAGAGTTACTAGCCCTCTTCACATATAGAGTTACTATCCCTCTTCTCATATAGAGTTACTAACCTTCTTCACATATAGAGTTACTATCCCAATCCTTTCATATAGAGTTACTATCCCTCTTCTCATATAGAGTTACTAGCCCTCTTTTCATATAGAGTTACTATCCCTCTTCCCGTATAAAGTTACTATCCCAATCCTTTCATATAGAGATACTACTCCTCCTCTCATATAGAGTGTCTACCCCTTTAATCATATAAAGTTGCTAGCCTCCTTCCCAAATAAAGTTACTACCCCTTTTTTCATATATAGTTGCTATGCCTCCTCTCATATAGAGTGTCTACCCCTCCTATCATATAAAGTTGTTTGCCTCCTTCCCATATAAAGTTACGAGCCCTCTTCTCATATAGAGTTACTATCCCTCTTAACATATAAAGTTACGAGCCCTCTTCTCATATATAGTTGTTCCGTAACTTTCCATATTGATTTACCGTCCTCTTTTCATATTGCGCTGTTACCATTGTTCTCACGTAGATTTGCTACTCTTCTCTCCTATAGAGTTGCTACCCCTCTTATATAGAGTTGCTACCCCTCTTATATAGAGTTGCTACCCCTCTTATATAGAGTTGCTACCTCTCTTATATAGAGTTGCTACCACTCTTATCAATTATTGTATTAATAAGAACAACAAATCATTTTGCAAAAATGGCTAATGACAGTTTTTTAACCAATTTGGGAAGACATTTTGTAAAAAGGGATTATGCAAAAAAATCAGGTATGTGTGACGAACAAAGCCATTCGATTCTTACAAAAGTCACAAGAGTACGTAATCACCGAATATTTCGAACAAGAAATGAGCAAGTTGTCCTGAAACATCATAAAATTAATGTCATGCAGCTTTAGGATAATTTCCTGAAATTCATCATCGCCTCTTTTTATATGGGCTTATAGCTGACAATCCCAGAAAAATGGAAAGGCATGTTAAATTAAAATATTCCAAAATCTCCATAGTATGAAAATCAAAAGATAAACGTATATAAATTAACCATTTGCAAGGGTCATAATGAACAAGAACTAACTTCAGAGAGGAAATAAGGATATAGATTCATAGAAGAAACTTCTGATAAGTTTGATATCTGATCACATTCATATCACTGGATAAAACAGACTAAATTATGTAATTATGAAGGGAGTTTATCATTCAATACTCATAAACAACTGTAACAACCTCTGGGTATTTTATGAGTTGATCTACAATGAGGCTATGAATGTGACCTCCTTTCATGAACTGTGATTTGGCGCTCAATAGAGAAACAATCTGCTTGTGACACTTGCACCGTGACATCAACTGTTTGTGTACCAAGAGCTATTGCTGCCTCAGCTGAGCCGCTGTCGTTATTATAGATTCTATATCAGCTGTGGGAGGATAATTCTACAAAAAAAGAACTCATATTTGTAGATTTCATATTTTACATATGAATTCATCTATAAAATTTTAAAAACATGTTTTCATGTAAAATACAATATTTTAGTACATGAAAATATTTTAGTAGACGAGTCCTTCAAGTTTATGACAGGCATTGAACTACAAAACATATTTTAACAGACTTAATCACCACCAAAAATCACCTGAAATGTTTAATAACATGTTTGTTGTCAATATGACACAACAACAGTGCTTTACCGATGCATTGGCTATAAAATTGGCACAATTAGGTGGATGTAACGAGGATTTTACTGTAACAAAAAGCAGAATATGAAGGCCTATGAATACGTCTGTAACTAAAAGCCTGAAGCTAAAAAACTGAATATTCCATGACTAGAAGCTTGAAATCAAAGAACTATGAATAATTCTATGACTACAAGCTCGACGATAAATGACTATAAATAACTCGATGACTACAAGCTCGACGCTAAATGACTATAAATAACTCTATGACTACAAGCTTGATGCTAAATGATTATAAATAACTCTATGACTACAAGCTCGACGCTAAATGACTATAAATAACTCTATGACTACAAGCGCGACGCTAAATGACTATAAATAACTCTATGACTAGAAGCTCGAGGCTAAATGATTATAAATAACTCTATGACTACAAGCTCGACGCTAAATGACTATAAATAACTCTATGACTAGAAGCTCGAGGCTAAATGACTATAAATAACTCTACGACTACAAGTTCGACGCTAAATGACTATAAATAACTCTATGACTACAAGCTCGAAGCTAAATGACTATAAATAACTCTATGACTACAAGCGCGACGCTAAATGACTATAAATAACTCTATGACTACAAGCGCGACGCTAAATGACTATAAATAACTCCATGACTAGAAGGTTGAAATCAAAGAACTATGAATAATTGTATGACTACAAGCTCAACGCTAAATGACTATAAATAACTCTATGACTAGAAGCTCGACGCTAAATGATTATACCCTACAGGATGAATTTATTCGCGGAGTTATATTTCGCGAAAATTGTCTTTTCATGCATATTCGTGGATGAATTTATTCGCGGCTGAAAACTGCCACTCTCTAGGAAAAGTTAACTCTATTGCGGCTAGTAATCCTTATTACCACGCATGCGCACACCGCGTGTTCCGGTTTATATTTAGCTTACAACTGCGAGGCGATTATGCTATTCTACAGTTAACAATTTTTGCTGCGTCCAGAGGTTTTCACGGATATTTATCGCTTTGGAGGCCTTTGATAAGCCAACAACTTGTGGTAAGTAATGAGTTTTTTACATTTACTAAATAAGTTGAATTTTAATTTTGTTCTTCGGTAAAACGCAATACTATTTTTTCCATCCCTACTGCTTCATTATTTGTTTTAGTGTGAGAGAGAGATTTTTTATCATACACCGAAAAACAATGATTGGTGGTAGATGTCATTCTTAGAAGATCACCAATCATTCAGGGAGGTCTGGAAATTGAGGTTGAAGTAACCGCAGCTACTTACGAGAAGAATATATCTTTGTTTTAAAAAGGAACAAAAACGCCTTTACGAGCACACATCTTTGGCCAACCGGCAGAACTTTGCAATAGTAAACCACAAGGAGAGTTCTGATGATAACTTCCTTACCAGCCATGTAGTAGCGAGATAATCGCTTTCAACACCTACCCAAGACAGTGACAGCGGCAGATCTGCTATTAGTAAAATAACTAGTCAGAAAGCACCATTACACGCTAATATTCACATATCAAGAGTACCAGTTTAATTTTATTGCTAGACAACTGCCATATGGACTAAACTGTTTATATTTACTCCATTCATCGTTTGTAAAATTTTATTTGTATTTGAAATATTTTATTTGTACACTCAAGTTTGTAATAAATTATAATATATCTATACATGAAATAAAATATATAATTTAATCATGTTTGCTACAGCGATATCAAGGAGTTGTTGTCGATGAAGGGGTCTAGGTTGACTGGTTGCCTCTCTGCCAATATTCCTGCCTTGATGAATATTACTACTTGTCTCTAGTTTTCGTAATAGGAGTAGGTTGTTTCATTCTCAATCTGCAGTAAACACAGAAAAGAAAAAATATTAACGAGTGTTGAGGAAGTACAAAAACAATAGCTGAAGTATTTGATGAAACGATCAGTTTTTAAACAAAAGAATTAACTAATGCAGTTGATTATGGAAAAACGTATCTGCACTGCAGATCAAATACATACCATAATGTCCAGATCAGAATCATGATGGTCCTTGCATTCGGTATTAGATTGATGGAGTTGATTCTAATGTAGAAAGACTGAGAGCTTTTTTGCTATGCTGAAGCCATGCCGAATAACTTGTAAAAACCTTGAATAATTTTGTAAAGTTTGACGCAGTGGCAATAAAGCTCGAAGCCTGGCGATGCTTTCAAAGAAGTTTTGGAACTCGGCTACGTTTAGTACTTCTGCCTCGCAGCTATTTTCGCGATGACGTCAGTCTGCATATCTTGTGACAACCTCGAATAATTTTGTAAATAAATGTGATGCATTGCCAATGCTGTTAGCTCAAAGCTCAGGCAATGATTTTTAAAATGTTTTGGAACTCAATTACGTTTAGGTTTTACATTAAAAACTAGGCTAGCGAATAGTTTTCAATTTGATGCAGTAGTTATTCTCTCTTGTGATTAAAAATAGAACTAATTATTCACGGAATTTAATAATTCGAGGGATTGACTGTTCGCGAAATCGCGAATTTTTATGACCAACGAATATTTTCATCCTGTAGGGTAATTAACTCTACGACTAGAAGCTCGACACTAAATGACTATAAATAACTCTATGACTACAAGCTCAACGCTAAATGGCTATAAATAACTCTACAACTACAAGCTCGGCGCTAAATGACTATAAATAACTCTATGACTACAAGCTCGAGGCTAAATGACTATAAATAACTCTATGACTAGAAGCTCGGCGCTAAATGACTATAAATAACTTTATGACTACAAGCTCGACGCTAAATGACTATAAATAACTCTATGACTAGAAACTCAACGCTAAATGACTATAAATAATTCTATGACTAAAAGCTCGACGCTAAATCACTATAAATAACTCTATGACTAGAAACCTGAAGATAAAGGTTGTGAATAGATCTATGACTTGAAGCCAGCAGATTATGAATAATTCTGTCTCAGAGCATTAAGCCCTTTAAGTCACAGAAAGCTGTTCAATACGACTGATTGACTATAATCAATATTTAATTTAGTAATTATTCTAGTCACCATAGAATTACTAGACACTGCAAGTAATGATAAACCGCTAACTCAAGACATAAAGTTTAATACATCACGGGAGACAAATCTAAATAAACCAAAGATTAAAGTCAGATGATCTCAGCTATTTGTACATACCTGAAGTAGCTTCATGTTGCCAGCGAAGTCATTCTGTAGGATATCTTTACGAACAAGACTGAAATGAAAATTGGGGAGAGATCATATGACTATCAGCCATGTGATAACTTGCATGGCTATTTCACATGATCACTAAGTGCTGGTAATATTTACAAGTGATGCTATTATACAGGCAGTGTTAAAATTCCCTCTGTACCGCCATAACCCAGCATATGAGAAAACTGAGTTACGAGCAGACCTTCGTGCAAATTACTGCCTTGAGATCTGAGAAACCTTTGAGATACGAGCGTGGGAGCCAGTTATTGGTCACCATTAAATGGTCAAGTATGTGAAAGACCGCTTTTAAGAACAGCATCATTTGGTCTTTCTTGTCGCATCCGTTTGAAAAAGTTTCAACAAGGTCAGCTAGAAGCTACAGTAAAAACATGGTGAAGTGTCAAGCCGGAAACTGATAATAAAAGAACTAAGACTATGTCAAAATTAAAGGTAAGTTTAGTAAAAGACTAAAACTATCAATGAGTGTGTGTCTAGTGAGCTAAATTCATTCAGGTTAAATTAAAAGTACATGTTATGTTGAGTAGCATCACAAAATATCTAGTGTACCAAATGCATTGCTGTCGAGTCTCTCTCTCATATCTGTCTCGAATTTAAAAACTCCATACAGTACTGTACATTAGTGTTGGGCCGGTCTTTAATTTAGTGCCGGATCGGATATCCTTGCTTCTTCGGTATCCTTTGCCAACTAAGAAAGTTCGGTATTGTCGGTACTATTGTTCGGTATGTGGTTATCAGTGTGTCTTTAAATTGTTTAAACTTTAAATCATAACTGTCTCGAAAATTTTTCATCGTTGTGCAAAAAGTAGCCTGTGCAAAAAAACATTCTTTTAGTCAGCAGTATATTGTTACAGCAAAGACCTTGTTTTAGAAAGCCAACAAAGAAAGAAGGAAATATAATTTTCATGATAGATGTTTTTATTGTTTATTCTATTAAAAAATATCGTTATTGATACAAACGTTATGTATAATAAAGAACAGATAGATAATGGCAATGGGCTCTCTTTGTTAAATACAGTGAAACATGGATAACTCGCCCTCGGATATAGCGAACACATGGTTAACTCGAATGGATATTTGCTTGGTCCGTTCCCACGCAATGATAAATGGCTCTATATAACTCGAACTCAACATTGTTAATTCGAACTGTTTTTTGCCCAACGGCTACCGAAATGGTTGCTATCGCTTTAGAAAATCACTTAATTCCAAGCCATAGAGGTAATCCTCAACTTTTCATAATTCATAAGCGTAGTTATTACCTCCATCGGCAAAATATTTTTGTCAACGACTGTTCTAAAGGTTTGGTGAAATTTGATTTATACTGCTATACGATGAATAGCACGGGCTAGCCGGGTCACGCGCGGAAGGATTTTCGCCATGCAAATACAAAATAAAAACAGCATGCTGTTTTTGTTTTGTATTTGCGTGGCGAAAATCCTTGAGTGCGTGACCCGGTTAGCCCGTGATGAATAGTTTTCCGACGTTGATTCCGTGTTGAATCAACGTCGGAATGTTGAATGTTTAAAACGTCTTAAAAATTGTTGTAATTAAACGTATACGTTGTCTTAGCTAAAAAAAAACTATTCATCGTTTGACCTAAACACAGAATACGTGTGTACATTCAATAAGTATCCATTCAAAAAGCGTGAGTGATATACAATGTACCGTAAAACCTCGTAAAACTTTTAATTGAACTGCCTCGGAGTGTTGCTCTTAACGAATTCCAGGTAAAGTAAGGTAATCTTTGCATAAACTTCAAGAAAAATCGGCAAAATTGATCGTGGGTAAAACGCTCAAAAGAAAAAGATGTCTTTTCTTTTGAGCATTTCAGCAACGATCAAGTTTTGCCAATGTCAATCTAAAAAACGTCCTGGCAATAACATCACCTCAAACAACTAACCAATCTCAAGTGATAGAAAAATCTCTATACTTTTTGATAAAAACGTTTTAACCTTTACATTAGAAGCATTTAATTTGAAACAAGCCATTTGTGCTTTTGATTTATATTATAGTTTGTATATGTACATGTATCTACTAATAAATAAGTAAATACATGGACTTGTGACAGTGCTCTGATAACTTGAACGCTCTGATAATTTGAACACTATTGCTCGGTCCCTTGAAGTTTGAGTTATCCGAGTTTCACTGTATACTGAAACAGTTTAAAAAAAATCTTACCATCACATATTGTAATCAGGTAATGTAATCGCATAATTATACGCAGTCCAATTAGAGTCCAGTCCCGTTAGAGTCTTTATACGTACTCTCATCTGTGTAGAACTTCTAAACTTTCAAGGCTGGTGGCATTATCGAGGTAACGTAATATAATAGTAGATACAGTAAGCGTGGAAATTTTTGTTGAATTTGTTCGCCAATGCATGCTGAGATTGGCATGTTCGTCATGAAGCGTTTTAAAAATCTCTCCGGATATCCGTATAACCATATACCGATAGGCTTTTACAGATAAATACCGATCATATCAAACCGGCCGCGGATACCTAGCTGACACCGAAAATGATTGGTTTCCTCGGATACCGAGAATCCCTCGGTATCGGTAAGAGCGGATAACCCAATACCGGCCCAACACTACTGTACATAGTAATGTTACATTTTACTGCACATTATAAACACTAAACAGGTAACTGTTTCACGAGTTTGTGAACATAGGTACTGAATTACAACAATTCAAAACTTGTCTTTCCGTTCTCTCCATCTTGTTTCAAGTGGTTTTTCATAGTATGCTAATGGATTAATTTGTATTTAGATACTTAAAGAATAGAGAAAACATAATATTATTATGCTTTATTACTCATCTTGAGGTGTTGACTGATGTTCTAAAAAAAGAATCAAGGAGATTGACCAACCAGAAGCTGAGATATAGCCAGCCAAACACAGGTCTACCAAAAAACATAAGTGTTTTGGTAATCATCAATATATGACGTATGAAATCGACTTGTGTGCCATTGGTCAATTAAGCCAACTAATGCGCTCTCATATAACAATCACGGCGTTTTAATTGGTTTAATCCCTGGAAGTATAGAACAATCAAATTGGGCCTAACAATCATCGCTCCTAGAATTCCGAACCAGTCCCTCTGACGTGCAGATTAGTTTTAGCATAAAATAATTACACGCATCTATTATTTCGCAAAATTTCGCTATCTTGCTAGTTCAGCTCAGTTTTGTTGTTCTCCTACTTAGCTTCCCTATTCAGACTCATCTTTAGCGTTTTTCGGTTTTTGTTAACTATAGCTAATAAATGGAATCAATTAAATCAATCATCAATCTCGGTTATCATTTGGAATTTTCTACAAATTATATTAGTTACATCGTTTACTCTATACGCAGTTATATTATTATTTTGTATAATATGCATTATGAATATTATATAAATCATAAAAAATAATCATAGATAAGATAATAGATCAATAGAAAAATCAAAGCAAAAGTTATCGTTTTCTTTTCTTATAGCAAGAGCAGCATGGTCAAGTTAGTCTTTTTAAGATTATGGCTGTAGTAAAACTTCCAGTCTGTTAATAGTGACGATAGTCATGAAAATCAACTGAATGCTGCAGTAGATACACAGTAGAAGAATGCTGCAGTAGATACACAGTAGAAAAATGATGAAGGAACAAAAAGTCCCATTCCTATTTCTTATTCTAAACAAACTGCAATCGCGTATATCGCATATAGACTATACACGCGCCAATCGTTGAACAGATGATCTTCGGAGCATATCCGTGGAGATCGAGTTAAAATTTGAAGCACGATAGTCAAAATCTGCTCTTCTGCTTTGAAAAATCATGGCGAGGGGTTGTGGGCAAATGCCTTTACCACACAATGTTTGGATGATTTTCCTGAGAAACCAGAGCTAGTATGTAAATTATTTACTATCGCGAGAAGCGTTTCACATCTCGTAGCCAAAACAATCATTATACATAACGGCGGTAAGGGTGCGCAACTCCGGCACATGACCATTAAGTCAATTTTATACGTCACAGTTTTCGGGATTTTCGAAGGGTTTTCCTCTGATTCTTTATTAGGTAGGCCTGTGTTTGGCTGTCTATATCTCAGCTTCTAGTGGGTCAATCTCCTTGATTCTTTTTTTAGAACATCAGTCAACACCTCAAGATAAATAATAAAGCATAATAATATTATGCTTTTTCTATTTTTTAATATAGGAAACACAGCGTTGATACCTGACCACGTTGACATAGGAGCTCAATCTCAGAACACATTAAGCTCGTATTTCGAAGTGTAAATGTAAACTTACAACTAAGAATTAAGTAAAAGTAGTTATTTCATTTAAAAAAAGGGTTTTCTTCTTATAAATATTTATCATATTAAAATTGTATCACACAGCTCTATTGTATATTGATATTGACCTACTCCATTAACATAAAGAGTACCGTAGTCTTAGTTCTATCATGGTGTAACATACAACAAGGTGTTACAGACTGTATAATACAACGTGTTATACATAACTCACATTATCATTGAGCAGCAGATGTCTACTAGAAATCTGAACCTATGTTTATCAGAGAAGAGAGCATCCCAGATTCTCAAAACGTCTGCAAAAAATATGCTTGGTACAATTTATTGAATAGCATAAAGTGTGTTGCTATAAAAGAACAGATACAACGATTAACACGAACAAAAGAGCTGGAGTACAAACCTGGGAGCTGGAATTCTTGAGAGAGAAGTAGAGTTATCCAACGGAAGGCAAAGAACTCAGGCTTAATACTTTGATTCATGAGCCTCTGGTGTAGCCTTGGTTCATAATTTTGGAGACTCCGCATAACAGCGTGCATATTACCTCCTAAACACCACAAGGAATGTTGACTCACACCATCATGATACTTCAGGATGATGGTAGGAGTAAATGACATGGCAAACACTACCAACTTATGAACGAGATACATTGGATGGTAATTCGTTAAGCGAATTTGTTCATAAGTAGTCTCGGACTATAACTTGTGCAGTGTGCATCGGCTAAAAGATCATCATTATTTTTGCAGAGTTTTTTAAATAATAAAGCATAAAAGTTTCGCTCTGCTAAAAGAAATGTCTAGACGCTAATATCGACTAGTTCAGCAGCGTAGAAAAAGAGTTCAGGTCAGCTGACATTTTGAAAAGTGTTGAACAGCCAGAAGATAAAAACATTCCATACGAAAGTAACAATCAGAACGCAACCTGCCGAGCAAAGAGTGCAAAGTAGTAAGCATCTAATGCAAACATCTCCTGGTAAAAATCATCACCATTAAGAATTAGTAGAGTTGCCCCGATTCTAATATCGGAATCGGTATCGGTGCCGATATGGGTGTTAAGTATCTGAATCGGTATCGGTCGATCTTTTGTTTAAAATCGGATACTTTTTACAGGTCAACTATTTAGCAGAAAACCGTATTTTAGCCTGCTACACTATTAACAAATCATCAGCTGCAAATTCCTTTTTTTACCTAATGAATTCCGAGCCTGTCACACAATCTATTTCATGTCTATAGCCTAATAAACATCCACACAGCTGAGGAATATTTTGGCTTTGGTCAGGATGTAATCACAAAGTGTGGTATTTCCCAATTACAGCCATATGATTTATTGCAGCCAATCACAAACAAAAGACCAATCATAAGAAATATGAATGCGGTGTAATGTTTCCATTTAATAGCATTACGAAAGTAATTTGAGCAGCCGATGCATAAACCCATAAAGCTATCTATCTGTCTCTTGATCCTGACTATATGATGTATGTTTGTATTGCATAAATTAACCTCAGTGGCTTAATGGTATTTAGCCTGTCCTCCGTCATCTGTGGCAAGTGAACCTTCAGTACTACTACTGGCTACATTGATAGTGATAGAAGATAAAGACGTCTCACTGAGATAATTGAATCACTAACGGTAATTAAACGAAACATTTATTTGCTCTAAACAGTACAGGCGCAGCCATATCTGCCAACTCTCACGTATTGGGCGTGAGACTCACGCAATCACCCCAAAGATAAAATGAAAATGCGTGAGATTTTTGCCCCAATTTCCTCAATTTTATATATACTATCATTGATACATCAATTGCCCCAAAACCAAATCTCACGCATTGCCCCACTCTTAGGTTGGCAGGCCTGGGCGCAGCAGTTCGTTCAGCAGTAGAAGAAAGACTTAATTATTACAGATAAAGCTGTACCACTAACAGTAATTACCATTATTAATAACAGATTTCAAGAACCATGGACTGTTTTGTTACTAGATGCACGGTATGGCAGTACATGAATGTATATACATGTACATGTATGTCTTTTTTCCATAAATACAAACAAATAATACATGAATATTTATGTTTTCTTTGCATTATATTTATATTTGCGTAATAAAATTAACAATTATCTACGCAACCCAAAAAATCTGAATCGGATTATTTTTCAATAAGAATCGGTATCTGAATCGGCTGGTGAAATTAGAATCGGGGCATCGCTAAGAATTAGTAACAAAACAATATGTTAACCTTAGTAACTATAGTTACCTACAATAACTTTAGTATATTTAGTGGTTATGATCTGCAAGATAATGTAACATTACAATGTACTGCATGCAGTGCGTACAGTACGTACCTTGAGGAATTCGTACCTTCGAGACAGATGTGTAACATAAACGCTGAATTTATCTTTAATAAGTTTAGCTGACTAAACACATACCCTAGGACACTTATATTTCGCTAGTATTTAGTTTCGTGAGTAGCATACAGAGTAAAATTTCGCTGGAACTTAATTTCGCAGCTCTGATGAGTGCGAAAATATAGTGATGTGAAAATAAATGCAGTGGAACAAACATTAGATTCCTCAGGTCCAGTTCGCTGGTACGAAATATTTTTCAATTTGGGACTACCTTACTGTTTGGACTATAAACCGCACCTCTATATAAGCTACATGCGCTTTATTTTCCAAAAACGATAATAAAACAATACATAAGCCGCACCTTACTATAGGCCGCAGAACTAAGGACTGAGCTTTTTAACGCCGTTTAAAACAGAACAGTGCAGAATAGCACAGTTTCGTATTATCCGACGCTTTTTAACTTAGTGCCTAACGGGACAGTACTGTGAGGCATTGTTTCGTATTTTCTTTCACAGCAAAAAGTGCACTAATTGGAGATTCCCGTTAGTGCGCCTTAGCGGTGAAAGAAAAAGCCACAGAATAAGCCACAGTGATTAGCCGCACCCTTGTAGGCCTACCTATAAGCCGCATGGCTGAAATCATCAGAAAAAAGTAGCTGCTAATTGTCCGAAAAGTACGGTAGTTTGTATTTGTGAACCGCAGGTAGAAATGTGTAGGCTAGATCAATAATGTAATTTGATCGCTTGCTGCCATTTGTTTCCTAGACTATCAATGACGTCAAAGCTGCAGTGACTGATTGGTACCAATATTAGAATTCAAGTATTTATAGCACGCGGTGCCGTGGTGGCCATGGCACCGGGTTGCTATTGCTTTTGGTTGGTAATAAAATTCATCGCCACAATAATTATTATTCAATTTTATGACTTTTCCTACCAGACTGTCATCCTCATCAGTTACAAATTCAATGACTAAACTAATATCATCATCTTCTTCATTTGTCTAGGCTTTTCCAAAAAAAAATTATTATCTTAATTTGTTTTGCCAAGCTGCTCAGTCGGTGTATTAGCTATAAAGAGTTTAGCAAAACTTGCCCAATGAGCCAACCACACATGAAAATTGCCTGCATTTCTAATATGACAATTTTATTGTGAATATCAATGAAGAAAGCCATTTATTTTCGCGTTTTCGCTCGTTCGTTATGATAGTTTAGTTTCGCTCATGAAATTTTCGCGAGAGGCTGTTGCCGCGAAAACGCGAAAGTTAGATGCCGCGAATACATAAGTGTCCTAGGGTACTTGAAGAAGGTTTTAGTATGTATTCTACTAAACTTCAAACTTTCAACTAACATTTCCCACTTATCTGCTTGCGAATCCGTTTTTCACCATAACGAACAACACTGAACTGAGATAGCGAGCAACGTTTATTTCTTTCTTGCGTTGTGGAAAGTATTGTGGCGAATAGCATATCGACATTTTTGCTATTTCGTCGTAATCAGTACACCACCGTCAGATTTAAATTTCAAGAGAAATTTTTGAACTGATGTCGTATGGTGGGAAACAAAAACGGCCGATGTTTACGATATGATGTTTTTCCATACTCGCCCGAGTACGGAAAAGCATCATTGTCATAGCTAAGGAAAAATATTTTATAACAGGGGCATCATAACCCGTAGGCAAAACAAATCAATTAATACATCATTTATAGTGTGCAATTGGAAAAACGGTATACAGTATATGGTAAGAGCAATGAAATTGTAAGAACTGCGCAGCCTTGTGGTTAGATGCGTTTAGAAACTTGCTGTTGCAATCTACGTGAGTTCAAATCCAGCACAATGCGATTCTTTCATTCAAAGATTTTAATATCTATAGCTGATCAGACGACGACAAGCTTTGAGATATAACATATACAAATTATTACCATAGAGATGGATGAGTGGACATTGTCACCCTCTATATTATGATAACACCTTGGTTCCTACATATCAGAATACATGAGTGACTATTCTAAAATCTAAACATATAAGCAACTGGGCAGAATTTTTCTTGCCCATACCAACAAGTTCATGGTCACACAACTCTCTAATCTATAGCTGCAACAAGCTCACTAGTGCGCAACTCCCTGGTCTATATCTATCAGCTTATGAGCACCCTCACTATGAGCTCTTCCATCTTTCAGTAACCTAATGAGCACATAACCTTTCCATTTCCAATAAGCTCATGAGCACATAACTCCTTTGTTGATACTCATGATAAGCTCATAAGTACGCAATTGTTTTACCTATACCACAGAGACTGTCATCAAGAGATTTGATAAAATTATCCCTTATCTCCGCCATTAAATTGGTGAAGCAGTAGAAACTATCAGCTTCTGCGTGTTTTGCCCATTCTTTATTCGGATCAGTCGCCATGGTGTAGTAAAGAGGTCCTAGAATTTCATTCATGCCCTGCAACAGAGATGAACAGTCATAATTTTTGGCTGATTATATGACATTTGAAAAAACACTTTACGAACTGAAGAGAAAGGTCATCATCAAATCTTGATTAGAAATATGAGGGGATTAACAGCTAAAACCCTACTAGGTACAGATATCATGTAATTAATTAACTCTAGTGTTGATAAAAAATGATGTGTCTAAGGACTAGACGTACATTTGGTAAAACTGCCTGACTTTGAATGAAATATAACTTGCATGTTAAAAAGAGTTTGGGGGAGCATGGCAGGCATTTGGGTACTGAATTGATATCTTTAAACTGCTGTTTGGTCACATTTTTACCATTTTCCCAGTTCTGTCTTGGACAGTTTTGCAGTGGGAGATATGTCTGTCTGATTTAAAAAAAAATTACTTTGTTTTTCAATTTCTCTTTTGCTTTTGCGATCAGTTGTTTTGACTATGAGTATTTTATAATTTAGGCTCTATCATTGACTTCCAGAGCGACTCTGCTTTCCCACGCTATTCGTTTGTGTCTAGCTCGCTCAACATCATGTTACACCTTGCTATATGTTTGTATCTTAGTCTTGCCATAATCTTCAACTTCACAATCTATATACCGTACTTTTTGGACTATTAGCCGCTACTTTTTTCTGATGATTTGAGTCATGCGGCTTATATAAGGGTGCGGCTAGTCTGTGGCTTTTTCTTTCATCGCTAGGGTGCATTAACCATAATCCCTGGTTAGTGCGCCTCTAGCAGTGAAAGAAAATACAAAACAGTGCCTAACGGTACTGTTCCGTTAGGCATTAGGTTAAAAAGCGTCGGTTAATACGAAACAGTGCCGTTAGGCACTGTTCCGTTTTAAACAGCAAAGTGGCTGCCGCGTTAAAAAGCACCGTCCTGAGTTTTGCGGCCTATACAAAGCTGCGGCTTATATATTGTTTTATTATTGGTTTTTGGAAAATAAAGCATATTCGGCTTATATAGGGGTGCAGTTTATAGTCCGAAAAGTACGGTATATAAATCTCAGAGTTTGTGTGTCTGGTTTTGTGATTCTGTACTTTGGTTTGTCCAGCTTTAACTATTGCAATATTGGAATGAAAAATCTGTATCACAGAAGACTTGATCTCGGAGCCTCCTGTTAGCCAGGCAAATCCCTTACCAATTAAGCTTCGTGAGATTGATGGATTCATTGGACAATAGCTACAGTTGAACAACATTTTTAAATACACTAGAAATTCCACTATCATACAGCCCACGACCAAAGTAATAATGGAAAAAAGAAAGGGCACTGTTGGTTGTTGAAAAAGTAGTTCTCAGCAGGAATTGACAGAGTATAATGTAAATGAGACTTGTTTGAGATGATATAAAATAAATTTGAGGAAGCACGACTCTAAAAAGGCACAACAGAAATAACAGAAATAACAGAAATAAATATTAATAAAATAAATAATTAACTATCTCAAACTTATGTTTTACAATACCGTAATAAAATAAATATTAATTCAAGCTGTAGACCTAAACTACTGTACATAATTTAAATAACAACAGAAATAATGAAATATGTTTATTTTATATCTGAAATGCAATATTACAAGTAAAATATATTGTAATATACAGTTTGAAAGTTGGTTGTGTTGAATGCAGAACAGTTTTGACAACGATATGTAACAGAAATAAATATTAAAAAAATAAATATTCAACTATCTCAAACTTATGTTTTACAATAATAAAATAAATATTAATTCAAGCTGTAGACCTAACCTACTGTACGTAATTTAACTAACAACAACAATGCCAACAATAAGGAAATATGTTTATTATATCTCTGAAATGCAATATTAAAAGTTAAACGGCAAACTGATGTGTAATATACAGTTGAAAGTTGGTTGTGTTGTGATGAATGTAGAATGGTTTTGACAGCGATATGTAACAGAGAGCAAGCGTTGGCATTTACGCGTCTAGAAGTTTTATGCAAGCTGGGAGTGAAATAAAGAAATATTCTTGTCATAAAAGGGCGTTGTAGTAACGCCCTACCTTGTAGATAATATGTAAAGAAATCTGGCTGATGTTCTAGATAATTTGAAAAACCTTCGGTAATTGGACAAAAACGTAGGCTGATAAACTGTGTACCACATTTTCGTACCTGTAAATCGGTCTACGCCTCAAACAGTACACAGTAAACAGTTCTACTATCTGTCGCACGGCTTTATTGGCGTTTCGTAGGTCGGCCGAAACTATCAATAAACCAAGCTGTTCAAGCGTTTTGTGGCGATTTGTGGCAAGACTTTATCGTTCTATTCTCTGTCGCTCGGCGTTTCAATTTCCGGTCTTAACTTTTATTAAACGAAGCTGTTGTTTCTGCACAGAAGCAATTAAATAGAGTATTAAATTAGAGAAATGGTTTATTGCACACTCCAGAGACAACTGATTTGATAACAGAAAACCCAAGTATTTATATGTTTGGTCATAAAAAAGCTTTGTAAAAAGCTACAAGCATTATTAATAGCTATAATGAGACAGTACTATATAACATTGGCTTGTATAAAGCTTTACCTAAAAAGCATAATGTTTGTTGGCAAAGTACCAATAATACTTGGCACTTGCATGACACCTCCTCACTAAGCTAAAGGTTCTTTCTGGTTCTCTTAGACCTTCGGGGTTTGTCTCTGCTATACTCATCTCCATCAGGTAGACGAGGGTTGCGTGGTCTTCTTCTAGACGGAGGTTGCTCTGTTACAGTTGTAGGGGCTGGTAGTTGCAGTTTTGTCTCCTCTGTTATATCAGGTTTATCTCCAGGGTCTTGATCTTCTTCTGTTGAGTATCTTGGTCTGAGTTGTTCAACATGTCTTCTCCAAGTAGGTCCCTTTGGTACCACTTTGACATTGAGACTACGAGTTCCATATATCTTAGTAACAATGGCTGGAACCCATCTAGGTTGTCTGTTGCGTCTAGGTCCATGATACAAGGCATAGCATGGTGCTCCAAGATTGTAGCTGTGTATCTTGCTAACTGTCTTTTCTGCCGATCGGTTGACTTCTCTGGATTGATGAAACTGTGCTATGTGTGCGGGTGATGGCAATAGGGTGTCAATCTTGCATCTCATCTGTCTTCCATTCAGCAGCTGACTGGGAGAGTATCCTGTAGGAAGTGGTGTCCTTCTATAGTGCATCAGGAACTGTTGTAGTGCAGATTTAGGTGAGAGTGACGATTTTTTCATGGCTTGTTTGAAGGATTGTACTAGTCTTTCAGCTGCGCCATTTGTAGCTGGATGGTAGGGTGCTCCAGTGAGGTGAACAATGCTTCTCTCTTGACACCACTGCTGAAACTCTCCTGAGGTGAAGCTGGTAGCATTGTCAGTGACTATGGTGTGAGGGTATCCAAAGTGTGCGAATATCTCCTCTAAGATGTCTGTGGTAGCTCTGGTAGAAGTAGATGACGTCCTGTGTATGCATGGATACTTTGAGTAGGCATCTATCATCACTAGCCATTGGCTGCCCATGAAGTTCACTGCATGATCTAAGTGAAGACGACTCCATGGCTTCTCAGGTAGCATCCAGGGATGTATAGGATACTTCTGTGGAAGCTTCTGGTGTTCAGCACAGGCAGTGCACTGTCGGCTTGTCTCCTCTATATCAGAGTCAATGCGAGGCCAATAGACAGCAGTTCGAGCTAGCTTCTTCATTCTTTCCATTCCAAAGTGTCCAAGGTGAAGGATGTTTAATACTTCCTGTTGTAACTTGACAGGAATGACTACTCTGTTGCCATATAGATGACAACCTTCAGTGATAGAAAGTGAATCTGAGATCTTGTGGAAGAGTGACAGCTGAGTCTCCTTCATCTCTTTGTTACCAGGCCATCCTTCTGCTGTGTAGCGCATTACTGTGGCTAGTGTTGGGTCTTTCTTTGTCTCCTTTGCTAGAACATTGTAGTCTGTAGAGTTGAGCTGTTGTCCAATAGTGTGAATAGTGCATACTGTATCAACATCATCCTCATCTTCTCTTGCATCAAACTCTTTATCAGGTCCAACTGGCAGTCTTGAGAGGACATCTGCATTTTGATGATGCTGGGTAGATCTGTATTCTATGGTGTAGTCATACTGATTTAGTACCAGTGCCCATCTTGCTAGTCTGTTGGCTGCTAGAGCTGGAACTCCTTTGGTAGGTCCTAGAAGTGTGAGAAGAGGTCTGTGGTCAGTTACCAAGATAAACCGTCGACCATACAGGTACTGGTGATACTTCTTTAGAGAGCAAATATGATTGAGAGAGCTTCTTTTTGTATTTGTCCATATTTCCTCTGTGTGCTGGTCAGTGTTTTTGAAACATTGGCTATTGGTCTCTCACTTCCATCAGGATAACGATGAAATAGTACAGCTCCCAGTCCAGTTTCTGAAGCATCACATGAGATTCTAATGTCAAGATCTGGGTTGAAGTGTGCTAAGACACTATCAGTTGATAGCATATCTTTCAGTTTGTTGAAGCTCTTTTCTTGTTCAGTGCCCCACTTCCAGGTCTCTCCTTTGCGTGTCAGTTTGTGCAATGGTCCTGTGAGTTGTGACAGATTGGGTATGAACTTGCTGTAGAATTGTGTAGCTCCTAAGAAAGATCTTAGCTGAGTTAAGTCTGTTGGGACTGGCATCTGTTGTACTGCATCTGCCTTCTTTCCTTTAGTGATTCCCTTTGAAGTGAGTTTGTGTCCCAGATACTCTACTGTAGGTTGGGCAAAACAGCACTTGTCTTTTCTACATCTGAGCCCTCTTTTTTCTAATCTTTGAAGAAGTCGACGTAAGTTTTGTAGATGGCTCTCTGCATTGGCTCCACTCACTAGTATATCATCTAGGTATACTGCTACTCCTGGGAGGTCTTGTGTCAGTTGCTCCATGATTTCTTGAAAATACCCTGGTGCTGAGCTTATGCCAACGGGCAACCTCTTCTGTAGTAGTACTCCTCGGTGAGTTGATAGTGCTAGTCGTCGTTGACTTTCTGGTGCCAACAATATTTGATTGTAGGCATCTGCTAAATCAATCTTTGTGTAGCAATAGCCTCCACCTAGTTTTCTGATTAGATCTTCTGGTAGTGGGATAGGTTTCCTATGTGTTTCTAGCTGATTATTGATAGTCTTGGAGTAGTCTCCACATACTCTGATCTTCCCTGCAGCTTGACCTGTTGTAGATTTGCGTACAGGTACAACTGGTGTTCCATACTGGTTGAATTGAGTTGGTTCCCATATGCCTTTAGCTACACCTGCTTCGTATGCTTGGTTGAGCTCTTCTGTCAAGGCAATAGGAACTGGTCTGGGTCGGCAGAAGACTGGCTTTGTTGAAGGTTTGAAGTTTATCTCTAGTTCAAAGTTCTTGAGACATCCTAGCTCGTCTTTGAATATTTCTGGAAATTCTTTGCACATCTCCTTACACTTGATTTGTAACCTCCCATCTGGCTGGTTCTCTGTGATTGTTGATACAAGGTTCTGTTGTAGCTTGTCATCAATAGAGATGCCTAGTTGCTGTATAGCAGTTCTTCCTAGTAGGTTGAGATCTTGTACAGCACTAATCACAAATGGTAGTCTGACTTCTTTCTGTGCATCCAATTGGGCAGTTAGCTCACATCTGCCAAGCGTCTCTATGAGAAGTCCTGAGGCTGATTTGTAGTTAACTGTAGTAGGTTTTAGGTTTGGCTTTCCTAGATTCTCCCATATTGATTTACAGATGAAGTTGTCACATGCTCCAGTGTCCAGTTCAAGTGTGAAGTTGTCTCCCTCCAGTTTGATGTTTTCAGCAAGTTTCACCATCTTGGTTGATGTGCATTCTATCATCTTTACTGGTTTTTCTGCTGCAGATGATTTCTTTTTCTTGCATGCTCTTTCTATGTGACCTTGTTTAGAACAAAAGTTGCAGGTGGCTGCTTTGAATCTGCAGTCATCCGCTGTATGGTTAGTTCGGTCACATCTGTAGCATAGCTTTCCTTCCTTCTGCTTGTCAGGTGTAGAGTTGTTTTTCTGGATTGGTTTGTATCTTGATTTCTGTTGAGCAACCTTGTTGACTTTAGACGAGTTTCCATAAACTGTCTCTTTGGCAACTTTAGCTGCTTCTTCTGTTTCCTGTGCTACCTGTATAGCTTTGTTGAAGTTGAGTTCATTGTCCTTGACCTTGAAGAGAGATTTGAGAACTGCTTCATTGTTTACAGAGCAGATAAATCTTGTTCTGAGAGCCTCACCTAATGGATCTGTAATGTCTATGAAGGCACATGTAGTTGCATCTTGACGAATTCTGGCAGCCAACTCTTGAATAGTTTCTCCAGGTTTCCTCTGCATGTCACTCCAATACTTGTAACGCTCTCTAACAATGAAGCGCTTAGGGTCATACTGGTCTTTGAGAAATTCCAGTATTTCATCCATGTTGAGGTCGTTGATCTGCTTGGGTGTTGAAAGCTGAGCTGCCATATTACTAAGCTGCTTGTAGAGTGTAGGCTGTTGGTTGGTGAGAAAAGTGCCAGCAATCTTGTCTTGATGAATAGAATTTGCTGCAATGAATGTGTTGAATCTGTCTATGTAATCTGTTAGTAGCTCTGCTGTTGGGTCAAAACCTGGGAAGGCTGGAACAGCGGTTGCAGCTGTTTCTTGTTTCCGTTGTAGGTTTTGTAGTAGTAGCTCCATCAGTTTCTTATTCTCCTCCATTCTTTCATCTTGCTGACGTCTGTATTCCTCTTGTTGCTGCTTGAACTCCTCATGCTGCTGTTGTCTATGCTCTTCTTGCTGCTTTCTCTGCTCCTCTTGCTGCTGTCTCTGGTCCTCCTGCTGCTTCTGCATTAGCTTGATCAGGTCTGCTACTTCTGCCATTGTAGTGGTGCAATTTTGAACAGTTACTCTTGTAATAAACTAGAACTCTTTGTATCGATTTTATCAATGATAAAATCTGAACAAAACTCTTTGTAACTGTTCAAAAGAGAAATCCTTGTCGCCAATTAGCTTCTGTTATGTTTCTGCACAGAAGCAATTAAATAGAGTATCAAATTAGAGAAATGGTTTATTGCACACTCCAGAGACAACTGATTTGATAACAGAAAACCCAAGTATTTATATGTTTGGTCATAGAAAAGCTTTGTAAAAAGCTACAAGCATTATTAATAGCTATAATGAGACAGTACTATATAATATTAGCTTGTATAAAGCTTTAGCTAAAAAGCATAATGTTTGTTGGCAAAGTACCAATAATACTTGGCACATGCATGACAGAAGCTTTTCAAGGGTTTTGTGACGATTTTCGTTACAATAAATCTTTTAATTTATGTATAATCCGATCAGATGGGTTAGTTTTAGGAATTTGCGGTAACTTTTCAAAGGCTTGGTAACATATTTAAATAGGTTTATATGCGTTTTGTATCATTATTATACTTAAACGACTTTACTGAAAAATAGTTAAATTTGTTGATAGGATTTCGTTGCAAGGGTTTGGTGACAGCCGTTAACGGATAATTTTTCCGGAGTTGTGTGCACATGTGCATTTATCATAATTCTCCCAATCAATCGTTTCAATCTTGTTTGGTCGTGGGACAAAAGTTTAATTAGGCAAAAGTGTGAGTTACACAATATTTCTTATTATATGACAGATTATGTTATGCAGTAGTTTAGTGTACGATATTCAACTACATTGTTTTCTCATTTAGGTGATGCAGTTGCTGTTAAGATAAAACATAGTAATTGAAGCACTTTCATCGTCTCATGTGTATACCGGTATGACCTAACACGCTGTTTCCTCGTGAAATGAAAAATTTCAGTATATCGAGACCTGCAATTTCATATGCAGAGAATTATTAAAAGTAGATTTCAAAATTGACCTTTACTGCTCTAGCAACTCAAAAGAGCGAAACAAAACCCTCATAAATTCACTCGTGTTTAACTCTGATGATTATCTGGTGTTACTCCTAATACCAATACTTTCTCTACCCTTATAGATCAAGCTTACACAACAATTCCCCAAAATTGCTGTCATCTAAGAATTCACCTTATATCCTTGAATGACCAATATTTGATCTCAGTAGCAACAACATAGAAAGTCGCATGCCAAAGCAGAAGCTCAAGTACCCAATGTCATATGTGGACTATTCATCTTTCACTGCTCAAGACATTAGCAATGTGTTCACAAGTATGCCTTGAAACAACCTTCTCATACACAAAGATGTCAATGCTTGAGAACATAAATTTGACTTACTTGGCCTGATCACAAAGATGGTTTGCAAATGGAAATGACAAGTGAAACCCTACCTCCGTAGATAGAGGAGAAAATGCAATCATATATCAAAGAAATTGATCAAAGTGTGATGGAGACTGGCTATCTTATACGTTGAAAAGGAATCGTGCCACAAACTTATGCATTCAAAGAACAAGAACTACACAAATGATATCCTCATAAAATCAAAACCAGGAGATGCAAGACAGATAAGTTATGATTTCTGCATGAAGCTGGAGAAAGACCATAACAGTCTTTCTAGAATATCAACGGAAAATTTAATCAAGTTGCATCAAAACTGCTCGGTACTTTCCAACAGGTGTTATGAGAGCCTTGCAACTAACACAGATTATGTGCTAGAAATGTTTCCTACATGTAGGTTCACACCTAACAGAAGTTTCAGATATCTTTACTCCATATCTAATAGTACATCAAGTAGCCCAGACGACATGTCTGCAAGAATGTTAAAAGCTACTTTCCTTTACATTAACCATGTTATTACAGACATGTCCAACAGAATCGTAATAGGTAAGATATTTCCAGATTGCAAAATATTAATAAAGGTTCTGCCTATATTCAAATGAGGAAAATGTGTAGATCTTTACAACTATCGTCTTACACCTATAGTGTCGATTTTATCAAAGATATTTGAGAAACATTTAAATGAATGCCTCCAGAATTATCTGCAGGACTTCAAGCAGCTTCATCACCTACAATCCAGTGTCAGATGCGGTCATACATGAATAGTGATGTAGTTGGATCAGTAATATCTCCATCTGCTCAAAGACGAAATCGACGTGATTCTACTCCTATGATATTTGCTGACGTTAAAAAATCTTTAGATTGTTTCAACCATGATATTCTAATTCTGAAACTAAAGGTGATTGGACTTGCAGACTCTCCAGTAAAATTACTTGCTTCTTTCCTATTAGACGGAGAACAATTTGTAAGTGTTAGGGACATTCAATCCAGTATTTTGCCTATCTCAGTTGGAGTACCACAAGGCTCAATTCTTGCTACTCCAATCTTTTAAATATCCTTAAATAACTTGCTTACAATGTCCTTGATGATTTAATGAAACTGTTTTCGTCCAAATCAATAATAACATCACCTTGCCAAAACAAGTGAGCGATTCTGACTTGAAAAAATTTCTTCAATGGCGAAGCACCAAATGTATCAAGAAAATAAAAATGCACAAGTCAGCTTTTGTTAATTAGTCATTTCAACATGGATACTGTATCCTTCAATTTACATGTGGGGATAACATTCCTCCAGAAAGATCTACAAAACTACTTGGCTTCATCATAAGCAATAATCTAGCATGGTCCAAACATATGGAATCTACTACCGGTTACACTGCATAAAATTGTAAATGTTAATTCTTTCAAAAATGAACTGAAGCACTACCTCAGACAACCAGACTAGACTAAACCAACTAGACAGACTTCTGCTGACTCTACTTTCAGGTTCCGCGCCTTGATTAGCCTTGCTATTGCGCACAGGGACCTCATCATCACCTTCCCTAAAGTGACATTTTTTTTCTATTTCTCTTGTCCTTTTACACTGTGAGAAACACTCTTCATATTATTTTTTGTAGTTATATTGTAGATGAAAATAAACAAACAAACAAATATTGATTGGTCCAAACATATTGATTGTTTGCAACAAGTTTTCATCAAACCTGTTTCTTGCGAAGCAATGAAGATCTTTCACAAACAGGAATATGTCATCGTTGTTTTACTTTTAATTTGTGCATTGTCATCCGATTACCAGCATTGATATATATTTCCTCATCGTAGCATATCGACAGCGGAAAAGGTTACTGCTATTACAGATATCTATACTAAGACTGTGTACTACAAATCACATATTCCAGCTTACCAAAATTCCAACCATCATATCACAAAGTCTATTACGAACATATTGCTGAAAATCTTATACTAAACTTGCTCATTTCCATATTTTTGTTTCATGTTTTAAAATCCTACATAAACTGTGAAAATTATTAATACTTATCCTTTCATGCGTATGACAAACATCGTCTTCTATTTCATGACACTAACATACTACATCCACACATCGTTTACTTCAGTTTATCAATTTTCTGTTACTACAACCTTCAATTCACAACCACAACACTATTAGATTACCAATTTTTACAACACTTCGGTTCAACTCATTCAATAATTTCTAATTTCTGTCTTTTCCTTCATCTTTCTTTTGGAATGTTACAAACAACATCATGTTATTGATTATTAGCAATGCCTTGTGATATCTCTTAACCAGAAGTTAGACAATGACTCGTGTTATTCAACAAACAAGCGTGTCTAAAGGTGCCCTAACCTGAACGTATTGAATTCCCGGATTCAGCTTTGCATAGATAAAGAGCATCCGCTCAACAACCTCCCAATGAGCTTCCTCTCCCTCTCCCAGCGTGTGAAACTCATTGCTACTGTTACCACGACGCCGTGTACAGTGCATCTAAAATACATTTTACAAAGAAAGTGCATTCAATGAATGTAGTGCAAAAGAACACACGGCAAACCAACTGCTTGGCACAAACAGATTATATTAAAGTTAAAACAACTCTCGTTCCCAATAACAGGAAAGAGGAAGAGTAAAAAGTGAACTGGAAAAATATAAACCATGTGACTCGGGTCAAAAGACGAACATCCTATCAATAACACAGAAACCTGTGAAATGAGAGAAAATTGGGTATTAGCCAACTTCATGCAGACCAGCTAAATGTCTCTGAAACTTTTTAGATGAATCTAAAACAAGGATGAACTATCTATATATATATATATTTCTCAAAGTTTGTCGTCTGTTTTCTGTCGTCTGTCCTTCGGTATGTCCACCTATAGCTAATAAAAATTAAAATCTTGGAATTAAAATTTCGTGTCCTGATGAATTTGAACTCACAGAGATTGCATCCGCAAGTTCTTTTCAACCACAAGCTTTACAACTGAGTTATGAAAGGCATATTGATCTAACAGATTATCATATACCATATGCGCATGCTCACACTATATGACGTATTTTTTGAAACTTTATGAATTCTATCAACTCCATGAAACATGATGCTTCTTTTGCGTTTCTGTGAACTTCTATTTCCGGTTTTTTGAAAGGTTCAATTGCTAAATCGCGGTGAAGGTCAATACTTTTCATGCGGACAATTGTATTATCTCGAGTAAGAATAGCCTCTACATTCTCTCACCGTTTGGTCAGACAAAAACAGTCCACTATCTCATTTTTACATTTGTACCAGTATCGAAAAGTACCAGTACCGTTGCATTCAAAGTTTAGATGGATATCTTTTGATGGAACAGTAACCTTTTTATACACACAACTTCTATGCAAGAATTGTTTTTTTTAATATTAATTCAACATATTCAGAATTTTCATTTTGTCTTCTCAGTTTGTATTAACTGTACCATTGCCGAATCATCTCTCATTGTAATCGTATAGCAAAACAGACTCAATTTAGCTATTACTTGCTAATTATTTTAAATTTGCATTTAAACCCTTTTAGTTGTTTTTTTTTCTTTTAAATTTTTTTGACCCGCAAGAAATGTTTTCCTCATGATATGAAGTTTGAAGGTTAAAATGTTGTTATATGTTTACTACAAATAAATTTTCTGTCCAAAGACTTTTATTACCCGGACACCACTGGGTAGTACAGCTAGTTCTAAATATAAACGAATAAGCTAGAGGTATCTTCAAATCATTTGCTGATATTGCAATCACGCCAGTGAGGAAACCCAGAAAACTGGTTATAATTTCATTAAATGGCTATCGTCATCATCAAAAAGAATATAAAATATGACAATACATAGATGCATCATCGCGAGTAAAAAGCGTTAGCTAAAATATTAAGTGAATATTAAAAATATTCTGTGACTAAACACAGACCTTGGTGATACCGTGGCGGTCTCTTGAGACAGTGTGTGATTCAAGGAATGTGTTCTCTACCCTTTTTCTCAAATTCTCAAGCCCATTGACAGACTGAGTAAGGCGGAGGCAGGGATATTCAGTGGCACTTTGAAAGAATACCAAGTCCGGATAGAGACGCCTGCCGACATTAAAGATAGCAACTGAGTAGAAAGTCAATTAAACAGTGTGAAAAGCTAAAAAGTCTGGAATAGTTAAACTCTGACATTTCAAGAGAGTAAATACTAAGAGTTCTTGACTCAAAACATGCTGCTCTTTGCACAGTGGCACAATTATGAATTATGACACAAATGTGAAATGCGATGATAAATTTACTCAAATTCACATTTTTGTAATCAATAAAACAAGTGCAGGTCTGTGAAGAGCTATGTGGCTTCAGAGGAATTCTATGATATTTTTGTTTTTGTGAAAACTAAACTTTCTAACCGATCTGCCTTCACATTTAGGCATATATGAAACTGTGATCTCATCACGGCTCAATCATCTTGGAATCTCATAAACACTAATTTAAAATTTATGAAGAAGAAGAGAACATGTGGGCCGCTGACAAGCAATTACATTCATTTACAGCCTTTTTGAATAAGCATACCTGCACAAAGCGAACACATTAAACAGGATTAATAGCAAAATTACAACATGTAAAACTGATAGTGCAAAGGAGTGCTTCACGAGCTGGCATGATATAGAGGAATTTCGTCACATATTAGAAACTAACCGTACAATATGCTAATAGTAGCAGAGAATATCATGTTGGTATAACAACTCATCTCAAAATATTTAAGGTTGATAGAAGTCAGCATAGACTAGTAGGTTGCACTGTTCTATGAAACATGTTTTGGGTTGAGGGAAAAATGTTTAAAAATTATTTTATGAGATTATTTACAAAGGTGATAAAAGTGCTATTTTTGACTTTTTACGAGCAAGGCCTATATGAACTATAGCTCTGACAGTTTCATGTGGTCAACCGACAGCATTTCGATGCAAAGAGGAAAAATATAATCAAATATTAGTATCAGACAAAAGATTGGTTGTACGATGACCATTGAATAAATAAGGTGCATCAGTTTCTTAAAAGAGTTTATTTTTTAAGTCAAAGCTTAGGATTGTTTTATTTATTCAAAATAATCTCTACTCAATGACACATTCTTCTTTTATTCAAGATGTGATTGCGACAAATCTTAGTTGATTTTAATAGAACTTTTCGATTTTTTTCTATCAGTTGAGATAGAAATTCTATGTTTGCTGTTCTAGGTGATCACATTGTCAAGATATAAAAACGCTCAGAAAAAAAGATGTGCCCAGACTTGCCTGATGCATAGGCTATAGTGAAACAGCCTGCCTCTATATCTCGTATTCACATTGGCTATTGCGACATAAAAGGCTTTATTGGCATATATTTTATTTTGTATTTGCTCATGATTTCTAGAATAAAATCTTAAATTTAGCTTCAGATACATTCTTGCTAAAATGGTTTTTCACATAAAATTTCACAATTCTCTTGTAATGTTCACATGGTTCACACTCTAAAGCTACCAAAAACTTAATAATTAATCTCCATTCAAATCAGGAGCATGTGTCTTGGCTGGCCATTTTGGAAAACCTCAAAAAGGATCACATAACCACATAATCTCCAAGAAAAATTGTATGAGTCACCGGTACAGATTACATGAACTTTAAAAACTTAGGCTACTTATAAATATTAGAGCTCCTTTATAGATTCACTGTATTGATTGAATTGCCCTCATATTAAAACGTTTTCATATCACCATCCTGGATGAAATGAATGACATATATATGTCTACAAACAGCGCAAAAGGCAAAGAGACCACCGAAAAAGAGTACCTGCAGTCTTTGTCAATCTGCAATAACATCTCATTGTCCTTGAAGTATTGGCTCCATTGACTGTCCGGGTTAGGGTTCAGTGGCTGCCAATAAAGAGGCATTCTAGCAAGATTTGAGAAACAGATGGCAATACACAAACAGGTATGACATACATGGCAAAATGTGCATAAAATGGAGTAAAACAACGCAAGGCAAAATATGTATTATATGGTGAATAACTGCTTGCTCACATGGTCCGAAACAGAATCTTCCATCTTCACTTCTGAGCCAGGTTTGATTATCATTTCCTCGATGAAGCTCTTATAGGCTCTTCTCTGTTTGTTTAATGCATCATCCCACTCAGTTTTCTTCTGGGGCAAGTAGTATAACATAAGTTTCCAAGACAGCGAACGCATGCCCTTTACATCAGGACACCCTACATAAAACAAGGCTGACTATGGGCAGACCAAATTTTTGTACACGCAACGCAATACTTTATCTCGATGTCCGTATTGTACCATCAACAGTTGTTTTGCCTAAACAGTTGTTCTTGCATTTCCTAGTGCGGTACAAAAAATAGAAACATAAAATGGAGTTTATCATACTTTTTAAAAATTTCATACATGTTCATAAGGCGTGAAATAAAGCAATACGATCCTATTGAAAAGCTAATACCTTGAAAGCATTTCTTTGAGAGCTCCGTGTAATCTATGACATCAGCGTTTAAAAGGTCTTCAAAGTCGCTGAGTCTGAAAAAGACAAACTTCTTTATAATTAAAAGTTGAGAAACCCCTTCAAATATCGGCAACGAAAAATAATATAAACCAGCTATAGAATAAGCTGGTTTTAATATGAATGCCATAAAAATCAACCAGAATGTCTTTCACAGCTAACAATGGATTAACTAAAACCTATCCCTTAGCATTTAACAAGCTTGTGTTTCCTCCCGACTCTGGATATATGGTGAAAGGGTGTTGTGAATCTTTTAAAAGGGCAGCCACCACTTATTTTTACCAAATGTACAGTAGGCGCTCCTATAACGTTATCCTTCCATAATGTAAATTCCAGACAACGTAACAAAATAATATGAAGTTTTTGTTTCTGCTTCATAAAAAATACTATGTAACGCAAAGTGCCAAGTCGGGCGAGTTCTCGAATTAGATTTGAACGTTAATCTATCTTGCCGTAAATGCGAAATGATATGAGTACAGCATTATGACTATTATATAAATATATACCATATTTGCAACAATATAATTCGTCATGATAGATCATCAGATGTATCGATAAAACACATCCTAGGACAGAAAAAATGGTTAGCTGCATATTATTCATAAATATAAAGGCGACTGACTGGTACAGGTATTACAGCGTCGGTCAACCAATCCGAATGTCATGAGTTGGAGTATTGTCAAAAGCTCTCTTTTATCCTAACCTTGATTCCTGGATACAGATACACAATGAACAGGTAGTACCACTTATTTGTAAAATATTTTGTTGCTTTGCTTTTTGTAGATGTATAAAACATCTGTTATTAGTTTTAGTTTGAAGAGTACACATGCTGTTTAGAAAAATTAGCAAATCGTAAACGAACATCAAAATATGTGCTTCCCATCAACTTTTTGTAGAATTACCGTAACCATGATCTATAAAACCGGTGAGAATGATCATAACAAAGAAAAAAGTTGTTGATGTAAATTAATAATGCTGCAGTTACGGTACAGCCCACAAATTAAAAAAGTCAAATAAAGTTTTTTCATCTTTGTATGCCTAAATAAATGAGTAAAGATGTTGGAACGGATTAGGCAATTTACATGTATTTTACTGTTTTTATAACGTAAAATTCATATAACGTAAACATCCATGGATTGCATTCTATATTTTTATTTTTGCGTTTTGTAGATGTGCCTAGAAGAGTTTGAGCGTTAATAATTTACATAACTAAAAGAACTACAATAGTTATACTTTGACAAGTCCGTCCCTGATGCATAGCATTGTTATATATATATGAGCAATCTTTATTGTAGTAATCAATAGTCATATTTTATGACTATTGATTACAGATTTGATGCAGATATTCACATTAAATGTAAATCATCCGCTTAATGTCTTAGACCACAGACTGTTTCGATATATATATATATATATCAACTAATTTCTTTCATCAACAGTTTTTCATATGTCGTCTATGCTATGTGTTCAACTGCGTTAAAGCATGTACAATGTATTTAGGCCTTACGATATTATTAGTTGTGCAACGTAGCATCTAATGCTGATGTAGGTTGTGCTTTAAACCATATATTTTTGCTTGTTATAACAGACATGTAACATCTCTCCTCTTAAAAACAGTTACCAGACCACTCAAACAGAAAAAAAACTAACGAGTTTATTAGCTATCAATGGAAATAGCCCAAGGTATGACGAAACGAAAATTCCAGAATGATGCATATTTATGAACTTTCACCTTTTGTTGTGAGCTTCCATAGCAAAAAAACTGAATTGTTAGCTGCAGCATTTACATAATTAGCCAGAAACGACGCATGTTGTCAAAAAGTCATTGTGGAAATTTGTTTTCTGAAGGGCGAATCTACAAAACGTGATAATAACGGAGCTAAGCCGGAAGTACAAAAATTGGCTTTAATCTTAAAAAAACTTTTTAACAAACATAACATAGCGTAGGTTTTAAATTTAAATAAACAAAAACATGATACTATAAAAAATTAAAAATAAAAATAAAAATTGTTTTGTTGTACTTGAGGCCATAATGAGAATCTCAGTTCGCAGAAAGCGCGTGTTGATGAGCTCACCACGTGCTATCGTCATATCGCACCGTTCGTTTGGATTGCTGTATGTTGTAACGTAAATTCAAGATGAGGTGCTAATCTTAACGTTTGTGGCTAATTATTGTGCGAATCCAAATACAATTTGTTTTACATGTAAGTAATACAGCTTACATTTCCTTAAAGTGGTTACGTAAGCGATGGGTCATCGACGCCTTTTTGGTAGAACCAAAGTTTCTGAAAAAGCTCTACAGCCTGCCTAGTTTGATCAGCGCTGTAGGAGCAGCGTTTGAATTTGCAAAGGATTCGGTACCTATTATCAGAGATTGTTAGAAATAAATTATTTTTGCTGCTTGATATTTTGTATTAATGCTATCTTACCTCAGATCTTACCTCAGATAATTTAGAACACTTTTATGATAAAGTTTTATGCGGTAGCCAACGGTCACAAGCCTGGTATTTATGACAATTGGAACTTAGCTGAAAAGCAAGTCTACCGCTATAGTGGACAGTGCTTCAAAGGCTTTTCTACTTTAGCTAAAGCCGAGGAATTTATGCTAGCCAAATCAAAAATTAACCCTCCTGCCTACTACATTAAGGACGATTCTATTCTCAATCTCAACTCTACAATGAACAGCTTCAGCTTAACAGATAGTCCCACTACTACAAAATTTACTGATGCTAACTCCTGTAGTAACTGCTCAAAGCTGGAAAAGGTCATCAGTCAGCTGACAGATAGAATCTGTAAAGTAGAAAATCAGCTGCCACCACGAAACAATATTCTACCGTCATCTACGTTTACAAAACTAGAAGAGCTTGAAGCCAAAATAACCTCTTTAACATTTCAACTAACTGGGATAAAAAAACCAAATCAAACTTATGCCAATGTTTGCACCACGCAAAACGAACATCCGAATCATAACACTCACACACAACCATTTGCACTCCAATATCCGCTAATCAACAGGAATACTAATAGCAATAGAAATCCTGTAGTAAACTCTACAACTGTCCCTGCTACTACTACATCTCAAACCAGCAGAAACAAAGCTAGTCAACTCAAATCAAGTAAAACATCTAAAGTATTTCAACCTGAAAATTGTATTGTCATAAGTCCCAGTGAAGAAAAAAATCGACAAAAATCTGTTCAAACACACCAATCAAGACACGATACGGCGTACGTTATCTGTTAACCATGGTCCTCTGATAATAGACATGGTCAACAGATACAAATTTCACTCGTCCAATCCGAGATTTATAGTACAACTTGATTCTGCAGAGATAGCAGCTAAGATCACCAGAGACTGGAAAACCGATAGTTTTGGTGGCTCTGTTATTAGAATGACTATCGACCCCAAAGACTCATTGGAACATATTGGTATGGTAAAAAATGTTCCTAGGGATATACCTGACTCAGAAATATTTGATGCTATACAAAATAAATATTCCGGTGCCTCATTTTCTAGGCTTTTCAAAGACCAGCAACCACTACGTACACTGAAAATAACTTTCAAAGATGAACTACAACTAAAACAAGCAGTAAAAAATAGCCTATTACTTTCCAACTTAAACATGATCTTCAGAGTAGAGCATCTCTATGCCAACACAAACCTCAATAGACACAACAATGTTCGTTAAATTGGTCGGATTACCCATCGCTCACATAAACATACGAGGACTTCTTAACAAAATGGATGATGTAAGATATCTAATCAATAAATACAATTTTAAGATTTTTCATATTTCTGAAACACTGTTAAGCAACTCAATAAGTAGTAATTTGTTATATATTCCTGATTATGTAATACAGCGTAGAGATAGAATAGGTAGGCAGGGTGGTGGTGTTTTGACCTATGTTCACTCATCTATTGACTTCATCTCGCTACCTGATCTTGATAACATTCTCTCTGAATCTATTACTATTAAAATCTCTCAACCATACTCGAAACCATTTCTCACCTCAGTTGTTTACCGGCCTCCCAATTCTCCTGGTACATGGTCAGACACATTTGAAAATTATATAGCAAATTGTAAAGACATCTGTCATGAACTTATCATCTTAGGTGACCTTAATATAAATCTAAATGCTCCCAATATCAAATGGAATAATATTTTAAAACAACTAGCTCTGGTTCAGTTAGTCAAACAAAACACTCGAGTCCAAAAAAAATCTCAATCACTTATTGACCACATATACACAACAAAACCAGATAACGTTCATCAATCAGGTGTACTCAAAACTGGTATGAGTGATCATTATCTAATCTTTGCATCTCGTAAGTTGGGCATCTCAACTACAGGACCTAAAACACGTCAAAGACTAACTTACTTTGACTGGAAAAGCTTCTCAATACAAGCTTTTCAAAAAGAATTAAAAGAAGCTGACTGGCTAACTCTTTACCAATCACCTTCCGTTGAGACTATGCTTAACTCATTTACTTCTAAACTAAACTCGATTATCTTGCATCACTTAAAAACCAAGACCAGATTTGTCAAGTCCTCAACTCTTCCTCCCTGGTTGGACAGTGAAATTCTGAAAAATATGGAAAAGAGAGATAAACTTAAAAGTCAGCAGTTATGGAACGAATATAAAACACAGAGAAATTACACAACAAATCTAATACGTAAAAAGAAGAAACTTTATATTTCTAACCTAATTTCAGAGTCAAATGATAAGCAAACCAAGAAGCTGTGGCAAGTTATGCGCAACGCTAACAAAAACAACACTAATCCAGATATGTCATCAGAAACTGATACCCCGGAACGCTCATTGGGTAATGCATTTAACAAACATTTTGGCAACGTTTCTGGAAATTTAAGTATCGAAAACGAACGCAGTTGGACTCCTAAATCGCATAGCTATTCACATGCTTCAGATACTATTTCACCTATACATACAACCGACGTAGTAAACATACTGCATCATATCCATTCAAACAAAGCTACAGGTATTGACAATATCTCAATTCGAATTCTTCGCATATCACTGCCATTCATAATCATCCCACTCACAGATATCATTAATAGAGCTATTAAGGAAGTAACTTTCCCTGAACTATGGAAAACTGCTATAGTTACCCCACTACACAAGGGTGGAGATAAAAACAATTTATCTAATTATAGACCCATATCTGTGCTTCCTATACTTTCTAAAATTTATGAAAGGCATATACTTACCGCGCTTCAAATACACTTAGATAGTAACAAAACTATAAGCAGCTCACAGTCAGGATTTAGAAAAAACCACTCCTGCATCACTACCATTCATCATCTTTACTCCACTTGGTCAAACATGGTCAAAAACAAAAATACTTTAGTCATTATTTTTCTTGACTTTCAAAAAGCTTTTGACATGGTTAATCATAATATACTTATTGCAAAATTAGCAAACATAGGAATAGCTGGTAAATTTCTTGACACCATCAGGTCATATTTGAATGGACGGCGCCAATGCGTAAAGATAAAAAATAACTGCTCAGATGCTCTTCCTATAGCTACTGGCGTTCCACAAGGTTCAATTCTTGCACCCACACTGTTTCAAATTTTTATAAATGATCTACTTGAATTACCACTCCACAGCACACCTCATGCTTATGCTGACGATACCTCATTCTCTATATCCGAAACTAACCCTTCTTGCCTCCAATCTAAAATAAATTCAGACCTAAGACTTATCCAACAATGGTGTGTGGCAAATCAGATGCCTCTTAACATTTCAAAATCTCACTATGTCTTAGTAAATCCACCATTGAATTTCCCTCTGACGATTTCAATATTTGACAGTACCCTAACAAGACAATCTACTTCTAAACTACTTGGCTTCATCATCAACGACTCTTTATCATGGCTAGACCACATCTCATTCATTTCAAATAAAATATCATCTAACCTACGTTTATTTTATAACATTCGTCATCTTATGAACTTTGATACTGCCAGACTATATTACTATAATTTTATCCATTCCTATCTTATATATGGCCTGCATGTGTTTTACCCTACAACACCTGTAAAATATACCAACACACTATTTATTTTACAAAAAAAAGCTTTACGACTTATATGCAAAAACCTAAACATACCCCATAAAAACCATCACTTACCATCTACCAACTTAATAACAAGCACTACCGGTGTTCTTCCCTTACCTAAGCTATCACATTACTTCACCTGCCTCGCTGCTCATTCAATACTCCACGATAACTGCCCTAAATATCTCAGCTATAGCTTTCAAACCGTAAACCATAGTCATAAAACCAGAAACAGATTCAAATTACCTAGTGCCATAAACCACAACAAACTCAACAGTAACCTGCTAAATTCATTTAATAATCTCTGCACTCATTTAAGAACTCTTCCTCTGCAATCTTTTAAAACAAAACTCAAACTACACCTACTATCCTCTGGCCAATAATACCATTCACCATATAGCCTTACCTATTTTAACCATTTCATATTACACTTTGTTTTCATGTCTAGAAAACTTGTCATATATTTGTATAGGCTACTATTTTCACTGAGATATCATTTGTCCACTTTTTGTTTAAACAATACTCATATCAATCCTCAAGCTTGTGTTCTACATATTTTATGCATTCAGTTCTAATATTATTATATTAGTTAGACTATTCACTAGTTTTTTAGTTAAACTATAGTTTCTTAGCGGTCCTTTTTATTTTTTTGTTGGACACCGCTTTTTAGTTAGTTTACTTGCCGTGGTACCTTGTGGAAAACATATTGTAAAATATGACTATTGATTACCACAATAAATATTGCTCATAATAATAACACTCTAAAAACTACCTAGTGGTATAAGGGGTTTGAGTGCCTCATTGCTGATAGATTTGGTTATGAATACTTTATGTACTATCAATATTCCAGCATTTAGCTGTTTTAATTACAACATTTATTTGAAATCATTCATTTTAGGATTTGGGCATCATGAGATTACTGCCCTATTTTTAGGTCTCGGATACTTCTGGGTAGAAAGCTGTTGTAGTACAACTGTTTAGAGGCATATATTGAGGGAGGTTCTCTTCTCTCCGCAGATCTTGTGTGCATTGTAGTTAAAGTTTTATTGTTTGTTATTTCGTCATATGCTGATGATAGTATTTTGTGTCATTCCACGTTTGAAAGAATTCTCATCAGGAGAGAAATTCTGTGGGTTTTTCTTCTATGTTCAAGGGACTGTAGTCCCAAATCATTCCTTCCCTCTGTTACACCATGGCGACTTTTTATTCCTTTGATAAATCTTATAGCCTTGTTTTGAACAAGTTCCAGTCTGTGACAAGATGCTTTGTCTGCAGGGTCCCAGAGGACATCTGCGTACTCTAATATGGGACGGCACAGACTTAGGTAGGCAAGAAGCTTGGCACGTTGAGGTGCTTGATGTAAGGTGTATTTAATAGAGCCAAGTGTTCGACTTGCTGAGGCTATTTTAGAGGCTATATGATTTGAAAATTTCAAGTCAGACTGTATAGTAACCCCAAGATATTTAATTTCTTGCACGCAGTTGAGTAGGTTTCCTCCAATAGTATAAGATGGTAGCTGTTGTAGTCTGCTATTAAAAACAACTTCACATTTTGTGATGTTAAATGGCATCATATTTTCAGTTGACCATTTGTGGAGAGCATCAATGTTTGTCCGAAATTTCTCTATGTCTTGGTTATTATTAACAGTGGAGTATAGTAGTGTGTCGTCGGCATATAAGCTCACATTACAGGTGACACATTGGGGTAAGTCGTTAAGATACACCAAAAAGAGTGTTGGTCCAAGAACCGAACCTTGAGGTACTCCTGATGTAACTGGTAGCTCATCTGATACCGTGTTTTTTATTGCCATTCTTTGGGATCTGTTAGTTAGAAAGTCCTGTATCCAGTTAACAATGGCAGGATCTAAATCTTTGATTTGACGTAGTTTGTTGAGTAAAAGCTGGTGTGGAACTTTATCAGGCCTTTTGAAAGTCCAGGATCACTGCATGAATAGTTTTTGAGTTTTCAGTGGCCTTGACAAGTTCATGGTACGTTGCACATAACTGTGTCTCACATGACAGTCCTTTCCTAAGCCATGTTGCCTGTTATAAAGTACAGAGTCAAGTTTCTTATTTAAATAATGTAGGACTATGTGTTCCATCATCTTTCCAGGAACGCTTGTAAGTGATATGGGTCTGTAGTTGGAAGCCAGATCCTTTGGCCCCTTTTTATGGATAGGAGTTATGATCGCACATTTCCACATGGAAGGTAATTTTCCGTTGTTGAGAGATGCTTGAAATATGTATTTAAGGCACAGTGCAGTTAACGCAGGATAAACTAACAATTCACATTTACGAATGCCATCAGAACCAGGTGACTTATTGTTTTTAAGATCATAGATAAGTTTCTCTATCCCTTCAGCATTTATTTCTATAGAACTGGTTGTCCACACTATTGTAGATAATTCGTTAGCATTTTCACCCTGACAAAATAGTTGATGGAAGTAGGAGTTTAGCAGCTCAGCACATTGGTTGCTGTCAGAAGTAGTGTTGCCATCTTCTTATCTAAGGGTAATAACTGGGTGTTGCTCTTTCTTTTTCGTACGCAAATATTTGTAAAAGGGTTTGCTGTTTCCTTTGGATAAAGGTTTACACACCTTTTCAACAATAAACTTCTTCATTGTCTTGAACGTTCTCTGATTAGCTCTTCTTTGCTGCCTATATTTGTCTAAGTGAAATGGGTCACCACTGTTTTTGTATTGTCGGTACATTTTACGCTGTTTACTGATAAGCTTCTTTGAGCGATTGTTAAACCAAAGAGGCTGGTCAGGTTGAGGTAGGTATATGTTCTTAGTTGGAACAGAAGCCTCAATTGCTTTTCTGAAATTTGTTGTAAAGATGGACCACATAGCTTCAACATCAGTCATAGAAGTGAGTTCTGTTTCGACTTTGCTCATACGTGAATGGCTTTTGTTTGTTTGTTTCCTTTCGAGGTTACATTTGTTGGCACAATAGTTTTTATTCGTAGTTCAGCTGTAATGATGGAGTGATCACTCAATCCCGGTGTTATAACTTCAGTAGAGGTGACCAGGCTTGTATTGTTTATGCAGACAAGGTCTAAAGTGCTGCCAAGTATATGTGTGGGTTCAGTAATAAGTTGTCACGTCGTGGAAAGAGAGGACATCTAGGAACGCTTGATGTAGATTCCGATAAGGTGTTGAGGGAACTGTTCGATTCATTTTCCAATCTATATGGGGAAGATTCATATCTCCTACTAGCAAGATGCCTACTACCAAGATTGCCTGGATGTCGAGTTTGAATAGTGTTCAGAATATGTTCTACCGTACAGGATGAATTTATTCGCGGAGTTATATTTCGCGAGAATTGTCTTTTCATGCATATTCGCAGATGAATTTATTCGCGGCTGAAAACTGCCACTCTCTAGGAAAAATTAACTCTATTACGTCTAGCAATAGAGTTAACCTTACGCATGCGCGCGTTTCGTGTTCTATTTAACTTACAACTATGAGTGGATCTTACTAAGCTATAAATTATTTGTTGCGTTCAGAGGTTTTCACGAATATTCACAGATTTGGAGGCCTTTGATGAACCAACAATTTGTGGTAAGTAATGAGTTTTTCACATTTACTAAATTAGTTGAATCTTTGGTTCTTCGTTAAAACGCAATATTCACGTTTTCCATCAATGATTGCAAGGGTGGTGTATGTCATTCTTAAAAGATCACCAATTATTCAGGGAGGTCTGGAAATTGAGGTAGAAGTGACTGCAGCTACTTACGAAGAGAATATATCTGTTTAAAAAAAGGAACAAAAACGCCTTTACGAGCACAAATCTTTGGCCAACCGGCAGAACTTTGCAATAGTAAGCCACTAGGAGAGTTCTGATGATAACTTCCTTACCAGCTATGTAGTAGCGAGAGAATCGCCTTTAACATCTACTCAAGACAGTGACAGCGATATAGAGCTGCTATTACCACAATTACTAATCAGAGAGCACCATTACACGCTAGTATTCACTTATCAAGAGTATCAGTTTAATTTTATTGCTCTAGACAACCGCAATATAGACTAAACTGTTTATATTTACTCCATTCATTGTTTGTAAAATTTTATTTGTACACTCAAGTTTGTAATAAATTATAATATATCTATACATGAAATAAAATATATAATTTAATCATGTTTGCTGCAGCGATATCAAGGAGTTGTTGTCAATGAAGGGGTCTAGGTTGACTGGTTGCTTCTCTGCCAATATTCCTGCCTTGATGAATATTACTACTTGTCTCTAGTTTTCGTAATCGGACTAGGTTGTTTTATTCTCAATCTGCAGTAAACACAAAAAAGAAAAAAATCTTAACAAGTGTCAAGGAAGTACAAAAACAATAGCTTAAGTATTTAATGAAAGCGATCAGTTTTTAAACAAAAGAATTAACTAATGCAGTTAATAATGGAAAAACGTATCTGCACTGCACATCAAATACATACCATAATGTCCAGATCAGAATCATGATCGTCCTCAACTTCGGTATTCGAGATTGATGGAGTTGATTTCAATGTATAAAGACTAGGAGAGTTTTTTTGCGATGATGAAGCCATGCCGAACTACTTGTAAAAACCTTGAATAGTTTTGTAGTTTGCTGCAATGGCAATAAAACTCGAACCCCGGCGAGGATTTTAAAGAAGTTTTGGAACTCGGCTACGTTTAGTACTTCTGCCTAGTGGCTATTTTCGCTATGAGGCCATTCTGCCTATCTTGTGACAACCTTGAATAATTTTGGTAAATAAATGTGATGCATTGGCAATGGCGTTAGCTCAAAGCCTAGGCAATGATTTTAAAAACGTTTTGGAAGTTACCTACGTTTAGTAGTTATATTAAAAACTAGCCTGGCGACTAGTTTTCAATTTGATGCAGTAGTTATTCTCCCTTGTGATAAAAATAGAACTAATTATTCACAGAATTTAATAATTCGCGGAGTTGACTGTTCGCGAAATCGCGAATTTTTATATCCATCGGATATTTTCATCCTGTACGGTATATTTTCTATGTTGAGGCATGATATATTTGGCCGGTAATAACAGCATACGATCAAACTAGGGAATACTTTTACAATAATAATTTCTTCTTGTTTAGTGTCAATGTTCAATTGTTGTGCTTGAAGAGCAGTTTTTGTACAGATAAGCACACCACCGCCATTTATTGTTCTATCATGACGAAAAATGTCCACATCAGGTATATCTATGATTGCTTTAAAGTCAATAGCGTTGTCTAAATGTGTTTCTGTCAAGCAGATAATATCAAAGTTGTGGGACATTGTCACAAGATCAATGGTTTTCCCTTTGACAGATCTTGTGTTAGCAACAAATATTTTTAAACTGTTGTAATAAGTTTCAGTTCGTCTGGCTTCATCCGTTGCCATTCCCCCGAAGACTTACTTTTTTGTTTAATATTTAGATTGCGAATTCTGTATTCATCGTCACCACTTTGTTTAAGAGTTCTTACAGTTTCTCGAAGCTTATATTCTTGGTCTCGTACTTGAGCACTGACATCTAGTTTACAAAACACCTTATCTTCCCTTAATTTGGAGTTGGCTCTTTTGATAAAGTCCCACTTAGATTTTTCATCAGAAAATTTCAGTTTTATTGGTATGTTGCTTTTTCCTTTGCTGCCCAGTCTTATTGCTTGATCTGGAATATTAAAGTTCTTGAAATATTCCTTGTTCATGAGCTCTTTGATGTCTTCCATAGCGGTGTTTTCTCCTTCAGGAAGACCATATAAAATGGCATTGTTTTTGCGCAATTCTGACTCTTTTTTCTCTAGATCTTTGCTTAGCATTGCTGAGTTGTAGACTGTAGTTGGATAGTCTTTTTAATGTCCTCGGAGATTTCTAACCCAGGGCTTGCAATCTCAGCCCAAGATTTTCCGGCATTTTTTATCTCCTCAGCCGTCTGAAGTTGCAGTGTTGAGACTTTGGCATCAAGACTTGCTATCATTTTTTCAATTGAACAAAGCTTTTGTACACTATTATTATCATGATTTTGATCTAAACCGGGCAAGCAGGTGGTACAAAACCATTTCACACCATGTTTATCCAGCTTAGTTACAATGACAACCTCCTCTGCTTGTATCCCTTGACAGTTTCCATGATACCAGTGGTTGCAGGAGTCACATTGGATCCATTCAAAATTAATCTCATGCTTTTTCATTCTTTTCTGAGCTCCCGTGCCAGTCATGAGTTGTGCATAGCATTTTTTCTCATTGCATGATTTACATGACTTTCCTTCACCGTTGTCAGCTACTTGGTTGTGCTGAGCAGAAGAGCGTGTCATTATTGTACCTTATTTAAGTGAGCAGATTACTGTTTATATGTAGTAATATACGATTAATTTACGACAGCTTATATAGCCTGTTGTAACTTAATATACCAAATAAAGGTTATAGCAGTTTGAGTACTATAGTACAAGGATTATAATTGTTTTATTGATAGAGGAAGGTAGTTGGAAAGAGTGTCTAAATTACTGAGAATGTGGAAATTTTCTTCAGTATTTAAATTTTTGCTGGCGCCATGTTTGACCTTCACCTTTCTCCTATGAACAGACCTACCAACCCAAGAGTGGGGCAGTGCGTGAGATTTAATTTTGGGGCAATTGATGGATCAATGACAGCATATATAAAATTTTGGAAATTGGGGCAAAAATCTCACGCATTTCTCACGCATTTTCATTTTTTCTTTGGGGTGATTGCATGAGTCTCACGCCCAATGCTTGAGAGTTGGTAGGTATGGCTATGAATGAAACGTAACATAGCTATGCCTCAAAAACATCTTTTCGAAATCAGTCAAACCATTATAATTAAAATCATAGGATATGGGTCGAGCAGATAAAAAACTCTTGAATGAGCTTGGAAGTTCTGTTGGCACCCGTTTCAGTGGCATATTTTCCGGGATTTAGACTAGTTTGGACTTGGAAGTTTCAACACAGAATTGTTTCTGCAGCTGCCGTTCCCACTTCTATGAGCAAGTTGATAAGCTAATGTTTTAGGAGTTATTTTTCCTGTCAATAAAATACCCTCCGTAGAAGCATCAATTTTTCTACTTTTTCTCGTAATTATTTTTTAAGCATTTAGCAGTGAAAAGATTTTATACCATGTTTCGCATTTATAATGCAAGTCTGGCCTAGTTGTTCCAATATTTGAGGGCGAGAGAAGAGATCATCCTAATAACTACAGATCTGTTAATCTCTCTTCTGTTATCTCTAAAATGATTGAGCTTTTCATACTTAGTTCCATCTGGCAACACTTGAACCGTTTCAATCTGATAAGTAGCAGCCAACATGGTTTCCCCGGGTGGTATGGCACCACATCTCAACTTCTTGATATTATTCATCATGCAACACAGACAATAGCCAAGGGAAAGGCTCATCATCTTATATTTTCGACAATGCTATGCCCTTTGATAAGGTGCCTCATCTACTTGTCAGTAAAATCAAAGCTTATGGATAAGATGGTCATGTAGTGCAGTGGGTGGAGAGTTGCTGGAGGAACCGAACATCGTTTGTTACTGCTACGGGAATCAGATCAGTTGTTTGCTCTTCCCTCTGAAGTCCCTCAAAGATCGGTTCTGGGACCTGATTTCTTTATTTTTTGTAAACCACATGCTCTTGGCAGTGAAGAGCGCATTCTATCTACTTTATGCAGATGTCACCCTATTAGAGATAGATATTACAGAGTGCCGGGCTGCTGATCTTCAAAATCACGTAACAACGCTGTATGACTGGTCTGTTCAATGAGGCATGATTTTTAACTCTACCAAGTGTGTGGTGTTATGGAGATTGGCAAGGACTTCCCCAGTTTTACTTTAGAGCTAAATAACACTCTTATCACACAAGTCAACAGTGTAAGATACTTAGGCGTCCTTATAAAAATAATTTCAAATGCACTGAACACGCATAAAAAGTTGCCATGAAAGATAACGAGACCCTAAGATTAACTCATTCGCACCTGACGCGAGTTAACTCGCATATTTATAACGTTGCTATGCACCCAACGTGAGTTCTCTCGCCTCTGAAATTTGCCTATTCATTGTACCGCTGTTTTTAAATTATAGAAGAAAATAATAATTATTTGGCCAATCACGCAAATGTTAAAATATGCCTCAAAGACGTCTCTGGCAAAAGTTATGACCGAATTAGTACACCCATATCGACATCTACCTAAACTGGAAATCATCATGGCGACATCAAATTTTATCGTTCGCGATAATTTTTTTTCAACTCCCGAAGTAAGTATGCAGATTCGAAAGTGGTAAGATAGTGAAAGACTGCATAAATCAAATCAAGATTATTTTTCATGTTAAGAAGTTTTTATTAACTTTTTATTTTGCCAGTTTGAATCGTTAACACTCGAATGAAAATACACTTTATAAACTGTCAGCCGTAGTCAGCCTAAAGTTATCATTCACTTTCGATATTATCATATTGGTTCTTAGAGCTGTTTATACAATCTGACAAGTCAAGAACAGAGTTATTGAACATATTGTTATTATTTGAAACATATTCATGACAGTTTGTTTGAGTTATATTGGCATGTACATTAGCTATGTTTTTATTTGAAGGATTCTACTCGCGAAGAAAAGTTCGAAATTAGAGTTTAATAATTTTCATGTTCATTACTAACTGTATATGTATATATAATATTTATAACTGTATTGTATGTAATAAATAAGTTATTTTAGTGAAACTTTGTATATTTAAATATTTGTGTATTTATTTTCTATGTATGATGCAAGCCTAACTTTGTTTCAGCAAATAACAATATCGATGAGTGCTTGTCGATGTCTGTTTTGATGAGTTTCCTATGACTGTTCCCTTTGCCTGAAAATTACGAATCTGCATCATAGTTAGAGAAAGCATGCAAATGTATGATATTTTCACATCGGTATATTCTCTCCCAGCTTAGTAGCCATTGCACTGACATCAAATAGCCAAAATCGGAATGCGAAAAATCAGCTGTATGGGTCATAGCTGTATGCAGGGTAATGTGATGCCAATCATTGGTACCATACCAGTACTAGTTTGGCTGCAAACCAATACGCAATACGACCTATAAATGACTTTTCATAGTTAAAGCAATGGAAGGAATCATGCATTGAGTTAATTTACAGGATTGATGGACATACCAGCCAATTCAGATTTGGCTACATGAAGCACGCCTCTGCTAGTAGTTTATTTGTCTTAGTAGTGCTACACTTTTCACAAATTGCGCATATAAGTTCAATATGCGCAATGATGTAGGTCTTGATGTGTAGAAGTGGACAGCAGAATTGGATATTGTGATTTTCTTTGGTGGCTCATCTTTATTCTGATTTGGTGTATCATAAGTAACAGGTTTCCGACTCATCATGTGACTAAATAAATACCACGACAACATTGACTGGGAAAATCAATATCACAGTCAGTTGAGACCAATAAACCGGTGTGAATACATACATTCTTTGTTTATTTGATAAACAAGGCCAAGAATAATGGTCAATGCCTGCTGGATAGTCAATGCTGGATTAGAATTCAGTTGTTTTAAACTGAGTACAAGCACCTTGATCAGTAGCCACCAATAATTGTTTGGACAGAGTACCATGTCAGTATTCCTTTCATTTCAGTATTAGTTATGCAATTAAGTTACCGTACTTTTTGGACTATTAGCCCACCTTTTTTCTGATGTTTTGAGTCATGCGGCTTATATAAGGATTCGGCTATTCTGTGATTTTTTTCTTTCACCGCTAGGGCGCATTAACTGAAATCTCCGGTTAGTGCGTCTCTAGCACTGAAAGAAAAACATGAAACAATGCCTCACGGTACTGTTCTGTTAGGCACAAGGCTAAAAGCGTCAGTTAATGCGGAGCAGTGCCTAACGGCACTGTTCTGTTTTGACTGGCAAAGTTGCTTCGGTGTTAAAAAGCATCGTCCTGAATTGTGTCGCCTATACAAAAGGTACGGCCTATGTATTGTTTTATTTCCATATTTTTTAAAATAAAGCAGATGCGGCTTATGTGGGGGTGCGGTTAATAGTCCGAAAAGTACAGTATATAATAATTATGGTATAGAATAATTATAAGTCACATCTCATCTGAGTTATCTAAGTGGGAAAATATTTCAAGTTTAAGAAAATACTCATCTCACTGTTTTCTAGTAAGCGCAATCTTGTTGTGGTTAATCAGCCTCTGGTAGCATGCTCTGCGAATCTGCGCACCCTTGTAGACAAGTTTAAGGCATACACCATTGGAAACAGACTTTTTAGGCTCTTTAAAAATAATTTTTCCGGTTTTCTATTCAGTGACTGAGCGTTTTATTCACGCATTCAGTCGATGTTATCAAATTATTTTCTTGGGAACCGTAACTCGGCCAAATAAATTACTGCTACCAATGCTAAATGACTGACCTTCATAATAAATGAACAAACTGACTTGCTCAGTAAATAGCCAATTACATTTTATTATAAAAGGAGATAACTTCCTGAAATCTATGAAACCTAAAGTGCAAAAATTCCTCTACTAGTAAAAATGGTAGGCATTGCAACTCATTAGATATGAATTCTACATCATCAAATCTAGCTAGTAAGTGCAAAAATTTGCCGTTAGAAAGAGGTGCTCGCGGAAGTTCAGGATAAACTGCCTTGGCCCACTGCCTATCAGCTCATTTGCGCAAGATAGATAATCTTTAGCGAAACATATTGAATTGCCCTTTCATAGTAAAGTGATTTTAAGGAATTGACGAATGAAGTTATGATAATTTATGGGTCATATAGTATATAGTGGTTATACATATACTCTTCTCTTACCTTTAGTATTATTATTAAATCTTTTCAGTTCATGAAACTAACTACATTTTGCCCAATGTCCAATTTTTTAATGTCGGCACTTTTGCAATTTAGTTTCTTTAATTGAGGAAACATGATATTAAATGTAGCTCTAATCCCTATTATCTTGTACCAAGCGTAATATTTGAATAGTCTGTGATCTTATTTTTGAAATATTAGACCTAACTTAATTAGGTTTTATAACTGAAGAATTTTTCATTAACACAGGTGCATCGGAACGTAAAATCCTAATTACAAAGTTTGTATGCAAATAAGATACTTGATCAACTATATAGGCCAACCAGGTAGTGCCAACCGCCAACACAACTGGCCTATTTATCAACCTTGGGCGCAGAAATTGAATAGGCTGATTTCTATGAAATCCAATCTTAAAAATGTATTATATGCAGAGGTAACAAAACATATTTGTTGCAGAAAGCGGGCAACGAAAGCGGTAAAGATTCAATTTCGAGACATTATATTTAAGGCTTGGTTTGCGGCCCAGATCTTGCAAGCAAGCATGCCAATGGCACAAACCGTAAATGTGAGCTTATGTAGCACATATGGGACCACCATTGAAGCAATACTGAATTATTTTTAGTTGTTATAATATTTACTTTCACTTCTAGGTGGTGCTGTTTTGGTGGTGCCATATTTGCTCTCTATTACCCCTAAACCTTTAAAAAAGTTCCAAATGCTTTGGAAAACCGGAATATTATTTTGTCATTCAGCAGCAGTAGATGGTGTCTTTACGAATTCTTTCGACATTCTATTCATATTCCTTTGCAGGCGTCGAACGCAATTGATCCCACAATTGACTCTCTTAGTCTGGAGAACCGAGCTATGAATCTAAAATCTTGCCTGTGGTTAGAATTAGATGAAGCAATGTCACATGTCGAATTACAAATCTTTTTGTCTTGTTGATTAATTTCTCGCTTCTTGTGTTATAGAAGCTTATCAAATATCTCCCTGACTTTAGCCATTGCTGGTTCCTGTCGTACAGTTCCTCATTGAAACCGTTGCATTTATAATTTTTACTATTTAATAGCCTTTACTGTTTCTAGCTTGGTTTTTTGGATGCAGGGCACTCATACCATCTTTGGATTGTCTTTCTCCTGTGTACTCTCTTTTTAGTTGCAGCAACAAATGTTAGTTGCGAATGCACACGTTTTTCAATAATTCTATCCATGGTTTGTGATGAGTAATCTATAAACAAGTGTAGAGCAAGTTTGTCTTTATAAAATCTACAGCAGAAATGGACTATGCAAAACGTCAATGACAAAAATATTACACTCGAATGTTTCGTCTACACTGTGCTTCTCAAGAGTCACCATTGTGTCTGAAAACCACAATCATAAGTGAAAGGAAGTGTTTTTAAATACCAAAATTTAAAATTGAAGCAAAGTAGCGCTTCATGATTGTTAACTGCTAGTTCCCTGATGAAATGGATAGATTCATGATTTATTATTTCCAATTTTGGCTGCCAAACTATCTCTTGTTGACTTGGCTAGTCCATTTGTAGTCACATTTTGTGCAAGGGCTAAACAGATTTGTCACAAAGGGATTACTGATGAAATTATTTTTTTTTAATCATAGCTAGCACTGTGCACACCAGTAGATTATTGAAGTTTCATGAAGTGTGTCTTGAAAATTCATTGAATGTACATTTTTCTTATTTCAGAATTCATGCCATTTGTTTAATTGACCTGCAATGGAGGCCAGGTCACGCAAAAAGAGAAAAGAATTTATAGATATACCGGTAGAGTATTATATTCATCTTTTATATAGCTGCACCAATATGCAAATCAAAATGGTTAACCCTGTTTTTATATGCACTTTTCGTAAATAACAGCTGCATTGTTTTGAACTCAGTCGGTGTATTGCTTGTACGTCTAAATAGTTTTCATCAGTTTGTATTCAATTGGTACCTAAGTCTATTTTATTTCAGTTTGAATAATGTTTAGTAGATTATAAAGGGATTGTCTCATGGCGACCATAGCTTTGAAGGCTTTTTGATGTTTAAATCTCAATTGAAACAACGTCGGCGATCGCAGTGTAAAAAGTTTGCAACAAATAATTTTGGTCATGTTCAATTTAATTTAGTGAATTTTGACCTAAGCTAGTATTTGATCAGACAACATTTTATTAATAAATGCCACTTCATTGTATTTTATGACCGTCATGAGTTAGCAAACAATGTGGTAAAATATTGTCTTTCACGATCTGTAAAGAAGCAAGTGATGATTGAAATGTTGCAGGGTTAAAAAAATAAATATAGTACCTTCCAAAGATTTGTTTAGACCATTTGGGCCGGCCATTACAAACACTGGTTACTTTGACTGAGGTTTGCGCAGTTGGAAAGCTCTGCTCTGGTAGCAGTATGGCCATTGTTCGAGTTTGGTTGAGGTAAAATACATGTTTAGTTGATGGCTGGTAGAGAGAGAGTTGTTTAGTTGTTGGCTGATAAAGAGTTGTTTAGTTGAGGGTGGTAGAGAGAGTTGTTTAGTTGAGGGCTGGTAGAGAGAGTTGTTTAGTTGAGGGTTGGTAGAGAGAGTTGCTTAGTTGAGGGCTGGTAGAGAGAGTTGTTTAGTTGAGGGTTGGTAGAGAGAGTTGTTTAGTTGTGGGCTGGTAGAGAGAGTTGTTTAGTTGAGGGCTGGTAGAGAGAGTTGTTTAGTTGAGGGCTGGTAGAGAGAGTTGTTTAGTTGAGGGCTGGTAGAGAGAGTTGTTTAGTTGAGGGCTGGTAGAGAGAGTTGTTTAGTTGAGGGCTGGTAGAGAGAGTTGTTTAGTTGAAGGCTGGTAGAGAGAGTTGTTTAGTTGAGGGTTGGTAGAGAGAGTTGGTTAGTTGAGGGTTGGTAGAGAGAGTTGGTTAGTTGAGGGTTGGTAGAGAGAGTTGTTTAGTTGAGGGTTGGTAGAGAGAGTTGTTTAGTTGAAGGCTGGTAGAGAGAGTTGTTTAGTTGAGGGCTGGTAGAGAGTTGTTTAGTTGAGGGGTGGTAGAGAGAGTTGTTTAGTTGTGGGCTGGTAGAGAGAGTTGGTTAGTTGAGGGTTGGTAGAGAGAGTTGTTTAGTTGAGGGCTGGTAGAGAGAGTTGTTTAGTTGAGGGCTGGTAGAGAGAGTTGTTTAGTTGAGGGTTGGTAGAGAGAGTTGTTTAGTTGAGGGTTGGTAGAGAGAGTTGTTTAGTTGAGGGTTGGTAGAGAGAGTTGTTTAGTTGAGGGTTGGTAGAGAGAGTTGTTTAGTTGAGGGTTGGTAGAGAGAGTTGTTTAGTTGAGGGTTGGTAGAGAGAGTTGTTTAGTTGAGGGTTGGTAGAGAGAGTTGTTTAGTTGAGGGTTGGTAGAGAGAGTTGTTTAGTTGAGGGCTGGTAGAGAGAGTTGTTTAGTTGTGGGCTGGTAGAGAGAGTTGGTTAGTTGAGGGTTGGTAGAGAGAGTTGGTTAGTTGACGGTTGGTAGAGAGAGTTGTTTAGTTGAGGGCTGGTAGAAAGAGTTGTTTAGTTGAGGGCTGGTAGAGAGAGTTGGTTAGTTGAGGGCTGGTAGAGAGAGTTGGTTAGTTGTGGGCTGGTTTTAACCAATGTTTAGTAAAGGCTGGTAGTGGCAGTTGTTTATTTGAGGGTTGGTAGAGAGAGTTGTTTAGTTGAGGGTTGGTAGAGAGAGTTGTTTAGTTGAGGGTTGGTAGAGAGAGTTGTTTAGTTGAAGGCTGGTAGAGAGAGTTGTTTAGTTGTGGGCTGGTAGAGAGAGTTGGTTAGTTGAGGGTTGGTAGAGAGAGTTGTTTAGTTGAGGGCTGGTAGAGAGAGTTGTTTAGTTGAGGGCTGGTAGAGAGAGTTGTTTAGTTGAGGGCTGGTAGAGAGAGTTGTTTAGTTGAGGGTTGGTAGAGAGAGTTGTTTAGTTGAGGGTTGGTAGAGAGAGTTGTTTAGTTGAGGGTTGGTAGAGAGAGTTGTTTAGTTGAGGGTTGGTAGAGAGAGTTGTTTAGTTGAGGGTTGGTAGAGAGAGTTGTTTAGTTGAGGGTTGGTAGAGAGAGTTGTTTAGTTGAGGGTTGGTAGAGAGAGTTGTTTAGTTGAGGGTTGGTAGAGAGAGTTGTTTAGTTGAGGGCTGGTAGAGAGAGTTGTTTAGTTGGGGGCTGGTAGAGAGAGTTGGTTAGTTGAGGGTTGGTAGAGAGAGTTGGTTAGTTGACGGTTAATAGAGAGAGTTGTTTAGTTGAGGGCTGGTAGAAAGAGTTGTTTAGTTGAGGGCTGGTAGAGAGAGTTGGTTAGTTGAGGGTTGGTAGAGAGAGTTGGTTAGTTGACGGTTGGTAGAGAGAGTTGTTTAGTTGAGGGCTGGTAGAAAGAGTTGTTTAGTTGAGGGTTGGTAGAGAGAGTTGTTTAGTTGAAGGCTGGTAGAGAGAGTTGTTTAGTTGAGGGCTGGTAGAGAGAGTTGGTTAGTTGTGGGCTGGTTTTAACCGATGTTTAGTAAAGGCTGGTAGTGGCAGTTGTTTATTTGAGGGTTGGTAGAGAGAGTTGTTTAGTTGAGGGTTGGTAGAGAGAGTTGTTTAGTTGAGGGCTGGTAGAGAGAGTTGTTTAGTTGAGGGGTGGTAGAGAGAGTTGTTTAGTTGAGGGTTGGTAGAGAGAGTTGTTTAGTTGAGGGCTGGTAGAGAGAGTTGTTTAGTTGAGGGTTGGTAAAGAGAGTTGTTTAGTTGTGGGTTGGTAGAGAGAGTTGTTTAGTTGAGGGCTGGTAGAAAGAGTTGTTTAGTTGAGGGCTGGTAGAAAGAGTTGTTTAGTTGAGGGCTGGTAGAGAGAGTTGTTTAGTTGAGGGTTGGTAGAGAGAGTTGTTTAGTTGAGGGCTGGTGGAGAGAGTTGTTTAGTTGAGGGCTGGTAGAGAGAGTTGTTTAGTTGAGGGGTGGTAGAGAGAGTTGTTTAGTTGAGGGCTGGTAGAGAGAGTTGTTTAGTTGAGGGTTGGTAGAGAGAGTTGTTTAGTTGAGGGCTGGTGGAGAGAGTTGTTTAGTTGAGGGCTGGTAGAGAGAGTTGTTTAGTTGAGGGGTGGTAGAGAGAGTTGTTTAGTTGAGGGCTGGTAGAAAGAGTTGTTTAGTTGAGGGCTGGTAGAGAGAGTTGTTTAGTTGAGGGTTGGTAGAGAGAGTTGTTTAGTTGAGGGTTGGTAGAGAGAGTTGTTTAGTTGAGGGTTGGTAGAGAGAGTTGTTTAGTTGAGGGTTGGTAGAGAGAGTTGTTTAGTTGAGGGCTGGTAGAGAGAGTTGTTTAGTTGAGGGCTGGTAGAGAGAGTTGTTTAGTTGTGGGCTGGTAGAGAGAGTTGTTTAGTTGAGGGCTGGTAGAGAGAGTTGGTTAGTTGACAATTGGTAGAAAGAGTTGTTTAGTTGAGGGCTGGTAGAGAGAGTTGTTTAGTTGAGGGTTGGTAGAGAGAGTTGTTTAGTTGAGGGTTGGTAGAGAGAGTTGTTTAGTTGAGGGTTGGTAGAGAGAGTTGTTTAGTTGAGGGTTGGTAGAGAGAGTTGTTTAGTTGAGGGCTGGTAAAGAGAGTTGTTTAGTTGAGGGTTGGTAGAGAGAGTTGTTTAGTTGAGGGTTGGTAGAGAGAGTTGTTTAGTTGAGGGCTGGTAGAGAGAGTTGTTTAGTTGAGGGTTGGTAGAGAGAGTTGTTTAGTTGAGGGCTGGTAGAGAGAGTTGTTTAGTTGTGGGTTGGTAGAGAGAGTTGTTTAGTTGAGGGCTGGTAGAAAGAGTTGTTTAGTTGAGGGCTGGTAGAAAGAGTTGTTTAGTTGAGGGCTGGTAGAGAGAGTTGTTTAGTTGAGGGTTGGTAGAGAGAGTTGTTTAGTTGAGGGCTGGTAGAGAGAGTTGTTTAGTTGAGGGTTGGTAGAGAGAGTTGTTTAGTTGAGGGCTGGTAGAGAGAGTTGTTTAGTTGTGGGTTGGTAGAGAGAGTTGTTTAGTTGAGGGCTGGTAGAAAGAGTTGTTTAGTTGAGGGCTGGTAGAAAGAGTTGTTTAGTTGAGGGCTGGTAGAGAGAGTTGTTTAGTTGAGGGTTGGTAGAGAGAGTTGTTTAGTTGAGGGCTGGTAGAGAGAGTTGTTTAGTTGAGGGTTGGTAGAGAGAGTTGTTTAGTTGAGGGCTGGTAGAGAGAGTTGTTTAGTTGTGGGCTGGTAGAGAGAGTTGTTTAGTTGAGGGCTGGTAGAGAGAGTTGGTTAGTTGACGGTTGGTAGAAAGAGTTGTTTAGTTGAGGGCTGGTAGAGAGAGTTGTTTAGTTGAGGGTTGGTAGAGAGAGTTGTTTAGTTGAGGGTTGGTAGAGAGAGTTGTTTAGTTGAGGGTTGGTAGAGAGAGTTGTTTAGTTGAGGGTTGGTAGAGAGAGTTGTTTAGTTGAGGGCTGGTAGAGAGAGTTGTTTAGTTGAGGGCTGGTAGAGAGAGTTGTTTAGTTGTGGGCTGGTAGAGAGAGTTGTTTAGTTGAGGGCTGGTAGAGAGAGTTGGTTAGTTGACGGTTGGTAGAAAGAGTTGTTTAGTTGAGGGCTGGTAGAGAGAGTTGTTTAGTTGAGGGTTGGTAGAGAGAGTTGTTTAGTTGAGGGTTGGTAGAGAGAGTTGTTTAGTTGAGGGTTGGTAGAGAGAGTTGTTTAGTTGAGGGTTGGTAGAGAGAGTTGTTTAGTTGAGGGCTGGTAAAGAGAGTTGTTTAGTTGAGGGTTGGTAGAGAGAGTTGTTTAGTTGAGGGTTGGTAGAGAGAGTTGTTTAGTTGAGGGCTGGTAGAGAGAGTTGTTTAGTTGAGGGTTGGTAGAGAGAGTTGTTTAGTTGAGGGCTGGTAGAAAGAGTTGTTTAGTTGAGGGCTGGTAGAGAGAGTTGTTTAGTTGAGGGTTGGTAGAGAGAGTTGTTTAGTTGAGGGTTGGTAGAGAGAGTTGTTTAGTTGAGGGTTGGTAGAGAGAGTTGTTTAGTTGAGGGTTGGTAGAGAGAGTTGTTTAGTTGAGGGCTGGTAGAGAGAGTTGTTTAGTTGAGGGCTGGTAGAGAGAGTTGTTTAGTTGTGGGCTGGTCGAGAGAGTTGTTTAGTTGAGGGCTGGTAAAGAGAGTTGTTTAGTTGAGGGTTGGTAGAGAGAGTTGTTTAGTTGAGGGTTGGTAGAGAGAGTTGTTTAGTTGAGGGCTGGTAGAGAGAGTTGTTTAGTTGAGGGCTGGTAGAGAGAGTTGTTTAGTTGAGGGTTGGTAGAGAGAGTTGTTTAGTTGAGGGCTGGTAGAGAGAGTTGTTTAGTTGAGGGCTGGTAGAGAGAGTTGTTTAGTTGAGGGCTGGTAGAGAGAGTTGTTTAGTTGAGGGTTGGTAGAGAGAGTTGTTTAGTTGAGGGTTGGTAGAAAGAGTGGTTTAGTTGAGGGCTGGTAGAGAGAGTTGTTTAGTTGAGGGTTGGTACAAAGAGTTGTTTAGTTGAGGGTTGGTACAAAGAGTGGTTTAGTTGAGGGTTGGTACAGAGAGTTGTTTAGTTGAGGGTTGGTACAAAGAGTTGTTTAGTTGAGGGTTGGTAGAAAGAGTTGTTTAGTTGAGGGTTGGTAGAGAGAGTTGTTTAGTTGAGAGTTTGTAGAGAGAGTTGTTTAGTTGAGGGTTGGTAGAGAGAGTTGTTTAGTTGAGGGCTGGTAGAGAGAGTTGTTTAGTTGAGGGCTGGTAGAGAGAGTTGTTTAGTTGTGGGCTGGTAGAGAGAGTTGTTTAGTTGAGGGTTGGTAGAGAGAGTTGTTTAGTTGTGGGCTGGTAGAGAGAGTTGTTTAGTTGAGGGCTGGTAGAGAGAGTTGTTTAGTTGTGGGCTGGTAGAGAGAGTTGTTTAGTTGAGGGTTGGTAGAGAGAGTTGTTTAGTTGAGGGCTGGTAGAGAGAGTAGTTTAGTTGAGGGCTGGTAGAGAGAGTTGTTTAGTTGAGGGTTGGTAGAGAGAGTTGTTTAGTTGAGAGTTGGTAGAGAGAGCTGTTTAGTTGTGGGCTGGTAGAGAGAGTTGTTTAGTTGAGGGTTGGTAGAGAGTTGTTTAGTTGTGGGCTGGTAGAGAGAGTTGTTTAGTTGAGGGTTGGTAGAGAGAGTTGTTTAGTTGTGGGCTGGTAGAGAGAGTTGTTTAGTTGAGGGCTGGTAGAGAGAGTTGGTTAGTTGAGGGCTGGTAGAGAGAGTTGTTTAGTTGAGGGTTGGTAGAAAGAGTGGTTTAGTTGAGAGTTAGTAGAGAGAGTTGTTTAGTTGAGGGTTGGTAGAGAGAGTATTTTAGTTGAGAGTTGGTAGAGAGAGTTGTTTAGTTGTGGGCTGGTAGAGAGAGTTGGTTAGTTGAGGGTTGGTAGAGAGAGTTGTTTAGTTGAGGGCTGGTAGAGAGAGTTGTTTAGTTGAGGGCTGGTAGAGAGAGTTGTTTAGTTGAGGGTTGGTAGAGAGAGTTGTTTAGTTGAGGGTTGGTAGAGAGAGTTGTTTAGTTGAGGGTTGGTAGAGAGAGTTGTTTAGTTGAGGGTTTGTAGAAAGAGTTGTTTAGTTGAGAGTTAGTAGAGAGAGTTGTTTAGTTGAGGGTTGGTAGAGAGAGTTGTTTAGTTGAGAGTTGGTAGAGAGAGTTGTTTAGTTGAGGGCTGGTAGAGAGAGTTGTTTAGTTGAGGGTTGGTAGAGAGAGTTGTTTAGTTGAGGGTTGGTAGAGAGAGTTGGTTAGTTGAGGGCTGGTAGAGAGAGTTGTTTAGTTGAGGGGTGGTAGAGAGAGTTGTTTAGTTGTGGGCTGGTAGAGAGAGTTGTTTAGTTGAGGGTTGGTAGAGAGAGTTGTTTAGTTGTGGGCTGGTAGAGAGAGTTGTTTAGTTGAGGGCTGGTAGAGAGAGTTGTTTAGTTGAGGGTTGGTAGAGAGAGTTGTTTAGTTGAGGGTTGGTAGAGAGAGTTGTTCAGTTGAGGGTTGGTAGAAAGAGTTGTTTAGTTGAGGGTTGGTAGAGAGAGTTGTTTAGTTGAGGGTTGGTAGAGAGAGTTGTTTAGTTGAGGGTTGGTAGAGAGAGTTGTTTAGTTGAGGGCTGGTAGAGAGAGTTGGTTAGTTGAGGGGTGGTAGAGAGAGTTGGTTAGTTAAGGGTTGGTAGAGAGTGTTGTTTAGTTGAGGGCTGGTAGAGAGAGTTGTTTAGTTGAGGGTTGGTAGAGAGAGTTGTTTAGTTGAGGGTTGGTAGAGAGAGTTGTTTAGTTGAGGGCTGGTAGAGAGAGTAGTTTAGTTGAGGGTTGGTAAAGAGAGTTGTTTAGTTGTGGGCTGGTAGAGAGAGTTGTTTAGTTGAGGGTTGGTAGAGAGAGTTATTTAGTTGTGGGCTGGTAGAGAGAGTTGTTTAGTTGAGGGTTGGTAGAGAGAGTTGTTTAGTTGTGGGTTGGTAGAGAGAGTAGTTTAGTTGAGGGCTGGTAGAGAGAGTTGTTTAGTTGAGGGTTGGTAGAAAGAGTTGTTTAGTTGAGGGTTGGTAGAGAGAGTAGTTTAGTTGAGGGCTGGTAGAGAGAGTTGTTTAGTTGAGGGGTGGTAGAGAGAGTTGTTTAGTTGAGGGTTGGTAGAGAGAGTTGTTTAGTTGAGGGTTGGTAGAGAGAGTAGTTTAGTTGAGGGCTGGTAGAGAGAGTTGTTTAGTTGAGGGGTGGTAGAGAGAGTTGTTTAGTTGAGGGTTGGTAGAGAGAGTTGTTCACTTGAGGGCTGGTAGAGAGAGTTGTTTAGTTGAGGGCTGGTAGAGAGAGTTGTTTAGTTGTGGGCTGGTAGAGAGAGTTGTTTAGTTGAGGGCTGGTAGAGAGAGTTGTTTAGTTGAGGGCTGGTAGAGAGAGTTGTTTAGTTGTGGGCTTGTAGAGAGAGTTGTTTAGTTGAGGGTTGGTAGAGAGAGTTGTTTAGTTGTGGGCTGGTAGAGAGAGTTGTTTAGTTGAGGGCTGGTAGAGAGAGTTGTTTAGTTGTGGGCTCGTAGAGAGAGTTGTTTAGTTGAGGGTTGGTAGAGAGAGTTGTTCAGTTGAGGGCTGGTAGAGAGAGTTGTTCAGTTGAGGGTTGGTAGAGAGAGTTGTTTAGTTGAGGGCTGGTAGAGAGAGTTGTTTAGTTGAGGGTTGGTAGAGAGAGTTGTTTAGTTGAGGGCTGGTAGAGAGAGTTGTTTAGTTGAGAGTTGGTAGAGAGAGTTGTTTAGTTGAGGGCTGGTAGAGAGAGTTGTTTAGTTGAGGGTTAGTAGAGAGAGTTGTTTAGTTGAGGGCTGGTAGAGAGAGTTGGTTAGTTGAGGGCTGGTAGAGAGAGTTGTTTAGTTGAGGGCTGGTAGAGAGAGTTGTTTAGTTGAGGGCTGGTAAAGAGAGTTGTTTAGTTGAGGGCTGGTAGAGAGAGTTGGTTAGTTGAGGGTTGGTAGAGAGATTTGTTTAGTTGAGGGCTGGTAGAGAGAGTTGGTTAGTTGTGGGCTGGTTTTAACTGTTGTTTAGTCAAGGCTGGTAGTGGCCGTTGTTCAGTTGAGGGTTGGTAGAAAGAGTTGTTTAGTTGAGGGTTGGTAGAGAGAGTTGTTTAGTTGAGGGTTGGTAGAGAGAGTTGTTTAGTTGAGGGTTGGTAGAGAGAGTAGTTTAGTTGAGAGTTGGTAGAGAGAGTTGTTTAGTTGATGGGTGGTAGAGAGAGTTGTTTAGTTGAGGGTTGGTAGAGAGAGTTGTTTAGTTGTGGGTTGGTAGAGAGAGTAGTTTAGTTGAGGGCTGGTAGAGAGAGTTGTTTAGTTGAGGGTTGGTAGAAAGAGTTGTTTAGTTGAGGGTTGGTAGAGAGAGTAGTTTAGTTGAGGGCTGGTAGAGAGAGTTGTTTAGTTGAGGGGTGGTAGAGAGAGTTGTTTAGTTGAGGGTTGGTAGAGAGAGTTGTTTAGTTGAGGGTTGGTAGAGAGAGTAGTTTAGTTGAGGGCTGGTAGAGAGAGTTGTTTAGTTGAGGGGTGGTAGAGAGAGTTGTTTAGTTGAGGGTTGGTAGAGAGAGTTGTTTAGTTGAGGGTTGGTTGAGAGAGTAGTTTAGTTGAGGGCTGGTAGAGAGAGTTGTTTAGTTGAGGGGTGGTAGAGAGAGTTGTTTAGTTGAGGGCTGGTAGAGAGAGTTGTTTAGTTGAGGGTTGGTAGAGAGAGTTGTTTAGTTGTGGGCTGGTAGAGAGAGTTGTTTAGTTGAGGGCTGGTAGAGAGAGTTGTTTAGTTGTGGGCTTGTAGAGAGAGTTGTTTAGTTGAGGGTTGGTAGAGAGAGTTGTTTAGTTGTGGGCTGGTAGAGAGAGTTGTTTAGTTGAGGGCTGGTAGAGAGAGTTGTTTAGTTGTGGGCTGGTAGAGAGAGTTGTTTAGTTGAGGGTTGGTAGAGAGAGTTGTTCAGTTGAGGGCTGGTAGAGAGAGTTGTTCAGTTGAGGGTTGGTAGAGAGAGTTGTTTGGTTGAGGGCTGGTAGAGAGAGTTGTTTAGTTGAGAGTTGGTAGAGAGAGTTGTTTAGTTGAGGGCTGGTAGAGAGAGTTGTTTAGTTGAGGGTTGGTAGAGAGAGTTGTTTAGTTGAGGGCTGGTAGAGAGAGTTGGTTAGTTGAGGGCTGGTAGAGAGAGTTGTTTAGTTGAGGGCTGGTAGAGAGAGTTGTTTAGTTGAGGGCTGGTAGAGAGAGTTGTTTAGTTGAGGGCTGGTAGAGAGAGTTGGTTAGTTGAGGGTTGGTAGAGAGATTTGTTTAGTTGAGGGCTGGTAGAGAGAGTTGGTTAGTTGTGGGCTGGTTTTAACTGTTGTTTAGTCAAGGCTGGTAGTGGCCGTTGTTTAGTTGAGGGTTGGTAGAAAGAGTTGTTTAGTTGAGGGTTTGTAGAAAGAGTTGTTTAGTTGAGGGTTGCTAGAGAGAGTTGGTTAGTTGAGGGCTGGTAGAGAGAGTTGTTTAGTTGAGGGTTGGTAGAAAGAGTTGTTTAGTTGAGGGCTGGTAGAAAGAGTGGTTTAGTTGAGGGCTGGTAGAGAGAGTTGTTTAGTTGAGGGTTGGTAGAGAGAGTTGTTTAGTTGAGGGCTGGTAGAAAGAGTTGTTTAGTTGAGGGCTGGTAGAGAGAGTTGTTTAGTTGAGGGTTGGTAGAGAGAGTTGTTTAGTTGAGGGTTGGTAGAGAGAGTTGTTTAGTTGAGGGTTGGTAGAGAGAGTTGTTTAGTTGAGGGTTGGTGGAGAGAGTTGTTTAGTTGAGGGCTGGTAGAGAGAGTTGTTTAGTTGAGGGCTGGTAGAGAGAGTTGTTTAGTTGTGGGCTGGTCGAGAGAGTTGTTTAGTTGAGGGCTGGTAAAGAGAGTTGTTTAGTTGAGGGTTGGTAGAGAGAGTTGTTTAGTTGAGGGTTGGTAGAGAGAGTTGTTTAGTTGAGGGCTGGTAGAGAGAGTTGTTTAGTTGAGGGCTGGTAGAGAGAGTTGTTTAGTTGAGGGTTGGTAGAGAGAGTTGTTTAGTTGAGGGCTGGTAGAGAGAGTTGTTTAGTTGAGGGCTGGTAGAGAGAGTTGTTTAGTTGAGGGCTGGTAGAGAGAGTTGTTTAGTTGAGGTTTGGTAGAGAGAGTTGTTTAGTTGAGGGTTGGTAGAAAGAGTGGTTTAGTTGAGGGCTGGTAGAGAGAGTTGTTTAGTTGAGGGTTGGTACAAAGAGTTGTTTAGTTGAGGGTTGGTACAAAGAGTGGTTTAGTTGAGGGTTGGTAGAGAGAGTTGTTTAGTTGAGGGTTGGTACAAAGAGTTGTTTAGTTGAGGGTTGGTAGAATGAGTTGTTTAGTTGAGGGTTGGTAGAGAGAGTTGTTTAGTTGAGAGTTGGTAGAAAGAGTTGTTTAGTTGAGGGTTGGTAGAGAGAGTTGTTTAGTTGAGGGCTGGTAGAGAGAGTTGTTTAGTTGAGGGCTGGTAGAGAGAGTTGTTTAGTTGTGGGCTGGTAGAGAGAGTTGTTTAGTTGAGGGCTGGTAGAGAGAGTTGTTTAGTTGAGGGTTTGTAGAAAGAGTTGTTTAGTTGAGAGTTAGTAGAGAGAGTTGTTTAGTTGAGGGTTGGTAGAGAGAGTTGTTTAGTTGAGAGTTGGTAGAGAGAGTTGTTTAGTTGAGGGCTGGTAGAGAGAGTTGTTTAGTTGAGGGTTGGTAGAGAGAGTTGTTTAGTTGAGGGTTGGTAGAGAGAGTTGGTTAGTTGAGGGCTGGTAGAGAGAGTTGTTTAGTTGAGGGGTGGTAGAGAGAGTTGTTTAGTTGTGGGCTGGTAGAGAGAGTTGTTTAGTTGAGGGTTGGTAGAGAGAGTTGTTTAGTTGTGGGCTGGTAGAGAGAGTTGTTTAGTTGAGGGCTGGTAGAGAGAGTTGTTTAGTTGAGGGTTGGTAGAGAGAGTTGTTTAGTTGAGGGTTGGTAGAGAGAGTTGTTCAGTTGAGGGTTGGTAGAAAGAGTTGTTTAGTTGAGGGTTGGTAGAGAGAGTTGTTTAGTTGAGGGTTGGTAGAGAGAGTTGTTTAGTTGAGAGTTGGTAGAGAGAGTTGTTTAGTTGAGGGCTGGTAGAGAGAGTTGGTTAGTTGAGGGGTGGTAGAGAGAGTTGGTTAGTTAAGGGTTGGTAGAGAGTGTTGTTTAGTTGAGGGCTGGTAGAGAGAGTTGTTTAGTTGAGGGTTGGTAGAGAGAGTTGTTTAGTTGAGGGTTGGTAGAGAGAGTTGTTTAGTTGAGGGCTGGTAGAGAGAGTAGTTTAGTTGAGGGTTGGTAAAGAGAGTTGTTTAGTTGTGGGCTGGTAGAGAGAGTTGTTTAGTTGAGGGTTGGTAGAGAGAGTTATTTAGTTGTGGGCTGGTAGAGAGAGTTGTTTAGTTGAGGGTTGGTAGAGAGAGTTTAGTTGTTGGTTGGTAGAGAGAGTAGTTTAGTTGAGGGCTGGTAGAGAGAGTTGTTTAGTTGAGGGTTGGTAGAAAGAGTGGTTTAGTTGAGGGTTGGTAGAGAGAGTAGTTTAGTTGAGGGCTGGTAGAGAGAGTTGTTTAGTTGAGGGGTTGTAGAGAGAGTTGTTTAGTTGAGGGTTGGTAGAGAGAGTTGTTTAGTTGAGGGTTGGTTGAGAGAGTAGTTTAGTTGAGGGCTGGTAGAGAGAGTTGTTTAGTTGAGGGGTGGTAGAGAGAGTTGTTTAGTTGAGGGTTGGTAGAGAGAGTTGTTCAGTTGAGGGCTGGTAGAGAGAGTTGTTTAGTTGAGGGCTGGTAGAGAGAGTTGTTTAGTTGTGGGCTGGTAGAGAGAGTTGTTTAGTTGAGGGCTGGTAGAGAGAGTTGTTTAGTTGTGGGCTGGTAGAGAGAGTTGTTTAGTTGAGGGCTGGTAGAGAGAGTTGTTTAGTTGTGGGCTTGTAGAGAGAGTTGTTTAGTTGAGGGTTGGTAGAGAGAGTTGTTTAGTTGAGGGCTGGTAGAGAGAGTAGTTTAGTTGAGGGTTGGTAAAGAGAGTTGTTTAGTTGTGGGCTGGTAGAGAGAGTTGTTTAGTTGAGGGTTGGTAGAGAGAGTTATTTAGTTGTGGGCTGGTAGAGAGAGTTGTTTAGTTGAGGGTTGGTAGAGAGAGTTGTTTAGTTGTGGGTTGGTAGAGAGAGTAGTTTAGTTGAGGGCTGGTAGAGAGAGTTGTTTAGTTGAGGGTTGGTAGAAAGAGTTGTTTAGTTGAGGGTTGGTAGAGAGAGTAGTTTAGTTGAGGGCTGGTAGAGAGAGTTGTTTAGTTGAGGGGTGGTAGAGAGAGTTGTTTAGTTGAGGGTTGGTAGAGAGAGTTGTTTAGTTGAGGGTTGGTTGAGAGAGTAGTTTAGTTGAGGGCTGGTAGAGAGAGTTGTTTAGTTGAGGGGTGGTAGAGAGAGTTGTTTAGTTGAGGGCTGGTAGAGAGAGTTGTTTAGTTGAGGGTTGGTAGAGAGAGTTGTTTAGTTGTGGGCTGGTAGAGAGGGTTGTTTAGTTGAGGGCTGGTAGAGAGAGTTGTTTAGTTGTGGGCTTGTAGAGAGAGTTGTTTAGTTGAGGGTTGGTAGAGAGAGTTGTTTAGTTGTGGGCTGGTAGAGAGAGTTGTTTAGTTGAGGGCTGGTAGAGAGAGTTGTTTAGTTGTGGGCTGGTAGAGAGAGTTGTTTAGTTGAGGGTTGGTAGAGAGAGTTGTTCAGTTGAGGGCTGGTAGAGAGAGTTGTTCAGTTGAGGGTTGGTAGAGAGAGTTGTTTAGTTGAGGGCTGGTAGAGAGAGTTGTTTAGTTGAGAGTTGGTAGAGAGAGTTGTTTAGTTGAGGGCTGGTAGAGAGAGTTGTTTAGTTGAGGGTTGGTAGAGAGAGTTGTTTAGTTGAGGGCTGGTAGAGAGAGTTGGTTAGTTGAGGGCTGGTAGAGAGAGTTGTTTAGTTGAGGGCTGGTAGAGAGAGTTGTTTAGTTGAGGGCTGGTAGAGAGAGTTGTTTAGTTGAGGGCTGGTAGAGAGAGTTGGTTAGTTGAGGGTTGGTAGAGAGATTTGTTTAGTTGAGGGCTGGTAGAGAGAGTTGGTTAGTTGTGGGCTGGTTTTAACTGTTGTTTAGTCAAGGCTGGTAGTGGCCGTTGTTTAGTTGAGGGTTGGTAGAAAGAGTTGTTTAGTTGAGGGTTTGTAGAAAGAGTTGTTTAGTTGAGGGTTGGTAGAGAGAGTTGTTTAGTTGTGGGCTTGTAGAGAGAGTTGTTTAGTTGAGGGTTGGTAGAGAGAGTTGTTTAGTTGAGGGTTGGTAGAGAGAGTTGTTTAGTTGTGGGCTGGTAGAGAGAGTTGTTTAGTTGAGGGCTGGTAGAGAGAGTTGGTTAGTTGACGGTTGGTAGAAAGAGTTGTTTAGTTGAGGGCTGGTAGAGAGAGTTGTTTAGTTGAGGGTTGGTAGAGAGAGTTGTTTAGTTGAGGGTTGGTAGAGAGAGTTGTTTAGTTGAGGGTTGGTAGAGAGAGTTGTTTAGTTGAGGGTTGGTAGAGAGAGTTGTTTAGTTGAGGGCTGGTAGAGAGAGTTGTTTAGTTGAGGGCTGGTAGAGAGAGTTGTTTAGTTGTGGGCTGGTAGAGAGAGTTGTTTAGTTGAGGGCTGGTAGAGAGAGTTGGTTAGTTGACGGTTGGTAGAAAGAGTTGTTTAGTTGAGGGCTGGTAGAGAGAGTTGTTTAGTTGAGGGTTGGTAGAGAGAGTTGTTTAGTTGAGGGTTGGTAGAGAGAGTTGTTTAGTTGAGGGTTAGTAGAGAGAGTTGTTTAGTTGAGGGTTGGTAGAGAGAGTTGTTTAGTTGAGGGCTGGTAAAGAGAGTTGTTTAGTTGAGGGTTGGTAGAGAGAGTTGTTTAGTTGAGGGTTGGTAGAGAGAGTTGTTTAGTTGAGGGCTGGTAGAGAGAGTTGTTTAGTTGAGGGTTGGTAGAGAGAGTTGTTTAGTTGAGGGCTGGTAGAAAGAGTTGTTTAGTTGAGGGCTGGTAGAGAGAGTTGTTTAGTTGAGGGTTGGTAGAGAGAGTTGTTTAGTTGAGGGTTGGTAGAGAGAGTTGTTTAGTTGAGGGTTGGTAGAGAGAGTTGTTTAGTTGAGGGTTGGTAGAGAGAGTTGTTTAGTTGAGGGCTGGTAGAGAGAGTTGTTTAGTTGAGGGCTGGTAGAGAGAGTTGTTTAGTTGTGGGCTGGTCGAGAGAGTTGTTTAGTTGAGGGCTGGTAAAGAGAGTTGTTTAGTTGAGGGTTGGTAGAGAGAGTTGTTTAGTTGAGGGTTGGTAGAGAGAGTTGTTTAGTTGAGGGCTGGTAGAGAGAGTTGTTTAGTTGAGGGCTGGTAGAGAGAGTTGTTTAGTTGAGGGTTGGTAGAGAGAGTTGTTTAGTTGAGGGCTGGTAGAGAGAGTTGTTTAGTTGAGGGCTGGTAGAGAGAGTTGTTTAGTTGAGGGCTGGTAGAGAGAGTTGTTTAGTTGAGGGTTGGTAGAGAGAGTTGTTTAGTTGAGGGTTGGTAGAAAGAGTGGTTTAGTTGAGGGCTGGTAGAGAGAGTTGTTTAGTTGAGGGTTGGTACAAAGAGTTGTTTAGTTGAGGGTTGGTACAAAGAGTGGTTTAGTTGAGGGTTGGTACAGAGAGTTGTTTAGTTGAGGGTTGGTACAAAGAGTTGTTTAGTTGAGGGTTGGTAGAAAGAGTTGTTTAGTTGAGGGTTGGTAGAGAGAGTTGTTTAGTTGAGAGTTTGTAGAGAGAGTTGTTTAGTTGAGGGTTGGTAGAGAGAGTTGTTTAGTTGAGGGCTGGTAGAGAGAGTTGTTTAGTTGAGGGCTGGTAGAGAGAGTTGTTTAGTTGTGGGCTGGTAGAGAGAGTTGTTTAGTTGAGGGTTGGTAGAGAGAGTTGTTTAGTTGTGGGCTGGTAGAGAGAGTTGTTTAGTTGAGGGCTGGTAGAGAGAGTTGTTTAGTTGTGGGCTGGTAGAGAGAGTTGTTTAGTTGAGGGTTGGTAGAGAGAGTTGTTTAGTTGAGGGCTGGTAGAGAGAGTAGTTTAGTTGAGGGCTGGTAGAGAGAGTTGTTTAGTTGAGGGTTGGTAGAGAGAGTTGTTTAGTTGAGAGTTGGTAGAGAGAGTTGTTTAGTTGTGGGCTGGTAGAGAGAGTTGTTTAGTTGAGGGTTGGTAGAGAGTTGTTTAGTTGTGGGCTGGTAGAGAGAGTTGTTTAGTTGAGGGTTGGTAGAGAGAGTTGTTTAGTTGTGGGCTGGTAGAGAGAGTTGTTTAGTTGAGGGCTGGTAGAGAGAGTTGGTTAGTTGAGGGCTGGTAGAGAGAGTTGTTTAGTTGAGGGTTGGTAGAAAGAGTGGTTTAGTTGAGAGTTAGTAGAGAGAGTTGTTTAGTTGAGGGTTGGTAGAGAGAGTATTTTAGTTGAGAGTTGGTAGAGAGAGTTGTTTAGTTGTGGGCTGGTAGAGAGAGTTGGTTAGTTGAGGGTTGGTAGAGAGAGTTGTTTAGTTGAGGGCTGGTAGAGAGAGTTGTTTAGTTGAGGGCTGGTAGAGAGAGTTGTTTAGTTGAGGGTTGGTAGAGAGAGTTGTTTAGTTGAGGGTTGGTAGAGAGAGCTGTTTAGTTGAGGGTTGGTAGAGAGAGTTGTTTAGTTGAGGGTTTGTAGAAAGAGTTGTTTAGTTGAGAGTTAGTAGAGAGAGTTGTTTAGTTGAGGGTTGGTAGAGAGAGTTGTTTAGTTGAGAGTTGGTAGAGAGAGTTGTTTAGTTGAGGGCTGGTAGAGAGAGTTGTTTAGTTGAGGGTTGGTAGAGAGAGTTGTTTAGTTGAGGGTTGGTAGAGAGAGTTGGTTAGTTGAGGGCTGGTAGAGAGAGTTGTTTAGTTGAGGGGTGGTAGAGAGAGTTGTTTAGTTGTGGGCTGGTAGAGAGAGTTGTTTAGTTGAGGGTTGGTAGAGAGAGTTGTTTAGTTGTGGGCTGGTAGAGAGAGTTGTTTAGTTGAGGGCTGGTAGAGAGAGTTGTTTAGTTGAGGGTTGGTAGAGAGAGTTGTTTAGTTGAGGGTTGGTAGAGAGAGTTGTTCAGTTGAGGGTTGGTAGAAAGAGTTGTTTAGTTGAGGGTTGGTAGAGAGAGTTGTTTAGTTGAGGGTTGGTAGAGAGAGTTGTTTAGTTGAGGGTTGGTAGAGAGAGTTGTTTAGTTGAGGGCTGGTAGAGAGAGTTGGTTAGTTGAGGGGTGGTAGAGAGAGTTGGTTAGTTAAGGGTTGGTAGAGAGTGTTGTTTAGTTGAGGGCTGGTAGAGAGAGTTGTTTAGTTGAGGGTTGGTAGAGAGAGTTGTTTAGTTGAGGGTTGGTAGAGAGAGTTGTTTAGTTGAGGGCTGGTAGAGAGAGTAGTTTAGTTGAGGGTTGGTAAAGAGAGTTGTTTAGTTGTGGGCTGGTAGAGAGAGTTGTTTAGTTGAGGGTTGGTAGAGAGAGTTATTTAGTTGTGGGCTGGTAGAGAGAGTTGTTTAGTTGAGGGTTGGTAGAGAGAGTTGTTTAGTTGTGGGTTGGTAGAGAGAGTAGTTTAGTTGAGGGCTGGTAGAGAGAGTTGTTTAGTTGAGGGTTGGTAGAAAGAGTTGTTTAGTTGAGGGTTGGTAGAGAGAGTAGTTTAGTTGAGGGCTGGTAGAGAGAGTTGTTTAGTTGAGGGGTGGTAGAGAGAGTTGTTTACTTGAGGGTTGGTAGAGAGAGTTGTTTAGTTGAGGGTTGGTAGAGAGAGTAGTTTAGTTGAGGGCTGGTAGAGAGAGTTGTTTAGTTGAGGGGTGGTAGAGAGAGTTGTTTAGTTGAGGGTTGGTAGAGAGAGTTGTTCACTTGAGGGCTGGTAGAGAGAGTTGTTTAGTTGAGGGCTGGTAGAGAGAGTTGTTTAGTTGTGGGCTGGTAGAGAGAGTTGTTTAGTTGAGGGCTGGTAGAGAGAGTTGTTTAGTTGAGGGCTGGTAGAGAGAGTTGTTTAGTTGTGGGCTTGTAGAGAGAGTTGTTTAGTTGAGGGTTGGTAGAGAGAGTTGTTTAGTTGTGGGCTGGTAGAGAGAGTTGTTTAGTTGAGGGCTGGTAGAGAGAGTTGTTTAGTTGTGGGCTCGTAGAGAGAGTTGTTTAGTTGAGGGTTGGTAGAGAGAGTTGTTCAGTTGAGGGCTGGTAGAGAGAGTTGTTCAGTTGAGGGTTGGTAGAGAGAGTTGTTTAGTTGAGGGCTGGTAGAGAGAGTTGTTTAGTTGAGGGTTGGTAGAGAGAGTTGTTTAGTTGAGGGCTGGTAGAGAGAGTTGTTTAGTTGAGAGTTGGTAGAGAGAGTTGTTTAGTTGAGGGCTGGTAGAGAGAGTTGTTTAGTTGAGGGTTAGTAGAGAGAGTTGTTTAGTTGAGGGCTGGTAGAGAGAGTTGGTTAGTTGAGGGCTGGTAGAGAGAGTTGTTTAGTTGAGGGCTGGTAGAGAGAGTTGTTTAGTTGAGGGCTGGTAAAGAGAGTTGTTTAGTTGAGGGCTGGTAGAGAGAGTTGGTTAGTTGAGGGTTGGTAGAGAGATTTGTTTAGTTGAGGGCTGGTAGAGAGAGTTGGTTAGTTGTGGGCTGGTTTTAACTGTTGTTTAGTCAAGGCTGGTAGTGGCCGTTGTTCAGTTGAGGGTTGGTAGAAAGAGTTGTTTAGTTGAGGGTTGGTAGAGAGAGTTGTTTAGTTGAGGGTTGGTAGAGAGAGTTGTTTAGTTGAGGGTTGGTAGAGAGAGTAGTTTAGTTGAGAGTTGGTAGAGAGAGTTGTTTAGTTGATGGGTGGTAGAGAGAGTTGTTTAGTTGAGGGTTGGTAGAGAGAGTTGTTTAGTTGTGGGTTGGTAGAGAGAGTAGTTTAGTTGAGGGCTGGTAGAGAGAGTTGTTTAGTTGAGGGTTGGTAGAAAGAGTTGTTTAGTTGAGGGTTGGTAGAGAGAGTAGTTTAGTTGAGGGCTGGTAGAGAGAGTTGTTTAGTTGAGGGGTGGTAGAGAGAGTTGTTTAGTTGAGGGTTGGTAGAGAGAGTTGTTTAGTTGAGGGTTGGTTGAGAGAGTAGTTTAGTTGAGGGCTGGTAGAGAGAGTTGTTTAGTTGAGGGGTGGTAGAGAGAGTTGTTTAGTTGAGGGCTGGTAGAGAGAGTTGTTTAGTTGAGGGTTGGTAGAGAGAGTTGTTTAGTTGTGGGCTGGTAGAGAGAGTTGTTTAGTTGAGGGCTGGTAGAGAGAGTTGTTTAGTTGTGGGCTTGTAGAGAGAGTTGTTTAGTTGAGGGTTGGTAGAGAGAGTTGTTTAGTTGTGGGCTGGTAGAGAGAGTTGTTTAGTTGAGGGCTGGTAGAGAGAGTTGTTTAGTTGTGGGCTGGTAGAGAGAGTTGTTTAGTTGAGGGTTGGTAGAGAGAGTTGTTCAGTTGAGGGCTGGTAGAGAGAGTTGTTCAGTTGAGGGTTGGTAGAGAGAGTTGTTTAGTTGAGGGCTGGTAGAGAGAGTTGTTTAGTTGAGAGTTGGTAGAGAGAGTTGTTTAGTTGAGGGCTGGTAGAGAGAGTTGTTTAGTTGAGGGTTGGTAGAGAGAGTTGTTTAGTTGAGGGCTGGTAGAGAGAGTTGGTTAGTTGAGGGCTGGTAGAGAGAGTTGTTTAGTTGAGGGCTGGTAGAGAGAGTTGTTTAGTTGAGGGCTGGTAGAGAGAGTTGTTTAGTTGAGGGCTGGTAGAGAGAGTTGGTTAGTTGAGGGTTGGTAGAGAGATTTGTTTAGTTGAGGGCTGGTAGAGAGAGTTGGTTAGTTGTGGGCTGGTTTTAACTGTTGTTTAGTCAAGGCTGGTAGTGGCCGTTGTTTAGTTGAGGGTTGGTAGAAAGAGTTGTTTAGTTGAGGGTTTGTAGAAAGAGTTGTTTAGTTGAGGGTTGGTAGAGACAGTTGGTTAGTTGAGGGCTGGTAGAGAGAGTTGTTTAGTTGAGGGTTGGTAGAAAGAGTTGTTTAGTTGAGGGCTGGTAGAAAGAGTGGTTTAGTTGAGGGCTGGTAGAGAGAGTTGTTTAGTTGAGGGTTGGTAGAGAGAGTTGTTTAGTTGAGGGCTGGTAGAAAGAGTTGTTTAGTTGAGGGCTGGTAGAGAGAGTTGTTTAGTTGAGGGTTGGTAGAGAGAGTTGTTTAGTTGAGGGTTGGTAGAGAGAGTTGTTTAGTTGAGGGTTGGTAGAGAGAGTTGTTTAGTTGAGGGCTGGTAGAGAGAGTTGTTTAGTTGAGGGTTGGTAGAGAGAGTTGTTTAGTTGAGGGTTGGTAGAGAGAGTTGTTTAGTTGAGGGCTGGTAGAGAGAGTTGTTTAGTTGAGAGTTGGTAGAGAGAGTTGTTTAGTTGAGGGCTGGTAGAGAGAGTTGTTTAGTTGAGGGCTGGTAAAGAGAGTTGTTTAGTTGAGGGCTGGTAGAGAGAGTTGGTTAGTTGAGGGTTGGTAGAGAGATTTGTTTAGTTGAGGGCTGGTAGAGAGAGTTGGTTAGTTGTGGGCTGGTTTTAACTGTTGTTTAGTCAAGGCTGGTAGTGGCCGTTGTTCAGTTGAGGGTTGGTAGAAAGAGTTGTTTAGTTGAGGGTTGGTAGAGAGAGTTGTTTAGTTGAGGGTTGGTAGAGAGAGTTGTTTAGTTGAGGGTTGGTAGAGAGAGTAGTTTAGTTGAGAGTTGGTAGAGAGAGTTGTTTAGTTGATGGGTGGTAGAGAGAGTTGTTTAGTTGAGGGTTGGTAGAGAGAGTTGTTTAGTTGTGGGTTGGTAGAGAGAGTAGTTTAGTTGAGGGCTGGTAGAGAGAGTTGTTTAGTTGAGGGTTGGTAGAAAGAGTTGTTTAGTTGAGGGTTGGTAGAGAGAGTAGTTTAGTTGAGGGCTGGTAGAGAGAGTTGTTTAGTTGAGGGGTGGTAGAGAGAGTTGTTTAGTTGAGGGTTGGTAGAGAGAGTTGTTTAGTTGAGGGTTGGTTGAGAGAGTAGTTTAGTTGAGGGCTGGTAGAGAGAGTTGTTTAGTTGAGGGGTGGTAGAGAGAGTTGTTTAGTTGAGGGCTGGTAGAGAGAGTTGTTTAGTTGAGGGTTGGTAGAGAGAGTTGTTTAGTTGTGGGCTGGTAGAGAGAGTTGTTTAGTTGAGGGCTGGTAGAGAGAGTTGTTTAGTTGTGGGCTTGTAGAGAGAGTTGTTTAGTTGAGGGTTGGTAGAGAGAGTTGTTTAGTTGTGGGCTGGTAGAGAGAGTTGTTTAGTTGAGGGCTGGTAGAGAGAGTTGTTTAGTTGTGGGCTGGTAGAGAGAGTTGTTTAGTTGAGGGTTGGTAGAGAGAGTTGTTCAGTTGAGGGCTGGTAGAGAGAGTTGTTCAGTTGAGGGTTGGTAGAGAGAGTTGTTTAGTTGAGGGCTGGTAGAGAGAGTTGTTTAGTTGAGAGTTGGTAGAGAGAGTTGTTTAGTTGAGGGCTGGTAGAGAGAGTTGTTTAGTTGAGGGTTGGTAGAGAGAGTTGTTTAGTTGAGGGCTGGTAGAGAGAGTTGGTTAGTTGAGGGCTGGTAGAGAGAGTTGTTTAGTTGAGGGCTGGTAGAGAGAGTTGTTTAGTTGAGGGCTGGTAGAGAGAGTTGTTTAGTTGAGGGCTGGTAGAGAGAGTTGGTTAGTTGAGGGTTGGTAGAGAGATTTGTTTAGTTGAGGGCTGGTAGAGAGAGTTGGTTAGTTGTGGGCTGGTTTTAACTGTTGTTTAGTCAAGGCTGGTAGTGGCCGTTGTTTAGTTGAGGGTTGGTAGAAAGAGTTGTTTAGTTGAGGGTTTGTAGAAAGAGTTGTTTAGTTGAGGGTTGGTAGAGAGAGTTGGTTAGTTGAGGGCTGGTAGAGAGAGTTGTTTAGTTGAGGGTTGGTAGAAAGAGTTGTTTAGTTGAGGGCTGGTAGAAAGAGTGGTTTAGTTGAGGGCTGGTAGAGAGAGTTGTTTAGTTGAGGGTTGGTAGAGAGAGTTGTTTAGTTGAGGGCTGGTAGAAAGAGTTGTTTAGTTGAGGGCTGGTAGAGAGAGTTGTTTAGTTGAGGGTTGGTAGAGAGAGTTGTTTAGTTGAGGGTTGGTAGAGAGAGTTGTTTAGTTGAGGGTTGGTAGAGAGAGTTGTTTAGTTGAGGGTTGGTAGAGAGAGTTGTTTAGTTGAGGGCTGGTAGAGAGAGTTGTTTAGTTGAGGGCTGGTAGAGAGAGTTGTTTAGTTGTGGGCTGGTCGAGAGAGTTGTTTAGTTGAGGGCTGGTAAAGAGAGTTGTTTAGTTGAGGGTTGGTAGAGAGAGTTGTTTAGTTGAGGGTTGGTAGAGAGAGTTGTTTAGTTGAGGGCTGGTAGAGAGAGTTGTTTAGTTGAGGGCTGGTAGAGAGAGTTGTTTAGTTGAGGGTTGGTAGAGAGAGTTGTTTAGTTGAGGGCTGGTAGAGAGAGTTGTTTAGTTGAGGGCTGGTAGAGAGAGTTGTTTAGTTGAGGGCTGGTAGAGAGAGTTGTTTAGTTGAGGTTTGGTAGAGAGAGTTGTTTAGTTGAGGGTTGGTAGAAAGAGTAGTTTAGTTGAGGGCTGGTAGAGAGAGTTGTTTAGTTGAGGGTTGGTACAAAGAGTTGTTTAGTTGAGGGTTGGTACAAAGAGTGGTTTAGTTGAGGGTTGGTAGAGAGAGTTGTTTAGTTGAGGGTTGGTACAAAGAGTTGTTTAGTTGAGGGTTGGTAGAATGAGTTGTTTAGTTGAGGGTTGGTAGAGAGAGTTGTTTAGTTGAGAGTTGGTAGAAAGAGTTGTTTAGTTGAGGGTTGGTAGAGAGAGTTGTTTAGTTGAGGGCTGGTAGAGAGAGTTGTTTAGTTGAGGGCTGGTAGAGAGAGTTGTTTAGTTGTGGGCTGGTAGAGAGAGTTGTTTAGTTGAGGGCTGGTAGAGAGAGTTGTTTAGTTGAGGGTTTGTAGAAAGAGTTGTTTAGTTGAGAGTTAGTAGAGAGAGTTGTTTAGTTGAGGGTTGGTAGAGAGAGTTGTTTAGTTGAGAGTTGGTAGAGAGAGTTGTTTAGTTGAGGGCTGGTAGAGAGAGTTGTTTAGTTGAGGGTTGGTAGAGAGAGTTGTTTAGTTGAGGGTTGGTAGAGAGAGTTGGTTAGTTGAGGGCTGGTAGAGAGAGTTGTTTAGTTGAGGGGTGGTAGAGAGAGTTGTTTAGTTGTTGGCTGGTAGAGAGAGTTGTTTAGTTGAGGGTTGGTAGAGAGAGTTGTTTAGTTGTGGGCTGGTAGAGAGAGTTGTTTAGTTGAGGGCTGGTAGAGAGAGTTGTTTAGTTGAGGGTTGGTAGAGAGAGTTGTTTAGTTGAGGGTTGGTAGAGAGAGTTGTTCAGTTGAGGGTTGGTAGAAAGAGTTGTTTAGTTGAGGGTTGGTAGAGAGAGTTGTTTAGTTGAGGGTTGGTAGAGAGAGTTGTTTAGTTGAGAGTTGGTAGAGAGAGTTGTTTAGTTGAGGGCTGGTAGAGAGAGTTGGTTAGTTGAGGGGTGGTAGAGAGAGTTGGTTAGTTAAGGGTTGGTAGAGAGTGTTGTTTAGTTGAGGGCTGGTAGAGAGAGTTGTTTAGTTGAGGGTTGGTAGAGAGAGTTGTTTAGTTGAGGGTTGGTAGAGAGAGTTGTTTAGTTGAGGGCTGGTAGAGAGAGTAGTTTAGTTGAGGGTTGGTAAAGAGAGTTGTTTAGTTGTGGGCTGGTAGAGAGAGTTGTTTAGTTGAGGGTTGGTAGAGAGAGTTATTTAGTTGTGGGCTGGTAGAGAGAGTTGTTTAGTTGAGGGTTGGTAGAGAGAGTTTAGTTGTGGGTTGGTAGAGAGAGTAGTTTAGTTGAGGGCTGGTAGAGAGAGTTGTTTAGTTGAGGGTTGGTAGAAAGAGTGGTTTAGTTGAGGGTTGGTAGAGAGAGTAGTTTAGTTGAGGGCTGGTAGAGAGAGTTGTTTAGTTGAGGGGTTGTAGAGAGAGTTGTTTAGTTGAGGGTTGGTAGAGAGAGTTGTTTAGTTGAGGGTTGGTTGAGAGAGTAGTTTAGTTGAGGGCTGGTAGAGAGAGTTGTTTAGTTGAGGGGTGGTAGAGAGAGTTGTTTAGTTGAGGGTTGGTAGAGAGAGTTGTTCAGTTGAGGGCTGGTAGAGAGAGTTGTTTAGTTGAGGGCTGGTAGAGAGAGTTGTTTAGTTGTGGGCTGGTAGAGAGAGTTGTTTAGTTGAGGGCTGGTAGAGAGAGTTGTTTAGTTGTGGGCTGGTAGAGAGAGTTGTTTAGTTGAGGGCTGGTAGAGAGAGTTGTTTAGTTGTGGGCTTGTAGAGAGAGTTGTTTAGTTGAGGGTTGGTAGAGAGAGTTGTTTAGTTGAGGGTTGGTAGAGAGAGTTGTTTAGTTGAGGGCTGGTAGAGAGAGTAGTTTAGTTGAGGGTTGGTAAAGAGAGTTGTTTAGTTGTGGGCTGGTAGAGAGAGTTGTTTAGTTGAGGGTTGGTAGAGAGAGTTATTTAGTTGTGGGCTGGTAGAGAGAGTTGTTTAGTTGAGGGTTGGTAGAGAGAGTTGTTTAGTTGTGGGTTGGTAGAGAGAGTAGTTTAGTTGAGGGCTGGTAGAGAGAGTTGTTTAGTTGAGGGTTGGTAGAAAGAGTTGTTTAGTTGAGGGTTGGTAGAGAGAGTAGTTTAGTTGAGGGCTGGTAGAGAGAGTTGTTTAGTTGAGGGGTGGTAGAGAGAGTTGTTTAGTTGAGGGTTGGTAGAGAGAGTTGTTTAGTTGAGGGTTGGTTGAGAGAGTAGTTTAGTTGAGGGTTGGTAGAGAGAGTTGTTTAGTTGAGGGGTGGTAGAGAGAGTTGTTTAGTTGAGGGCTGGTAGAGAGAGTTGTTTAGTTGAGGGTTGGTAGAGAGAGTTGTTTAGTTGTGGGCTGGTAGAGAGGGTTGTTTAGTTGAGGGCTGGTAGAGAGAGTTGTTTAGTTGTGGGCTTGTAGAGAGAGTTGTTTAGTTGAGGGTTGGTAGAGAGAGTTGTTTAGTTGTGGGCTGGTAGAGAGAGTTGTTTAGTTGAGGGCTGGTAGAGAGAGTTGTTTAGTTGTGGGCTGGTAGAGAGAGTTGTTTAGTTGAGGGTTGGTAGAGAGAGTTGTTCAGTTGAGGGCTGGTAGAGAGAGTTGTTCAGTTGAGGGTTGGTAGAGAGAGTTGTTTAGTTGAGGGCTGGTAGAGAGAGTTGTTTAGTTGAGAGTTGGTAGAGAGAGTTGTTTAGTTGAGGGCTGGTAGAGAGAGTTGTTTAGTTGAGGGTTGGTAGAGAGAGTTGTTTAGTTGAGGGCTGGTAGAGAGAGTTGGTTAGTTGAGGGCTGGTAGAGAGAGTTGTTTAGTTGAGGGCTGGTAGAGAGAGTTGTTTAGTTGAGGGCTGGTAGAGAGAGTTGTTTAGTTGAGGGCTGGTAGAGAGAGTTGGTTAGTTGAGGGTTGGTAGAGAGATTTGTTTAGTTGAGGGCTGGTAGAGAGAGTTGGTTAGTTGTGGGCTGGTTTTAACTGTTGTTTAGTCAAGGCTGGTAGTGGCCGTTGTTTAGTTGAGGGTTGGTAGAAAGAGTTGTTTAGTTGAGGGTTTGTAGAAAGAGTTGTTTAGTTGAGGGTTGGTAGAGAGAGTTGTTTAGTTGTGGGCTTGTAGAGAGAGTTGTTTAGTTGAGGGTTGGTAGAGAGAGTTGTTTAGTTGAGGGTTGGTAGAGAGAGTTGTTTAGTTGAGGGCTGGTAGAGAGAGTAGTTTAGTTGAGGGTTGGTAAAGAGAGTTGTTTAGTTGAGGGTTGGTAGAGAGAGTTGTTTAGTTGAGGGTTGGTAGAGAGAGTTGTTTAGTTGAGGGCTGGTAGAGAGAGTAGTTTAGTTGAGGGTTGGTAAAGAGAGTTGTTTAGTTGTGGGCTGGTAGAGAGAGTTGTTTAGTTGAGGGTTGGTAGAGAGAGTTATTTAGTTGTGGGCTGGTAGAGAGAGTTGTTTAGTTGAGGGTTGGTAGAGAGAGTTGTTTAGTTGTGGGTTGGTAGAGAGAGTAGTTTAGTTGAGGGCTGGTAGAGAGAGTTGTTTAGTTGAGGGTTGGTAGAAAGAGTTGTTTAGTTGAGGGTTGGTAGAGAGAGTAGTTTAGTTGAGGGCTGGTAGAGAGAGTTGTTTAGTTGAGGGGTGGTAGAGAGAGTTGTTTAGTTGAGGGTTGGTAGAGAGAGTTGTTTAGTTGAGGGTTGGTTGAGAGAGTAGTTTAGTTGAGGGCTGGTAGAGAGAGTTGTTTAGTTGAGGGGTGGTAGAGAGAGTTGTTTAGTTGAGGGCTGGTAGAGAGAGTTGTTTAGTTGAGGGTTGGTAGAGAGAGTTGTTTAGTTGTGGGCTGGTAGAGAGGGTTGTTTAGTTGAGGGCTGGTAGAGAGAGTTGTTTAGTTGTGGGCTTGTAGAGAGAGTTGTTTAGTTGAGGGTTGGTAGAGAGAGTTGTTTAGTTGTGGGCTGGTAGAGAGAGTTGTTTAGTTGAGGGCTGGTAGAGAGAGTTGTTTAGTTGTGGGCTGGTAGAGAGAGTTGTTTAGTTGAGGGTTGGTAGAGAGAGTTGTTCAGTTGAGGGCTGGTAGAGAGAGTTGTTCAGTTGAGGGTTGGTAGAGAGAGTTGTTTAGTTGAGGGCTGGTAGAGAGAGTTGTTTAGTTGAGAGTTGGTAGAGAGAGTTGTTTAGTTGAGGGCTGGTAGAGAGAGTTGTTTAGTTGAGGGTTGGTAGAGAGAGTTGTTTAGTTGAGGGCTGGTAGAGAGAGTTGTTTAGTTGAGGGCTGGTAGAGAGAGTTGTTTAGTTGAGGGCTGGTAGAGAGAGTTGTTTAGTTGAGGGCTGGTAGAGAGAGTTGTTTAGTTGAGGGCTGGTAGAGAGAGTTGGTTAGTTGAGGGTTGGTAGAGAGATTTGTTTAGTTGAGGGCTGGTAGAGAGAGTTGGTTAGTTGTGGGCTGGTTTTAACTGTTGTTTAGTCAAGGCTGGTAGTGGCCGTTGTTTAGTTGAGGGTTGGTAGAAAGAGTTGTTTAGTTGAGGGTTTGTAGAAAGAGTTGTTTAGTTGAGGGTTGGTAGAGAGAGTTGGTTAGTTGAGGGCTGGTAGAGAGAGTTGTTTAGTTGAGGGTTGGTAGAAAGAGTTGTTTAGTTGAGGGCTGGTAGAAAGAGTTGTTTAGTTGAGGGCTGGTAGAGAGAGTTGTTTAGTTGAGGGTTGGTAGAGAGAGTTGTTTAGTTGAGGGCTGGTAGAAAGAGTTGTTTAGTTGAGGGCTGGTAGAGAGAGTTGTTTAGTTGAGGGTTGGTAGAGAGAGTTGTTTAGTTGAGGGTTGGTAGAGAGAGTTGTTTAGTTGAGGGTTGGTAGAGAGAGTTGTTTAGTTGAGGGTTGGTAGAGAGAGTTGTTTAGTTGAGGGCTGGTAGAGAGAGTTGTTTAGTTGAGGGCTGGTAGAGAGAGTTGTTTAGTTGTGGGCTGGTCGAGAGAGTTGTTTAGTTGAGGGCTGGTAAAGAGAGTTGTTTAGTTGAGGGTTGGTAGAGAGAGTTGTTTAGTTGAGGGTTGGTAGAGAGAGTTGTTTAGTTGAGGGCTGGTAGAGAGAGTTGTTTAGTTGAGGGTTGGTAGAGAGAGTTGTTTAGTTGAGGGCTGGTAGAAAGAGTTGTTTAGTTGAGGGCTGGTAGAGAGAGTTGTTTAGTTGAGGGTTGGTAGAGAGAGTTGTTTAGTTGAGGGTTGGTAGAGAGAGTTGTTTAGTTGAGGGTTGGTAGAGAGAGTTGTTTAGTTGAGGGTTGGTAGAGAGAGTTGTTTAGTTGAGGGCTGGTAGAGAGAGTTGGTTAGTTGAGGGCTGGTAGAGAGAGTTGTTTAGTTGAGGGCTGGTAGAGAGAGTTGTTTAGTTGAGGGGTGGTAGAGAGAGTTGTTTAGTTGAGGGTTGGTAGAGAGAGTTGTTTAGTTGAGGGTTGGTTGAGAGAGTAGTTTAGTTGAGGGCTGGTAGAGAGAGTTGTTTAGTTGAGGGTTGGTAGAGAGAGTTGGTTAGTTGAGGGCTGGTAGAGAGAGTTGTTTAGTTGAGGGCTGGTAGAGAGAGTTGTTTAGTTGAGGGCTGGTAGAGAGAGTTGGTTAGTTGAGGGTTGGTAGAGAGAGTAGTTTAGTTGAGGGCTGGTAGAGAGAGTTGTTTAGTTGAGGGGTGGTAGAGAGAGTTGTTTAGTTGAGGGTTGGTAGAGAGAGTTGTTTAGTTGAGGGTTGGTTGAGAGAGTAGTTTAGTTGAGGGCTGGTAGAGAGAGTTGTTTAGTTGAGGGGTGGTAGAGAGAGTTGTTTAGTTGAGGGTTGGTACAAAGAGTTGTTTAGTTGAGGGTTGGTACAAAGAGTGGTTTAGTTGAGGGTTGGTAGAGAGAGTTGTTTAGTTGAGGGTTGGTACAAAGAGTTGTTTAGTTGAGGGTTGGTAGAAAGAGTTGTTTAGTTGAGGGTTGGTAGAGAGAGTTGTTTAGTTGAGAGTTTGTAGAGAGAGTTGTTTAGTTGAGGGTTGGTAGAGAGAGTTGTTTAGTTGAGGGCTGGTAGAGAGAGTTGTTTAGTTGAGGGCTGGTAGAGAGAGTTGTTTAGTTGTGGGCTGGTAGAGAGAGTTGTTTAGTTGAGGGTTGGTAGAGAGAGTTGTTTAGTTGTGGGCTGGTAGAGAGAGTTGTTTAGTTGAGGGCTGGTAGAGAGAGTTGTTTAGTTGTGGGCTGGTAGAGAGAGTTGTTTAGTTGAGGGTTGGTAGAGAGAGTTGTTTAGTTGAGGGCTGGTAGAGAGAGTAGTTTAGTTGAGGGCTGGTAGAGAGAGTTGTTTAGTTGAGGGTTGGTAGAGAGAGTTGTTTAGTTGAGAGTTGGTAGAGAGAGTTGTTTAGTTGTGGGCTGGTAGAGAGAGTTGTTTAGTTGAGGGTTGGTAGAGAGTTGTTTAGTTGTGGGCTGGTAGAGAGAGTTGTTTAGTTGAGGGTTGGTAGAGAGAGTTGTTTAGTTGTGGGCTGGTAGAGAGAGTTGTTTAGTTGAGGGCTGGTAGAGAGAGTTGGTTAGTTGAGGGCTGGTAGAGAGAGTTGTTTAGTTGAGGGTTGGTAGAAAGAGTGGTTTAGTTGACAGTTAGTAGAGAGAGTTGTTTAGTTGAGGGTTGGTAGAGAGAGTATTTTAGTTGAGAGTTGGTAGAGAGAGTTGTTTAGTTGTTGGCTGGTAGAGAGAGTTGGTTAGTTGAGGGTTGGTAGAGAGAGTTGTTTAGTTGTGGGCTGGTAGAGAGGGTTGTTTAGTTGAGGGCTGGTAGAGAGAGTTGTTTAGTTGTGGGCTTGTAGAGAGAGTTGTTTAGTTGAGGGTTGGTAGAGAGAGTTGTTTAGTTGTGGGCTGGTAGAGAGAGTTGTTTAGTTGAGGGCTGGTAGAGAGAGTTGTTTAGTTGTGGGCTGGTAGAGAGAGTTGTTTAGTTGAGGGTTGGTAGAGAGAGTTGTTCAGTTGAGGGCTGGTAGAGAGAGTTGTTCAGTTGAGGGTTGGTAGAGAGAGTTGTTTAGTTGAGGGCTGGTAGAGAGAGTTGTTTAGTTGAGAGTTGGTAGAGAGAGTTGTTTAGTTGAGGGCTGGTAGAGAGAGTTGTTTAGTTGAGGGTTGGTAGAGAGAGTTGTTTAGTTGAGGGCTGGTAGAGAGAGTTGGTTAGTTGAGGGCTGGTAGAGAGAGTTGTTTAGTTGAGGGCTGGTAGAGAGAGTTGTTTAGTTGAGGGCTGGTAGAGAGAGTTGTTTAGTTGAGGGCTGGTAGAGAGAGTTGGTTAGTTGAGGGTTGGTAGAGAGATTTGTTTAGTTGAGGGCTGGTAGAGAGAGTTGGTTAGTTGTGGGCTGGTTTTAACTGTTGTTTAGTCAAGGCTGGTAGTGGCCGTTGTTTAGTTGAGGGTTGGTAGAAAGAGTTGTTTAGTTGAGGGTTTGTAGAAAGAGTTGTTTAGTTGAGGGTTGGTAGAGAGAGTTGTTTAGTTGTGGGCTTGTAGAGAGAGTTGTTTAGTTGAGGGTTGGTAGAGAGAGTTGTTTAGTTGAGGGTTGGTAGAGAGAGTTGTTTAGTTGAGGGCTGGTAGAGAGAGTAGTTTAGTTGAGGGTTGGTAAAGAGAGTTGTTTAGTTGAGGGTTGGTAGAGAGAGTTGTTTAGTTGAGGGTTGGTAGAGAGAGTTGTTTAGTTGAGGGCTGGTAGAGAGAGTAGTTTAGTTGAGGGTTGGTAAAGAGAGTTGTTTAGTTGTGGGCTGGTAGAGAGAGTTGTTTAGTTGAGGGTTGGTAGAGAGAGTTATTTAGTTGTGGGCTGGTAGAGAGAGTTGTTTAGTTGAGGGTTGGTAGAGAGAGTTGTTTAGTTGTGGGTTGGTAGAGAGAGTAGTTTAGTTGAGGGCTGGTAGAGAGAGTTGTTTAGTTGAGGGTTGGTAGAAAGAGTTGTTTAGTTGAGGGTTGGTAGAGAGAGTAGTTTAGTTGAGGGCTGGTAGAGAGAGTTGTTTAGTTGAGGGGTGGTAGAGAGAGTTGTTTAGTTGAGGGTTGGTAGAGAGAGTTGTTTAGTTGAGGGTTGGTTGAGAGAGTAGTTTAGTTGAGGGCTGGTAGAGAGAGTTGTTTAGTTGAGGGGTGGTAGAGAGAGTTGTTTAGTTGAGGGCTGGTAGAGAGAGTTGTTTAGTTGAGGGTTGGTAGAGAGAGTTGTTTAGTTGTGGGCTGGTAGAGAGGGTTGTTTAGTTGAGGGCTGGTAGAGAGAGTTGTTTAGTTGTGGGCTTGTAGAGAGAGTTGTTTAGTTGAGGGTTGGTAGAGAGAGTTGTTTAGTTGTGGGCTGGTAGAGAGAGTTGTTTAGTTGAGGGCTGGTAGAGAGAGTTGTTTAGTTGTGGGCTGGTAGAGAGAGTTGTTTAGTTGAGGGTTGGTAGAGAGAGTTGTTCAGTTGAGGGCTGGTAGAGAGAGTTGTTCAGTTGAGGGTTGGTAGAGAGAGTTGTTTAGTTGAGGGCTGGTAGAGAGAGTTGTTTAGTTGAGAGTTGGTAGAGAGAGTTGTTTAGTTGAGGGCTGGTAGAGAGAGTTGTTTAGTTGAGGGTTGGTAGAGAGAGTTGTTTAGTTGAGGGCTGGTAGAGAGAGTTGTTTAGTTGAGGGCTGGTAGAGAGAGTTGTTTAGTTGAGGGCTGGTAGAGAGAGTTGTTTAGTTGAGGGCTGGTAGAGAGAGTTGTTTAGTTGAGGGCTGGTAGAGAGAGTTGGTTAGTTGAGGGTTGGTAGAGAGATTTGTTTAGTTGAGGGCTGGTAGAGAGAGTTGGTTAGTTGTGGGCTGGTTTTAACTGTTGTTTAGTCAAGGCTGGTAGTGGCCGTTGTTTAGTTGAGGGTTGGTAGAAAGAGTTGTTTAGTTGAGGGTTTGTAGAAAGAGTTGTTTAGTTGAGGGTTGGTAGAGAGAGTTGGTTAGTTGAGGGCTGGTAGAGAGAGTTGTTTAGTTGAGGGTTGGTAGAAAGAGTTGTTTAGTTGAGGGCTGGTAGAAAGAGTTGTTTAGTTGAGGGCTGGTAGAGAGAGTTGTTTAGTTGAGGGTTGGTAGAGAGAGTTGTTTAGTTGAGGGCTGGTAGAAAGAGTTGTTTAGTTGAGGGCTGGTAGAGAGAGTTGTTTAGTTGAGGGTTGGTAGAGAGAGTTGTTTAGTTGAGGGTTGGTAGAGAGAGTTGTTTAGTTGAGGGTTGGTAGAGAGAGTTGTTTAGTTGAGGGTTGGTAGAGAGAGTTGTTTAGTTGAGGGCTGGTAGAGAGAGTTGTTTAGTTGAGGGCTGGTAGAGAGAGTTGTTTAGTTGTGGGCTGGTCGAGAGAGTTGTTTAGTTGAGGGCTGGTAAAGAGAGTTGTTTAGTTGAGGGTTGGTAGAGAGAGTTGTTTAGTTGAGGGTTGGTAGAGAGAGTTGTTTAGTTGAGGGCTGGTAGAGAGAGTTGTTTAGTTGAGGGTTGGTAGAGAGAGTTGTTTAGTTGAGGGCTGGTAGAAAGAGTTGTTTAGTTGAGGGCTGGTAGAGAGAGTTGTTTAGTTGAGGGTTGGTAGAGAGAGTTGTTTAGTTGAGGGTTGGTAGAGAGAGTTGTTTAGTTGAGGGTTGGTAGAGAGAGTTGTTTAGTTGAGGGTTGGTAGAGAGAGTTGTTTAGTTGAGGGCTGGTAGAGAGAGTTGGTTAGTTGAGGGCTGGTAGAGAGAGTTGTTTAGTTGAGGGCTGGTAGAGAGAGTTGTTTAGTTGAGGGGTGGTAGAGAGAGTTGTTTAGTTGAGGGTTGGTAGAGAGAGTTGTTTAGTTGAGGGTTGGTTGAGAGAGTAGTTTAGTTGAGGGCTGGTAGAGAGAGTTGTTTAGTTGAGGGTTGGTAGAGAGAGTTGTTTAGTTGAGGGGTGGTAGAGAGAGTTGTTTAGTTGAGGGTTGGTAGAGAGAGTTGTTTAGTTGAGGGTTGGTTGAGAGAGTAGTTTAGTTGAGGGCTGGTAGAGAGAGTTGTTTAGTTGAGGGGTGGTAGAGAGAGTTGTTTAGTTGAGGGCTGGTAGAGAGAGTTGTTTAGTTGAGGGTTGGTAGAGAGAGTTGTTTAGTTGTGGGCTGGTAGAGAGAGTTGTTTAGTTGAGGGCTGGTAGAGAGAGTTGTTTAGTTGTGGGCTTGTAGAGAGAGTTGTTTAGTTGAGGGTTGGTAGAGAGAGTTGTTTAGTTGTGGGCTGGTAGAGAGAGTTGTTTAGTTGAGGGCTGGTAGAGAGAGTTGTTTAGTTGTGGGCTGGTAGAGAGAGTTGTTTAGTTGAGGGTTGGTAGAGAGAGTTGTTCAGTTGAGGGCTGGTAGAGAGAGTTGTTCAGTTGAGGGTTGGTAGAGAGAGTTGTTTAGTTGAGGGCTGGTAGAGAGAGTTGTTTAGTTGAGAGTTGGTAGAGAGAGTTGTTTAGTTGAGGGCTGGTAGAGAGAGTTGTTTAGTTGAGGGTTGGTAGAGAGAGTTGTTTAGTTGAGGGCTGGTAGAGAGAGTTGGTTAGTTGAGGGCTGGTAGAGAGAGTTGTTTAGTTGAGGGCTGGTAGAGAGAGTTGTTTAGTTGAGGGCTGGTAGAGAGAGTTGTTTAGTTGAGGGCTGGTAGAGAGAGTTGGTTAGTTGAGGGTTGGTAGAGAGATTTGTTTAGTTGAGGGCTGGTAGAGAGAGTTGGTTAGTTGTGGGCTGGTTTTAACTGTTGTTTAGTCAAGGCTGGTAGTGGCCGTTGTTTAGTTGAGGGTTGGTAGAAAGAGTTGTTTAGTTGAGGGTTTGTAGAAAGAGTTGTTTAGTTGAGGGTTGGTAGAGAGAGTTGGTTAGTTGAGGGCTGGTAGAGAGAGTTGTTTAGTTGAGGGTTGGTAGAAAGAGTTGTTTAGTTGAGGGCTGGTAGAAAGAGTGGTTTAGTTGAGGGCTGGTAGAGAGAGTTGTTTAGTTGAGGGTTGGTAGAGAGAGTTGTTTAGTTGAGGGCTGGTAGAAAGAGTTGTTTAGTTGAGGGCTGGTAGAGAGAGTTGTTTAGTTGAGGGTTGGTAGAGAGAGTTGTTTAGTTGAGGGTTGGTAGAGAGAGTTGTTTAGTTGAGGGTTGGTAGAGAGAGTTGTTTAGTTGAGGGTTGGTAGAGAGAGTTGTTTAGTTGAGGGCTGGTAGAGAGAGTTGTTTAGTTGAGGGCTGGTAGAGAGAGTTGTTTAGTTGTGGGCTGGTCGAGAGAGTTGTTTAGTTGAGGGCTGGTAAAGAGAGTTGTTTAGTTGAGGGTTGGTAGAGAGAGTTGTTTAGTTGAGGGTTGGTAGAGAGAGTTGTTTAGTTGAGGGCTGGTAGAGAGAGTTGTTTAGTTGAGGGCTGGTAGAGAGAGTTGTTTAGTTGAGGGTTGGTAGAGAGAGTTGTTTAGTTGAGGGCTGGTAGAGAGAGTTGTTTAGTTGAGGGCTGGTAGAGAGAGTTGTTTAGTTGAGGGCTGGTAGAGAGAGTTGTTTAGTTGAGGTTTGGTAGAGAGAGTTGTTTAGTTGAGGGTTGGTAGAAAGAGTGGTTTAGTTGAGGGCTGGTAGAGAGAGTTGTTTAGTTGAGGGTTGGTACAAAGAGTTGTTTAGTTGAGGGTTGGTACAAAGAGTGGTTTAGTTGAGGGTTGGTAGAGAGAGTTGTTTAGTTGAGGGTTGGTACAAAGAGTTGTTTAGTTGAGGGTTGGTAGAATGAGTTGTTTAGTTGAGGGTTGGTAGAGAGAGTTGTTTAGTTGAGAGTTGGTAGAAAGAGTTGTTTAGTTGAGGGTTGGTAGAGAGAGTTGTTTAGTTGAGGGCTGGTAGAGAGAGTTGTTTAGTTGAGGGCTGGTAGAGAGAGTTGTTTAGTTGTGGGCTGGTAGAGAGAGTTGTTTAGTTGAGGGCTGGTAGAGAGAGTTGTTTAGTTGAGGGTTTGTAGAAAGAGTTGTTTAGTTGAGAGTTAGTAGAGAGAGTTGTTTAGTTGAGGGTTGGTAGAGAGAGTTGTTTAGTTGAGAGTTGGTAGAGAGAGTTGTTTAGTTGAGGGCTGGTAGAGAGAGTTGTTTAGTTGAGGGTTGGTAGAGAGAGTTGTTTAGTTGAGGGTTGGTAGAGAGAGTTGGTTAGTTGAGGGCTGGTAGAGAGAGTTGTTTAGTTGAGGGGTGGTAGAGAGAGTTGTTTAGTTGTTGGCTGGTAGAGAGAGTTGTTTAGTTGAGGGTTGGTAGAGAGAGTTGGTTAGTTGAGGGTTGGTAGAGAGATTTGTTTAGTTGAGGGCTGGTAGAGAGAGTTGGTTAGTTGTGGGCTGGTTTTAACTGTTGTTTAGTCAAGGCTGGTAGTGGCCGTTGTTTAGTTGAGGGTTGGTAGAAAGAGTTGTTTAGTTGAGGGTTTGTAGAAAGAGTTGTTTAGTTGAGGGTTGGTAGAGAGAGTTGGTTAGTTGAGGGCTGGTAGAGAGAGTTGTTTAGTTGAGGGTTGGTAGAAAGAGTTGTTTAGTTGAGGGCTGGTAGAAAGAGTTGTTTAGTTGAGGGCTGGTAGAGAGAGTTGTTTAGTTGAGGGTTGGTAGAGAGAGTTGTTTAGTTGAGGGCTGGTAGAAAGAGTTGTTTAGTTGAGGGCTGGTAGAGAGAGTTGTTTAGTTGAGGGTTGGTAGAGAGAGTTGTTTAGTTGAGGGTTGGTAGAGAGAGTTGTTTAGTTGAGGGTTGGTAGAGAGAGTTGTTTAGTTGAGGGTTGGTAGAGAGAGTTGTTTAGTTGAGGGCTGGTAGAGAGAGTTGTTTAGTTGAGGGCTGGTAGAGAGAGTTGTTTAGTTGTGGGCTGGTCGAGAGAGTTGTTTAGTTGAGGGCTGGTAAAGAGAGTTGTTTAGTTGAGGGTTGGTAGAGAGAGTTGTTTAGTTGAGGGTTGGTAGAGAGAGTTGTTTAGTTGAGGGCTGGTAGAGAGAGTTGTTTAGTTGAGGGTTGGTAGAGAGAGTTGTTTAGTTGAGGGCTGGTAGAAAGAGTTGTTTAGTTGAGGGCTGGTAGAGAGAGTTGTTTAGTTGAGGGTTGGTAGAGAGAGTTGTTTAGTTGAGGGTTGGTAGAGAGAGTTGTTTAGTTGAGGGTTGGTAGAGAGAGTTGTTTAGTTGAGGGTTGGTAGAGAGAGTTGTTTAGTTGAGGGCTGGTAGAGAGAGTTGGTTAGTTGAGGGCTGGTAGAGAGAGTTGTTTAGTTGAGGGCTGGTAGAGAGAGTTGTTTAGTTGAGGGGTGGTAGAGAGAGTTGTTTAGTTGAGGGTTGGTAGAGAGAGTTGTTTAGTTGAGGGTTGGTTGAGAGAGTAGTTTAGTTGAGGGCTGGTAGAGAGAGTTGTTTAGTTGAGGGTTGGTAGAGAGAGTTGGTTAGTTGAGGGCTGGTAGAGAGAGTTGTTTAGTTGAGGGCTGGTAGAGAGAGTTGTTTAGTTGAGGGCTGGTAGAGAGAGTTGGTTAGTTGAGGGTTGGTAGAGAGAGTAGTTTAGTTGAGGGCTGGTAGAGAGAGTTGTTTAGTTGAGGGGTGGTAGAGAGAGTTGTTTAGTTGAGGGTTGGTAGAGAGAGTTGTTTAGTTGAGGGTTGGTTGAGAGAGTAGTTTAGTTGAGGGCTGGTAGAGAGAGTTGTTTAGTTGAGGGGTGGTAGAGAGAGTTGTTTAGTTGAGGGTTGGTACAAAGAGTTGTTTAGTTGAGGGTTGGTACAAAGAGTGGTTTAGTTGAGGGTTGGTAGAGAGAGTTGTTTAGTTGAGGGTTGGTACAAAGAGTTGTTTAGTTGAGGGTTGGTAGAAAGAGTTGTTTAGTTGAGGGTTGGTAGAGAGAGTTGTTTAGTTGAGAGTTTGTAGAGAGAGTTGTTTAGTTGAGGGTTGGTAGAGAGAGTTGTTTAGTTGAGGGCTGGTAGAGAGAGTTGTTTAGTTGAGGGCTGGTAGAGAGAGTTGTTTAGTTGTGGGCTGGTAGAGAGAGTTGTTTAGTTGAGGGTTGGTAGAGAGAGTTGTTTAGTTGTGGGCTGGTAGAGAGAGTTGTTTAGTTGAGGGCTGGTAGAGAGAGTTGTTTAGTTGTGGGCTGGTAGAGAGAGTTGTTTAGTTGAGGGTTGGTAGAGAGAGTTGTTTAGTTGAGGGCTGGTAGAGAGAGTAGTTTAGTTGAGGGCTGGTAGAGAGAGTTGTTTAGTTGAGGGTTGGTAGAGAGAGTTGTTTAGTTGAGAGTTGGTAGAGAGAGTTGTTTAGTTGTGGGCTGGTAGAGAGAGTTGTTTAGTTGAGGGTTGGTAGAGAGTTGTTTAGTTGTGGGCTGGTAGAGAGAGTTGTTTAGTTGAGGGTTGGTAGAGAGAGTTGTTTAGTTGTGGGCTGGTAGAGAGAGTTGTTTAGTTGAGGGCTGGTAGAGAGAGTTGGTTAGTTGAGGGCTGGTAGAGAGAGTTGTTTAGTTGAGGGTTGGTAGAAAGAGTGGTTTAGTTGACAGTTAGTAGAGAGAGTTGTTTAGTTGAGGGTTGGTAGAGAGAGTATTTTAGTTGAGAGTTGGTAGAGAGAGTTGTTTAGTTGTTGGCTGGTAGAGAGAGTTGGTTAGTTGAGGGTTGGTAGAGAGAGTTGTTTAGTTGTGGGCTGGTAGAGAGGGTTGTTTAGTTGAGGGCTGGTAGAGAGAGTTGTTTAGTTGTGGGCTTGTAGAGAGAGTTGTTTAGTTGAGGGTTGGTAGAGAGAGTTGTTTAGTTGTGGGCTGGTAGAGAGAGTTGTTTAGTTGAGGGCTGGTAGAGAGAGTTGTTTAGTTGTGGGCTGGTAGAGAGAGTTGTTTAGTTGAGGGTTGGTAGAGAGAGTTGTTCAGTTGAGGGCTGGTAGAGAGAGTTGTTCAGTTGAGGGTTGGTAGAGAGAGTTGTTTAGTTGAGGGCTGGTAGAGAGAGTTGTTTAGTTGAGAGTTGGTAGAGAGAGTTGTTTAGTTGAGGGCTGGTAGAGAGAGTTGTTTAGTTGAGGGTTGGTAGAGAGAGTTGTTTAGTTGAGGGCTGGTAGAGAGAGTTGGTTAGTTGAGGGCTGGTAGAGAGAGTTGTTTAGTTGAGGGCTGGTAGAGAGAGTTGTTTAGTTGAGGGCTGGTAGAGAGAGTTGTTTAGTTGAGGGCTGGTAGAGAGAGTTGGTTAGTTGAGGGTTGGTAGAGAGATTTGTTTAGTTGAGGGCTGGTAGAGAGAGTTGGTTAGTTGTGGGCTGGTTTTAACTGTTGTTTAGTCAAGGCTGGTAGTGGCCGTTGTTTAGTTGAGGGTTGGTAGAAAGAGTTGTTTAGTTGAGGGTTTGTAGAAAGAGTTGTTTAGTTGAGGGTTGGTAGAGAGAGTTGTTTAGTTGTGGGCTTGTAGAGAGAGTTGTTTAGTTGAGGGTTGGTAGAGAGAGTTGTTTAGTTGAGGGTTGGTAGAGAGAGTTGTTTAGTTGAGGGCTGGTAGAGAGAGTAGTTTAGTTGAGGGTTGGTAAAGAGAGTTGTTTAGTTGAGGGTTGGTAGAGAGAGTTGTTTAGTTGAGGGTTGGTAGAGAGAGTTGTTTAGTTGAGGGCTGGTAGAGAGAGTAGTTTAGTTGAGGGTTGGTAAAGAGAGTTGTTTAGTTGTGGGCTGGTAGAGAGAGTTGTTTAGTTGAGGGTTGGTAGAGAGAGTTATTTAGTTGTGGGCTGGTAGAGAGAGTTGTTTAGTTGAGGGTTGGTAGAGAGAGTTGTTTAGTTGTGGGTTGGTAGAGAGAGTAGTTTAGTTGAGGGCTGGTAGAGAGAGTTGTTTAGTTGAGGGTTGGTAGAAAGAGTTGTTTAGTTGAGGGTTGGTAGAGAGAGTAGTTTAGTTGAGGGCTGGTAGAGAGAGTTGTTTAGTTGAGGGGTGGTAGAGAGAGTTGTTTAGTTGAGGGTTGGTAGAGAGAGTTGTTTAGTTGAGGGTTGGTTGAGAGAGTAGTTTAGTTGAGGGCTGGTAGAGAGAGTTGTTTAGTTGAGGGGTGGTAGAGAGAGTTGTTTAGTTGAGGGCTGGTAGAGAGAGTTGTTTAGTTGAGGGTTGGTAGAGAGAGTTGTTTAGTTGTGGGCTGGTAGAGAGGGTTGTTTAGTTGAGGGCTGGTAGAGAGAGTTGTTTAGTTGTGGGCTTGTAGAGAGAGTTGTTTAGTTGAGGGTTGGTAGAGAGAGTTGTTTAGTTGTGGGCTGGTAGAGAGAGTTGTTTAGTTGAGGGCTGGTAGAGAGAGTTGTTTAGTTGTGGGCTGGTAGAGAGAGTTGTTTAGTTGAGGGTTGGTAGAGAGAGTTGTTCAGTTGAGGGCTGGTAGAGAGAGTTGTTCAGTTGAGGGTTGGTAGAGAGAGTTGTTTAGTTGAGGGCTGGTAGAGAGAGTTGTTTAGTTGAGAGTTGGTAGAGAGAGTTGTTTAGTTGAGGGCTGGTAGAGAGAGTTGTTTAGTTGAGGGTTGGTAGAGAGAGTTGTTTAGTTGAGGGCTGGTAGAGAGAGTTGTTTAGTTGAGGGCTGGTAGAGAGAGTTGTTTAGTTGAGGGCTGGTAGAGAGAGTTGTTTAGTTGAGGGCTGGTAGAGAGAGTTGTTTAGTTGAGGGCTGGTAGAGAGAGTTGGTTAGTTGAGGGTTGGTAGAGAGATTTGTTTAGTTGAGGGCTGGTAGAGAGAGTTGGTTAGTTGTGGGCTGGTTTTAACTGTTGTTTAGTCAAGGCTGGTAGTGGCCGTTGTTTAGTTGAGGGTTGGTAGAAAGAGTTGTTTAGTTGAGGGTTTGTAGAAAGAGTTGTTTAGTTGAGGGTTGGTAGAGAGAGTTGGTTAGTTGAGGGCTGGTAGAGAGAGTTGTTTAGTTGAGGGTTGGTAGAAAGAGTTGTTTAGTTGAGGGCTGGTAGAAAGAGTTGTTTAGTTGAGGGCTGGTAGAGAGAGTTGTTTAGTTGAGGGTTGGTAGAGAGAGTTGTTTAGTTGAGGGCTGGTAGAAAGAGTTGTTTAGTTGAGGGCTGGTAGAGAGAGTTGTTTAGTTGAGGGTTGGTAGAGAGAGTTGTTTAGTTGAGGGTTGGTAGAGAGAGTTGTTTAGTTGAGGGTTGGTAGAGAGAGTTGTTTAGTTGAGGGTTGGTAGAGAGAGTTGTTTAGTTGAGGGCTGGTAGAGAGAGTTGTTTAGTTGAGGGCTGGTAGAGAGAGTTGTTTAGTTGTGGGCTGGTCGAGAGAGTTGTTTAGTTGAGGGCTGGTAAAGAGAGTTGTTTAGTTGAGGGTTGGTAGAGAGAGTTGTTTAGTTGAGGGTTGGTAGAGAGAGTTGTTTAGTTGAGGGCTGGTAGAGAGAGTTGTTTAGTTGAGGGTTGGTAGAGAGAGTTGTTTAGTTGAGGGCTGGTAGAAAGAGTTGTTTAGTTGAGGGCTGGTAGAGAGAGTTGTTTAGTTGAGGGTTGGTAGAGAGAGTTGTTTAGTTGAGGGTTGGTAGAGAGAGTTGTTTAGTTGAGGGTTGGTAGAGAGAGTTGTTTAGTTGAGGGTTGGTAGAGAGAGTTGTTTAGTTGAGGGCTGGTAGAGAGAGTTGGTTAGTTGAGGGCTGGTAGAGAGAGTTGTTTAGTTGAGGGCTGGTAGAGAGAGTTGTTTAGTTGAGGGGTGGTAGAGAGAGTTGTTTAGTTGAGGGTTGGTAGAGAGAGTTGTTTAGTTGAGGGTTGGTTGAGAGAGTAGTTTAGTTGAGGGCTGGTAGAGAGAGTTGTTTAGTTGAGGGTTGGTAGAGAGAGTTGGTTAGTTGAGGGCTGGTAGAGAGAGTTGTTTAGTTGAGGGCTGGTAGAGAGAGTTGTTTAGTTGAGGGCTGGTAGAGAGAGTTGGTTAGTTGAGGGTTGGTAGAGAGAGTAGTTTAGTTGAGGGCTGGTAGAGAGAGTTGTTTAGTTGAGGGGTGGTAGAGAGAGTTGTTTAGTTGAGGGTTGGTAGAGAGAGTTGTTTAGTTGAGGGTTGGTTGAGAGAGTAGTTTAGTTGAGGGCTGGTAGAGAGAGTTGTTTAGTTGAGGGGTGGTAGAGAGAGTTGTTTAGTTGAGGGTTGGTACAAAGAGTTGTTTAGTTGAGGGTTGGTACAAAGAGTGGTTTAGTTGAGGGTTGGTAGAGAGAGTTGTTTAGTTGAGGGTTGGTACAAAGAGTTGTTTAGTTGAGGGTTGGTAGAAAGAGTTGTTTAGTTGAGGGTTGGTAGAGAGAGTTGTTTAGTTGAGAGTTTGTAGAGAGAGTTGTTTAGTTGAGGGTTGGTAGAGAGAGTTGTTTAGTTGAGGGCTGGTAGAGAGAGTTGTTTAGTTGAGGGCTGGTAGAGAGAGTTGTTTAGTTGTGGGCTGGTAGAGAGAGTTGTTTAGTTGAGGGTTGGTAGAGAGAGTTGTTTAGTTGTGGGCTGGTAGAGAGAGTTGTTTAGTTGAGGGCTGGTAGAGAGAGTTGTTTAGTTGTGGGCTGGTAGAGAGAGTTGTTTAGTTGAGGGTTGGTAGAGAGAGTTGTTTAGTTGAGGGCTGGTAGAGAGAGTAGTTTAGTTGAGGGCTGGTAGAGAGAGTTGTTTAGTTGAGGGTTGGTAGAGAGAGTTGTTTAGTTGAGAGTTGGTAGAGAGAGTTGTTTAGTTGTGGGCTGGTAGAGAGAGTTGTTTAGTTGAGGGTTGGTAGAGAGTTGTTTAGTTGTGGGCTGGTAGAGAGAGTTGTTTAGTTGAGGGTTGGTAGAGAGAGTTGTTTAGTTGTGGGCTGGTAGAGAGAGTTGTTTAGTTGAGGGCTGGTAGAGAGAGTTGGTTAGTTGAGGGCTGGTAGAGAGAGTTGTTTAGTTGAGGGTTGGTAGAAAGAGTGGTTTAGTTGACAGTTAGTAGAGAGAGTTGTTTAGTTGAGGGTTGGTAGAGAGAGTATTTTAGTTGAGAGTTGGTAGAGAGAGTTGTTTAGTTGTGGGCTGGTAGAGAGAGTTGGTTAGTTGAGGGTTGGTAGAGAGAGTTGTTTAGTTGAGGGCTGGTAGAGAGAGTTGTTTAGTTGAGGGCTGGTAGAGAGAGTTGTTCAGTTGAGGGCTGGTAGAGAGAGTTGTTCAGTTGAGGGTTGGTAGAGAGAGTTGTTTAGTTGAGGGCTGGTAGAGAGAGTTGGTTAGTTGAGGGGTGGTAGAGAGAGTTGTTTAGTTGAGGGCTGGTAGAGAGAGTTGTTTAGTTGAGGGTTGGTAGAGAGAGTTGTTCAGTTGAGGGCTGGTAGAGAGAGTTGTTTAGTTGAGGGTTGGTAGAGAGAGTTGTTTAGTTGAGGGCTGGTAGAAAGAGTTGTTTAGTTGAGGGCTGGTAGAGAGAGTTGTTTAGTTGAGGGTTGGTAGAGAGAGTTGTTTAGTTGAGGGTTGGTAGAGAGAGTTGTTTAGTTGAGGGTTGGTAGAGAGAGTTGTTTAGTTGAGGGTTGGTAGAGAGAGTTGTTTAGTTGAGGGTTGGTAGAGAGAGTTGTTTAGTTGAGGGTTGGTAGAGAGAGTTGTTTAGTTGAGGGTTGGTAGAGAGAGTTGTTTAGTTGAGGGTTGGTAGAGAGAGTTGTTTAGTTGAGGGTTGGTAGAGAGAGTTGTTTAGTTGAGGGCTGGTAGAGAGAGTTGTTTAGTTGAGGGTTGGTAGAGAGAGTTGTTTAGTTGAGGGTTGGTAGAGAGAGTTGTTTAGTTGAGGGTTGGTAGAGAGAGTTGTTTAGTTGAGGGTTGGTAGAGAGAGTTGTTTAGTTGAGGGCTGGTAGAGAGAGTTGTTTAGTTGAGGGCTGGTAGAGAGAGTTGTTTAGTTGTGGGCTGGTCGAGAGAGTTGTTTAGTTGAGGGCTGGTAAAGAGAGTTGTTTAGTTGAGGGTTGGTAGAGAGAGTTGTTTAGTTGAGGGTTGGTAGAGAGAGTTGTTTAGTTGAGGGCTGGTAGAGAGAGTTGTTTAGTTGAGGGCTGGTAGAGAGAGTTGTTTAGTTGAGGGTTGGTAGAGAGAGTTGTTTAGTTGAGGGCTGGTAGAGAGAGTTGTTTAGTTGAGGGCTGGTAGAGAGAGTTGTTTAGTTGAGGGCTGGTAGAGAGAGTTGTTTAGTTGAGGTTTGGTAGAGAGAGTTGTTTAGTTGAGGGTTGGTAGAAAGAGTGGTTTAGTTGAGGGCTGGTAGAGAGAGTTGTTTAGTTGAGGGTTGGTACAAAGAGTTGTTTAGTTGAGGGTTGGTACAAAGAGTGGTTTAGTTGAGGGTTGGTAGAGAGAGTTGTTTAGTTGAGGGTTGGTACAAAGAGTTGTTTAGTTGAGGGTTGGTAGAATGAGTTGTTTAGTTGAGGGTTGGTAGAGAGAGTTGTTTAGTTGAGAGTTGGTAGAGAGAGTTGTTTAGTTGAGGGTTGGTAGAGAGAGTTGTTTAGTTGAGGGCTGGTAGAGAGAGTTGTTTAGTTGAGGGCTGGTAGAGAGAGTTGTTTAGTTGTGGGCTGGTAGAGAGAGTTGTTTAGTTGAGGGCTGGTAGAGAGAGTTGTTTAGTTGAGGGTTTGTAGAAAGAGTTGTTTAGTTGAGAGTTAGTAGAGAGAGTTGTTTAGTTGAGGGTTGGTAGAGAGAGTTGTTTAGTTGAGAGTTGGTAGAGAGAGTTGTTTAGTTGAGGGCTGGTAGAGAGCGTTGTTTAGTTGAGGGTTGGTAGAGAGAGTTGTTTAGTTGAGGGTTGGTAGAGAGAGTTGTTTAGTTGAGGGTTGGTAGAAAGAGTTGTTTAGTTGAGGGTTGGTAGAGAGAGTTGTTTAGTTGAGGGTTGGTAGAGAGAGTTGTTTAGTTGAGGGTTGGTAGAGAGAGTTGTTTAGTTGAGGGCTGGTAGAGAGAGTAGTTTAGTTGAGGGTTGGTAAAGAGAGTTGTTTAGTTGTGGGCTGGTAGAGAGAGTTGTTTAGTTGAGGGTTGGTAGAGAGAGTTATTTAGTTGTGGGCTGGTAGAGAGAGTTGTTTAGTTGAGGGTTGGTAGAGAGAGTTGTTTAGTTGTGGGTTGGTAGAGAGAGTAGTTTAGTTGAGGGCTGGTAGAGAGAGTTGTTTAGTTGTGGGCTGGTAGAGAGAGTTGTTTAGTTGAGGGGTGGTAGAGAGAGTTGTTTAGTTGTGGGCTGGTAGAGAGAGTTGTTTAGTTGAGGGTTGGTAGAGAGAGTTGTTTAGTTGTGGGCTGGTAGAGAGAGTTGTTTAGTTGAGGGCTGGTAGAGAGAGTTGTTTAGTTGAGGGTTGGTAGAGAGAGTTGTTCAGTTGAGGGTTGGTAGAAAGAGTTGTTTAGTTGAGGGTTGGTAGAGAGAGTTGTTTAGTTGAGGGTTGGTAGAGAGAGTTGTTTAGTTGAGGGCTGGTAGAGAGAGTTGGTTAGTTGAGGGTTGGTAGAGAGATTTGTTTAGTTGAGGGCTGGTAGAGAGAGTTGGTTAGTTGTGGGCTGGTTTTAACTGTTGTTTAGTCAAGGCTGGTAGTGGCAGTTGTTTAGTTGAGGGTTGGTAGAGAGAGTTGTTTAGTTGAGGGCTGGTAGAAAGAGTTGTTTAGTTGAGGGCTGGTAGAGAGAGTTGTTTAGTTGAGGGTTGGTAGAGAGAGTTGTTTAGTTGAGGGTTGGTAGAGAGAGTTGTTTAGTTGAGGGTTGGTAGAGAGAGTTGTTTAGTTGTGGGCTGGTAGAGAGAGTTGTTTAGTTGAGGGTTGGTAGAGAGAGTTGTTTAGTTGAGGGCTGGTAGAAAGAGTTGTTTAGTTGAGGGCTGGTAGAGAGAGTTGTTTAGTTGAGGGCTGGTAGTAAGAGTTGTTTAGTTGAGGGCTGGTAGAGAGAGTTGTTTAGTTGAGGGTTGGTAGAGAGAGTTGTTTAGTTGAGGGTTGATAGAGAGAGTTGTTTAGTTGAGGGTTGGTAGAGAGAGTTGTTTAGTTGTGGGCTGGTAGAGAGAGTTGTTTAGTTGAGAGTTGGTAGAGAGAGTTGTTTAGTTGAGGGTTGGTAGAGAGAGTTGTTTAGTTGAGGGCTGGTAGAGAGAGTTGTTTAGTTCAGGGTTGGTAGAGAGAGTTGTTTAGTTGAGGGTTGGTAGAGAGAGTTGTTTAGTTGTGGGCTGGTAGAGAGAGTTGTGTAGTTGAGGGTTGGTAGAGAGAGTTGTTTAGTTGAGGGCTGGTAGAGACAGTTGTTTAGTTGAGGGCTGGTAGAGAGAGTTGGTTAGTTGTGGGCTGGTTTTAACCGTTGTTCAGTCAAGGCTGGTAGTGGCAGTTGTTTAGTTGAGGGTTGGTAGAGAGAGTTGTTTAGTTGGGGGTTTGTAGAAAGAGTTGTTTAGTTGAGGGTTGGTAGAAAGAGTTGTTTAGTTGAGGGCTGGTAGAGAGAGTTGTTTAGTTGAGGGCTGGTAGAGAGAGTTGGTTAGTTGTGGGCTGGTTTTAAACGTTGTTTAGTCAAGGCTGGTAGTGGCAGTTGTTTAGTTGAGGGTTGGTAGAGAGAGTTGTTTAGTTGAGGGTTTGTAGAAAGAGTTGTTTAGTTGAGGGCTGGTAGAGAGAGTTGTTTAGTTGAGGGTTGGTAGAGAGAGTTGTTTAGTTGAGGGCTGGTAGAGAGAGTTGTTTAGTTGTGGGCTGGTAGAGAGAGTTGTTTAGTTGAGGGTTGGTAGAGAGAGTTGTTTAGTTGAGGGTTGGTAGAGAGAGTTGTTTAGTTGAGGGTTGGTAGAAAGAGTTGTTTAGTTGAGGGCTGGTAGAGAGAGTTGTTTAGTTGAGGGTTGGTAGAGACAGTTGGTTAGTTGAGGGCTGGTAGAGAGAGTTGTTTAGTTGAGGGTTGGTAGAAAGAGTTGTTTAGTTGAGGGCTGGTAGAAAGAGTGGTTTAGTTGAGGGCTGGTAGAGAGAGTTGTTTAGTTGAGGGTTGGTAGAGAGAGTTGTTTAGTTGAGGGCTGGTAGAAAGAGTTGTTTAGTTGAGGGCTGGTAGAGAGAGTTGTTTAGTTGAGGGTTGGTAGAGAGAGTTGTTTAGTTGAGGGTTGGTAGAGAGAGTTGTTTAGTTGAGGGTTGGTAGAGAGAGTTGTTTAGTTGAGGGCTGGTAGAGAAAGTTGTTTAGTTGAGGGTTGGTAGAGAGAGTTGTTTAGTTGAGGGTTGGTAGAGAGAGTTGTTTAGTTGAGGGCTGGTAGAGAGAGTTGTTTAGTTGAGAGTTGGTAGAGAGAGTTGTTTAGTTGAGGGCTGGTAGAGAGAGTTGTTTAGTTGAGGGCTGGTAAAGAGAGTTGTTTAGTTGAGGGCTGGTAGAGAGAGTTGGTTAGTTGAGGGTTGGTAGAGAGATTTGTTTAGTTGAGGGCTGGTAGAGAGAGTTGGTTAGTTGTGGGCTGGTTTTAACTGTTGTTTAGTCAAGGCTGGTAGTGGCCGTTGTTCAGTTGAGGGTTGGTAGAAAGAGTTGTTTAGTTGAGGGTTGGTAGAGAGAGTTGTTTAGTTGAGGGTTGGTAGAGAGAGTTGTTTAGTTGAGGGTTGGTAGAGAGAGTAGTTTAGTTGAGAGTTGGTAGAGAGAGTTGTTTAGTTGATGGGTGGTAGAGAGAGTTGTTTAGTTGAGGGTTGGTAGAGAGAGTTGTTTAGTTGTGGGTTGGTAGAGAGAGTAGTTTAGTTGAGGGCTGGTAGAGAGAGTTGTTTAGTTGAGGGTTGGTAGAAAGAGTTGTTTAGTTGAGGGTTGGTAGAGAGAGTAGTTTAGTTGAGGGCTGGTAGAGAGAGTTGTTTAGTTGAGGGGTGGTAGAGAGAGTTGTTTAGTTGAGGGTTGGTAGAGAGAGTTGTTTAGTTGAGGGTTGGTTGAGAGAGTAGTTTAGTTGAGGGCTGGTAGAGAGAGTTGTTTAGTTGAGGGGTGGTAGAGAGAGTTGTTTAGTTGAGGGCTGGTAGAGAGAGTTGTTTAGTTGAGGGTTGGTAGAGAGAGTTGTTTAGTTGTGGGCTGGTAGAGAGAGTTGTTTAGTTGAGGGCTGGTAGAGAGAGTTGTTTAGTTGTGGGCTTGTAGAGAGAGTTGTTTAGTTGAGGGTTGGTAGAGAGAGTTGTTTAGTTGTGGGCTGGTAGAGAGAGTTGTTTAGTTGAGGGCTGGTAGAGAGAGTTGTTTAGTTGTGGGCTGGTAGAGAGAGTTGTTTAGTTGAGGGTTGGTAGAGAGAGTTGTTCAGTTGAGGGCTGGTAGAGAGAGTTGTTCAGTTGAGGGTTGGTAGAGAGAGTTGTTTAGTTGAGGGCTGGTAGAGAGAGTTGTTTAGTTGAGAGTTGGTAGAGAGCGTTGTTTAGTTGAGGGCTGGTAGAGAGAGTTGTTTAGTTGAGGGTTGGTAGAGAGAGTTGTTTAGTTGAGGGCTGGTAGAGAGAGTTGGTTAGTTGAGGGCTGGTAGAGAGAGTTGTTTAGTTGAGGGCTGGTAGAGAGAGTTGTTTAGTTGAGGGCTGGTAGAGAGAGTTGTTTAGTTGAGGGCTGGTAGAGAGAGTTGGTTAGTTGAGGGTTGGTAGAGAGATTTGTTTAGTTGAGGGCTGGTAGAGAGAGTTGGTTAGTTGTGGGCTGGTTTTAACTGTTGTTTAGTCAAGGCTGGTAGTGGCCGTTGTTTAGTTGAGGGTTGGTAGAAAGAGTTGTTTAGTTGAGGGTTTGTAGAAAGAGTTGTTTAGTTGAGGGTTGGTAGAGAGAGTTGGTTAGTTGAGGGCTGGTAGAGAGAGTTGTTTAGTTGAGGGTTGGTAGAAAGAGTTGTTTAGTTGAGGGCTGGTAGAAAGAGTGGTTTAGTTGAGGGCTGGTAGAGAGAGTTGTTTAGTTGAGGGTTGGTAGAGAGAGTTGTTTAGTTGAGGGCTGGTAGAAAGAGTTGTTTAGTTGAGGGCTGGTAGAGAGAGTTGTTTAGTTGAGGGTTGGTAGAGAGAGTTGTTTAGTTGAGGGTTGGTAGAGAGAGTTGTTTAGTTGAGGGTTGGTAGAGAGAGTTGTTTAGTTGAGGGTTGGTAGAGAGAGTTGTTTAGTTGAGGGCTGGTAGAGAGAGTTGTTTAGTTGAGGGCTGGTAGAGAGAGTTGTTTAGTTGTGGGCTGGTCGAGAGAGTTGTTTAGTTGAGGGCTGGTAAAGAGAGTTGTTTAGTTGAGGGTTGGTAGAGAGAGTTGTTTAGTTGAGGGTTGGTAGAGAGAGTTGTTTAGTTGAGGGCTGGTAGAGAGAGTTGTTTAGTTGAGGGCTGGTAGAGAGAGTTGTTTAGTTGAGGGTTGGTAGAGAGAGTTGTTTAGTTGAGGGCTGGTAGAGAGAGTTGTTTAGTTGAGGGCTGGTAGAGAGAGTTGTTTAGTTGAGGGCTGGTAGAGAGAGTTGTTTAGTTGAGGTTTGGTAGAGAGAGTTGTTTAGTTGAGGGTTGGTAGAAAGAGTGGTTTAGTTGAGGGCTGGTAGAGAGAGTTGTTTAGTTGAGGGTTGGTAGAGAGAGTTGGTTAGTTGAGGGGTGGTAGAGAGAGTTGTTTAGTTGAGGGTTGGTAGAGAGAGTTGTTCAGTTGAGGGTTGGTAGAAAGAGTTGTTTAGTTGAGGGTTGGTAGAGAGAGTTGTTTAGTTGAGGGTTGGTAGAGAGAGTTGTTTAGTTGAGGGTTGGTAGAAAGAGTTGTTTAGTTGAGGGTTGGTACAAAGAGTTGTTTAGTTGAGGGTTGGTACAAAGAGTGGTTTAGTTGAGGGTTGGTAGAGAGAGTTGTTTAGTTGAGGGTTGGTACAAAGAGTTGTTTAGTTGAGGGTTGGTAGAATGAGTTGTTTAGTTGAGGGTTGGTAGAGAGAGTTGTTTAGTTGAGAGTTGGTAGAAAGAGTTGTTTAGTTGAGGGTTGGTAGAGAGAGTTGTTTAGTTGAGGGCTGGTAGAGAGAGTTGTTTAGTTGAGGGCTGGTAGAGAGAGTTGTTTAGTTGTGGGCTGGTAGAGAGAGTTGTTTAGTTGAGGGCTGGTAGAGAGAGTTGTTTAGTTGAGGGTTTGTAGAAAGAGTTGTTTAGTTGAGAGTTAGTAGAGAGAGTTGTTTAGTTGAGGGTTGGTAGAGAGAGTTGTTTAGTTGAGAGTTGGTAGAGAGAGTTGTTTAGTTGAGGGCTGGTAGAGAGAGTTGTTTAGTTGAGGGTTGGTAGAGAGAGTTGTTTAGTTGAGGGTTGGTAGAGAGAGTTGGTTAGTTGAGGGCTGGTAGAGAGAGTTGTTTAGTTGAGGGGTGGTAGAGAGAGTTGTTTAGTTGTGGGCTGGTAGAGAGAGTTGTTTAGTTGAGGGTTGGTAGAGAGAGTTGTTTAGTTGTGGGCTGGTAGAGAGAGTTGTTTAGTTGAGGGCTGGTAGAGAGAGTTGTTTAGTTGAGGGTTGGTAGAGAGAGTTGTTTAGTTGAGGGTTGGTAGAGAGAGTTGTTCAGTTGAGGGTTGGTAGAAAGAGTTGTTTAGTTGAGGGTTGGTAGAGAGAGTTGTTTAGTTGAGGGTTGGTAGAGAGAGTTGTTTAGTTGAGAGTTGGTAGAGAGAGTTGTTTAGTTGAGGGCTGGTAGAGAGAGTTGGTTAGTTGAGGGGTGGTAGAGAGAGTTGGTTAGTTAAGGGTTGGTAGAGAGTGTTGTTTAGTTGAGGGCTGGTAGAGAGAGTTGTTTAGTTGAGGGTTGGTAGAGAGAGTTGTTTAGTTGAGGGTTGGTAGAGAGAGTTGTTTAGTTGAGGGCTGGTAGAGAGAGTAGTTTAGTTGAGGGTTGGTAAAGAGAGTTGTTTAGTTGTGGGCTGGTAGAGAGAGTTGTTTAGTTGAGGGTTGGTAGAGAGAGTTATTTAGTTGTGGGCTGGTAGAGAGAGTTGTTTAGTTGAGGGTTGGTAGAGAGAGTTTAGTTGTGGGTTGGTAGAGAGAGTAGTTTAGTTGAGGGCTGGTAGAGAGAGTTGTTTAGTTGAGGGTTGGTAGAAAGAGTGGTTTAGTTGAGGGTTGGTAGAGAGAGTAGTTTAGTTGAGGGCTGGTAGAGAGAGTTGTTTAGTTGAGGGGTTGTAGAGAGAGTTGTTTAGTTGAGGGTTGGTAGAGAGAGTTGTTTAGTTGAGGGTTGGTTGAGAGAGTAGTTTAGTTGAGGGCTGGTAGAGAGAGTTGTTTAGTTGAGGGGTGGTAGAGAGAGTTGTTTAGTTGAGGGTTGGTAGAGAGAGTTGTTCAGTTGAGGGCTGGTAGAGAGAGTTGTTTAGTTGAGGGCTGGTAGAGAGAGTTGTTTAGTTGTGGGCTGGTAGAGAGAGTTGTTTAGTTGAGGGCTGGTAGAGAGAGTTGTTTAGTTGTGGGCTGGTAGAGAGAGTTGTTTAGTTGAGGGCTGGTAGAGAGAGTTGTTTAGTTGTGGGCTTGTAGAGAGAGTTGTTTAGTTGAGGGTTGGTAGAGAGAGTTGTTTAGTTGAGGGTTGGTAGAGAGAGTTGTTTAGTTGAGGGCTGGTAGAGCGAGTAGTTTAGTTGAGGGTTGGTAAAGAGAGTTGTTTAGTTGTGGGCTGGTAGAGAGAGTTGTTTAGTTGAGGGTTGGTAGAGAGAGTTATTTAGTTGTGGGCTGGTAGAGAGAGTTGTTTAGTTGAGGGTTGGTAGAGAGAGTTGTTTAGTTGTGGGTTGGTAGAGAGAGTAGTTTAGTTGAGGGCTGGTAGAGAGAGTTGTTTAGTTGAGGGTTGGTAGAAAGAGTTGTTTAGTTGAGGGTTGGTAGAGAGAGTAGTTTAGTTGAGGGCTGGTAGAGAGAGTTGTTTAGTTGAGGGGTGGTAGAGAGAGTTGTTTAGTTGAGGGTTGGTAGAGAGAGTTGTTTAGTTGAGGGTTGGTTGAGAGAGTAGTTTAGTTGAGGGCTGGTAGAGAGAGTTGTTTAGTTGAGGGGTGGTAGAGAGAGTTGTTTAGTTGAGGGCTGGTAGAGAGAGTTGTTTAGTTGAGGGTTGGTAGAGAGAGTTGTTTAGTTGTGGGCTGGTAGAGAGGGTTGTTTAGTTGAGGGCTGGTAGAGAGAGTTGTTTAGTTGTGGGCTTGTAGAGAGAGTTGTTTAGTTGAGGGTTGGTAGAGAGAGTTGTTTAGTTGTGGGCTGGTAGAGAGAGTTGTTTAGTTGAGGGCTGGTAGAGAGAGTTGTTTAGTTGTGGGCTGGTAGAGAGAGTTGTTTAGTTGAGGGTTGGTAGAGAGAGTTGTTCAGTTGAGGGCTGGTAGAGAGAGTTGTTCAGTTGAGGGTTGGTAGAGAGAGTTGTTTAGTTGAGGGCTGGTAGAGAGAGTTGTTTAGTTGAGAGTTGGTAGAGAGAGTTGTTTAGTTGAGGGCTGGTAGAGAGAGTTGTTTAGTTGAGGGTTGGTAGAGAGAGTTGTTTAGTTGAGGGCTGGTAGAGAGAGTTGGTTAGTTGAGGGCTGGTAGAGAGAGTTGTTTAGTTGAGGGCTGGTAGAGAGAGTTGTTTAGTTGAGGGCTGGTAGAGAGAGTTGTTTAGTTGAGGGCTGGTAGAGAGAGTTGGTTAGTTGAGGGTTGGTAGTGAGATTTGTTTAGTTGAGGGCTGGTAGAGAGAGTTGGTTAGTTGTGGGCTGGTTTTAACTGTTGTTTAGTCAAGGCTGGTAGTGGCCGTTGTTTAGTTGAGGGTTGGTAGAAAGAGTTGTTTAGTTGAGGGTTTGTAGAAAGAGTTGTTTAGTTGAGGGTTGGTAGAGAGAGTTGTTTAGTTGTGGGCTTGTAGAGAGAGTTGTTTAGTTGAGGGTTGGTAGAGAGAGTTGTTTAGTTGAGGGTTGGTAGAGAGAGTTGTTTAGTTGAGGGCTGGTAGAGAGAGTAGTTTAGTTGAGGGTTGGTAAAGAGAGTTGTTTAGTTGAGGGTTGGTAGAGAGAGTTGTTTAGTTGAGGGTTGGTAGAGAGAGTTGTTTAGTTGAGGGCTGGTAGAGAGAGTAGTTTAGTTGAGGGTTGGTAAAGAGAGTTGTTTAGTTGTGGGCTGGTAGAGAGAGTTGTTTAGTTGAGGGTTGGTAGAGAGAGTTATTTAGTTGTGGGCTGGTAGAGAGAGTTGTTTAGTTGAGGGTTGGTAGAGAGAGTTGTTTAGTTGTGGGTTGGTAGAGAGAGTAGTTTAGTTGAGGGCTGGTAGAGAGAGTTGTTTAGTTGAGGGTTGGTAGAAAGAGTTGTTTAGTTGAGGGTTGGTAGAGAGAGTAGTTTAGTTGAGGGCTGGTAGAGAGAGTTGTTTAGTTGAGGGGTGGTAGAGAGAGTTGTTTAGTTGAGGGTTGGTAGAGAGAGTTGTTTAGTTGAGGGTTGGTTGAGAGAGTAGTTTAGTTGAGGGCTGGTAGAGAGAGTTGTTTAGTTGAGGGGTGGTAGAGAGAGTTGTTTAGTTGAGGGCTGGTAGAGAGAGTTGTTTAGTTGAGGGTTGGTAGAGAGAGTTGTTTAGTTGTGGGCTGGTAGAGAGGGTTGTTTAGTTGAGGGCTGGTAGAGAGAGTTGTTTAGTTGTGGGCTTGTAGAGAGAGTTGTTTAGTTGAGGGTTGGTAGAGAGAGTTGTTTAGTTGTGGGCTGGTAGAGAGAGTTGTTTAGTTGAGGGCTGGTAGAGAGAGTTGTTTAGTTGTGGGCTGGTAGAGAGAGTTGTTTAGTTGAGGGTTGGTAGAGAGAGTTGTTCAGTTGAGGGCTGGTAGAGAGAGTTGTTCAGTTGAGGGTTGGTAGAGAGAGTTGTTTAGTTGAGGGCTGGTAGAGAGAGTTGTTTAGTTGAGAGTTGGTAGAGAGAGTTGTTTAGTTGAGGGCTGGTAGAGAGAGTTGTTTAGTTGAGGGTTGGTAGAGAGAGTTGTTTAGTTGAGGGCTGGTAGAGAGAGTTGTTTAGTTGAGGGCTGGTAGAGAGAGTTGTTTAGTTGAGGGCTGGTAGAGAGAGTTGTTTAGTTGAGGGCTGGTAGAGAGAGTTGTTTAGTTGAGGGCTGGTAGAGAGAGTTGGTTAGTTGAGGGTTGGTAGAGAGATTTGTTTAGTTGAGGGCTGGTAGAGAGAGTTGGTTAGTTGTGGGCTGGTTTTAACTGTTGTTTAGTCAAGGCTGGTAGTGGCCGTTGTTTAGTTGAGGGTTGGTAGAAAGAGTTGTTTAGTTGAGGGTTTGTAGAAAGAGTTGTTTAGTTGAGGGTTGGTAGAGAGAGTTGGTTAGTTGAGGGCTGGTAGAGAGAGTTGTTTAGTTGAGGGTTGGTAGAAAGAGTTGTTTAGTTGAGGGCTGGTAGAAAGAGTTGTTTAGTTGAGGGCTGGTAGAGAGAGTTGTTTAGTTGAGGGTTGGTAGAGAGAGTTGTTTAGTTGAGGGCTGGTAGAAAGAGTTGTTTAGTTGAGGGCTGGTAGAGAGAGTTGTTTAGTTGAGGGTTGGTAGAGAGAGTTGTTTAGTTGAGGGTTGGTAGAGAGAGTTGTTTAGTTGAGGGTTGGTAGAGAGAGTTGTTTAGTTGAGGGTTGGTAGAGAGAGTTGTTTAGTTGAGGGCTGGTAGAGAGAGTTGTTTAGTTGAGGGCTGGTAGAGAGAGTTGTTTAGTTGTGGGCTGGTCGAGAGAGTTGTTTAGTTGAGGGCTGGTAAAGAGAGTTGTTTAGTTGAGGGTTGGTAGAGAGAGTTGTTTAGTTGAGGGTTGGTAGAGAGAGTTGTTTAGTTGAGGGCTGGTAGAGAGAGTTGTTTAGTTGAGGGTTGGTAGAGAGAGTTGTTTAGTTGAGGGCTGGTAGAAAGAGTTGTTTAGTTGAGGGCTGGTAGAGAGAGTTGTTTAGTTGAGGGTTGGTAGAGAGAGTTGTTTAGTTGAGGGTTGGTAGAGAGAGTTGTTTAGTTGAGGGTTGGTAGAGAGAGTTGTTTAGTTGAGGGTTGGTAGAGAGAGTTGTTTAGTTGAGGGCTGGTAGAGAGAGTTGGTTAGTTGAGGGCTGGTAGAGAGAGTTGTTTAGTTGAGGGCTGGTAGAGAGAGTTGTTTAGTTGAGGGGTGGTAGAGAGAGTTGTTTAGTTGAGGGTTGGTAGAGAGAGTTGTTTAGTTGAGGGTTGGTTGAGAGAGTAGTTTAGTTGAGGGCTGGTAGAGAGAGTTGTTTAGTTGAGGGTTGGTAGAGAGAGTTGGTTAGTTGAGGGCTGGTAGAGAGAGTTGTTTAGTTGAGGGCTGGTAGAGAGAGTTGTTTAGTTGAGGGCTGGTAGAGAGAGTTGGTTAGTTGAGGGTTGGTAGAGAGAGTAGTTTAGTTGAGGGCTGGTAGAGAGAGTTGTTTAGTTGAGGGGTGGTAGAGAGAGTTGTTTAGTTGAGGGTTGGTAGAGAGAGTTGTTTAGTTGAGGGTTGGTTGAGAGAGTAGTTTAGTTGAGGGCTGGTAGAGAGAGTTGTTTAGTTGAGGGGTGGTAGAGAGAGTTGTTTAGTTGAGGGTTGGTACAAAGAGTTGTTTAGTTGAGGGTTGGTACAAAGAGTGGTTTAGTTGAGGGTTGGTAGAGAGAGTTGTTTAGTTGAGGGTTGGTACAAAGAGTTGTTTAGTTGAGGGTTGGTAGAAAGAGTTGTTTAGTTGAGGGTTGGTAGAGAGAGTTGTTTAGTTGAGAGTTTGTAGAGAGAGTTGTTTAGTTGAGGGTTGGTAGAGAGAGTTGTTTAGTTGAGGGCTGGTAGAGAGAGTTGTTTAGTTGAGGGCTGGTAGAGAGAGTTGTTTAGTTGTGGGCTGGTAGAGAGAGTTGTTTAGTTGAGGGTTGGTAGAGAGAGTTGTTTAGTTGTGGGCTGGTAGAGAGAGTTGTTTAGTTGAGGGCTGGTAGAGAGAGTTGTTTAGTTGTGGGCTGGTAGAGAGAGTTGTTTAGTTGAGGGTTGGTAGAGAGAGTTGTTTAGTTGAGGGCTGGTAGAGAGAGTAGTTTAGTTGAGGGCTGGTAGAGAGAGTTGTTTAGTTGAGGGTTGGTAGAGAGAGTTGTTTAGTTGAGAGTTGGTAGAGAGAGTTGTTTAGTTGTGGGCTGGTAGAGAGAGTTGTTTAGTTGAGGGTTGGTAGAGAGTTGTTTAGTTGTGGGCTGGTAGAGAGAGTTGTTTAGTTGAGGGTTGGTAGAGAGAGTTGTTTAGTTGTGGGCTGGTAGAGAGAGTTGTTTAGTTGAGGGCTGGTAGAGAGAGTTGGTTAGTTGAGGGCTGGTAGAGAGAGTTGTTTAGTTGAGGGTTGGTAGAAAGAGTGGTTTAGTTGACAGTTAGTAGAGAGAGTTGTTTAGTTGAGGGTTGGTAGAGAGAGTATTTTAGTTGAGAGTTGGTAGAGAGAGTTGTTTAGTTGTGGGCTGGTAGAGAGAGTTGGTTAGTTGAGGGTTGGTAGAGAGAGTTGTTTAGTTGAGGGCTGGTAGAGAGAGTTGTTTAGTTGAGGGCTGGTAGAGAGAGTTGTTTAGTTGAGGGTTGGTAGAGAGAGTTGTTTAGTTGAGGGTTGGTAGAGAGAGTTGTTTAGTTGAGGGTTGGTAGAGAGAGTTGTTTAGTTGAGGGTTTGTAGAAAGAGTTGTTTAGTTGAGAGTTAGTAGAGAGAGTTGTTTAGTTGAGGGTTGGTAGAGAGAGTTGTTTAGTTGAGAGTTGGTAGAGAGAGTTGTTTAGTTGAGGGTTGGTAGAGAGAGTTGTTTAGTTGTGGGCTGGTAGAGAGAGTTGTTTAGTTGAGGGCTGGTAGAGAGAGTTGTTTAGTTGTGGGCTGGTAGAGAGAGTTGTTTAGTTGAGGGTTGGTAGAGAGAGTTGTTCAGTTGAGGGCTGGTAGAGAGAGTTGTTCAGTTGAGGGTTGGTAGAGAGAGTTGTTTAGTTGAGGGTTGGTAGAGAGAGTTGTTTAGTTGAGGGCTGGTAGAGAGAGTTGGTTAGTTGAGGGGTGGTAGAGAGAGTTGTTTAGTTGAGGGCTGGTAGAGAGAGTTGTTTAGTTGAGGGTTGGTAGAGAGAGTTGTTCAGTTGAGGGCTGGTAGAGAGAGTTGTTTAGTTGAGGGTTGGTAGAGAGAGTTGTTTAGTTGAGGGCTGGTAGAAAGAGTTGTTTAGTTGAGGGCTGGTAGAGAGAGTTGTTTAGTTGAGGGTTGGTAGAGAGAGTTGTTTAGTTGAGGGTTGGTAGAGAGAGTTGTTTAGTTGAGGGTTGGTAGAGAGAGTTGTTTAGTTGAGGGTTGGTAGAGAGAGTTGTTTAGTTGAGGGTTGGTAGAGAGAGTTGTTTAGTTGAGGGTTGGTAGAGAGAGTTGTTTAGTTGAGGGTTGGTAGAGAGAGTTGTTTAGTTGAGGGTTGGTAGAGAGAGTTGTTTAGTTGAGGGTTGGTAGAGAGAGTTGTTTAGTTGAGGGCTGGTAGAGAGAGTTGTTTAGTTGAGGGTTGGTAGAGAGAGTTGTTTAGTTGAGGGTTGGTAGAGAGAGTTGTTTAGTTGAGGGTTGGTAGAGAGAGTTGTTTAGTTGAGGGTTGGTAGAGAGAGTTGTTTAGTTGAGGGCTGGTAGAGAGAGTTGTTTAGTTGAGGGCTGGTAGAGAGAGTTGTTTAGTTGTGGGCTGGTCGAGAGAGTTGTTTAGTTGAGGGCTGGTAAAGAGAGTTGTTTAGTTGAGGGTTGGTAGAGAGAGTTGTTTAGTTGAGGGTTGGTAGAGAGAGTTGTTTAGTTGAGGGCTGGTAGAGAGAGTTGTTTAGTTGAGGGCTGGTAGAGAGAGTTGTTTAGTTGAGGGTTGGTAGAGAGAGTTGTTTAGTTGAGGGCTGGTAGAGAGAGTTGTTTAGTTGAGGGCTGGTAGAGAGAGTTGTTTAGTTGAGGGCTGGTAGAGAGAGTTGTTTAGTTGAGGTTTGGTAGAGAGAGTTGTTTAGTTGAGGGTTGGTAGAAAGAGTGGTTTAGTTGAGGGCTGGTAGAGAGAGTTGTTTAGTTGAGGGTTGGTACAAAGAGTTGTTTAGTTGAGGGTTGGTACAAAGAGTGGTTTAGTTGAGGGTTGGTAGAGAGAGTTGTTTAGTTGAGGGTTGGTACAAAGAGTTGTTTAGTTGAGGGTTGGTAGAATGAGTTGTTTAGTTGAGGGTTGGTAGAGAGAGTTGTTTAGTTGAGAGTTGGTAGAGAGAGTTGTTTAGTTGAGGGTTGGTAGAGAGAGTTGTTTAGTTGAGGGCTGGTAGAGAGAGTTGTTTAGTTGAGGGCTGGTAGAGAGAGTTGTTTAGTTGTGGGCTGGTAGAGAGAGTTGTTTAGTTGAGGGCTGGTAGAGAGAGTTGTTTAGTTGAGGGTTTGTAGAAAGAGTTGTTTAGTTGAGAGTTAGTAGAGAGAGTTGTTTAGTTGAGGGTTGGTAGAGAGAGTTGTTTAGTTGAGAGTTGGTAGAGAGAGTTGTTTAGTTGAGGGCTGGTAGAGAGCGTTGTTTAGTTGAGGGTTGGTAGAGAGAGTTGTTTAGTTGAGGGTTGGTAGAGAGAGTTGTTTAGTTGAGGGTTGGTAGAAAGAGTTGTTTAGTTGAGGGTTGGTAGAGAGAGTTGTTTAGTTGAGGGTTGGTAGAGAGAGTTGTTTAGTTGAGGGTTGGTAGAGAGAGTTGTTTAGTTGAGGGCTGGTAGAGAGAGTAGTTTAGTTGAGGGTTGGTAAAGAGAGTTGTTTAGTTGTGGGCTGGTAGAGAGAGTTGTTTAGTTGAGGGTTGGTAGAGAGAGTTATTTAGTTGTGGGCTGGTAGAGAGAGTTGTTTAGTTGAGGGTTGGTAGAGAGAGTTGTTTAGTTGTGGGTTGGTAGAGAGAGTAGTTTAGTTGAGGGCTGGTAGAGAGAGTTGTTTAGTTGTGGGCTGGTAGAGAGAGTTGTTTAGTTGAGGGGTGGTAGAGAGAGTTGTTTAGTTGTGGGCTGGTAGAGAGAGTTGTTTAGTTGAGGGTTGGTAGAGAGAGTTGTTTAGTTGTGGGCTGGTAGAGAGAGTTGTTTAGTTGAGGGCTGGTAGAGAGAGTTGTTTAGTTGAGGGTTGGTAGAGAGAGTTGTTCAGTTGAGGGTTGGTAGAAAGAGTTGTTTAGTTGAGGGTTGGTAGAGAGAGTTGTTTAGTTGAGGGTTGGTAGAGAGAGTTGTTTAGTTGAGGGCTGGTAGAGAGAGTTGGTTAGTTGAGGGTTGGTAGAGAGATTTGTTTAGTTGAGGGCTGGTAGAGAGAGTTGGTTAGTTGTGGGCTGGTTTTAACTGTTGTTTAGTCAAGGCTGGTAGTGGCAGTTGTTTAGTTGAGGGTTGGTAGAGAGAGTTGTTTAGTTGAGGGCTGGTAGAAAGAGTTGTTTAGTTGAGGGCTGGTAGAGAGAGTTGTTTAGTTGAGGGTTGGTAGAGAGAGTTGTTTAGTTGAGGGTTGGTAGAGAGAGTTGTTTAGTTGAGGGTTGGTAGAGAGAGTTGTTTAGTTGTGGGCTGGTAGAGAGAGTTGTTTAGTTGAGGGTTGGTAGAGAGAGTTGTTTAGTTGAGGGCTGGTAGAAAGAGTTGTTTAGTTGAGGGCTGGTAGAGAGAGTTGTTTAGTTGAGGGCTGGTAGTAAGAGTTGTTTAGTTGAGGGCTGGTAGAGAGAGTTGTTTAGTTGAGGGTTGGTAGAGAGAGTTGTTTAGTTGAGGGTTGATAGAGAGAGTTGTTTAGTTGAGGGTTGGTAGAGAGAGTTGTTTAGTTGTGGGCTGGTAGAGAGAGTTGTTTAGTTGAGAGTTGGTAGAGAGAGTTGTTTAGTTGAGGGTTGGTAGAGAGAGTTGTTTAGTTGAGGGCTGGTAGAGAGAGTTGTTTAGTTCAGGGTTGGTAGAGAGAGTTGTTTAGTTGAGGGTTGGTAGAGAGAGTTGTTTAGTTGTGGGCTGGTAGAGAGAGTTGTGTAGTTGAGGGTTGGTAGAGAGAGTTGTTTAGTTGAGGGCTGGTAGAGACAGTTGTTTAGTTGAGGGCTGGTAGAGAGAGTTGGTTAGTTGTGGGCTGGTTTTAACCGTTGTTCAGTCAAGGCTGGTAGTGGCAGTTGTTTAGTTGAGGGTTGGTAGAGAGAGTTGTTTAGTTGGGGGTTTGTAGAAAGAGTTGTTTAGTTGAGGGTTGGTAGAAAGAGTTGTTTAGTTGAGGGCTGGTAGAGAGAGTTGTTTAGTTGAGGGCTGGTAGAGAGAGTTGGTTAGTTGTGGGCTGGTTTTAAACGTTGTTTAGTCAAGGCTGGTAGTGGCAGTTGTTTAGTTGAGGGTTGGTAGAGAGAGTTGTTTAGTTGAGGGTTTGTAGAAAGAGTTGTTTAGTTGAGGGCTGGTAGAGAGAGTTGTTTAGTTGAGGGTTGGTAGAGAGAGTTGTTTAGTTGAGGGCTGGTAGAGAGAGTTGTTTAGTTGTGGGCTGGTAGAGAGAGTTGTTTAGTTGAGGGTTGGTAGAGAGAGTTGTTTAGTTGAGGGTTGGTAGAGAGAGTTGTTTAGTTGAGGGTTGGTAGAAAGAGTTGTTTAGTTGAGGGCTGGTAGAGAGAGTTGTTTAGTTGAGGGTTGGTAGAGAGAGTTGTTTAGTTGAGGGCTGGTAGAGAGAGTTGTTTAGTTGTGGGCTGGTAGAGAGAGTTGTTTAGTTGAGGGTTGGTAGAAAGAGTTGTTTAGTTGTGGGTTGGTAGAGAGAGTTGTTTAGTTGAGGGTTGGTAGAGAGAGTTGTTTAGTTGAGGGCTGGTAGAGAGAGTTGTTTAGTTGAGGGCTGGTATAGAGAGTTGTTTAGTTGAGGGTTGGTAGAGAGAGTTGTTTAGTTGAGGGCTGGTAGAGAGAGTTGTTTAGTTGAGAGTTGGTAGAGAGAGTTGTTTAGTTGAGAGTTGGTAGAGAGAGTTGTTTAGTTGAGGGCTGGTAGAGAGAGTTGTTTAGTTGAGGGCTGGTAGAGAGAGTTGTTTAGTTGAGGGCTGGTAGAGAGAGTTGTGTAGTTGAGGGTTGGTAGAGATAGTTGGTTAGTTGAGGGTTGGTAGAGAGAGTTGGTTAGTTGAGAGTTGGTAGAGACAGTTGTTTAGTTGAGGGCTGGTAGAGAGAGTTGGTTAGTTGTGGGCTGGTTCTAACCGTTGTTCAGTCAAGGCTGGTAGTGGCAGTTGTTTAGTTGAGGGTTGGTAGAGAGAGTTGTTTAGTTGGGGGTTTGTAGAAAGAGTTGTTTAGTTGAGGGTTGGTAGAAAGAGTTGTTTAGTTGAGGGCTGGTAGAGAGAGTTGTTTAGTTGAGGGCTGGTAGAGAGAGTTGGTTAGTTGTGGGCTGGTTTTAAACGTTGTTTAGTCAAGGCTGGTAGTGGCAGTTGTTTAGTTGAGGGTTGGTAGAGAGAGTTGTTTAGTTGAGGGTTTGTAGAAAGAGTTGTTTAGTTGAGGGCTGGTAGAGAGAGTTGTTTAGTTGAGGGTTGGTAGAGAGAGTTGTTTAGTTGAGGGCTGGTAGAGAGAGTTGTTTAGTTGTGGGCTGGTAGAGAGAGTTGTTTAGTTGAGGGTTGGTAGAGAGAGTTGTTTAGTTGAGGGTTGGTAGAGAGAGTTGTTTAGTTGAGGGTTGGTAGAAAGAGTTGTTTAGTTGAGGGCTGGTAGAGAGAGTTGTTTAGTTGAGGGTTGGTAGAGAGAGTTGTTTAGTTGAGGGCTGGTAGAGAGAGTTGTTTAGTTGTGGGCTGGTAGAGAGAGTTGTTTAGTTGAGGGTTGGTAGAAAGAGTTGTTTAGTTGTGGGTTGGTAGAGAGAGTTGTTTAGTTGAGGGTTGGTAGAGAGAGTTGTTTAGTTGAGGGCTGGTAGAGAGAGTTGTTTAGTTGAGGGCTGGTATAGAGAGTTGTTTAGTTGAGGGTTGGTAGAGAGAGTTGTTTAGTTGAGGGCTGGTAGAGAGAGTTGTTTAGTTGAGAGTTGGTAGAGAGAGTTGTTTAGTTGAGAGTTGGTAGAGAGAGTTGTTTAGTTGAGGGCTGGTAGAGAGAGTTGTTTAGTTGAGGGCTGGTAGAGAGAGTTGTTTAGTTGAGGGCTGGTAGAGAGAGTTGTGTAGTTGAGGGTTGGTAGAGATAGTTGGTTAGTTGAGGGTTGGTAGAGAGAGTTGGTAGAGACAGTTGTTTAGTTGAGGGCTGGTAGAGAGAGTTGGTTAGTTGTGGGCTGGTTCTAACCGTTGTTCAGTCAAGGCTGGTAGTGGCAGTTGTTTAGTTGAGGGTTGGTAGAGAGAGTTGTTTAGTTGGGGGTTTGTAGAAAGAGTTGTTTAGTTGAGGGTTGGTAGAAAGAGTTGTTTAGTTGAGGGCTGGTAGAGAGAGTTGTTTAGTTGAGGGCTGGTAGAGAGAGTTGGTTAGTTGTGGGCTGGTTTTAAACGTTGTTTAGTCAAGGCTGGTAGTGGCAGTTGTTTAGTTGAGGGTTGGTAGAGAGAGTTGTTTAGTTGAGGGTTTGTAGAAAGAGTTGTTTAGTTGAGGGCTGGTAGAGAGAGTTGTTTAGTTGAGGGTTGGTAGAGAGAGTTGTTTAGTTGAGGGGTGGTAGAAAAAGTTGTTTTGTTGAGGGGTGGTCGAAAGAGTTGATTAGTTGTGGGCTGGTTTGAACCGTTGTTTAGTCAAGGCTGGTAGTGGCAGTTGTTTATTTGAGGGTTGGTAGAGAGAGTTGTTTAGTTGGGGGTTTGTAGAAAGAGTTGTTTAGTTGAGGGCTGGTAGAGAGAGTTGTTTAGTTGAGGGCTGGTAGAGAGAGTTGGTTAGTTGTGGGCTGGTTTTAAACGTTGTTTAGTCAAGGCTGGTAGTGGCAGTTGTTTAGTTGAGGGTTGGTAGAGAGAGTTGTTTAGTTGAGGGTTTGTAGAAAGAGTTGTTTAGTTGAGGGCTGGTAGAGAGAGTTGTGTAGTTGAGGGTTGGTAGAGAGAGTTGTTTAGTTGAGGGCTGGTAGAGACAGTTGTTTAGTTGAGGGCTGGTAGAGAGAGTTGGTTAGTTGTGGGCTGGTTTTAACCGTTGTTCAGTCAAGGCTGGTAGTGGCAGTTGTTTAGTTGAGGGTTGGTAGAGAGAGTTGTTTAGTTGGGGGTTTGTAGAAAGAGTTGTTTAGTTGAGGGTTGGTAGAAAGAGTTGTTTAGTTGAGGGCTGGTAGAGAGAGTTGTTTAGTTGAGGGTTGGTAGAGAGAGTTGGTTAGTTGTGGGCTGGTTTTAAACGTTGTTTAGTCAAGGCTGGTAGTGGCAGTTGTTTAGTTGAGGGTTGGTAGAGAGAGTTGTTTAGTTGAGGGTTTGTAGAAAGAGTTGTTTAGTTGAGGGTTGGTAGAGAGAGTTGGTTAGTTGAGGGTTGGTTGAGAGAGTAGTTTAGTTGAGGGCTGGTAGAGAGAGTTGTTTAGTTGAGGTCTGGTAGAGAGAGTTGTTTAGTTGAGGGTTGGTAGAGAGAGTTGTTTAGTTGAGGGTTGGTAGAGAGAGTTGTTTAGTTGAGGGTTGGTAGAGAGAGTTGGTTAGTTGAGGGTTGGTTGAGAGAGTAGTTTAGTTGAGGGCTGGTAGAGAGAGTTGTTTAGTTGAGGGTTGGTAGAGAGAGTTGTTTAGTTGAGGGTTGGTAGAGAGAGTTGGTTAGTTGAGGGTTGGTAGAGAGAGTTGTTTAGTTGAGGGTTGGTAGAGAGAGTTGTTTAGTTGAGGGCTGGTAGAGAGAGTTGTTTAGTTGAGGGCTGGTAGAGAGAGTTGTTTAGTTGAGGGCTGGTAGAGAGAGTTGTTTAGTTGAGGGTTGGTAGAGAGAGTTGTTTAGTTGAGGGCTGGTAGAGAGAGTTGTTTAGTTGAGGGCTGGTAGAGAGAGTTGGTTAGTTGTGGGCTGGTTTTAAACGTTGTTTAGTCAAGGCTGGTAGTGGCAGTTGTTTAGTTGAGGGTTGGTAGAGAGAGTTGTTTAGTTGAGGGTTTGTAGAAAGAGTTGTTTAGTTGAGGGCTGGTAGAGAGAGTTGTTTAGTTGAGGGTTGGTAGAGAGAGTTGTTTAGTTGAGGGGTGGTAGAAAAAGTTGTTTTGTTGAGGGGTGGTCGAAAGAGTTGGTTAGTTGTGGGCTGGTTTGAACCGTTGTTTAGTCAAGGCTGGTAGTGGCAGTTGTTTAGTTGAGGGTTGGTAGAGAGAGTTGTTTAGTTGGGGGTATGTAGTGACAGTTGTTTAGTTGAGGGCTGGTAGTGACTGTCATTAGAGACATCTTATAGAGATCTAATTAGACTATGATATATGGTCAGGGTGATGACTCCACGGTGATGCATTTCCGTGCTGCCTTGTTTTTATCGACTCATTCTTATCAACCAATCGCTTTAGAATATGGTTTGCTTAGAAAAATTGTGATAGCAAGGCTAAACCTGTTTTAGAATGTATAAACTTTAGTTATCATACAGGTTGCACCAACTAAAGATCAGTACAGAGCTACACAGAAGAAAAAAGTTAAGGAACGAGAAAGGATACACAAACATGCGGCTCAAGAGCACCGTCGGAGGCTGAGAGAGGCTAAAAAGGCCGGAGATGAGAAAGAAATCGTGAGACTAATGAGGGTTCGGGAACTGGAGAACATCGTAGAGGTTTGTTCAGTCTATAGTCACCTTCAGCCACCATTCACTAGTGGTATTCAGTCACTGGCTACCAGCTGTAGTCAGTGACAGGCAGTGACTAGTCTCAATTTGACCGATTGGCTGGCATCACCTTGTGGCTCGCAAACAAACATTAATAAGCTCGGTAAACAGTGATAGGCTGTTGTAATTTACATGTAGCATTCCGTAAAACTATCGAATAGTGCTGAGGTGGTGCTCGAATAGATTTTCTACTGCAAATCTATTTCAGCACCACCTCTATTCGAGCACCACCATTGGAGAAGGTGGCGCTACAACACAACACACCTACAACACAGCAGAGTAAGACATAGTGAATCTTTTGATACCAAATAACTGTAATGTGAATTTTGTTGCAAGTCAATCTTTAAGATGGTACTGCAGAGTTTAAGCTCTTATCCGCATGGTTCTAAAGCTATTATCAACATGGTTCTAAAGCTATTATCAACATGGTTCTAAAGCTATTATCAACATAGTCCCAAAGCTCTTATCTGCATGGCTTTAAGGCTATTATCAGCATGGTTCTAAAGCTATTATCAACATCGTTCTAAAACTATTATTTGCATGGTTTTAAAGCTATTATCAGCATGGTTTTAAAGCTATTATCAGCATGGTTTTAAAGCTATTATCAGCATGGATAATAAAGTTACACATAACATTCAAACAAATGCTTAATATTTAGCTAGATTGAAAATACTAAATTTGATGTAAGAACTTAAAGATGTGGTTGCGTCAAAAGATTCGATTTAATGAAATTAAGACCCATAAAAGGCTAAAACATCAGCTACAATTTGATGCCGTTTTTGCAGACCAACCCTGTCCAGAGATATATGCGTTTGAATGAGGCCCTCTTTTAAAAAGCTCGCGTTCCATCAGGTGCTTCTTTCATGTCGTCACTAGTGATACATCTGAAAAGAAACCACGAGCGATAAATATAAGGTCGCTTCATTAGCCAATCATCAGCGCGAATTTTTTATATAGGTCGTAATAAATGTTATCACTCGTAAAACGTGTTGCCTGTGATCTCAAATTTAGGGATTCTACTCTATTATTAAATCGCATGGACATCGATATTTACTAAATTAATTAACATCGTTACTTTAATGAATTACTCGATCGACACGTTTTATTGGCGAACAACATAATTGTAAAAAATGCTGTGAAGTTACTGTGAAGGTGACTCCGAGTTTTCTGGGCATCAGGTGGTTAAAGTTCTACGGAGGAAGATAGGAGAATTGAGGTAAGTTTATCTTTTACTTTGAGTCTCCTATAGAGTTTCCTGTTGAGTTTAAATTCAGATTATATTTCCCTGTTTGAGGCTAAAATTTAATTTCCTGCGCGTGCGAGATACGTATGTACATTGAGTTCTTGACAGCTTCTTATTAATCTTTAGCATCTAGCGATACAATGGCTTAGATTGATGAATGTACTAAAGGTAATATTTAAGTATTCATTAATACATGTACTAATTAATAAAATTATAACTTTTTGCTATCACTAATCATCGATTTATATTTTTTTATCGGTTCACCTAGCTACATTTGCTTCAGATTTTCGATGGCAGTTTTATCTAGTAAATTAGATTTATGATTTGACATTAGATGTTCACTTTTCACTTGTAAAAAGGGAAGAAAATCGATTGATCAATGCAAATCTTCAACTTCCAAAACCAAAGCTTCGAATTGTTGGCTTGGCGTACTTGTGCCTTTGTTAAACATTTATTCGTTTTTAAAATTACACTCGCAATCTATCTAACTCCCAATTTGAAAGCTTTTAGTAGATACGCGTTAGAATGAAATCTATGAATGACATATATTTATTGTATTTGTTTTACTGATTACAGGATGTTTATGTGGTCCCACCCACCGAAGCAGCTTTGTCAGTGTGGAAACTGCCATAAATGGGAAAGAGAGACTTGAATGTGTGCTGCATAAACCATGATGTTTTGTTTGAGGTTGCTGCAGTAGATGAATTTGTTTTATTGTATCAGCTAAAACTATGTGAGTGGCCACAACTTGATATTTTTGATAAAAGCTTTATGCCGAGATGAAAATCTTTTTGTTTGTAAAAATGATATGATAAAATAATATTGTTGAAGATAATGCAAAACATGATTTGCAGAATATTGTAGTGAAATGGATACGGTATATGGATGTCCGCAGAACTGAAGAATGTGAGTTCAAATCCAGTTTGCAGCAGATTTCTCTTCCTTAAAACTAACCCTATGTATGTTCCTTTCAAAGACGCAGCTTGCTTATTTTACTTACGGTAGTAAGAAACTAGTTTTCGGTGTGGGCAATGATATACAGCCCTGCCCCAAGGATCGGCGACGGGCATAATGTGGGCGGGGCTTTTAGGAGGCTGTATATTGTTAGTGTGGGTAGCGGCGGAACTGTGCCGATACAAAGACCTTATTCTACATAGTTTGCTTGACAGAATTACTGTAGACCGGTATAATTGGTAGTCGGTACTCAAATGTTTACACAGTATTTGGAGAAAGTGAGTAAGACAATTTTTCAATTTTCGTTATTTGAGGCCTTTGAAACATTCATAATAATGTATCTGTAGCGGGATTTAAAATTTTATTCTAGCCAACATGAGCAAATACAAAATAAGATATATGCCAATAGAGCCACGTAGGACTAGACTTCTATCGCAAATAGCCAATGTGATTACGAGATATATTGACAGATATATTGCGCGTGACATCATTTTGGGCAAGTCTGGGCATAATTTTTGGCCTGAGCGTTTTTACCGCGAACAGATCTTTTCAATTTTAATCTTCAAATATCTTGGCAATGAGATCGCCTAACACAACTAACAACGTATCAACTGATAGAGAAAAAAGAATGCTTTCTTTTAAGATCAACTCAAATTTGACGCAACCACGTCTTTAAATGAATCCAATAATAATCAGCTGAAAGAGGTCAGCCTTCTTAGAGACACTCTACTGGCAGTGCAGAATCATCAATGTTTCAGTGGTAGTCATTGTGATACAGTCAACCATGTTGAAGAAGCTCACACTAGCTTGCTTACCCTATCCGACTTCATTCTAGGCTAGAGTCAAATAATTGCTATATGTCAGTAGAGGTTTGATTGCAACAGGTTGAGTCATTGGTTTGTAAAAGACTGCTGTGCATTAATCAAGGCTGGCTGACACTGGTAAGTTGTGGACATTGTGTCCACAACAATGTGGACAGTGCTGGCAGTGCGATATGCTGGGCATAATGACATCTATGTTGTCATTCCTTCTTGTCAAAACTTTATTTTATTTGTAGTCCCGAGAAGACAACTTTTCAGGAGATCTTTCCATCAGCAAAGCTCAATTAGCTCGATATGACAGAACGAAGGCAGTGGATACGAATAGCAAGGTTGGTTAAATATTATTGTTCAGTCACACTCTTGATCCTGTACGACCGGTATTGTATGCATGCATATTCTATTGCATACATATCGGTGAGGGGGGTTTCATGTGTGGAGCGATTGTGTAAGCAAGAAGTTATTATATGCAGTAGTTACAGTGGTACCTTGAGATACGAGTTTAATCCATTCCAGAGCCCAGATTCCCAAAAGTTGATATTCCAAACAATTTTTTAACATTTAAAGTGAAGGAAATTTATTGATGTTCCAACCCTTGACATGCTCCTAACCCAACCCATAATAACTCCTGTAACTATTATATAAACTATAGAGCAGAGAAGGGCTCTCGAATAAAGATGATTGCTCAAGCAAGCCTTGAGGTTCAACTCACCAATGAATTAAATTGAAATGATCCTCTGCTATTTTTTACTTACTGTAGAATTGACTTGGCACATCCTACCAGTGAAATTGAATCAGCTCCTCGCTGTTACTATTATGTAACCGGAAAGATGTTTATTGTTATTATGATAGAATGTCACAAGTAAAGTAATTTTTTGGTAAGAATTGATGAGGAACTGATTTTGTCTATTTAGGTGAATTGAACTGATTCATTGAAGTTAAGATAGCTAAAAAATTGATTGGAGTTGTGTTGTTTTGCGCTTAAATACTCAACTGAATTGATTCTTACATGGTTTATGATGCAAGAACATTGGAAATTGAATTGTTAGTTTTTGATGAGAATTGAATTTAGTCATTTTTTAAAACCTTATAAACTAGTGCTGCACGATAAAACGATATTGCATGATAGGGGTCGATTTTGTGTGGGACGATGTAATTTTGGGGCATTTTGTAGGTCGATTCTCTAATCGGGTATATCCACATTTTCGATATCATGCTTAGACGATAAATATCTGTGTTTAATTGGCAGAACCAGCATCAGTTATCGCCCCCTTTCGTGACTCAATATCGGCACAACACGATATTTATAAATTTCTACACGATTATTGTCCTCGTATTTTTGTTTTTTGGTGAAACGTCACAATAATCTATTTCGAGAAAGCATAACTTCAAAGTTTCGATACAGAATGATTTAGAGGGCTCACAGGGCCAATATATTGTTTTGGCGTGTGGTGTTATATCGCACAGCACTATTATAAACATATCTATTATGAAGTATACCCTATATATTTGAATGTAGAACATATTTATAACTGCAAGCTTGAAATAAATAAGTTACTATTCCTTTCACCACCTCGAGCTGCGTAGTGCGACTCGGCAAAGCCATAGTTGCGTAGCCAAAGCTGCGTAGTGCGACTCTTGGCCATACTTGTGTATGGCCAAGAGCTGCATGGTGCGGCTTTAGCACGTTTCGTCCAAGATGTTCCGATTAGTGAGTAGCTCATAAATTAACTTATTTAATCTGTATTTAAACGAAAGGAGACAATTAATTACATGCGCTGAGCCAATAGGAACCCATCAGAAGAACTGGGTTCTGAACCCAGTTCAGAACCCATCTTGAACGTTTTTTCACTTTGCAAAAACTTGATATAGCACAATTTCTTTTTAGCAATGACCAGTCGGGTCTGATGTATTACAGCTATGAAAGTTTCACTAATTGTTGAGCGATGGACTTTGGGGTTTTTATTGAACAATAGGACTGAGAGTGATTATTTTATTTTTTTGCAGTAATAATAATACCATAAGCTGTAGTAATTCGGCCAACCCAGACATGCTCGCCATCGCAACGATAATGGCCAAAATGTGTCAGAGCTCAATCTGCAAGATCTGTGGCATTCTTTATGGCATCAGCTGATGTAAAATTTTATGCTGATCGCTTGACTTGGTATCAAGACATTTTTCATAGACCTTGTAGTTCATAAGTTATTAAAGGTTGACTTGAAACAAAATTCACATTACAATTATTTGATATTAACAGATTCACCATGTCTTACTCTGCTGTGTTTAAGGTGCAAAATATGTGGAAATGTGATTACAAGCTCATAAAAGCTCAAAAGCAAACAGTTCATCGCAGCCATCAAGAAAACGCAGTAGATTGGAATCCATTTCCAAAACGGCTCAAATGTGGCGTAATTGATCAAGATGGCTTCTGTTTACACTTTCATGCAACCTCATTCGACAAGATATTTTCGCAAATATACTTCACGCATTCAATAAAACCATGTCTATTTTCCTTACGCGTCTATTTCATCATAATTGTATAACTCTCATTTGAGCACTGATATCTCAAAACCTACCATGAAAATTTGTTTAATTTTTTAACCGTAGCTTGGAGTGCATATCATCCTCTGATCAACATGAGTAGCCTGATGGTCACCTGTGATAGTCGAAAAGTGCTGCAGAAACTGTTTGCGCGATTTGGCACAAAGTATGGGTCACATGATCAGATTTCGACTAGATGATTAGACCAGGCTGAAACGATACTGTGAAATAGCGAGCATCTTTATTTGATACAGGCATTTCGATAAAACCTGAAGTATTTGTCATAAAGTAGTGCGACATAACGTTTTATATCGAGCCTTTTATTGGCTTTCAATTCACGTGATAACATCAAAACAATAACCGAACTGTTGGAGTGCGTCAGCCAAATAAAGAGATTCCAAACTACGGCGTTTTCGTGATGGCTGCGATTAACTTTTCATTTTGAGCTTTTAAGAGCTTGTAATCACATTTCCACATATTTTCCACCCACAACACAACAGAGTAAGACATGGTGAGCCTTTTGATACCAAATACCTGTAATGTGAATTTTGTTGCAAGTTAACCTTTAAGATTTGACTAAACATATTGTAGCGTGTAATTTTACAACAAAGTTATTTATTTTCATAATCTCCTCATTTTATTTTATCATAAACTGTACAATATAAGGAGTATTAATATAAAACTGAAATTGAAATAAATTTTTTGTTATTCGTTGAGGTCGCACTAGTAGTGCATCCAAAGTAGTATTCAGGTTTATCTTGTTCTGTTTTATAATGATAGAATATATAATTTCTATAATGTTCTCAAATTACAGTGAAACAACTTTTATTACAATTTAAATATAATAGTAATTTTTTTACAATAATAATTGATCAAGTCGGTGCAAATTATCAAGTTTAATTTGAATATGGAGAGGCTCGTAGTAAGGAGTAGTAAAATATCTTTCTCCTTTTTGCTGTACTCAGGTGAAACTGATGTATAGTGGTATCTGAGGTTTTTTCACTTTGCTCTAGACGCATCCAATTTTCTTCTCAGCATAAACCTTACTGTGGAGAAAATGTTTCAAGTTTTTCAACACTGAATTATTCCATTGAACAAAAAAAAGATAACTCTGCTAAATGTTCAATGGCGACTGCATTTTATAACAAAAATCGTGGCTGAATGAGCAGTTTCTATCCAGAATACGCATTAAATCTAGTGGCAGCTCCAGGCTGAATTTGGAGTTTGTGCTTTGAAAAGTATCTTGTTCATTGCTGCAATAGATAGTTTAGCATCTCATTAATCTATACCTAAAACCATTACAACGGATTGACACTAAAATTCAGATATAAAGCACTTTCAGGGGAGAGTCGGTGACACTCAGTTTAGTGACAATCAGAATAGATAGACAGTTATGTAGGGTAAGTCTACTAGAGTCTTACCAGATTTTCTGAATTTCAGCACCATCACTCGGCGAATTTGGTGGAACAGTTTAGAAAAAATGTCTGAACATTGAAAAGACCATCGTAATACGGTATATAAATCGTTTCATTTATCGCGGGTTAATTTGCAATCATGAATATAACTCATAGTGTTGAAACTCTGATAATGAACAATAGTTCTCTTTGTTTCCAAATACTTTAACTATTTGTCATCTCTCATGTGATGGATGATATGACATCGCTTTTAGTGCACCTGCTGCCGGACGCCATAGATAGGACCATAGATATAGTAAACCCTAGATTGGCGAATAGCTATCATTACAATGGAGTAAAAGTGAGGCCTATAATTGGCTGTTGTTTTCACGACGTTACGTCGTAGTGATGTGCATCACAGCATTAAAGCCTTCAATTGAGCAATAAGTTTAGTAGTGGAAGCACGCTTGGCATGCTAGTTTTTAAGTCATAAACGTAACAATAAGACCAAATTCTTAGTGAAATGTCATCAGAAGAGACCACAACACCCCAGGTATTTCCTCAATTGCCCATAACAAGACAGAACTTCAACTCAAAACAAGAAGTTCTCAACAATGTCATAAGCCATCTATGCCGATTAAAGACACCAAGCTGAAAGATTCTAGTGGAAAATAATAGGAAAATCATCATCATTTCGTCATTGGTTTTGAGTCAGCAGCCAAATCTGTACATGGCATTGCTCAATATCTTTTCAGCAACTACCCTTACATCAACTACCTCCTAACCTTTAAGATCAACCAGGATCACATTGAGATTCTATTTTCCACAATACGATCTAAGGGTGGCTATAACAATAACCCGGATGTGCAGTGCTTTAGATCTGCACTTCGAGCACTGCTCATAAAAGCAGATATCACACCGTCCCAATGCTAACTGTATTGATCTGGATGTGAGCAGGGCTGAAAAACCTGGCCAACTCCTGCTACATTCTCTGGCTAGAAAGAAAAAGAAAGAAGAGACAAAAGCTGAGGAAGGTGAAGATGAGGAGTTCGGTGATGAGGATTCTTTTCTAACTCAAATGTAATGAGTGTATCAAGTTCTTGACCGATGTAGAAGTAGTGGGAAGTAGAAATAGTGATGACATAACCCTAATCTCAGTTAAAAACAGAGGAGGATTGGTGACCAGATTGATAGGCCTAATATGTATTGTCGCAGAAAAGTGCCTACGTTCACACATGGAGAGCTATGGTATCACACAGAGAGCTTTCAAACAAGCAACATCACAGACAATCACATATATGTCTTATTACATAACCTCAATCAAGGTTTTACATGTACAGTGCATGCCAACATTCTACTCAAAACTATAGTAAATCGCTATACTAAAATCAGAATACACTATGCTGCTTCAAAGCAGGAATCTAGTTCAACCAACCTTAGACAAAAACTATCTCGTCTAGTTATTTTCAGTCATGTCTAATGGGTGTCTAATACAGTGGTCCAGCGTAACTGCTTCTAAATCTCGTTTGATTCATCAGTTTGTTATTAGTTTAACTTCTATTTGGTCACTCTTTGTATTATCAATGATATAGAAGCTTCTAAATCATTGGTATTATTCATTACCATGTGTGTAAGATTCTTGCCTTTCTCATCCAAAGTCATTACAGTCATACTTCGACTTACGAGCTTAATGCATTCAGAGACTGAGCTCGTATGTCAATTTACTCGCATGTTGGTGCAATTTATTTATATATAGAACAATTAAATATATATTGATTGGTTTCCATACTCTAAAAATGCAAATAAAACACTCAAAACAATATATTGTAACAGAAAGAACATGTTGGTTATTGTCCTAACTTACCACATGCTTTCAAAAAGCAATATATAAAAAATAATGCAAGGAAATGTGATTAATTAAAATGTAAAATTAAATACGTACAATAGCAGCTAACGCTAGCATTTGCCAGAGAGAGATATATAAGTTATCCTTCATTACAACAGTTGACTTTGATAAATTTGGATTTTATCAAATTCTTAAAAGACAAACTTAGAAGCAAACCTAAAAGCAAACTTCCATTTTTAACTTAACGTAATTAAAATTTCTTCGGCGTTCATAGTTTGAAGTTTCTCGCTAGTTAGCTAATTTTTCCTTTGTTTCACTTTCACGACTGGCCGGCCGTCTTAAGATGAACCTATCTAAGGTCATCTGCCTTTGTCGCCCTTTCAACATGTCGCGATTAGGACGAACCCAGCTGTCGTCACAAAGGTTTAATGCACGACCACTAGCCAACTTGTCCGAATGTCTATTTTTATAGTTTTGATGGATAGCAAAACGGCCTTTTCAAATAGCGTCGTTTCAGTTACGCTGTCACCGGCCAATTGTTTATCTTATATCCAATGCCTGAGCGGTCTTTCCATCAGCGGTGGTGAAGATCGCTGCGTCGTTTAGAAACTATGGTTAGTTCTTTTGCAAACTAAATGCCTTGAATATAATCCTTGTGTTTAATAATTGTGGATGTATTTCTGTAATATTGCTGAGCTGGCTCAATCACGCATACATATTTTTCAATAATTTTCCGTTTAATAACAATTGTTATCATTCGCTTTTTCTTTGCATTATCTATCCTTTTACTGGCAAACTTTCGGTCTACGCACGGTACTTTTAATTCACATAATTCTGCACTGAAAATCGCGCACAAAAAACATGGTACAAAGTATAATCTGAGCAGTTGAAAAATACAGAGTGATGTTGTTTTCATAAAACACCTCCGACATACTTTGCAACTGACTCATGTGCGCGTATCTCAAACATGGCTCGTATGTTAGTGCTAAAACTTGTTTAAAAGCTGGCTCGTACCTCAAGTTTCTCGTACGTTAGGGCACTCGTAAGTTGAAGTTTTACTGTATATAAGTTTTACATATTTTCAATAAAATATGCAGTCTCAGATGCACAAACTATGGAAAAATTGAGCAGTTTTTAGTGGTAAGTCAATAAGAGTTAATAGATCAGCTGATTCGCGGTGCACATCACCATGACGTTGCGTCATGCTAATTATAGGCCTCACTTGTTTTGATTATTCGCATATCTAGGGTTTACTATATCTATGGATAGGACAGAATATTGGCTGCAAATATTCAAGTCACATTAGTTGACATCAGCCACATTGTTTGATATCAGTCGCTAATCCGGAAATGTTCATAAGTTTAGCCAAGTTGACTTCATAGTTAATTGAAGGCGCAGCTCTGCAAAATGTTGTGTGAACTTTTCAGTAGAATAAACCAATTGAATGATAACCAAGCAACATGTTTTACAGATTCAATATGAAACTGTAAGATATCTCTGATTTATTATTGTACATCTAAAGAGTCCTCTACCAGTCTCATCAGTGTTTTTGATGGCATCATTGCTTCTAGAACGACTAAACATGTTATGAATTGGTTTCTATCAGTTAAGTGAATGTATCATATACTCTTCCGTTTTGGATTTTAGTTCACAAGGCGGTTGGAGAAAACATCTGAGACAGAGAGAGAGGCTAGACGAGCTGCTCACTCGAGAACTGGTACGGTGTTACATTTATCGATTGAGTTTGTATCTATAACATAAAGTGTGTCCCATCAGTCTTGTTTTATTTGTGCCAGTATGCTGAACAGTCTAATTTATCTCTCCTCCCTCTCTTCTTGTTAGTACTTTTCGCTACACGCCTCATGTCACTGCTAGTTCTGTGTTGCTTTGATAGTCATGAGCAATGCTGTGAGACAAGCTGCCAAGTCAGAGTTCATGCTGGCTGAGGAAGCAGGTCTTTTACAAGCAGATGAAGGGGAAGCAACTGCTGATATTTCTCAACATGATATAGTTAAATGTGTAGATATCCAGTCTGCACAGAAGGTATGGTTCAGGTTTTAGGTTGACCCTTAAAGTTCTGGGTCATACAATAGCTTGAGTCATACAACAGTTTAAGCTGTACAATAGTTTGACTTGTATAATAATTTGAGTCATACAATAGTTTGAGTTATATAATAGCTTGAGTTGTACAGTAGTTTGAGTTATACAATAGTTTAAGTTACACAAGAGTTTGAGTTATACAATAGTTTGAGTTATATAATAGTTTGAGTTATACAATAGTTTGAGTTATACAATAGTTTGAGTTATACAATAGTTTGAGTTATACAATAGTTTGAGTTATACAATAGTTTGAGTTATACAATAGCTTGAGTTATACAATAGTTTGAGTTCTACAGTAGTTTTAGTTATACAATAGTTTGAGTTATACAATAGTTTGAGTTATACAAAAGTTTGATTGATACAATTATTTGAGTTATATAATAGTATTAGTTGGATGATAGTTTTAGTTATATACCATACTTTTCGAACTATTAGCCGCTACCTTTTTCTGACGATTTGAGCCATGTGGCTTATATAAGGGTGCGGCTATTCTGTGGCTTTTTCTTTCACCGCTAGGGGGCATTAACCAGAATCTCTGGCGAGTGCGCCTCTAGAGGTAAAAGAAAATACGAAACAATGCCTAACGGTACTGTTCCGTTAGACACTAGGTTAAAAAGTGTCGGTTAATACGAAACAGTGCCATTAGGCACTGTTTCGTTTTAAACAGCAAAGTTGCTGCCCAGCAAAGGTGCGGCCTATGTATTGTTTTATTATCATTTTTTGGAAAATAAAGCAGATGCGGCTTATATAGGGGTGCGGTTTATAGTCCGAAAAGTACGGTAATGGTTTAGTTGTATAATAGTTTGAGTTATACAATATTCTGAGTTATATAATAGTTTGAGTTATGCAATAGTTTGAGTTTTACAAAGGCTTGAGTTATATTTGCTAATGTTTACCTAATTGGGATTACTCTGAAACTTTCACAGCATTTCACACTCTCCCTCAAAGACTGTGGGCCCTACCACCTGGATTATTCATCTAACGGTCGCTACCTAGCCCTTGCTGGTAAACTCGGTCATTCCGCTGTCATTGACTGGCAGCCCAAAAGCCTCAAATGTGAATTTAATGTGATGGAGTCGTGCCATGACATCAAGTAAGCAGTTATGACTTGAAGAGTTTTGTTAGACACCGCTTATAGCACCTGGGTTTGCCTCACATCTACTGCTCTAGTCATTGACTTTTCAATATTGATGTTATATAGTCTCAATAACTTAAAAATCTTATATGGTTTTGCTATAGAATGACCTTCATCAGTGAGAAAATTAATTATCTTTGATTCCTGTGGCATACCGCTGATACAACTTATTGATATGACGAAACAAATATCCACCACATTAACCTTCATTTTAACAACTGCAGTCATACCTCGAAGTTGGAGTGTAATGTCTTCTTGGACTAAGCTGGGGCTCTGGAGCTCGCATATCAATCTACTCGTGTCTCAAGGCACTATTTCCTATGTAAAATTACTTAACAACAATTGATCCGTTACCCTACTACGTCAAAACCAGATAAAACAGGATATTGTGATGGAAAACAGTTTTTTAATTGTTGTAATTCGATATCTAAGCTAACAAGGTAACAAATACCCATTTGTTAGAATCTGCAACAAAATGTAACATTACTACGTACACTACTGTAAGTTTTGTCTTTGAAACAGACATGGTGGCTAACGGTGGTCTGAGAGAGACTTGACAGCAACAAGTTTGGTACGCCAAACTCTTGTGACACTACGTTAAGCCTGGTTCCCATATACGTCGCAGAGCACCGCAGGCTATTAGCGGTGAAATGGGAACCTACCTGCCGAGGACTGCCGGTAGTTGTCGGCGGCAACGCAAAGATTTAGCGTTGTTCAAATTTTGCGAAGAGCCGTAGGCAAAACCTTCCCGAAATGCATACAGGTACAGGTGAAGGTCAGCATTATCGAAACGACATTGCAAGCAAACATTTTTATGCCGTTGTTAGCGATGCAGCTTTATGTGAACATAAGCCACCGGAGTCTAGCGTCGTAAGCGTTTTGTTGCGTAATGTTACCGCCGGAGTCTCGCCATCGATATGGGAACCAGGCTTAATGAGAACTTTGAATTTAACTTCAATGAATTTAGCTGACTAAATGTACTTTTCAAGCTAAGTTTTTTCTATTACCTAACGCAGTTCAATTTGTCCTCCTATTTTTCTATTATCCGTTAGCGATTATGAGCTTTTTACCTCGCATTCACTTTTTCCCAAGTTGATTCAAGGAGAAAGATCGAGTGGTGTCGTTCTCGATAGTGGCCTCTCGCATACTTAGCCATATAGTGGCCATCAAGATCTGGCTCGTACGTTTGTATCTCAAGGAGGAAACTGGCTTGCCACTCGATTATTTTTTTTCATGTTACGGTACTCGTATGTTGACTTATGACTGTATATTCAATCACTAGTTTTTCTTTTTCCCTTGAATAGTTTATGGCTTGTCTTTCAAACAAATCTGTATTTTAGCAAAGTATAGAAATTGATGTATTCTAATGTACTAGGCAGGTCAATTAAAATATAGAAAGTTTTGCATCCTAATGTACTACCCTAGGACACTTATATTTCGCTAGTATTTAGTTTCGTGAGTAGCATACAAAGTAAAATTTTGCTGCAACTTAATTTCGCAGCTCTGATGAGTGCGAAAATATAGTGATGTGAAAATAAATGCAGTGGAACAAACATAATTAGATTCCTCAGGTTCGGTTCATCGGTAAGAAAAAATTTTTAAATTTGGGACTACATGTAGTTTGTAATTGTGAACCGCAGGTAGAATTGTGTGGCCGAGATCGATAATACAATTTGATCGCTTGCTGCCATTTGTTTCTTGGACTATCAATGAACAAAGCTATTTAATTCGGCGTTTTCGCTTGTTCGTTATGATAGTTTAGTTTCGCTCATGAAATTTTTGTGAGTGGATTACTCCGCGAAAATGCGAAAGTTAGATGAGGCGAATACATAAGTGTCCTAGGGTATGCCAGTCGATTCCGCCTAAGTGTTTCGACTTCTCACAGGTGTCTGCACAATGAGACAATGATGGCCCTGGCCCAGCGCCAGTGGGTATACATCTATGACAACGAGGGTGTGGAACTACACTGTCTTAAGGTCCTCGACTCTCCATTGCAACTCCAGTTCCTCCCATTCCACTTTCTACTGGCCTGTTCGGTGAGTTTCATTATTTCTTGACTGAGCTTAGAGTTATTAGCTGTTGATAATCTATCAATGTTCCGAGTGTGTGCATGGTTCTGCAGCATGTTTGTTTTTTGCAAGCCTGTCCAATATCTCTCTCGACTGCTGCCCTAGTCTTAGATCAAATATAATTTTATTTTAAATTGACTCAAACTTATGTATTTCCCCAACATGCAATGGAGTACGAAACTGTTTTCTTTTTGGCATGGGAATCGCAGTTTTCTTGTACACTATACCAGTATGTGCACGCTAATTATTTTAGCACTGCGCCCATGCGTTATGATCCCCCGGTAAGAAATATTTTGGGACTTGAGTATATGCAACCCGATGCTTCTTCGTCTTTTTTTCATTAAGGCAAAGTTGTTCCACCCCATGATATGAACAATAATTTATCTCGAACTTAGTATTTGGTGATTTGTGTACTGATTACATACGTTATTAAAAGATATACTCCCCTTAACTCGCCATGGCGCGTTGTCCGTATCTGTTTTCGAGTATATCCGGGATCCGTTATAATAAAAACGATTCACAAATGAAGAATTGATATATAATTTTTGTTGAAAGTTTGAAGTTTACTACAGTACGTACTAAAACTTTTTTCAAGTATGTGTTAAATAACCTAAATTAATTAAAGTTAGATTCAGCGTTTATGTTACACGTCTGTCTCGAAGGTAACAACTCTCCACGTAGTACATTGTAATGTTATATTATGTTTTCAAAATGCACTAAATTCATTGTAGGTACCTATAGTTACTAAAGTTAACATAGTATTTTGGTACTATTTTTAATGACGATGAGTTTCTATACCACTCTATGTACTTCTATGGTCTACTATATTTTCACATGCCAACACTGAAACGAATTGAAATCATATAATTGTACACCAAATAATTTTTGAATGCAATCGTAGCGAAATAGACTATATTTACCCATTACTCTCCTATAATAAGTCAGTTGTCCTGCTCAGGACCATTTTCTCTTGATATAAAGTTTGAAAGTTACAGTTGTTTGACAAAGTTTGAAAACCTTTACAGTTATTTTTATTTTCTCTTAATTTGTTTAAACTACACAAAACACTTCTCTAAAGCATGATATGTAGTTTGAAAATTAGAATGGCACATTTTGTTATATATTAAATACAAACCAATTTACTGTCCAAATATTTTTTTATTACCCGAGCAACGCCGGGTAACACAGCTAGCGTATATATAAATCTCAGTGTTTGTCATCTTGTTAATCCCTGTAACCAGCTCCAGCAATTCCAACATTGAAAAATCGGCATGCCACTGAATTTGATCTCGAAACTTCCATATTTAGAGGCAGCAAACTTAACCATCAAGCTACACAGACTACAATGGAATCATTGGGCAAATAGTCATTACCTTGGGTTAAGATGCTTCGGATAATAACTAGCACTGTTGACCATTACGTGTAATGATTGTTAAGCTGGTGCAAAAAGTGGGTATCGTTTTGATGAAGGTTTTATTACAGATCTAGCTTTCGGGGTAAGTTATCCAAATTCATTAGGTAATTATGACATTTGGCTGGTATAGATATCAATGTGTGTCAGCTATAGCAATTACAATCTAGGAATTAACAATGTGCTTCGTACCAGATTTGAACTTCGGAAGATTGCAACTGTAAGTTTACAAACGCACGCGCCTAACCACAAGGCTAAGCCATTCTTACCTTTACCCTCACTTTCACCATATACTGTATACCATTTTCGCAATCGCACCTCAAATTATTGATTAATACAGTGAGCCCTCGGGTCACATTGCCCTGTTATAACTTTTTTTCTTTCATCTTATCATATGAACACGATGGTTTTCCGAATTTTTTCTACCATATAATATTAACACAACGCTCTCAAGAAATTGAAATTTTGCAGTTGGTGTACTGATTAAGATGAAATAACATAAAATGTTGATATGCTATTCACCGAAAACCCTCCTACAACACCTGAAAGAGGTGTACGCTGCTCGCTATCTTAGTTCAGTGTTATAAGTTATCATAAAGGCGAATTCAAAAACGAATAAGTGTTAAAATTTTATTCAATGACAAAGTTGAAGTTGAGTTTAGTAAAATACATAATAAAGTTTAGCTTTAAGTATGTGTTTAGTAAGCTGAAGTTAAGTTTAATGTAATGTTTATGTTATACACCTGTCTTAAAGGTAAGTACTCCCCACGGTATGTGCTGCACCCAGTACACGGTAATGTTACATTTTCTTGCAATTTCAATCATAACCACTAAATATTATTCATATATATTTATATATATAAATATATATTTATATATATATTATATTATTATATATATATAATAATATAATATATATATTATTATATATATATATATATATATATGACATTTGAGGCCTCTTATTTAGTGTAAGAGGTTTCAAATGTCATATAAGGCCTCTATTTCATATGTGGGTCAGTTTGTTTATTGCGCATTTCATACTTATAAGCTAAAGGGTTGTCTGCTATTTAATTTCAATTTGTGTAAATAAAAGAGAAAACAATTCCAAATTTTGTGTTTGCTAATTCACCTTCATTTTATAATGACTGTGGTATCTATATTTTATCAATACTATGTTGTTTATGTTAGCAGTCTTGTGCACCATGAGATATACTCATTTGTAATAACAATGTGCATAGTTATTTCGTGATGCAGCAAGGTGTTTGCGTAACCCAGTTGGTAACACGCTAGGCTTGGAATTTGAATATGCGGGTTCGATTCTCGTGCTGTGCAATATTTTTTTCTAATGCCGTTAGCCTGACTTTGGACAGACACGGCTCTTATTATAGTAAAGATTGTTCTAGGTTTCTAGTTTTAGGTTTAAATTTTAAATTAACTTGTCAAATACAAATTCTTACTATATAACTTGATGTTCATTCTTATCGATATTTGTCGAAACCGTTATATGTTAGAGCAAATGTTCTTGCAAGAGTACTTTGTATTTTCCTTCATTCTAGTGCCAGTTCATTGATAAATATTTCAAATACTGTATATCCCCTCATATGAGCTGACTTTAGAACGCAAAATATTTCCCAAACTAAAGAGTCCCAGCTTACACGCGTGTAACTCTGAGAGCAAACGAAATGACAATATGCTAACTTGTCAACAACAACAACTACAGTTCAAACCTTTATTAACTCAACTTTATTAATAAATGTATAACACTGTCATTAACTCTTTCGCTACTGTTATACGGAGACAATTAAATATTCAGTAAACCTAAATATTTGACATACAGTCATACTTCGACTTACGAGCTTAATGCGTTCCGAGACTGAGCTCGTATGTCAATTTATTCGCATGTTGGTGCAATTTATATATTGATTGGTTTCCATACTCTAAAATGCAAATAAAACACTCAAAACAAGATATTGTTACAGAAAGAACATGTTGGTTATTGTCCTAACTTACCACATGCTTTCAAAAAGCAACAAATAAAAAATAATGCAAGGAAATATGATAAATTAAAATGTAAAATTAAATACACACAATAGCAGTTAACGCTATCATTTGCCAGAGAGGGAGATATAAGTTATCCTTCATTATAACAGTTGACTGATAAATTTAGATTTTATCAATGTCTTAAAAGACAAACTTAGAAACAAATCTAAAAGCAAACTTTCATTTTCAACTTAACGTAATTGAAATTTATTTGGCGTTCATAGTTTGAAGTTTCTCGCTGGTTAGCTAATATTTCCTTTGTTTCGCTTTCACGACTAGCCGGCCGTTTTAAAATGAACCTATCTAAGGACGTTTGCCTTTGTCGCACTTTCAACATGTTGCGATTAGGACGAACACAGGTGTTGTCACAAAGGTTAATGCACGACCACTAGCCAACTTGTCCGAGTGTCTATTTTTATAGTTTTCATAGGTAGCACCGGCCTTTTCAAATAGCGTCGTTTCAGTTACGCTGTCATCGGCCAATGGTTTATCTTTTATCCAATGCCTGAGTGGTCTCTCCATCAGCGGTCGTGAAGATCGCTGCGCCATTTATAAACTATGGTTAGTCCTTTTGCGAGCTAAATACCCTGAATATAATCCTTCTGTTTGATAATTGTGGATGTATTTCTGTCATATTGCTGAGCTAGCTCAATCACGCATACACATTTCGCATATTTTTCAATAATTTTCCGTTTAATATCAATTGTTATCATTTGCTTTTTCTTTCCATTATCTTTCATTTTACTGGCAAACTTTCGGTCTACGCACAGTACTTTTAATTCACATAATTCTGCACTGAAAAGCGCGTACAAAAACACTGTACAAAAGTATAGCCTGAGCAGTTGAAAAATGCAGATCGATGCTGTTGTCATAAAACACCTCCGGCATACCTCGCAACTGACTAACGTGCTCGTATCTCAAACATGGCTCGTATGTTAGTGCTAAAACATGCTTAAAAGCTGGCTCGTATCTCAAGTTTCTCGTACGTTAGAGCACTCGTAAGTTGAAGTATTACTGCAGGTGCATATAAGTTGTCATAAAATTTGCATGATCCGATGTCATAAAAAGGCTATAAATGTTTTGCAGAAGGAGTTCAGACACTTTTTGTCTTCTTCATACTATTGTGGTTGACAACTTAGGCATGATCCGAGTCAGATGACGCACCGCTATTACCATAGCTTACTTCATTATTAGTGCTGTTAAAAATAAATGCCCACTGTCACTACTACCATTTCCCAATAGATAGGCTAATCATCTGAAGTCCATTGATCTACAATTTTGTCAAACCCACATGGCTGTAATGCACGTGATCATCGTGAAGAAATGGCTATAAAAAATGTGTTATTGCATAAGGAAACTGAGATCAGCATAAAATGCAAACATGTTTTTCATTGGCTCATTGCGAATAGATGATTGTTTCCTCTTGCGGAGACGAGGCGCAATAAACTAATTATACAACTACTCACCAATCAGAAATTTTTTGTACTAAGCTTGCAAGAGCCACTCAACTTGCGCACCAGTTTGCTGTGAGAAGTACATACAGCGGTGTTACAGCGAGTTTATAGGGCTTATATGTGAGCTTTTATAAATTTCCCGATTTCGTGCCTGTTTTTTAAGGCCAGCTTATATTTGAGATAGGCTTATGCGTTGGGATATTCGTAACTTATATATACTGTGTTGGAATAAGTTCATTATCACCATGACAAAAATGAATGTTAAAATCTAAACTGCATTTAAACTCAATTAATAATGAATTATCGATGAATGATTAATTAATCAATAAAAAGTGTTTTTTCCCTTAAAGATGCCTACACCATGTTGTAGGCTTACCAATAAGTAAGTTTTTAATTTACTCCAACTCGACTAGATATTGTGTAAATCGACCTTAGTTATATATTTCTTGTCGTTTACATGCGTATCTTAAATTTTTGCCAACTTTTCATGGATACTCACTAACCTGCTTTGGAAAAATTTGGACATTTCAAGCTGAAATTGTTTTATATGTCAAGCCTAATATTTGGTGAGATTGTGTCATACCTTGACAACCAGTATGAAGAGTGGTTGCAAAATCTGCTATGACTATAATTATAATTGTTATTATTATTTCTGGCAGAATTCCAAAGGCTACCTAAGCTGGTTAGATGTCAGTGTTGGAGAGAAGGTGGCTGGTACTCAGACCCATAGGGGGAGGCTGGGCATCATGGCTCAGAATCCCTGCAACGCAATTATACACCTTGCACACTCCAAAGGCACCGTCTCTCTCTGGAGTCCTAACTCTAATACATCACTTGTGGAGATGCTCTGCCATAACTCAGCCCTCCGTAGCCTTTGTGTTGACAATACGGGCAAGTAAGTTGACGTCTCGTTTAATGGTCTGAAGTAAAATTAAAAGTCAGGCGATGCTCAGGTCAGACGCCAGTAACCTTTAAGGCCCCATTTTGCCGCGCTGAGGCACTCTGCGCAATGAGTAAGGTGGCGGTCAATGGGTTAATGACTTTGTGAAACATTTTGTAGTTATGTCCGGAAGCTCCGCATTCTGGTAGTCTTCCGGCTCGCATTTTCGCAATGATTCAACTGCTAGTTGTTTCCTGTTTGTGACTGAATTCATAGGCACATGTAGATTAACACTTGCAGCCAATATTCTCTTTCCTATGCATGACGGGACATATTTAGGTGGATGAAGATCACATTCCAGTGCACATTTACAAAATCTGTTATCTTTGGTGTGCTGCAGAGCTATAATGACTTTCACAATCGACTCATTAAAACAGGCAATGTTGGTCTGGATATTGGATGAGACACACAAATTTTGGAATTTGCAATCAAAATTCAGTTATATTACAACACTTAATAATGGGTTTATAAATTTTAGAAAACTCAAATGTAAGAAACGCTTGTCTATTGGCATCAGTTATAGTAAAACATAGTTACTGCTATAGTTACTGCTCGTGTGCTATGATGATGAAGAAGTAATTATGATTCATAAATGCCGTAAAACTGCTAATTGAACGCCGTGGTGCACTATTTTCAACCCTTCCTCTATAGTGACGGTCAATTAAAGGGGGCAGTCAATTAAAGGCTGGCGTTGTATTTTTCAAATGCCTTGTCGGAGTTTCAGAAAAATATATTTAGTCTTTTTATGGGCGACGCGAATGTCACCTATATTGCGGTGGAGTTTTGCGGTGGAGTGATATTAAACCTTTTGGATTCAATAAATCAGCTAACTAACCTGCAATTTGTCAAAGATCTCTCAATAAATATGCATTGAGAAACTGAGAAATGTCTCTACCAGTTGATATCTAGTGATATCCAGTTCTGTGGAAACTTTGCTACTGATCTCTTGATATTATGGGTTTATAAAGATCAAAGATTGCCAAAGTGGCGTTCAAATGAAGGTGGCGGTCAAATAAAGGTGGCGTTCAGTTAGAGGTTTGACGGTATGTTAGAAAGTCACAACATACGCTTTATTTGTTTGAAACAGTAACTTATTTTATATCCAGTAAAACAAAGTGGCAGTAGTTCCTACTTCGTGTGAATGGAAATTTTTGCAACCAGTTTCTTGTTATAGGAGTTGTCTAACCTTTGCTGCTCTCATTAGAATTTTCAGGAACTTGGAGATTTTGCAGAAATTTTTATTCATGCAAGGTATTGCAGTCGCACATTGGCATGCTAATACTCTGGATTTGGAGTGCTTATTTTCGTGGTTAGACATAGGCTAATAGCTAATTTTCACAAATGTTTTCATGAGGCCATATGCATTAGGTAAATAATTAGTACCGTACTTTTTTGTATATAATCCGCATTTCTTTGCTTGCAGGCTAAACATTTTAAAGTATGTGCAGCATGGTGCACAGTAGCCTATATAGTGAAGTGTAGTGTATAGGCCTTATTGATGGAATTTTTCCGGCATATATAGACCAAGGCTGTGACCATTACGAAAAACTCATAACTGCACATTGGTAAATACTCACCGATGCCTAAAGATACTACAGATACTAAAACGAATTACTACTGCTCAATACTCGGTATACATGCAATACAACTAGTTTTTAATGCGCAGTAAGCAGTATTGACGCAATCACAGTATTGCCTACCGCACAGCGTGTATGCTGAATGGAGTGGGAGTGTTTCCACTATGTCTTTCACCGTGCTAAATGCAGTACCTTTGCATTACTCTGCATACATGCGTAACACCTTTTCGAGAAAATTGCCATCAGATGAAGTATTGAGTTGACCTTGACACAGCCACCACACAGTTGCAAGATGTGAATCCAGCACAAATTTATGTATGAATGGGCAAACAAATTGGTCCCAATTGCATGTTTTTATTGTGAAAATGAAAACTTGCTATGGTTTTAATATATAACGTTAATGAGAATACGATGCAAAACCCCAATTTCCTCTGGGTATTCCAAAATGATATGTGAGTTAGAGTGCAAATTGATGAGCTTGTTAAACGTAGCATCTGACAATCTGTTCCAGTCTCAATTTTCAAACGCCGTCGATTGTGGTGAGAACTTCACGCAATGCTTAGTAACAGGGAATTGCAGGGCATACACTTGAGAAGAAAGCCAGCAGTGTCAGTTAATCCACGGTATCAACTTCATAGTAATACCTGTGCAATCATGGATGAAGTGATGCAGGTGCTTTTGAACTTCAGTAATCCCTCCCTACTTCGTGGCTCATCTTTCACCGTTTTAGTACATCGCAGTAAAAATTATTTATTACAAAAATTTTAGAGGAAAGAATATTAAAAAAGCGTTAAAATAATTACATATACCATAAAATACATTTATAAACATTTGACTTCCTTCTCACAACAAACTTGGTTATTCTCAAGTATGAACATACAGATGAGGTGAAGTCTGATCTACACCAGTACTGCATAAGTTCATTCTCTGGCTTATATGCTATGCCTGAAGTTTAAATATATAAACTGGAACTCAATCGATATAACTACAATAAATACAATGTTTAGAAGGCAGTTTAACAGTTCTGGTGTTAAATTTTAGCGCGTACATATACTTTAAAAATTAGCTTCCATTTTGCAGATTTTCGCTTATCATGAGGGACACCCGAAGGACGCTCGGTCCTCATTAGCCACAAAAAGAAAGGATTTACTGTAGTATGCTTAGATACAGAAAACGTGCTTCTCCTGCCAAATGCGAAATGTTTCGAATTTGTATCAATGCTTCAATAAGTATGACAAGTTTCATTGCAAACGCTGATATTTCTTTTTTTCTCTAGCTATATGGCTACATCCGGCATGGATAGAAAGGTCAAGATATGGGATTTGAGGAAGTATCAGTGTATGCATGAGTTCAAAGTTCACGCCGGAGCTGGTAGCATGCATTTTTCTAGTCAAGGACTTCTAGCTGCATCTATGGGCAATACTGTCTATGTTTATAAGGTATGTCTGTCAACCCTGCTGTATATGTCAGTGGTTCCTAATCTTGAAGGAGGTGTCAAACCTTTTGTAGTTTAAAAGTATTCATCATGTAGTAAATCAAATGAAAAATGAAGTTTCCTTGTCCTGTCAAAGGGATCGCAACTCCAATTTCTTTACTGGTATTAAAAGAAAAAGTTGACCCCTTTGGGTCCTGAAAAGCAGAAATGGCCAGGAAGACACAGCTTTCCTGCTGGTGCAGAGAGTGCTCGAAGAATACAAGCCAACTTGATGCAATGTAGCAGATTACCTACTGGATCGCTTATTGAGGATGGTGCTTGCTGGTGCACTGTAAATGCTGGTGCAATGCAGACAATTGCTAGCTAGATAACGCTTTTAAAAAGATCCAGAAAAGGTTGTAGTTTGTCTTGTATGAAAAGTGCGCAAGAATCAATGTAACCATACATGCAGAAGTTTGTTTGTATTTATACCCTAGAGGACAGGGCTTTAGCAAGTTCTAGAAGGTAATGTGGATGCGTCAATTATCTGATTAGCTAGTTACATAAATACAATTATTTGTATTTACGTAGTAGAAAAAGCCTCGCCCCGGTATTAATGAATAATTTTTGTAATAATACGTTAACGCAATATCTACAAACCTGATATATTCACAATAGAAATATATTTAGATTGCTTGTGAATCAGTTTTGGACAAGTTAGTGTAAGTATTTAATTAGTAGTGCTAAAAGAAATGGATAACGGCAATATAATGCGCATTTAATCGCGATGTTGCAAACGCCTTTTAAATATTTATCACCACTTTCTAAACTCCTTGACAGCTCCAAATAACTCAGGCTTCAACGCAGTATAAACCTCTATAAATCTATGAAATATTAAAAGGAAATGCTATATTTCTTTGTATGGTGCCCCTGGACTACGATGTCCTTGTTATACGATTTCTTTGCTTTACAAAGTGGAGCACAATGTTTTTAATCTTTGCCATATGAATCCTATTCTGCCGTCTGAATTTAACACAAAATTTTTCCCGAAACTCAAATTTTCAGTCGGTGTTCTTATTATGTTGAAATAACATAGACGCTGATACGCTGTTTGCCAGAAAACCTTCTCACAACGCCTAAAAGAGATATGATGACTGGTTTCTCTCAGTTCCACATTCCTTTCGCGAAAACAGCAGCTTTTACCTTTTAAGCCATTAGCAAAGTTGGAGTCGCGATCGCTTTGAACAGAGAGTCATGGATCAGACAATTTCCTTTAACCTGGCAAAAAATCCACATTACGCAGTAAACAGAACATTTTCGTGAACAGCATTGCTCCGGTTTTTTGTCAAATTAGGTTTTACTAAGGTCGCTAAAAGTTATAGTGAAAATGAAGTCGAAATCAAATGGCCAATAAAATTTTAGCGGTGTGAATGTTGAAGTTCAATAAAATAGTTAAATATACATACTAAACTTAGCTTTGATCGTGTGTTTAGTATGCTTAATTTATTTAAGTTAAATTCAAAGTATGTCTCTCTCGAAGGTAAGAGCTTATGGTACGTACTGCTGCTACTGCACACACACTAGTGTTGGGCCGGTATCTAATTTAGTGCCGGATCGGATATCCTTGCACTTTTTTATCGGTTTTCCCGGTATTGGTATCCTCGGTATTTACCATCTTCGGTATCCTTTGCCAACTAAGAAAGTTCGGTATTGTCGGTACTATTGTTCGGTATGTGGTTATCAGTGTCTTTAAATGGTTTAATGTTAAATGGTTTAAACTTTAAATCATAACTGTATCTAACAACTTTTATCGTTGTGCAAAAAGTAGCCTGTGCAAAAAACATTCTTTAGTCAGCAGTATATTGTTACGGCAAGGAGACTCCTTGTTTCAGCAAGCCAAAAAAAAGATGGGAATATAAGTTTCATGATAGATGTTTTTTATTGTTTATTCTATTAAAAAATATAGTTATTGATACAAACGTTATGTATAATAGAGAACAGATAGATAATGGCAAGGGGCTCTCTTTGTTAAATATACTGAAACAGTTTGCAGAAATCTTACTATCACACATTGTAATCAGGTAATGTAATCACATAATTATACGCAGTCCAATTAGAGTCCAGTCCCGTTAAAATCTTTATACATCCTCCCATCTGTGGAGAACTCCCAAACCTTCGAGGCTGGTGGCATTATCAATGTAACGTAATATAATAGTAGATACAGTAAGCGTGGAAATTTTCGTTGAATTTGGTCGCCAATGCGTGCTGAGCTTAGCATGTTTGTCAACGATGCGTATCCGGATATCCGTATAACCATTTACAGATAAATACCGATCATATCAAACCGGCTGCGGATAACTAGCGGTCTCCGAAAATGATTGGTTTTCTCGGATACCGAGAATCCCTCGGTATCGGTAAGAGCGGATAACCCAATACCGGCCCAACACTAACACACACATTGTAATGTTACAATGGTAATCATAATAATGGCACCGCCTGGTAATCTTTTTTATTTATGGTATAAACTCCCTTTTCCTATAATCTCAGACCATATATATTATACATATTTGACAAGCAAATTTTCTAGATTTTCTCTCTACCACCAAAGGTGCACTCTAGTAATGAAATCTGTTCAATGGGCACCTATTATATCCTATCAGGTCAGTCTAGGCTTATGATGTCATACCAAATACCAGGATGCTAGAAATACTCTAAACTTTATAACTAAGACTTTAGTCTAAAGGAACTTAAAACCAATAAACTTTTTTTATAGAGCTAGGTTCTAAAAGTATGTCAAATTAAGTTGCGTTTCCCACAAACTAAACAAACATTTGTTTTGGATTTTTAAAACACAAAATGAATCAAACTAATAAAGCAAATATCAGTTAGTTTTACATAATATTCTTATACGGATCATTCTGAGCTTTCGATTGATGTGCATATTGTCATAATTCACATAATACCGATAGAACAATATATGAATTAACAACAAAAAATGAGTTTATTTTGAGTGGTCCCATAAATGCGATCACCATTCACCACTGCACATCTTATTGCAGATCATAACCACTAAATACACTAAAGTTACTGTAGGTGACTATATAGTTCAAAGGTTAACATATGATTTTAACTCTAATCTTTAATATGTACATTGCTTATATAACATTTTCATGGTTTTACCTGGGGATGTTTGTGTTATAATCTTTATGGTTTCTCTACCAGTCCATACAATTTTTTCACTATACGATGCCGGAACGGATCAGGAACGGATTAAAATCATATGGCAAGGGTGCACTGTATTTTTTTTCTTCACTAATAAAAAAACCGATGCTTTGCAAAAGTCAAGGATTCGAAACGTTCGTTTTGATATACTAGGCTTACGTTTTTGTATGGTGTTTTATGTTTAATATTACAATGCCATTTAGTTTAAACTTGAAACCTTTCTTTGTGAAAGCACTGTTAAATTTTAAGAAGTCTGCTATTTCTCATAAATAATGATAAATATAGTATGCATTTTGAGGGTATGAGTTTTATTTCTCATAAAATAGTGAGGAGTATGCAATTGAAATATGAAAACTATATGTGTAACCAATTGCCGGATTCCTTCATATAGGCAATCTGAAAGCAGCCAAAGATCTGCTTAGTTTGAACACTTTAGATGTTTTCCGTGTTTTGTTGCCTCCGGCTAAACATGAGGAAATAAGATGGATGCAGCGATAAAACATTATTTCGTTAGCACTTTCACAAAGTTCTTTTGAATAAGCTTGTCGTATCTACTAGGCCTGTCGTTGTTGCAGGACACGCTGATCAACCCACCAACTGAAGCCTACATGTCTCATGTCGCCCAAGGAAGCATCCAGCAAGTACAATTTTGTCCGTATGAAGATGTTCTTGGTGTTGGCTCTGCAGGAGGCTTTGAAAGCCTCCTTATTCCTGGTGAGTAGAGATCAACTTTTAAACTTATCTCCCTATGCATGTGCCAGAGACTCATGATTCTTTCAATTTTTAATTAAAACTAGGAGAATTGCGGTATTTATCTAGATAATAACTGTTCCACTTTTAATAGATTTTAAACTTGTACACAAATGGTACCCTATTATGGTCACAGTTCAGTATTAGAAATAATCACAGTAAAATGCGCTATATGACTTGTGAGTACTCCATTGTTAAGCCAATGGCAAGAAGCCATTGTCTACCTTTATGGATTGCTGGATTGTTGTGAAATCTGACTAATCGTTTAGTAAAAGCACAATGTCGCCAATATGCAGTTACTGAATATAAATTCATCAATGTCATGCACTCAAATTGTACCTCGCAGTGTGAACATCATTTTTATTATATTTGCATAAGTCATTTATCATAAGAACTCTATATGCATGACTGTGCAGCAACAAAACGGAAGGTCGACGGTGTCATTTATTTTAATAAGCCAACTTTTGTTTCTCGGGCTAAAATATGCGTACTTGAAAAGCTTTATTTGGTTTGCCAGTTTATCACCCTTATCAAAATTAACTTTTTCATTTGCCAGGTGAATCGAGTGTCACCCATACTTTGTACTCTCCTTCGAGCGGTGCGACATTACCTTGTTGTTGACATTACCCCTTGTTGTACCAACTTACCAACTTGTTGTAGACATTTATAAATATGCACAAGAAAGCTGATACATGTCTCTACCAGTTGATATCTGTTGCTTGCTTAAGTCTAGTGATTCCTATAGTTTTCAGCTAGGTAATTGTTTTCGCAAATGGTTGTTTAACAGATGTGTTCTCAGGAACCAGATGGAGTTTTAACACGACATGTTTTAGCGACCTGAAAAAATGTGAAAACTCGTAGCATTTATGCGGACTAACAGACAGACAATGACAAATTGGAATTTATTAACCCTTTTGCAGACGAGTTTGTTACAAATGATAACCACAGAAAATATATGTAACACCAATAAAGACAACTAACCTCAAGCCCTGCATTTATAAGATTATTAACCCTTTCGCAGACAAGTTTTTTTGGGCTAATTGAGCCTCCTGGGCAAATTAATTTTTCACAATTCGATTTAAAAAAAATCATTGATACACTCTTACTTATGATATTGTTTATATGTATTAAGTTTAAGTTTTTCTATATGCTTATTAAGTTTTTATGATACAGGTAAATACAAATAAACATGGTTCAAGTCAATTCTTCATATAGCTGTTTCTCTAGCTAAAGTACTGTGGTGGACGCCGGGCGATGACTGTAGTTTGCATCGTATTATGTATTGTAGTATGTAACACCCCCTTTCAAATGTACATTTGAAAGCATTTTCCCTTGCAGAGACCTACATCCCAGTCTTGACACCATGTGCTTATTCTTGTTCCTCTCTAACTTTGCCTATAGCCTTTGGGGGACGCCATGACAGTAAAAGAAAGTTTTTTGCACTCTGGGAAAACATTCAGAAAACAGAAACAAAAGCAGAAACAAGTTACAAACAAAATCCCCAATTTTTTTTAAATACGTTTTTATTTCAGATTTTTTATTCATATAGTATTTCAACAATGATTGTCTTTTCGTTCTCAAAACGGCTTATTTTTGGTTGCTAACAGAGAGCAATCTATTGTAGTTTACTATTGGTAAAAAATTAAACAAAGAAGGCAATAAGCCAACTAGAAACCAATTTATAATAAAAGCTTGAGTGACGACATAATAGTCGCTCTGCCCATTAGCGTCAGTATCGCAAAACGACAAAATTGTCGCTATGCGTGCAAAAGTGTTAATATAGATTTATTCAGTCTAAATGTCTCCAAGAACTCCTTAGTATATACTGTGATTAATTACATTTGGTGATGAAACAAATTATACTTTATCTAAGATGATTTAAAACTAAATATTAAATTATATGTATATGTCAAAAAAAAGTATTTTCGTTGTTGCTACACTACCTTGGAGACAAGCAAACAGATGTGTAGACTTGATAATGAACACGATCGGTAGAGGTAGTGATACAGATATGTGGCTTAATATACTCTTAGATCGTGTATTTAAACTTCTCTTAGATATTTTTGATTGTTGCTAATTTTCTGTATTTTTAAATTTTTGCTATTTTTTCGCTATCATTTACATTAATGTAATGTTTCAAGATATTTCAAATGTAGCAAGTCGGAAATCACTTTTATTTAGTGCCAAGTATTTGTTGAAAGTTTAGGCGTTCGTAAGTTGTGGTTCAACTGACAGTAGTCTTGGCTGTTAGCTAGGTGCCATCCGGCAAACCTGGATGGGCCGATTTTGGTGTATGACTGCTTTGGGCCTTATGTGGTGAAGTCATTGACTTCCTATGCTTTCTTTCATTGGAGTCGAATATTTAAGATCTGACATGTGGATACTGACATAGGAAACTTTCTTGCTAATAATTACGATTGCTCATAAGTGATCATCTGGTCGTAAACTAGACATATCACTCCAATAAAGCTAGTTCACTCTGTGACTACTCGCTGATTGTTAAACCCTTTCCAAAGCTGATAGCTTGGGAATGGTTGTAGCTTTACTGCTTTTTGTATCAAAACATTAGCATGTGCTGAGCACTTAGGTCACTTTTAGTCAGCGGCCATAATATATAGTATTCCTTGTCAGTGTATGTATCTTGTCTCTTTATTGACATTTGCTATACTTCTTTGCATTTTTCTGAGTAATTGAGTGTGATTATTGCTAATTATCTATCCTTCAAGGATGTTGTGGTATATCGAGATTGTAGCGTTGTTTAAGCCCTTGTTCCTGCTGCATGCTCTGCTCCTTATTGGTATGATATGTTATCGGTGTTTTTGTCCATACTCCACAGGTTCTGGTGAGCCCAACTTTGATGCGATGGAAGCAAATCCGTACCAGTCTAAGAAGCAGCGACAGACGCGTGAGGTGAAACAACTTCTCGATAAGGTTCCCCACCACCTCATCACCCTCGCACATGGTCAGTGTCTAATCAGGTCTTCAAGCGGATTGGGTTAATTAGAATTTATCTGGTACATTCATACCTCGACATGCGAGTTTAATGTGTTTCGGGACAGAGGTCCTACGTCAATTATCTTGTATCTCAAATCTATTTTCCGATATAAAATAACTAAATACAATTTAATCCGTTTCCAGCGGAAAAATTATCTCTAACAAGATCTCACGATGAAAAAAATCATGTTTTTAGTTGCTTTAGTTCACCACCTACAATCACGAAGTAGTGAATACCTATCTAGCATCATTATGTTTACTACTGAATGGAATTCTTGCAGCAGACCGTAGTGACAGACCGGCGGTAGTGGCGAATGGCAGTGTGCACGACACTATGCCAACACATTCGGAGCACTACACTTTAGTGACATTACTAAACTTAAAATAAGTTTAATCCTTGAATGAACTTAGATATAGCTTACTAAACACACATTAAAGATGTGGTTGCGTCAAATTTGAGTTGATCTTAAAAGAAAGAATTTTTTTCTCTATCAGTTGATATGTTGTTGGTTGTGTTAGGCGATCTCATTGCCAAGATATTCGAAGATTAAAATCGAAAAAATCTGGTCGCCGTAAAAACGCTCAGGCCAAAAAAACATGCCCAGACTTGCATTTGCTCATGTTGGTTAGAATAAAATATTAAACCCTACTACAGATACATTATTATGAATGTTTCAAAGGCCTCAAATAACAAAAATTGAAAATTTGTCTTACTCACTTTCTCTAAATGCTGTGTAAACATTTGAGTACCGACTACCAATTCTACCGGTCTACGGTAATTCTGTCAAGTTAACTGTAGAACAAGGTCTTTGTACCAGCACAGTTCCGCCGCTACCCACACAAACGATATACAGCCTTCCAAAAGCCCCACCCACATTATGTCCATTGCCTATCCTTGGGGCGGGGCTGTATATCATTGCCAACACTGAAAACTAGTTTCTTACTACCTTTGAAAATAATATACATAGGGTTAGAGTTTAAGGATGAGAAGTCTGCTGCAAACTGGATTTGAACTCACATTCCAGTTCTGCGGACATCCATATACCGTATCCAATTCACTACAATATTCTGCAAATCATGTTTTGCATCATCTTCAACAATATAATTTTATTATATAATTTTTACAAGCAAAAGATTTTCATCCCGGCACAAAGCTTTTATTAAAAATATTTATTCAATAAAAATAGTTTTAGCTGATACAATAAGACAAATTCATCTACTGCAGTAAACTCAAACAAAACATCATGGTTTATGCAGCACACATTCAAGTCTCTCTTTCCCATTTATGGCAGTTTCCACATTGACAAAGCTGCTTCGGCTGGTGGGACGACATAAACATTCTGTAATCAGTAAAACAAATGCAATAAATATGTCATTCATAGATATGTCATTCTAAAGCGTATCTATTGAAAGCTTCCAAATTGGGAGTTAAATAGATTGCCAGTGTAATTTAAAAAACGAATAAACTTGTAACAAAGGCACAAGTACGCCAAGCCAACGATTCGAAGCTTTGGTTGTGGAAATTAAATATTTGCATTGATCAATCGATTTTCTTTACTTTCTACAAGTGAAAAGTGAACATCTAATGTCAACTCATAAATCTAATTTACTAGATAAAGCTACCACAGAAAATTTGAAGCAAATGTAGCTAGGAAAACCGATAAAAACCCATAAAACGATGATTAGTGATAGCAAAAAGTTATAATTTTATTAATTAGTACATGTATTAATGAGTACTAAAATATCACCTTTAGTATATTCATCAATCTAAGTCATTGTATTGCTAGATGCTAAAGATTAAAAAGAAGCCATCAAGAACTCACTGCACATACGTGTCTCGCACGCGCAGGAAATTAAATTTTAGCCTCAAACAGGGAAATATATTCTGAATGTAATATCAACAGGAAACTCTATAGGAGACTCACAGTAAAAGATAAAGTTACCTCCATTCTCCGATCTTCCTCCGTAGAACTTTTACTACCTGATGCCAAGAAAACTCGGAGTCACCTTCGCAGCAATTTTTACAATTATGTTGTTTGCCAATAAAACGTGTCGATCGAGTAATTCATTAAAGTAACGATGTTAATTAATTTAGTAAATATCAATGTCCATGCGATTTAATAATAGAGTAAAATTCCTAAATTTGAGATCACAGCCAACGCGTCTTACGAGTGATAACATTTATTACGGCCTATATAAAAAATTTGCGCTGATGATTGGCTAAGGAAGCGACCTCATATTTATCGCTCGCGGTTTCATTTCAGATATATTGCTTGTGACGTCACGAAGAAGCACCCGCTGAAACGTGAGCTTTTTAAAAGAGGGCCCCATTCGAACGCATATATCTCTGAACAGGGTTGGTCTACAAAGACAAAAATGGCATCAAATTGTAGCTGATGTTTTAGCCTTTTATGGGTCTTAATTTCATTAAAACGAATTTTTTGATGCAACCACATCTTTAAAAAATAAGTTACGATCTTATCTTACAGTGAACTTTATTATTTTAACTTAGTTGTCATTTTCAGTTTTTTACTTTTCTTAAAGACTGTTTGGCTTTACGCCTTCAATTTCAGACAGACTTTTTCAAACTGATCAGATGAAAAAACTGAGCAAAATTGTTGTTTTTGTAAGCTGCCTCTCGCATACTCGGCTAAATAGCCGAGTATGCGAGAGTTTTCAATTCAGCTGCTATTTAGCCGCCGCATTAAGAACTTTTTCGCGAGCTACGATCTCAAATTTGTCTCGTGTCTCAAGGTAGAAATTTACTCGGAATTTTCCTCGTACTCCAAATTTTTCATGTTTTGCTACTCGCATGTTAAGACATGACTACTGTATATAGCTGTTGTATATAGCTGCTTGTTTTTTGAATCTGATGATCTCTCACAACACACTAAACTGCCAGGGTACTAGTGTTACAATAATATGCACATCCGTGGCTTAATGAGTGAACCTGCAGTAAGTCTGTTGTATGTCAAGACCACTATTGTTGCTGCCAGCTTTTTTAATTTTGAGGCAGTTTCAGAAACACATTCTTATTGCTTGGTATATTCTTGTCATAGACAAAAAAGAGTGTCATTTTACTGACAGCTGACAAGCAGTCATCTTTGTCTGGCTGTGGCTTTTTTATAAAAATTTTACTACATTTATATCTGCAGCTGTAATACTTAATGTTGGCTGGACGCTCTTGTTGTGGTTTGTGATTTATGCAATGTCCTTTAATTTTCAATCGTTCTTTGTACTTTCTGCAGACTCTATTACAAGCGCTAGAGCCGGAGATGCAATCGTGCCAGAGAAGAATAAGGTGCCGAAGAAATGGCTAAAGATGCATTATAAGCCAAGCAAGTCTAGCATGGAGTCTAAGCGCAGATGGGTGAGTACCTGCTACTGTGTGTTAACATTGCTGACTACCTGCAATACTTAGCTGGTCCTGGTTTGCTAATATGCCTCTCATTGCGATTGTCCTACAATTTGTGTAGAGGCTCTTTTTAATGGTCTTTGTATAAATTTTAATTATCATGAAAATGTGTAATAGAAGGTTTAGGGCTGCCCGATAGCACACAATGTGAGCATGAGTGGTGCCTGGGCACTCTAAATAAATGGACTCTGGGAGAATGACCGGCGTGGCACGGGTATTAAACAAGTTTTTGCACAGGAAATTCACTTTTAATTTACTTTTTACGTAATGTGCACAATTTATTTCATAACTGTTGGACAGCGTTGCGTATTGGATAAATGCCTGTCTGTAAAACTGGAGGTTTCGAGTTCAAATCCAGTACACAGCAGATTTTTTATTCCTAAAACTTTATCCTACAACTGGACACGCGAACAGACCGACAGAATGCAAACAAACATTGAGGTTTATATACCATACTTTTCGGACTATTAGCCGCTACTATTTTCTGATGTTTTGAGCCATGCGGCTTATATAAGGGTGTGGCTTGTCTGTGGTTTTTTGTTTCATCGCTAGAGGTGCATTAACTTCTTTTACAGCTAGAGGTGCATTAACCGGAATCTCCGGTTAATGCTCCTCTAGCGGTAAAAGAAAATACGAAACAATGCCTAACGGTACTGTTCCGTAAGGCAATGGGTTAAAAAGCGTCTGTTAATACGGAACAGTGCCTAATAGCACTGTTCCGTTTCAACCAGCTAAGTTGCTGCTGTGTTAAAAAGCACCGTCATGAGTTTTGCGGCCTATACAAAAGGGGCGGCCTACGTATTGTTTTATTATCAGTTTTTTGAAAATAAAGCAGATGCGGTTTATATAGGGATGTGGTTAATAGTCGGAAAAATACGGTATATAAACATACTAGCTGTGCTTCCCGGTGTTGCCGAGTATTAAAAATCAGCCTAGAAGCAGTGATAGTAATGCCACCCCTATAAACTCAGCCTAAAATTATGACTAGTTTAAGTATGCTAGTTATCTATGGCTTTTATTAATACATAGAATAATATTGCGCCATAACGGAGAGCAGCGGCGTATTCTTCTCATCCCCCGCCCTCTAACTAAATTGTATTAGAACGATATCGGGGAAAAAATCGATACGTCTCGTTCGTTGGTAGGTCATGGATGATTGTGATGCAAATAAAGAGTTTTATGATGCTACCTATAATTTTCCAGTTTAATCTGAGTCATGAAAAGATGATGAACGCGTGTTCGATGGATATACTACTACTGTAAATATTTCAGGTTTTTAAAATCATACGAATTTTTATAGCTTCAGTTCGAATAATAGTAAAATACTGTTTTTTTCTGATAAAATTTGCTTTGGGTTTCCCGACTTTTTTACTAGTGTTTTACTAAATCTCATTGTATTATGAGCATATTTAGATATATTTAATAAAAAGTTTAAAAACTTCAGATCGTTGGACAAATTGCCCAGGGTTACTGACACACATAGACAAGAATGGCCAGGGTTCAAAGGATTAAGAACGTAATCTGATTTCAATTTTTTTCATTTCCGTTTGGGTTTCATTTGCGATTCGCTTTTGAATAAAAAATTTACATAAACAACAATGGAAACAAATTCTCTCATCTCATATTCCTTCTAAAATAGAAACTATAGCAAAATCTTCAGGTAGTTGAATTTGTTAAAACCCAGAGTTTTTCTCTAAGCGTATTTATTTCATGAATTTAAATTGTTTTTGTTCTAAGTTTCCATTATTAATGTGTAATGTTTTGTCCTTGAAACAAAATAATGCAATACAAATCGCTGCACAAGTGTTATTTTTGTCACAAACTGATGATCAGTCTTTACTATAATAAGAGTCGTGTCTGTCGGAGCTCACCGTTGGAGGTTTGGATAAAAGATGGCATTCGATGAGACTCCAACTCATGACATTCAGTATCATAGACCGACAGTCTTCACATACGCTAATCGCTAATCAACATTCTTCTGACATGTCAGAGTAGTTGTATCGATACTAAAGCCTGGTTTCAATATGACAGCGCAAGGCGCGCAACAAAGCGCACGACGTCGTGCGTAGGCCAGCTGTGATGCGGAAACGTCAACGCACGACGATCACGCTGGGTGCGTACGCTGATCGCAAGGATCCAACAGAATGGATCCTTGCGACGGGTGCGTGCGATGATGTATATCACAATACACCGCTCGACATTTTTAACCTATCCCACAATTCAAACAGAGAGCTGTTGTCCGAAGAAATCGGTCTCCCGCATGAAAGAATAAGCCTGGTTTTCCTATGACAACGCAAGGTTGCAACGGAGGACTGTTTTCCGAAGAAATCGGTCTCCCTTACGAAAAAGTAAGGAAATTACCCAACCTGTCCGATGCAAGCATGGCGCCTACGCGCGCTATGGAAACACTGCGTCGCAGCCCAAGAAATGCATTGCGCACGATCACTGGTCCGCGCATGATCACTGGGCTATCATATGGAAACCAGGCTTTAATCTCTGCTTTATCTCTCATGGCATGCTAGACGTACTAGAAGTAGCTAATAAATAGGCTGATAACATTTGAATAGCTGTTTAGGGAAATACAGTGAGGCCATCATGGTCTTGGCTCAACTGGGGCCCACCACTATTGGTCATTTTATTTGTTAACACAATGTGTCAACTAGTGACATGTGTGTAGCCCTAGCTAATACCATCAGCTATGCATTTGGTAAATGTAGGTTAGTGACCAGACATTTACGTGGGCAACCAGACAGACTGAATGTCAAGTGAACTCATCACTATTTTGTCATATTAGGGAGGTTAAACCACATTTATATTCCTGTCCTGTAGGAACTCAAAGAGAAGCTCGCTAAAGCTAAAAAGGAGAGGACAAAGGAGTACGCTAAGGCTAAGAAGAATCCACCCCCATATGACCCACTCGCTAGGTTTAAATTTGGCGGCTAATTTTAGGGGTTCTATTCTCCAACAATAGTTTTTACCCAGTTGGTCTGCTCAAAATGATTGAGCAGTAAGATAAATGTAGGGGCTCTTGAGAGAAAAGGTTGAGCATCGGTGCTGTCAGTCGTCCAGATGTCTGAAACAACCTGTATAACTGAAAAGGCCTTAGTGGAAGAGACAGTACAAAAAATGGTGTTATTTGATTGCCTCATAAATACTCCCTATTAAAACTCATACCACACCAAGCAGTGAGGTCTGATTGGTCTACTAGTGCCTCAAGGTCAATGAGAGCTGGATATTCTCATTACCAGGGCAGATGATTGACTTTTTACACAACTGTCGCTTCTTCTATTGGGAAGCAAACATTTCTACCGCTTTTAAGATGGTGCAATAAATCTCATCTTTAGTGCCTTATCACATGATTTTTATGTTTCAGTATTGTAAAAATGCACAGTTGAATTGTAGCTCTTTCGCTGCAGAAAACCTTTAAAACGGCTTGTGTATATTGTTCATTCCAACGGTAAGCTTTTATAATGGCCCCCCTTAGTACCTTTGCATAAACATTGATCACGAATCACAGAGTAGACAGATCCATGTGAAAATTCTGCCACAATATAGGATTTTTGGTTATTTTTTGCCACAGCAAAACAAAGCAGTTGGTCCCCTTTTACTCAGAATTCGCAACAAAATATCACTGTCTCCGAATTAGGATTTCCTGTTTAAAATAGATGAAAAGAAATATTCTAAGAGATGACCTGTTGTTTATGACTCTAAAATTTGTGCTTTCACATATCTACCCTGTTTGCAAGTCTGTTTTGAGATATTTGGTTAGAGAATTCGGTGTCTGTGTTTTGGTCAAACTGCAAAAACGACGGTATCTTCAACTTTTTAAACTAAAAAATATTAGCATTGCTTCTATGCTTCACGTGCATCGATTTTAGTGCAGAATTATCTGTTGATTTCGATGAACCTTAAATTGAAACTCTCAAACAAAAGCTCCAGCTTCTGCATCAACACTACTGATTGTAGGTTTACCAAAAATTAAATTTGGGTAAAGATTAATTCCATCAGAAAAAGAGAAGCGTAGTAGAAGAGTTAATAGACTTCACCATAAGGTACATGTAGGTGTTATCGTTAGGCCACTTATGATGCTCTGTGGACTCCAATGGCAGCGTGCTGTGACCTTCTTACGATAGCCTTATTGTTAAGATGAATATGATTGTTGCACTACTGCTATGTTAGTAGTAGCTACTAGCTTCATCAATAGTGTACTCTGAGTCATGCCTTCACCTTGGTGGTATCTTCTATGGCTGTTGCATGATGCTGCCTCGTACATGGTAAGTTGATTTATAACTGATCATCATCACCGCTGACTATGTTGACACAGATGCATGTACCTCATGCAGATTGTATTTGAGCATTGGTTTTGTTTTGATCGATAAAGTACATATCGGTCGAGATGGCATGTTCGATCACTAATGTAATGTTTTAATTGTGGTAGTGCTTAGAAGTTTTAGTGTAAGGTTTGAGGCTTGTACTGGCAGGCATTTTGTTGGTTCCAACTTCGCAAGGTGCTTTTCCTAATATTTAATGTTTTGCTTGCTTTCATTGCTAATTATTTCCATCCTATCTACATGTATATATGACTAGAGCTTACAAGGCCAGAGAACCTTATGAAAGATTTGCCATTTACATGGAGTGCAGCTACATGTACCTCTATAACAAACAGCTTTTATATTAAGATAATGAAAACATTGAGTAAGGGCTTTGTGGTTTCAAGTACGTCAATTAAGCAAAATCGTCTATCCTTAGCCAGTATTTTTTGTAGACTTAGCAAGCTTCAGATGTAACTCATACAGTGCGTGATCGGGTTACAGGTTTTCGTCTTGCGGTGTCAAACACTATGTGAGTTTCACCCTCCCAATACAACATTTTTTTCACCATACGATATCAACCAGAATTTTGCTTGAAATTTGACTTGGCAGTTGGTGTGCTGAATACGTTGGAAAAACCGAGTTGCCGATATGCTATTAGCCGGAATCCTTCCCACAACACCTGAAAGAAATATATGAGGATTGCTATCTTAGCTCAGCGTTATTCGTTATAGGTTATAGTGAAGACAAAACCAAAAATAAACAGGTGATAAAATTTTAGCAAATGACCAAGCTAAAGTTGGGTAAAATACACATACACATACAATGTATGTAAACTTAGCTTCAAGTATGTGTTTAGTAAGCAAAATTCATTTAAGTTAAATTCAATATTCATGTTATGCGTCTGTCTCAAAGTTAAGAACTCCCTATGGCACGTACTGCACATGGTACATTGTAATTTTACATTTTTTGTGCAGATCTCAACTACTAAATACACTGAAGTTACTGTAACTATATTTACTAAGGTTAACATAATATTTTGTTACTAAGTTTTAATATGTACAGTATGTATATAAAGTTTTGATGATTTTTGCCAGCAAGTCTTTACATTAGATAACTTCTATGGGTTTCTATACCCCTTTTTACAACATTTTCACCTTACGATGCCAACATTGGAACTAAATAAAATTGTATGGTGGGGGTCCATTGTATTTGAAAATATTTAGGATCTGACAAGACAACTCCTCCAATAATAATAAATTAATGCCGGCAATGAAAGTTAGGTAAACAGCTTTCAGAAAAAGATGGGAGGTTGTTGACAAATTTGCTTGCAGTATTCTAAAGGTTCAAAAAAACTTCCAACAAGCCTGATATCATAGCGGACAGCTTCCATTAACAAAATAAAAAAGCAAAGATATTTCATTTATATGAAATTGTTAAGCTGCAATAAATTCTTTTGGTTTAGTCATATGTTTGTGATGTTCATGTCTCTTCGGAAGGTGTAGGATTCTCAGTAGGTAACTATAGTTACTAAGGTTAGCATATCGTTTAGTTATTAATTTTTAATATGTGCAGTACGTATATAAAGTTTTAGTGATTTTTACCAGGGAGTGTTTGCATTATATAATCGCTATGAGTTCCATACCCCTCTATACATCGTTTTCGCTATACGATGCTGACACTGGAACTAATATGGCGAGGGTCCACTGTACAGTGTTATGTTTTGTTTCATTGTTTCGTCTAAATTCTGTGTTTATCAAAAGTAAAGTGAATAACAAACAGATTTTACTTACAGCTCTGGCAGTTACTTTAATTCTGCTCATACATGAATTCGTTGAGTTGATTACTCCAATCTATATAACGAGGGTAATACGTAGGAAAGATTAAATCACTGGGTTTTAATGAATCGACGCTCTGTAATATCCGATTTCTCAAATGAGGAAACATCACCATGTAATTTTTAAGACAATTTTTCATTTGGTTTCCCTTTTTAGTGTACAAACATTTAGACCATTTTTAATACGGTGTCAATTGCAACGAACTAAACTACAGTGAAGACTCTTCGTAGGAAAGACTCTACGAATAAAAAATGTTTTTAGATAAAGGAAAATAGAAAGGCCTTTAGTATTTAGACCTGCTTGTTTCGTTTGGTTAAAAATCTTGTTAGTTACAAAAGCTTGAAAAGTTTATTACAGGTTTAGCCACTGCATGTATTTGTAATTTGCAATCTGTCATATTATGTCCGATTTTGTGGAAACTTGAAACGGGTTAAAGCATTTACAGTATATAGAAAAATAGGTTTCTATACATGAAACATTCTACCCTTAAAATTTTTTTCTTATGAAATAGCTTTCGGAACAAATTCGTTTAGTAACTATATTGTGATTGAAGTCATTTAGATTTTAGATCCACAGTATGTCCTAACAAGACATATGGTAGAGTTATTAGTTTATATTCGGTTTGGATTGTTATGTTAAGGCATTTCTGCGACCTTCCAAGGTCAGGTACGCAAACCGAATAGTTAGATAATTGTAAATTGTGTAGAAAGTCCAGTTTCAGAACTAAAGTAAAAAATATCTAAACCAGTGCTTATCACTAACAGATATTATAATCTGTTGTCAGACTACCGTAAAACCATTATCTAAACGCCATGGCGCTCTATTTTTAACCTTTCCCTCAAAGTGGCACTTTATTAGAGGTGGCATTCAAGTAAAGGGTGGTGTTGTAATTTTCAAACAATTCGTCAGAATATTGAGAAAAACATCTTTTTTTACGGGCGAATTGAATGCCACCTATATTTTCTACTCTCCTTCGAATGGTGCGACATTAAGCCTTTGGGTGGAACAAATTTGGTAACTTACCTCCAACTTGTCGTTGGAAGAAAATGTAAATATGCACTAGAAGCTGATACAAGTCTCTACCAGTTGTTATCTATCGCGTGCAATTAACCTACAATGACGTTATAGCCTGTGTTACAATTTGTTGAAGCTTTCAAGTTTTTTACTTGATTCTAACTTTGAAGGCATATTTTCATTTTTTAGCTATACAAGATGAATGCCCAGTGTTGCCCGGGTAATAAAAGTTTTTGCGCAGAAAACTTATTTGTATTTAAAATGTAACAACAGGTACCATTATAACTTTCAAACTTCATATATTAAGAGAAAAAATCAAATAACTGTAAAGGTTTTCAAACTTTGTCAAACAAATAAAACTTTCAAACTTCATACCATGAGAAAAATGTTTTGTACAGTTCAAATAAATTAAGAAACAAAATAAAACAACTACATGTATAAAAGTGTTTAAATGTAAATGTGAAATAATTAGCAAGTAATAGCTAAATTAAGTCTGTTTTGCTATGATTAAAATGATTCGGTAAAAGATGATTCGTAATTGTACAGTTAATACGAACTGAGAAAACAAAAGAAAAATCCTGAATATGTTGAATTACAGAATTAATAATAACAATTCGTTTCGTAGAAGTATGTGTGTAGAAAAAAGGCTACTGTTCCAGCAAGAGATATCTATCAAAACTTTGAATTTGACAAAACTGGTACCTCTCAGTACTGGCACCTCTCAGTACTGGTACCTCTCAGTACTGGTACCTCTCAGCACTGGTACCTCTCAGCACTGGTACAATTATAAAATTAAGATATCGGACTGTCTTTATTTGGCTGAATGTAGAGAGAATGTAGAGGTTATTCCTAATCGAGATAATACAATTGTCCTAATTGTAAAACTAACAACAAATATTTCAACGGCTACAATAAAACAAAACAAAAATATGTTTACTATAAAAAGAGCGTTGTTTACCAGTTCGTCGGCTGTCTGTGTTTGGGGTCAAAGTTTAGATAAAGGATAAATTTCTACTACTTATACTACCCTATCTATACTACCAACTTTTGGCATTCAGATCGGTAGGCCGACTCTGTACCACTTGCACCAATTGATCGTTTTTAAGTAGTTATTAACAATTACGCAGTTACCTATTCCCAGTTTTGCCGACATATCTGACGATCATATCTGACGATCTATCCCAATGAACTAGAATGTCATGGAAGTCGTATATATATTAGATATAGCGCTATATGTACATCATTGTTTCTCACAAGTGCAGCTAGATATGTCAACATTCAAATCGGATTTGAGAAGTTGCCCCTACTTCACATTTTATGCTATGTGGAGTTTTCTACACATAGGAGCGTATACTGTATACACTTTATGCTATGTGGAGTTGTCTATACATTATAGGATTATATACTGTATACACTTGTGCAATTACCAAAAGTGTACCAGAAGTATTTTTTCACATCAGGGTTTGATTTGAATACAAGTATTATTGTTGTCTAAAGAAGCAACAGCTCTAGCTTTTTATTTTAGGTAAATGTTATTGACGAGACTGGTGTGAACATTCTATCAGATGGGTAAGACTAAAGCCTGCCATATCAGTGCAATGATTTGAAAAGTTGGATGCACACTTTTTGCTTGAAAATTCGACCGATTGGTACACTATTTCCCCTGCGATATCAAATGGAGCGGATAAAAGGGTCTTGAATGGCTAGGAAACGAGTGTGTGCAACCTATGGACTATTTTAACTGAGGATATTTATGGATGTGAGCAATTACACAAGGGTAGCTATAGAAAGTAACTAGTAATAATAGGTAGTTGTGTATATATATATATATATATATATATATACACAACTAGATATATACTCGTAAATAAGGGTAACTATTATATATGTGTGCTAGTATATAAGGGGAGCTTATATATTAGTGTGTGACTGTCTAAACATCGCTATGATCGTCTGTACATCTATATGGCTGTTTATACATATGTATGACTCTCTATATATCTGTGTACCTGTCTATACATCTGCACGACCGTCTATACATCTGTATAACTGTCTATACATCTGTATGACTCTTTATATACCTGTGTGCCTGTCTATATATCTGTATGACCGTCTATACATCTGTCTTAATGTATATACATCTGTGTGCCTGTCTATACATCTGTATGACCGTCTATACATCTGTATTATCGCCTATACACAGCAAAAAATTGAAATTATTACCAATCCCCTCACCACTTGTGTAAAAAATTTTTTACAAAATATTTTTGTAAGATCGTTTCCCTAATTTTGATGCTGTTTTGTCTGCAGCGGCTATTCTCATGTGAAGGCTTAACCCCTTTGATAACTAAATGATTTTGTATAGTTGGTCGTTGAACCACAAGTTTCACTGATTCCATCTTTTACATAGTCATCAGCTTCTTTACCGGGGGTAGTTTGACTTCCCCCACTCAAGCACCATGTTTTTAACTTCAGGGCAATATTTGTTTCTGTAATCAATCGACTCCGTAATCATGTAATCCCTTTTTAGTTTGAAGTAAAAGTTATGAACTTTTAGTTTTGGTACTTGATTTGTGGTTCAGAACATTTAACCAAAGCGTATTTGCACAGTTTTGTGTTATGGTAACTAAATCTCTTTGCGCTGTAAAAGTTTTGTTGGCAATGTGCACTCACCCAAATCATTGCAATTATATTTTTATTGAAAAGGTAATGATGTGTTATAGCCTCAAAGATTTTGCGGTGCATATCAAGAGTGTGGACCCAAGGCTAAAAATCATCTACTACTTGCAGCAAAAAGTGGAAAGTAGCAATGAGTTTGTTGGATCTGGTCTGACTATGAACAATAATCAGGTTTTCTTTACTTTCAAAGGAGATGCTTTTGGGTAAGAAACTTGCATCAATAATAGCATAGCTAGTTATTAATAGGCATACGCCGCTGCTAATTTAATAGGGTATAGAGTGGGTTTCTTCTCTAGCCATTTGATAAACGCTCTCAAATGTACTACTAGCCTATCTATCATCCAATAAGTAGAATTTAATTAGAATTCCTTGTGCATAGCCCCCTCCTCCTATTCCCTCTGCTAGCATTCAAGTAACTTTCTATATTTCAGAAAGTTATTAGAATTGACTTAGCTTGACAAATGTTGCGTGTATGCCAGTTGTGAGTGATTCGTCCTGACCATTGGAGTGTTTTCAACAGAAATAAACTTTAAACCATAACTGTCACGAACAACTTTTATTGTATTTGCTAAGTAAATCAGACACGCTGATTCCGATTTTGTACTCAAAATAAAGATTAGTCCACTAACCTTCAAAGTCATTTAGGCTTTTTTAAAGCGTTTCTATATCCGTTTTAAAAACAACACAATCAGCATTACAAGCTCCGCCCATAAATATGTGACGAGACCTAGCTTTTTCAGAAACGTAAGTTCGGAATGTTTAGTCCGATTTAGAATAATAGAGATGGGTGTCTTAAAACCCATTATTATCTAAATCCAGCCTGTAAAATAATTTCAGTTTTTTATGAAAGGGATATAAACTATTTAAAATTGCTCGCAGCTCGTTACATGACGTTTAAATGGGCTGGACGCCGAGAAAAATGAGCTCAAAAGGCACAGTTTTATCACAAGCTAGCGTTGTTATCGCGCTTTTTAAATATGCAATGCTAAATAGCTTATCTACCTTTCAGAAAAGACTGATATTATTTTTAAGGCTGAATTTAGATATTAATGGATTTTAAAACACCCATCTCTATTATTCTAAATCGGTCTAAACATACCTACGTAACTTCTGTTCCTAAAAAGCTAGGTTACGTCACGTATTTATGGGCGGAGCTTGTTATGCCGATCGTGTTGTTTTCGAGACCGGTATTAAAACGCTATAAAAATCTTTCATTAATCTGAAAGTTAGTGGCCTAATCTTTATTTTGATTACAAAATCGGAATCAGCATGTCTGATCTACCTAGTAAATACGATAAAAGTTGTTCGTGGCAGTTATGGTTTAAAGACTGTTAAAGCAACTTTGACTTCTGACCTTCTTAGCCAAAATTCTGCCTTTACTAGCATTATTAAGAATTTGTAAATAGATTTAATATACATCAAAATATATATATATTATATACCATAAAGCCTCTAATTAACGCCACTTCTATTTGAATGCCCCCTCCAATTTACCGCCACCCTGAGAGAAGGGTTGAAAAATAGACCGCCACTCTCCAATTGAACGTCACATTCATGTGACCGCCACTTTGACATTGACATCATCAGAAAAGTGTCCACAAAATTGTCGTATTAATAATAAATCGTTTATATCAATAACAATTAATTATCTTGTTGTCCAATTCCAAAGCTTTTCGTTTGTCCGTTAAAACTTTGAAAACAATACCATAGAAATAATCATAACGGTCTCAGGCTAGTAGTAGTTCTGTTTAATATAAAAAATGACTTAATTTTACGATGGAAAATGAATTTTCAAAATGATGCTATAGAAATAATTACTGTCTCAGGCTAGTAGTGGTTCCATGTTTAACGCAGTCCTTTCACCTTGAAGTACATACATCTTATAAAAACGGTTTAACTTTACGATGGTAGATGGAACTTTGAAAACAATACCATAGAAATAATCATAACGATCTCAGGCTAGTAGTAGTTCAGTTTAATATAAAAAATGAATAATTAATTTTACGATGGAAAATGAACTTTCAAAAAAACGCTATAGAAATAATTATTGTCCCAGGCTAGTAGTAGTTCCTAGTTTAACACGGTCCTAATACTTCGAAGGACATGCTTATAAAAACCGGTTTTTACGTTTTGCGCGAAAGGTTACATTTAGCAAACAATGTTTTACGCATTGCATTGGTACTATATGCAGCGCGTGAAAGTTTTGCTCTCCTAAAAAATTGCTAATATCGCCCAGTTCAGTAGTGCAGAAACAGAAGCGAAGTCAGAAGAAATTGTGAAACGTATTGTACAACTAGAAGATGTTTTATTTCATCGAAAGCAACAATCAGAATGCAGCTGGCCGAGCCAACGAAGGAAATATTTTTGTTTCAAAAATGTTAATTTTTGTTTTTGCATTTGATATAAGTATGGTTCATTCATGTCACTTGTTCATGTATATATATTTGTATCATTTGATAGATTATTATTGTATAACTTATAAATATGCATATTTATAGCATGTTATTTAATATTATATAACTAACTAAAGTGTTGGAATAGGTTAATGTTACTTATCTTTCTTTCAGATTAGTGTTTTCCTTTGGGGTCATGATAGGTCTGTTTCGTGCTATTGCTCTCATCAGGTGACTTGCTTTTAATGACTGGTGGAATTGCCTCTCTTGGTGTTATTTGTAGCTCCGTCTCCGTCTGGATCGTATTGGCCAAGGAGATATTTCTTGGAGTGTCTGCATGTGTTGTTCATCTCACTTCTTTCGTTTAAGGTGGCTACTTCTGGCCTGCAAATGATATAATACTTTCCAAGGGCACAGAGAGCATTTCCTTGTTTGTTTGAATAAGGCTTAGCTTTCTGCATAATTTTCCATTTAATCCTGTGGCTTCTATTCTATTATGTACATATATATACACACATATAAATATACATATACTTATTCTATACCTGGGCGTTGCCCAGGTAATAAAAAAGTCTTTGGAAAGAAAAATGATTTGTATTTAACATATAACAACATTTGCCATTCTAACTTTCAAATTACATATCATGAGAGAAGTGTTTTGTGTAGTGGAAATAAATTAAGAGAAAAATAAAAACAACTAAAGATTTTCAAACTTCGATAAACAACTGCAACTTTCAAACTTCATATAATGAGGTAAAGGTGTTGTGCAGGACAACTAATTTGAAAATAAATAAAACAACTGTAAAGGTTTTCACACAACTGTAAGTTTTCAATTTCATAACTCAAAAGAAGTGTTTCGTTAAAATAAATTAGAAAGGAAATTAAAAATGTAAAGGTATTTAAATGTAAATGTGAAATAATTAGCAACTAATGGCTAAATATAATTTATTTTACTACAATTCCAATAAAAAAGTATTTGGTATAAAGATATATTATTTTAGTTCGTTTCAGCGTTGGCATGCATAAATTGGCATGCCAACACTGACATGCCAACACTGGCATGCGAAAATACTGTAGGCTATAAACAAACATAGAGTGGTATAGAAATCCATAGTCATTATCTAATGCAATCACCTCCTCGTAAAAATCATCATCATTAAAAAATAGTACCAAAAAACTACAGTAACCTTAGTAACTATGGGTACCTACAATGACTATAGTGCATTTTGTTGTTATGATATGCAAGATAATATTACATTACAATGTACTATTTGGAGAGTGCTTACCTTCGAGACAGACATGAAACATAAACGCTGAATCTAACGTAAATGAATTTAGTTTACTAAACACATATTTGAAGGAAGCTTTAGTATGTATTTTAGTAAACTTCAAACTTTTAACAAAACTTTTACGAATCATTTTTATTATAATGGATATTGGATAGCGGATAACTCGTCACGGCGAGTTCAGCGACGTTAATATATTTGACGATAGATAATAGATACAGACCTTTTAATAAATACGGAAACAATATAATGGTCCACGTGAGAAGAATTGGCCTTAACCCCAGATATAGTAATCGAACTTTACGAAAAATGTTTCTCAACAGGTTATTGTAACTTGTATGTTTGTGTGTATATATATATATATAGATATAGATAGATATAGATAGATATAGATAGATATAGATAGATAGAGATAGATAGAGATAGATAGAGATAGATAGATAGAGATAGATAGAGATAGATAGATATACATACACATATATTGCTGTTTCTTTTTGTGATGAGGTGGTTGTGATTATCGACAAAAAAAACACGGTTATGATGACTGCTTTATAACCTAAACAAAGAGCAATGGCCAGCAGTATTTTTCACAACCTGGTTCACCCTTGCTGATATGCTTGCTACAAAAATTTTAATGATATACATGTAGATGACCATTTTTTGCTACCTCTACCTTACTCTGATTGGTCGGATGCTTAGCCTCATTCTTTTTACCTGTTCATCTATAGAGACGGTGAATGGCGTGACGTGAATCTAAGGCGAAAAAACACAGATGGAAATATCACAGGCTTTACCACCAGTACTACTCAGATCTACTTCACGGCGAACAATGGTTGGTATGTTGAAGAAATGGTGAGAAGGTAAAACATGCGTGCACTATTGCTAAGTTGTCTTTCTGTGATTTTTAGGGCCAACTTTTACTGCCTTTATGGGAGGGTTATTGGGAGTTAAAAGCGGCAAACCTTTTTTGGTGACATTTGTACTCCAACATCTGTTGTGCTCAGCAAGTGCATTTAATGACATCAGCAGCAAGGGCCTTTTATGACATCAGTAGTAAGTGCTTTTGATGACATCAGTAGCAAGTTCATTTGATATTAATAACATCAGCAACTAGGGCTTTTGATGACATCAATAGCAAGTGCTTTTGAATATTATTATGTACATATGTATGTACGTACGTATGTACTCACCAGAAAAACAGTAGCTGAAGTGTGAGAGTTATAAACCAACCAGCAGTAATTTGTAAATTAATTGTTTGGCCATAAAAGATGGGCGCTTAGATATGGCTGAAAAACCTTGTATTAGTTTAAAAAGAAAACCATCAGAGAAAAGCCGAACTGCTATGTTGACCTGCTGTGGATCAATCATGCTCTGACCATTTGACTCGATAGCAATTTTCTTTGCTCTCGCTGTCATAGCAGACACACTGCTAGTATAGCGCTGTCTGTATTACTTGGTAGTATAACCATGTGCCAATGAACATGTATTCTAAAAGAATTCCCAGATTCCAAGTTTTAATGACATGCAATTTTAGAGCTAACTGCCAAGCATTGCCCAGGTATTAAAAACATCTTACAAACAGTGGCAGGCAACTAACTGTTTGTAATGGCAATGGGCAATGTCAGGCTAATGGCAATTTACTTGACATTAGCCTGACACATTTCCAATGGCTATTTTTAGTAAGCCAGTATCCGTATTGCTAAACATACTCATAAGATATGTGAGAGCAAGCTTTAGTGAAGTTGCACCATAATGTGGAATCGCTATGGTATTTTAACCTAATAATTACCTACATTGCTTGTTTCGCATAGCTCAATGTGTCAGTTTTTTACCTAGCGAACAGGAGGTTCTGAAATCAAATCTTCTGCTACACATTTTTAATTGCTAAATAACTGCTACCAACTGTAGCCAGACAGTCAGAGCGGCGACAAACTTAGAATTCAATATGTAATGTATATATATATAGATTACTTGCTATGGCAGACTGACACCAGTCGAATGACTTAAAAATTAAACATGGTGGAATATTCCGGATTAATTTGCAAACAAAAAAAATTCAGAGAAAATACACTGTCTCTAGTGATCTTACACGCTGTTTCACTTCTCTGAGGTTAACTATTTTAATTGCAGGTTGTGCAGATAAGTTAACTATTCAAGTTGGTCTTATTGTAATGTCTGCACAATAAACAAATGTGACACCAATTTGTATGAGTTTTTGTCTGATCGAGCATCAACAGAATTTATCATTGCATGTAGGAATAATAATAATAGGTCATTACTGTTTCCAAGTCTGCTATTTTGTGGTAAGCCTCTTGTAAATATATACTAAAATATCTGTGTAAAAATATGATTATATAAATAAATATAGTTCCTAGACATGCTCTATGTATTACAAAACTATATCTCATAGTGAAAGCCAGCCAGGTTGGGCTCACTTACAATTTGCCGGCCAGCCAAGCCATCCTTAACCATCACTAGCGTATCAGTAGCGGCTGATGAGGGCGGAGCCTACCACAGAGCCAAGGATATAAAATGTGCACACATTGATCCCTGAGTTAAAAGTGGCAATGCTCATACCTTACACTTGTGCGATGTTATAGTATATTTGTGTACAAATATGTGTAGCCTATCATACGATTGCTACAACCACTTATGATTGAAAGTGCTCTTTGAGTTGATGGCAATAAGTAAAGTGCCTAAACTAGCCTGGCCTGACTGCAGACTGGCCAGAAAGTAGGCTCCTTTACAATAAGTTTGAGCAAATATTTTCATGAGAATATGTGGGTATTTATTTAATGCGATAAACTGTCCGACAAGTTATGATAATTGCTGAATAAACATCGCCGGTAACTCAAAATATAATTACAAGAATGCATTTTGCAAATAAACTAACAAAAACTAGCAGTAAGAAAGAGTTTTAGCTTAAAGACATGCAAACAAAAGTGTATGTACTGATGTGAGAGTAGAGTGACTTAAGGGGTGGTCACACGAGCGCCGAACCGAACTAAATGACGCAAAACGACGTCGCTCTCAGCTGTAAAAAGTTCGGCCGAGGACATTTCTGTCCGAAACCAACCATTTCGGTGCTGCTCGAAATTTCGTGGCCGAACCCTTGCTCTTATTGGCTGGTTGGAATTCTAGAATTTTAGCGAGCACGCGTCACATTTCTTCTTATGTTTGTGAGCAAAGTTAAAAAAGAAATGGGACGATACTTTTATTTCGTTAAATAAACAACATGAAGCAATTTGCGACAAGGTTCATCCGAACTTGTGATTGGGTTGCATAAATGTAAGATGTTGCACTTGAGTTTTGCATAAATGTAAGAGAATGGTTAAGATTTTCTTTTGTGTAGAATATAAGTAATGTGTCATATTCATCCTGATGAAATATCGTTGACTGTTTTATTTATGTAAAACCACAGTACTATGATAAAGACTGTTTTTGTTTGTTATGTACTCAGCATAGAAAAACATTGATATGTTAATAAAAAATATATAATTATGTTGATTGAAATGGTTGGCAAAATCTTTATATCGAGTGATTTATTTTGAGCAGCTGAACGATCTTCTAATAAATCTGCTGTGTAATTATAATTTATAATTGTTCCTCAAAGTTCTTTGTTTACAATAGAAATATTTAACCCAAATACATAAAAACTACCAATGAAACAGTGTCCTGTCTCTATACGTATGGTATCTATAGGAAGTGAAGTGACTTCGGATGCCGTGTGACATGTGCCACAAACCGAACTGATCCTACGCCGGTTCGGTGCTCGTGTGATCACGCCTTTAGTCTACCCTAAACTAGATGGAGCTCACACTAACTCAGATGTATTTATTATAATCATTTATTTTTTATATTTTCCTTAATTTTCACATCTTTTATAGCTTTTCTTAGGAAACTGCGATGCCTGGAGAAAATTTAAACATTGTATGCGGAAAGCTATTTTTTTATATTGACTGTAATAATTGCTAGAATTGTACATCTAGTAGTACATTTTGTAGATGTTCTGACTACCCGCTGTTTGGAACCTGTTCAAAGGGTTATAACTTATTTTAAAGTTTGTTTTTAACTCAAAACAACTGTGTACACCTGAGCTGTGTACACCTGAGCTGTGTACACCTGAAGTGTGTACACCTGAACTGTGTACACCTAAACTGTGTGCACCTGAACTGTGTATCTTGAACTGTGCACACACAGGTTTTGTATACCTGAACTGTGTACACCTAAACTGTGTGCACCTGAACTGTGTACAGCTAAACTGTGTACACACAGGTTTTGTACATCAGAACTGTGTACGCCTAAGGTGTGTACTGAACTAAAACATGTTAGAGATTTTAAAATTTTGCAGAATTTTGTTACAGTCTAGTCTATATCTTTGCAGACGTCTTTTATCTTGATCTTGAACTGACAACGGAGGAAAACAAAGAAATAAGTCTCAAAAAAGAGGCAGACGTTCAGAGAAGCATCGACGGTCTGACAAAAGCAGTTTTTTTTATCTATTGAATTAAAACATCAAGCGATCATGCTGGTTCGCATCTTAGGTGTAAATAAACCTATGGTGCGACTCTTAATGGTGTATCTAAACCTATGGTACGAACAAGCATGATAGCTTGTTCGTACCACAGGTGTAGATTCACCTGTGGTACGAACAAGCGATCATGCTTGTTCGTACCATAGGTTTAGATACACCATTAAGAGTCTAACATAACCACGAGTCTGCGGAGAATCGTGGTTAGACTCTTACAGTCGTAGCTCTTACTGTATACTGTATACTCTTACTGTATACTGTACTTTTCCCAATTTCACACCCTGAATGACGCATCAATTGAAACTCTATTAACTCTATGAAACATGCTTTTTCGTGTTTTCATGAACTTCTATTTCTGGTTATTCATAGGTTTTGATTGCTAAATCGCGGTCAAGGCTAATACTTTTCACATGAACAGTTCTTGGTTAACACAAGTCTGCCCTGATATAGTGAGGACAAAAGAGCATCGTGTTTCATAGAGTCACACAAATGAATATTGTATAGCAGAGACATCATAACAAACATCATAGAATATATCAACTAATACGTCATTTAGCGTGTGCAATTGAGAAAAGCGTATATGTTGTTTGATAAGAGCGATAGAAATATAAGGTCTGTGTAGCTCAGTAGTTAAACGTGTGGTAAGAAACTTGTGATCACAATTCCTGTGAGTTCAAATCCAGCAAGCAGCAAGCTTTCCATTCCAAGATTTTAATAGCAATAAATGAACACACAGAATCACAGATGACACACAAACTTTGACATTTATTTATATACATCTATCAAGCAAGATTGCAAGACAATCACAGAGTTCAATAAGTATATCGCTATATATGTAGGAATATATACGTGTATGTGAATATATATATACATACCCACATGTATATTTTCATATATACATGTACATGTATATGTGTACGAACAATAAATAACTCGGCCTATTTCATTACCCAAACTATCATACAACTAGAACTCTTCCATAGTTTAAATTATTTTATAAGTCAAACTACTGGATAACTAAACTGTTGTATAACTCAAATTATTGTATAACTCAAACTACTGTATAACTAAACTGTTGTATAACTCAAATTATTGTATAATTCAAACTACTGTATAACTAAACTGTTGTATAACTCAAATTATTGTATAACTCAAACTACTGTATAACTAAACTGTTGTATAACTCAAATTATTATATAACTCAAACTACGGTATAACTAAACCGTTGTATAACTCAAATTATTGTATAACTCAAACTACTGTATAACTAAACTGTTGTATAACTCAAATTATTGTATAATTCAAACTACTGTATAACTAAACTGTTGTATAACTCAAATTATTGTATAACTCAAACTACTGTATAACTAAACCGTTGCATAACTTAAATTATTGTATAACTCAAACTATTGCATAACTCAAACTATTATAACTCAAACTGTTGTATAACTCAAACTATTGTATAACTCAAACTAATGTACAACTCTAACTGTTACATAAATCCAATTCTTATATAACACACAAGTCTTGTATAACCCAACTTATTGTATAACTCATATTATTGCATAACTCAAACTATTGTATAACTCAAACTGATTTCTAAAAAAAGATTTTTATAAGAAAATCTTTTTTATCCTAACCCCTTATGCAGCTCAAGCAGTTATAACACTGACAGCCTGTGCAAGCTATTAACATGATAGGTGTTCATATAGCGGAATACATAGTCATTTCTGGTTGTTTTATGAGTAAGCCCTCTGTGTTTCATTTCCTTTTTGCTTTTTAGGTTTGTTTGACATGCCGACTGCCTTGGCTTTTGATGTAATCAGAAATGCACTCTATGTTTATGATAAGAATCGCATACTTTACATACGGATGGAGAAAAAGAGAGATGGATTCGTTGTCAGACAAATGTCTATTGACGGCAGCAGTGGACTTCATGCCACTGAAAAAAAGCCTCATCAGTCGGCCCTTATGGTAAGCGGTGTTGTTATTTAAGGCTACGCAGCTGTCACAGTTCTATGAAAAAGTATTTCTTATACAGAGTTTTTCCATTATCTGACATACATGGAACGGTGGATGTAATGTACAGTAGTCATATTGTCTAGTTTATCTTTTTTACAGAAAGCTGTTTCTATTTAATGGCGAATGTAATTTCTTTTCAAATATCTGTATGCTAGTACCAACTAGTATTGCCATTGAATAATCTCTGAAACTGACGGTGTAGATCTAGTAGCAACTGGTAGGAGAAAGTGAAAAGTAGGTTATATTGCCATTAAATTAGTGACTGTAACAGGCAAAAGTTTTCTTCTTGTTCTGTACCATAGTGAAAGCCTAACTAACTCAGTCGGTTCCACGTTTATATAATTAATTGGTTGAGATCTCGGATATAAGCTTTGATGTACGAGTCTTCAATAGTTTACTATTTGATAGTTTATTCTATCAAATAGCACAAGTAGTAGTTGAGGTTATCTTTTGCTGTTTTCGCAGACCGATTGTTTAGAAAGTATACAAGTGACTTAAATTAAATTTAAATTAAAAGCTACGATTAAAACTTGACTTCATTTTATCGCGTTAACTTTCAACTACTTGTAAAATCATGTACTTCTATGTATGAAGCCTTGCAATTTGTTTTACTGTACTAGCGTAGATCAGGTTGATGTTTGCCTGTTCTATATCTAGCCTATCCATTAGTTGGAGTTTTTAACTTCCATCTGTCATTGATTGAGTTTGCAGCAAATTCAAGGCGAAAATCAGTTGTGGGTTTCCTTTGCATACGGAATCGCAAGTCTTACTCTAGAGGAAGATGGCGATGAGATCAAAATCAACAATTACACCTTCTCTGTTGGGAAGCGCGACATTAGTCTTGATAAAGATGGGGCATTGTCTAGTGCCTCATTTACTCCAATCAAGAGTTTTTTTGTCAGTAAAAGTAAGTGGCACACAGTGAAATATAATAGAAAATAGTAATAGGTAGGCCTACAAGTAAACCACGTTGAATAGTAATAGAATAGTAATAGAGCATAGTATAATAGGTTCAAGTGAAGCACATTGAAATTAGCTCCAATTAGAAGATGGGTTATTGGCATATTTATAGTGTAATAATTTTAGGTGATGCTTGGTTACACTTCTACTTTTGTTTAAATTTTTTTAACTCTATATGTCATATGATCAGCTACATTTTTATCATCTTGGAAGTTCACATATGGGTCATGATCACAGAAACCATGGTTAAGTCAGGATTGTAAGATTTAGAGTTATCTACACTAGCCGAAGGGAAAAATCCTTAGTTATTTTGCAAAAAAAAAATTTGATTCTAGCTTAATTACAGCAGATTTTATGATCAATAAACTGAATGCACGTTTACCATTAGTGCAAAAACATCGTTCTGAGAAAACTGGTGTCAAAGTTTGAGAAACGAAAACCAATGCACAATTTTGTTTACATTTCAAAACATCATAGCAACCAATATCAAGAAGTTGTGATATTTATCTAGATTTCCATATTTATATCCAAAGATTATGCTGAATTTGAAAATCTAAAAGATTTTAGCTGGTTGTCATAGAAATAGCTGTATATTTATAAGATAATGTATTACTTAATTTTGCAGATATTAAAAACGGCTTGGCAGTACCGCGATATCGGACAGCCAAATCATCATCAAATCTTTAGAAAAATAACCACAGTAACATATTGCACACCATCGGTCACTATATAATTCAATCATGGAAATTCAAATAATTATTCTTATAATTAAACCTGATAATAATTCTATAAAATCGAATAATTATTCTTATAATTAAATATTGTAATAATCTTGTGAGAATCGTTAGGAAAATATCATCATAATTCCCTTTACTTTCACTGCTTTTTACATCAGTTGGAATGCCAAAGTACTCATTATAAATGTCCAAAATGACAAAGTTATTTTTAAAATCGGCAAAAAAGAAACGATTATATTTATCGGATGCCATGTTTCAGTACTTCCTGTTTAGCATAGCAACCGTTTCAAGGTTTTTTTTTCTGATGGTTAAAGACTTCTATAATTTGGCTAAATTGACTTCAGATTTAGAACGATCCCTCTTTGATTGGTCCAGATGCATGTGTTACAAAAATCGTTACCAATATTATAAATTCAGTTGGCGCAACTTTGAAGTCAGATAACTCAACTTCGTGATTTGCGACTTAACCATGGTTTCTGTACCGCGACACATATGGTCAGCTAATGTTATACCTCGTTTAAAGTTCATATCATAAACAAAACTGCCCGTTCTCTTCACTCTCCACAAGAATAAGTACATCGAGTGTATCAACAATGCAAATATAGATTTGAGCATTATATATACATATATTATATTATATATACATGAAGTTAATGTTTGAGTATACAAATAACCACATTGGAAGAAGTCGCCGCTATTTCTGCCTTGTTATCCTTATCAGGCTCCTTACATAGCTTCTTTTCTTGCTTGACTCCGCCTCCTTGACGCTCGGTTAAATGTGACACAACCCGTTATACCTAAAACGTGATGTGATTCGGTTCCAGTATATAAGTCGTATAGTGGCTGGTTTAGCCGAGCCGAGATAGCCACGTCGAATTTTGTCCTTAAAGGTTGACTTGCAACAAAATTCACATTACAGTTATTTGATATCAAAAGATTCACCATGTCATACTCTGTTGCGTTGTAGTTGCAAAATATGTGAGCATGTGATTACAAGATCTTGAAAGCTAAAAAACGAACAGTTGATCGCAGCCACACGAAGCCGCCGTAGTTTGGATTCTCTTTTCAAAACCGTTCAAATGTGACGTAGTTGTGGGAGATGGTTTCTGTTTACACTTTATTGCAACCTTATTCGTCGAAATATTTTCACAAATATACTTCACGCATTCAATAAAACCATGTCTATAATTGTTCTTACGCGTCTGTTTTATCATCATTGTAATCATTATCTCACAACCTACCGTAAAAATTCATTTAATTTTTTAACCTTACCTCGAAGGAGTACATATCATTATCTGATAATTATTACGAGCCTGTTGGTCACCTGTGATAATCGAAAAGTGCTGCAAAAATTATTAGCGCCGTATTGGGTCACATATATATAGTACTTTATTGGCAATAATTTCATTTCACAAATAGAAATGTTTTTCAAATTAGGCCATACAACAATAGTAAAACAAAAAAAAGGGAAAAAAGCAACAGTTAGCCATTGAAATTGAATAAATAGTCTGACAAATAGTGTTTAAAATGCCTTTCTCTGCTAAGAGAACGGATATTTGGTGGAAGATTGTTAAAGCAGCTGGCAATGACATTTTCAAATGATTGTTAGTGATTGTATGCAATTTCTTCATATCACGTAAGTTGAAATGAGTTAAGAACCTGTAATTGTCATGTAAAAAACGAGGACACAAACCATGAAAAATCTTGAAACATTGAATTGAAGTAAAATAAATATTTATCATAGGCAGAGTAAGAAGACGCAGAGATTTGGAAAGATCATTTGTTGGAATAATATATGCAGGCATATGATTTGATGTAAATTTGCAATGAGTCGAAATGCTCTTTTTTGCAACAAAAATAAATCCTTAGTGACATATCTTGGAGCTAGATTATAATAAAGGTGGATACCATAGATAATATGGCAAAATATAAACTGATAATAAAATGCAATAGCAGATTTTGAGTTCATGTATGGCCTGCAAAACTGGAGCAGAGTCAATGACTTTGTGACCTTACTACCAACAGTGTCGACATGATTATTCCAAGAGAGTCGATCTGTCAAAACAAATTCTAACAATTTTGTTTCATGTCTACAGGTGATGGATTGACTGTTAAACTTAAGAGTAAAGCTGTTTCGAAGGTTTTCATCAGTATTATAAAAAAGAAAGCGTGATTTTTGTAAATTGATTGTCATATGATTTGCTGTACACCAGTTGCTGATAATTTTCATGATGAGATTGCAGTTCGTCTCAAGAAGTTGCACATCTTTGTGATAACTAACAAAAACAGTATCATCGGCGTAGGCAAAGCCTTTTGGAATAAGTCTAAGAAGATCATTTATATATATTAAAAATAATACTGGCGCAATAAGTGACCCCTGTGGAACACCAACATTTATATCTAGTGTCAATGATTCCTTGTCATTCATGACGACCTTTTGGCGCCTTTTGTGAAAATAGGATTGAAGTATTTGCAACGATTTATTTTTAAAACCAGCAAGTTCTAGTTTATGATATAATATTTTGTGATTGACACTGTCAAAAGCTTTGCTGAAATCCAAAAACATCAAGCAAATCTTCTCACCTCTGGTTTTCAAATCCAAACAATCTGAGATTAGTTTATGAACAGCATCAGTGCATGAATGACTTTTTCTGAAACCACACTGATAAGGATGTAAAATCTTATTTTTTGACAAATGAGAGTAGATGTGAATATTTAAGTGCTTTTCAAAAACTTTAGATAAAATAGGGAGTACTGAAATAGGGCGGAAATTTGATGGGTTGCTATTATCTCCTCCTTTAAACAATGGAGTAACTCGTGCATGTTTCCATGCTGAAGGAAAATAGCCATCAATCAAAATTCTGTTAAACATATCAGTGATAATCGGTACAATGAATGGAAGAGTTGCTTTTATCATTTTTACAGAAATATTGTCTATGCCTGAGGCTTTGGAATTCGGAATGTTACTGATGTATTTTACAATATCATGAGGAGTAAATTTGGGAAACTCATTAAATGTGGTATTCAACTCGGTGTTCTGACAAGACAAATAAGGATTGGATGACTGTAAAATTGAATTTGAAAGTTTACTTGCAATAGACACAAAATGTGAGTTAAGTTCTGAAGCTGACAAACAAGTGTCACAGCTTTGAGGTTTCTTATTTTTCACATTCAAAGCTTGCCAAAGCTTACGCGTATCACCAAGCTTTGACTGTTTAACAAGTTCGTCGATACGTTTTGTTTTTTTTCTTTTAATGAGATTTGTGATAAAATTGCGCTGCTTTTTGTAAGCAGTCCAATCTTTGGAGTTTTTCAGTTTTTCTCTCAACTTTATATTTTGCTGTACCTCTTTGTCAAGCCAGATAGGTAAAGATTCTGACTTGACTTTTCTAGTTTTAAGAGGGGCCAACTCATTGACAGCCGTAGAAAACTTTTGATTAAATAAGTTAATCATGTCATTAGTGTTCTTTTTAATCAAATTATCATTCCAACTGATGAAGGAAAACTTATTTGAAATATTGTCAGGAACAAATCTGGAGTAATCTCTATAAGTGATTTTTCGAGGAAAAGATTTATGTGCAACACCAATTTTTCTCACAATAAATACTAAATTATGATCACTCATAGACAATTTAAGTACTCCAGAAAACTTGGCGTGATGAGAGAAATTTGTATACACATGATCAATTAATGTCGAGGAGTTTACAGTTACTCTTGTGGGTTTGCCAATCAGCTGTTTTAAAGACAGCGGATTACATATTTTCCTTTTCCAATTGGAACTTTCTTTTGTGTTCAACAAATTGATATTGAAATCACCTAGTATCAAAATTTCTTCAGTGTTGCTGTAACCCTCTTTCACGAAGTCTGAAAATTTTGTTATCCAATCTACTGTTGAATTTAGAGGTCTATAAACAAAAGACACTATGTAAGGTCTCGAAATAACTGGAATGATTTTAATGGAAAAACTATCAGCAGCAATTTCGTTAATAGCAAATTCCAAACATTTGAAATTAATGGAGTTGTGAATGTAGCATAATAAGCCACCGCCCTGGTTATAGTTCCTATCATTTCTTATCATATTATAACCAGAAATTTTAAAGTAATCATCACCATGTCTAGCTCCAAGAAATGTCTCAAAAAAACAAATAACTTTAAATTTATACTTAAAAATCAAATACTTAACTTCATCCATTTTGGAAGATAAACCTCTTATATTTAAATGAGCAATGGAAAATCCTTTAGAGATCCATCATTTAAGAGGTTCAGCGTGACATAAACAATGAGTTGATGGTATACTTATTCCATGTGAGATGGCATTTTGGTAGAATAGGGAAGAGGAGAATTTAATCTTCAAGGACCTCTATCTTTTACCATCTTTGAGCAATCTTTCTATGAAGGCATCAGGGTCAGTATCTTTGATATCTTGATGTATTTTATTGTCATCTGCATCGAGTGGGACACCTTTAACAATAACTACATTCTCTTTAAGATAATCTGAATCAATGGACACATGATCAAATTACAACGATCACATGATCAAATTACAACTGGATGATTAGATCAAGCCGAAACAAAACTGTAAAGTAGCGAGCATCTATATTTGATACGGGGTCTTCGGTAAAACCCGAAGTGTTTGTCATAAACTAGTGCTACGATAAGTTATATATCAAGCTTTTTATTGGCTTTTCAATTCACGTGAGAACATCACGTGACAAGACCATAACCAAACTGATGACTACGTCAGAGAAATAAACAGACTCCAATCTATGGCGGCTTTTCGTTTTTGAGCTTTTATGAGCTTATAATCACATTTCCACATATTTTGCACCTACAACACACCAGAGTAAGACATAGTGAATATTTTGATACCAAATAACTGTAATGTGAATTTTGTTGCAATTCAACCTTTAACATCTATTTTTCCTTGTCCTAGCCATGCCAACTTAATTTTGTTATCCAAGCTAGCTATTATGCAATCACTGGTGTTATAAAGCATGACCTTTCATCCAAAAGGCTCAGTGCCAGTGCTTGGCTAGCTTGTCTTGACAAACTGTTGTTTTTGCGGGGTTGTCCACCCATCCCCCCGCCTGGCCCCCCAACCGCCGAAAATTACTAAAAAGTTTGGGCGGCTCAGTCGCCCCAGGGAATACGGGCTACCACTACTACTAGTAGAGTCAGCTAACGATGTTCCTAACTAACCATCCAGAATTTTCATGCAACGTGCAAGCCACATGTAAATACAAATGAACTATAGGCCTACTCGCATATGACTAGAACTATAGTCGCATATAGAATCATTGTCAAAGTATATATAAGCCCGTTTGATTTCGGGATCTGTGGCTCACAACATCTCTTCCATACAACTACTATCGTTAATTCCACAAAATGTTAAGAGAACAAGTCATGCCAATGTTCCGAAAGTTTGCCGCCGGCCTTACAAGTTTGATGCCTTAACTGGATAGACGGAAGAGAACAACTCCCTGTAAGTGCAGCTGATGCATCAGGTGCAATGCGTCTTGTGACAGGCTGTTGTTTTGCTCGCTCGTTCAACGGAGGGACAACTCCGCAAAAACAACAGTTTGTCAAGACAGGCTAGTGCTTGGCTGACTATCACTACAATATATACAACACTGTCACTACTATCTGTGCTACCCGGCGTGGCCCGGGTAATGTAAAATTGTTTGGACAGAAGATTGAGTTATATTTAACATATAACAACATTTCTCATTCTAACTTTCAAACTACATATCATAAGAGAAGCGTTTGGTGTAGTTGAAATAAATTAGGAGAAAAATTAAAACAACTGTAAAGGTTTTAAAACTTTGTCAAGCAAATGTAGCTTTCAAGCAATTAGCCTGGCACATTGCCAATGGAATATTCCAGTGAGCTAGTTAGTAAGTGCTAAGCTTCTAAAAAACGTACGCCATGACATTGAGTCAGCATTGTCCAGATACGCTATTCTAATAATAGCTATCCTTCATTTTTTGTGACGTCATTTTATCGTTGTCGGCCATCTTTATAGACAATTTTACCGTTAAAATCACGAAGCAATAAATTTTGCAATAAATTTTTGAAAACGATGCTTGTGTTTGCAAACTTTTATTATAGTTTCAAAACAACACCATAAAGTACTATTAAATAAAAGAAAAACGATCGTTTTCTACAAACATGGCGGCTTTTTCAAAAACGAGCGCATGTGCGAACGGCTTGATGACGTCAAAAAAACAATGGATAGCTGGAAGGACAGTCATACTTTGACTTACGACTTCGACTCAATGCGTTCCGAGACTATTTATATATATAGATGATCAGATACCGTTATACATCTTTTATTTTAAACTCTTCTAACGCTTTATTATGCAGTAATGCCATATTTATCATATTGAAAAATCTTTTCAAATAATTGTTCTTTATTTTCAAATATTTAAAGTAACTTTTTTCTTTTCAGAAGTTTTGGCCATATTTCCACCACAGGGTGTATAGCGTAATAAATATAGTTCCTAAGGAGTTTTGTCGTTCGATTTCTAACAAGTTGTTATCACGCCAGTTTTGAGACAACATGGAGAGTCTGTGATTTGTTGATTGCTTTGCATATCAAAACCATATTATTATTCGAATAAAGTATTATTATTGTTTTGGAATGCAATTCATTTATTATTCATAGTTTTTTGGTGTTTATTGAACTTTAATAAGTTAAGCATAGCTGTACAGTAGCTATTCGATCTATTACAGCTGGACTTATAGTTCTTACAACATACAACGAAAATTCCTATGTTGCTGTAAGGATTATCGACATCAAAAGAGACAAAGTCGAGTCAGCGTGTATTCATTTGGCTCACTTCCAAGGGGGATCAGCTAAAGAGTGTGCGTGAGTAAAGTAGCGTCAACTCATCCTTAGTGTCTCAAATGTGAACAAAGTTTACTCTGTTTTAACATGGAGATGAAAGAGTATCTCCTCTTTTAGTATACAGTGAAACTTGGATAACTCGCCCTTGGATAGCTCGAACACATGATTAACTCAAACGGATTTGTTTGGTCCGTTCCCACACAATGATAAATTGCTTTAGATAACTCGACTTCAACTTGGTTAACTCGAACAGTTTTTTGCCCAACGGCTACCGAAACGGTTTGTTATCGCTTTAGAAAATCACTTTATTCCAAACCATAAAGATAAACATCAACTCTTAGTAGTTCTCAGGCGTCATTATTACCAATATCAGCAAAATATTTTCATTAACGATTTTTCTGAAAGTTTGCAAAAAATAAAATTTTACTAAATATCTACTTTGGGATAGCCCTTCGAAAGCAAGGAGACGTGAGGTAACCTTCGGTTAAACTTGAAGAAAAATCTGCAAAATTAGTTTTTGTTAAAACGCTAAAAAGAAAAGTATATCTTTTTCTAAGCGTTTCGATCCCAATCAAGTTTTGCCAAATTTAATCTGAAAACGTCCTGGCAGTCACATCACCTAAAACAAAGAAACAAAGCTCAAGTAATGGGAAAATATTTATACTTTTTAATAAAAATTGTTAAAAAATTACATGAGAGGCCCCTTAACTTGCGACAAGCAATCTATGCTTTTGATTTATATATAGTTTGTATATGTACATGTATCTACTGATAAATACATGCACTTGTGACAGTGTTCTCATAACTTGAACTCTCTGATAACTCAAACACTTTTTCTCGGTCCCGTGAAGTTCGAGTTAGCCCAGTTTCACTGTACTTTGATTACAGGGTTTTTTGTAGTTGTACTAGTATACCTTGTTCTTCATACAGAGCTAAAAAAATGGAAAAGGCTTGTTAGTTTGTCACCTTGGGTGTAAACACACTAGGCAATTTTATCGCGAGCGTCATAAGGAGGGAGGAGATATTGCTAGCGTGTGCATAAACACACTTGAGTGATTCACTAGCAAGCGATATAATGGGCACGCCCACAAACTGCCAATAAAATTCCGTATCATTAGTTTCTTTGGCGTTGTTAATAAATTTAGGTCAGTCAATATGGCGCCGTCTAGGCGACAACGTAAACAACTTACGCATTTGTTATTAAACCTATCTCACTTTCACGGATTGTACACTGCCTACACTACAAGGAGACATAAGAAAAACGATTATTGCATTTTTAACTGTAATATTTTTCACTATTTTTATACATATTTTATTTTGTAGTGGTTTTTTATATTTAGGGCTAATGTATTAAATATTTACCGTTCTCAAGATGGTCAACCTGCGCAACGATTGATTCCAAATGTTGGTTTTCAACTTGGATTTTTTGTAATTTTTGTTTGTTATGGTGCACATGACTGGGAGTGCTATTATTAAATTCATGAACAATTCAGTGCTCGTTCTGAAGATGTTTCAATATTAACAAAATAGAAAATTGTCGCTGCTGTACGTTGGTGAACATCGATAAGAAATAATTACCCGCCATAAAATTGCATTCTGGTAAAATTCAACCAATCGAAATGCATCTCACTAGCGATAAAGTTGTGCAGAGAAAGTCTAACGTTATCGCTCTGGATGAGCACGCTGGGTGAATTCTAGCGCAGATTAGCGCCACGCAGCGCGATATCGCTCTAAATATCGCCTAGTGTGTTTATACCTTTACGAAGAATTTTAAAGTGTTCAACAAGCAGCTCATAAGTACTCACAATTTTAGAGAAATTAGCAGGGTCAAGGTCGACTATAGCTATCATGATTACCCACATTGTCTTTCAGCCATTTGTCACGTCATATTTTAGGTTTGTTGAGCTGTTAAAATTATACACTTTTGCTGCTTTTATTCCATTGAAGTGGATGTCATTTCATCATAAATCATTACCTCAAAAATGGATAAATAGGATCAGCAAAAAAATATAATGTGAATTTGTATAATTTACAAATTATATACATGTATATATATATATATTTCTCAAAGTTGGTTGTGTCTTTATCTTTTGTTGTGCGTGTTCAGCTATAACTATTAAAATTTTGGAATTAAAATCTGGCGTTATGATAGATTTCAACTCACCATAAATTTTCATCCACAAGTTTTTTTATCCAGACGCTCTACCACTGAGCTATATAAGGCACATCGATCAGAGTCGTTATCATATACCGTATGCGCACTCTAAATGACTTGTTATCTAAAACTTTATGAATTCTATTAACTCTATAAAACACGATGCTTTTTTTGATCTTCTATATTTCCATAGAAAGAGCCTCAACATTCTCTCTCTGTTTGGTCAAACAAAGACGGTGCTATATTTCATTTTTACATTTGTACCAGTAGCGAAAGATACCAGTATTGTCGTATTCAAAGTTTTGATGTTCATCTGGTGGAACATTAACCTTTCTCAACCTTAGTAACCGACAAAGTAATTGTTATTATTAATTCAACATATTCAGGGCTTTTATTTTGTTTTCTCAGTTCATATTAATTGTATTATTACCGAATCATTTTTATTGTAATCATAGCAAAATAGACTAACATTTAGTTTAGCTATTATTTGCTAATTATTATTTTACCTATACATTAAAAACCTTTTGTAAATGTTTTATTTAATTTCAATTTATTTGACCTGAACGAAACATTTTCTCATGATATGAAGTTTGAAAGTTACAGTTGTTTGACAAGGTCTGAAAACCCACACAGTTGTTTTTATTTTCCCTCCTAATTTATTTCAACTACACAAAACAATATAGCGAATGTTGCTATATGTTAAATACATAAATATTGTTATATGTTAGATACATGTATTAACAATACGAGTGCTTTCTTCTTATTTATTTATGACCTCCAGCTCTGTTGACAGGAAATCATTTTTCCTTCATTTTGTAACAGTTGTATCTGTCTCAGATTCCATAGCTAGCGAATTAAATATAGATATTTGTAGTTATATATGTATGCTGACTAAAAGTTTATAGTAAAAGAGAGTATAACTCTGAAAATGAATATTTGCTCTCACTTGTGTATTTTACACGAAATTCCCACGCGGATTGCTGACCTGAAAAAAGTCGGTCATCGTGTCTCTTCTAAATGTTCTGGAATTGTTTTCGATGAACCGTATTTCAGGGTCGTTGTTAGTTCGATGAACGTTATGAGCACATCGACTGCCAAATTCTAACTCGTGAAAAACTTTTCTCAAAATCGTATCGTGAAATAAAATTCGTATAGTAAGGTGAAGATCTCACAATGTTCGACTTCGTAAGGTGAAAAAATCGTATATTAGGGTAATAGTATATCAGGGTAATCGTATCCCGAGGGTGCACTGTACAAATAAATTTTCTGTCTAAAGACTTTCATTACCCGAGCGACGCCGGGTACAGCTAGTAGTAGTATATAACCTCTAAACTTATAAAATATATTACGTGCAAAATAATACACTAGAAATTCCCCTGTCATACAGCCCACGACCAAAGTGATATTGGAAAAAAGAAAAGGTACTGTTGGTTGAGAAATGCAATATTAGCAGTCAAATGGCACTGCAGTGCAATAGGATAACTGCAATGGTAGCTGTAATGTACTGGGTGTGGGTGTTATTATATACAACAAACAGAAATAGTGAAAGGAAAAGATTATATGTTTATATCTCTACCCCTGCAATAGGAGAAATGCAATATTAGAAGTAAAATGCACTGATATTATTAGCATAACCAATATTATTAATATAGTAATACAGTAATAATAGAAAACCAATGCACAATTTTGTTTACATTTCAAAACGTCATAGCTAACAATATCAAGAAGTTGTGATATTTATATGGATTTTTAGAAAATCTATTTAACAAAAATATTTAATAGAAAAAATAATAACAGTAACATACTGCCCATCATCGATGTTGTTAGTGGGACTATAACACTTCAATAGTCATCCAAACTTATAATTAAATATTGTAATAATCTCAAAAGAATCGTTAGAAAAAAATATCATCGTCATTTCCTTTACTTTCATTGCTTTGGACATCAGTTAGAATACTAAAGTGCTCAAAAGTGTCCAAAATGTCAGTTACTTTGAAATCGGCAAAAAAGAAACGATTATATTTCAGTACTTCTACGTTAATTACAGAAACCTTCTGTAATTCGACAATGCTATAAACTGGTGAAATGTGCACGTTATTTTTCCGTGAAATGCGCATGACTTAGTGGTTCTATTCTCTGTCGCTCGGCGTTTTGTTTTTCGGTCTAAGTTTTGATAAACAAAGGGCTTGGCAAATTTTAATAACGATTTTCGGCCAAATTAATCTGTCTATTAGTGTATAATCCGATCAGATGGGTAGGTTTTAAGATATTGTCGACAATTTACACAAACTTGGTAACATATTTAAATAGGTTTTTATGTGTTTTTTGTATCATTATTATACTTTAACGACTCCATTGAAAAATGATTAAATTTGTTGATGAGATTTTGGTACAAGGGTTTTGCGACGTTGTTGATGAATAATTTTTGTGAGTTGTGTGCACATACATTTATTATATAATTCTCAAACATTCGCTTCACTCGTCTTTGGTCGTGGGATAACATCGTGCATGTGGTAATAAATAGAATTATTGCAGAATAATAATAAAATACAAGCAAAAAAACCTGGCATCACATAACTAAGAATTACACCAGAAGTTCCTTATTTTTTACTTTTATTCTAGTAATTTAAAAGCAAATAAAACAAACAAATAAGCAGAATAAAGTTTAGTATGAAAAAAATCAAATAAAATTTTTTGATCTCTCAACATTTGTAATAGAATTAAACCAAGTGAAGAATTTTAAACAATTTTTTTTTCAATTTATGCAAAAAGATTTTTCCAAATTATGTGTAAAAGATTTTATGACTCTCGAGTCAAAACTTAATAGAAAAAGGCATTCATAAACACTTTTATTATACAAAAGTATGTTCAGGTTGAGATATTTTTAATTTTTTAGGCGAGTCGAGTGGAATATACTCTTATTGTATTCCCACCATTACCAAAACTTTGCTAGAAATCTTCATATAGGCACACCAATAATATACAGCCCCCACACTTTTCATTAGACTTAGCATATAATATGCTAAGTCTAATGAAAAAAATGTGAAATAACATACCATGCACCAGATGATACAACATGCTATGTGCAAAGTAGTATATAGTACTGTTTATGAAATAATGAAACAAATTAGGCATCAGATGATACAATATACAATGTGTAAGGTAATATGATGTACTGTAAAACCTCAATTTGAACGCTATGGCTCTCTATTTTTTATGTTCACCCTATAGTGGTGGTTAAATAGAGGTAGAGTTCAAAAAAGGCAGGCATTGTATTTTACAAATAGCTTGTCAGATCTTTGGGAAGATTACTTTAACTCATTTACAGGTGAAGCACCGCTAACCTCTTTGGAAGCAATAACTTGGCTAACTTACCTCCAACTTGCCAAAGATATCTTAATAAATATGCATTGGAACTCCGAGAAATATATCTACCCTTTGATATCCATTGCTTGCAATTAACCTGCAGTGATATTATAGCCTGTACCTTGCTGTGCAATTTGCTAGAACTTTCCCTTTTTACATTTTTTCAAGTTTGAAAACATATTTTATTTATCTCTATATGTATATTTACCAATGTTGCACGAAAGCCATTGAACTCATTGATATATTTGCTACAGTTTTGCAACCAAAGCTAGTTTTTATGTGCAATAGAAGAGGAGTTACGAGCGTCGATCCATTGTAAGATCAGATTTTTGCAATGATGCTATTAAGCAATATTCTATAAATCTGCAGATTCATAAGTTATATAATAATAATGTATCAAATGTTACTAATATTTAAAAGCAAATGACGTAAACAAAATATACTTATAGAACATGCAGAAACAAAAATTAGCATTTTTAAAATTAAAATATTTGCATCGTTTGCTCGGCCAGTTGTGTTCTGATTATTGCTCTCGATGGAATGAATATTTTCTTCTGGCTGCCAAATACTTTCCACAATGTTTTCTCGCAACAAATCTTTTTCTGCACCGATGAACTTGTCGATATTAGTGTCCAAGTGTTTTTTAGCAGACAAAGACCTTATAATTAACCGTTGCATTTTGCACAAATACAATGCATAAACGTTTTTTAATTCTCTATTTAATTCTTAGATTTAATTTATTTGAAGTTATTAATTCTTGGTATTGTTGTGCTTTCTAAATTTAAACGAAAAATCTGAAAATCTTTGAAATTGGAAAACTGACTTTGATACAAACAGAAAGAAACAACAAAAGAATTAATTGCTATTAATGTAACCGAGTCTTTATTAGTACGATTCTGTGAACACCTTTCTACTGATCACTCGCTGTTATTGGTTCGTGAAGATCAACGAAAGTCAAAGTGGCAGTCGAATAGAAGTGGCGTTTAATTAACCGAGTGTGTTGTGTTTTTCAGCCCTTATCTTGTGGTGTCGGTCAATATATATACTAGTGGCATTCAGTTAGAGGTTTTCTGGTACTCTTTATAAAATAGTGAAACGCACTGTTTACCAGATGATACATGATATATACAGATGTGTGAATGGTAAAACTCTCAACTGACTGCTCTCTTGCAGACTGACGAATCCTAAAGTTCACTTAATAATAGAGACTGACAAGGAACAGTTAGTACTGTTTTCAACCCAAGGAGCAAGTTTGGTTGTCGCAAGGTATACTTTCGAAGGTAACTTTTAATTTACATGTGAATAGTGTTAGATTAGTATTGTCGCTATTATTACTGTTATTATTATCATGGTTATTACTATTAATTATTAACAAGTATACATAAATATTAGGATCAATATAATATAAGGATCAATAATAACAGCATGAGATAAGGCGCTTGCTTAGAACACAAGTTTGTATTTGGTACAAATGATATGGATTAACAAGGTGTATGTAGTCAAACGCCTGCTCACAACTATTCAAACACATCAATTGCCAATATACAACTAGAAATTCCCCTGACATACAGCCCACAACCAAAGTGATATTATAAAAAAGAAAGGGTACTGATGGTTGAGAAATGCAATATTAGCAGTCAAATGGCACTGCGGTGCAATAGGATAACTGCAATGGTAGCTGTAATGTACTGGGTGTGGGTGTTATTATATACAACAAACAGCAATAACGAAAGGAAAAGATTATATGTTTATATTTTTCCCCTGCAATAGGAGAAATGCAATATTGGCCAATATTAGAAGTAAAATGCACTGATATTATTAAAATAACCAATATTATTAATATAGTAATACAGTAATAATTGAAAACCAATGCACAATTTTGTTTACATTTCAAAATGTCATAGCTAACAAGATCAAGAAGTTGTGATATTTATATAGATTTTTAGAAAATCTATTTAACAAAACTATTTACAAAAAATAATAACAGTAACATATTACCCAACATCGATGTTGTTAGTGTGACTATAACACTTCAATAGTCATTCAAATTTATAATTAAATACTGTAATAATCTCATAAGAATCGTTAGAAAAAATATCATCGTCATTTCCTTACTTTCACTGCTTTGGACATCAGTTAGAATACCAAAGTACTCAAAAGTTTCCAAAATGTCAGTTACTTTGAAATCGGCAAAAAAGAAACGATTTCTGTACTTCTACGCTAATTACAGAAACCTTCGGCAATTCGACAATGCTATAGACTGGTGAAATGTGCAAGTTGTTTTTTCGTGAAATGCGCATGATTTAATGATTCTATTATCTGTCGCTCGGCGTTTCGATTGCCAGTCTTAACTTTTATTAAACTAAGCTTTTCAAGCGTTTTGTGACGATTTTCGGCCAAATTAATCTGTCTATTTGTGTATAATCCGATCAGATGGGTAAGTTTTAAGAGACTGTCGACAATTTACAAAAGCTTGGTAACATATTTAAATTGGCTTAGAGGTGTTTGGTATCGTTATTATACTTTAACGACTCTACAAAATGATGGTTAAATTTGTTGATGAGATTTTGAAACAAGGGTTTGCAACGTTGTTGATGAATAATTTTCGTAAGTTGTGTGCACATGCATTTATCATAAAAACTCTCAAACTTCGCTCCGCTCTTTTTGTCCTGGGGTAAACATTTATAACCAATAATTGAAGACACTCATTGAGACATTGAATAATTCAACACTTGAAGTAACTTTTAAAACAGGGTGCTATGAGTAATATGAAAAAAAAACAACTTTTGAGTAATATAGAAGAGGAGAATAAATAAAGAGAATGAAATGCAAAAGAGTAAAACACCGTAAAGAGTAGAATTGTCATGAACTTTAAGTTAAAGTAGCCTGATGCATAGCTTGTTTCTGTTATTGGCTAATTCTTAAATCTTAAATCTCTTGCTTTGTCAAGAAAGATTACATTTTTATTTCATCACATTTCATAGCACCATGTTTTGAATTTTTCTTCAAGTTGTAGATAGAGTTGTACATACCTACAGTTGTAGGAATGTACAACTGTAGCTTGTTGATATTGTACCATCTGAGTGACCTGGCCAGCTAAAGTAATATTAAAATCGATAAAATGTATGTGTTTTTACGAGACATTTTTGTAACTTGTTTCTTTGTTTATTTCTGTCTGTGTTTGTCATTTGTCTCTCATTTCTCATTTATATGTTCAGCTATAATGATGAAGTTTAATGAACAAAAACGGTCATTGTATGTGAACTCCGGAACCTATGGAACTGCAGACAGGCTTGCTAAACCAGCAGGCCATGTTGTCATATTGCTATGCAATGGCATGGTGCATCACACTTATTACTCCTGCCAATATTTAATGCAAATTAATTAGAATTGTTATGCTTCATCTAGTGCCCATTGAGAGCATGACGCATAATTTCTTCCTTAAAGATGTGGTTGCGTCAAAAACGTCGATTTAATGAAATTAAGACCAAAGAAAGGCTAAAACATCAGCTACAGTTTGATGTCATTTTTGTCTTTGTAGACCAACCCTGTTCAGAGATATAGCCGTTTGAATGAGGCCATCTTTTAAAAAGCTCACATTCCAGCGGGTGCTTTGTTCGTGACATAACTAGGGATACTTCTGAAAAGAGTCCACGAGCGATAAATATAAGGTCGCTTCATTAGCTAATCATCAGCTCGAAATTTTTATATAGGTCGCAATAATCGTTATCACTCGTAAAACGCTTTGTTCATGATCTCAAATTTAGGGATTTTACTCTATTATTAAATCGTATGGACATCGATATTTACTAAATTAATTAACATCGTTACTTTAATGAATTACTTGATCGACACGTTTTATTGGCGAACAACAGAATTGTAAAAATTGCTGTGAAGTTACTGCGAAGACGACTCCGAGTTTTCTGGGCATCAGGTGGTTAAAGTGCTACGGAGGAAGATAGGAGAATGGAGGTAAATTTATCTTTTACTTAGTCTCCCATAGATATACTGTTGAGTTTACATTCAGATTATATTTCCCTGTTTGAGGCTAAAATGTAATTTCCTGCCCGTGCGAGACACGTATGTACAGTGAGTTCTTGATGGCTTCCTTTTAATTCATAGCATCTAGCAATACAATGGCTTAAATTGAATGTACTAAAGGTAATATTTTTAGTACTCATTAATACATGTACTAATTAATAAAATTATAACTTTTTGCTATCACTAATCATCGTCTTCTATTTTTTATCGGTTCACCTAGCTACATTTGCTTCAGATTTTCTGTGGCAGTTTTATCTAGTAAATTAGATTTATGATTTGACTTTAGATGTTCACTTCTCACTTGTAGAAAGGGAAGAAAATCGATTGATCAATGCAAATCTTTAACTTCCAGAACTAAAGCTTCGAATCATTGTCTTGGCGTTCTTATGCCTTTGTTAAACATTTATTCATTTTTAAAATTACACTTGCAATATATCTAACTCCCAATTTGAAAGCTTTCAGTAGATACGCGTTAGAATGACATATCTATGAATGACATATATTTATTGCATTTGTTTTACTGATTACAGGATGTTTATGTGGTCCCACCCGCCGAAGCAGCTCTGTCAGGGTGGAAACTGCCAAAAATGGGAAAGAGAGACTTGAATGTGTGCTGCATAAACCATGATGTTTTGTTTGAGTTTACTGCAGTAAATGAATTTGTCTTATTGTATCAGCTAAAACTATGTGAGTGGCCACGACTTGATGAATATTTTTAATAAAAGCTTTATGCCGAGATCAAAATCTTTTTGCTTGTAAAAATTTTATGATAAAATAATATTGTTGAAGATAATGCAAAACATGATTTGCAGAATATTGTAGTGAATTGGATACGGTATATGGATGTCCGCTGAACTGGAGAATGTGAGTTCAAATCCAGTTTGCAGCAGATTTCTCATCCTTAAAACTCTATCCCTATGTATATTCTTCTCAAAGACGCAGCTTGCTTATTTTACTAGCGGTAGTAAGAAACTAGTTTTTAGTCTGGGCAATGATATACAGCCTGGATACATACATATAGGCGACGGGCATAATGTGGGCGGGGCTTTTTGGAGGCTGTATATCGTTAGTGTTGGTAGTGAAGGAACTGTGCCGATACAAAGACCTTATTCTACATAGTTTGCTTGACAGAATTACCGTAGACCGGTAGAATTGGTAGTTGGTACTAAGATGTTTACACTGCATTTAGAAGAAGCTAATATGACAAGTTTTTAATTTTCCTTGTTTGAGGCCTTTAAAACATTGGTAATAGTGTATCTGTAGCTGGATTTAAAATTTTATTCTAGCCAACATGAGCAAATACAAAATAAAATATATGCCAATACTAGACTTTTATCGCAAAGAGCCGATGTGAATACGAGGTATAATGACAGATATATCATGCGTGACATCATTTTGGGCAAGTCTGGGCATATGTTTTGGCCTGAGAGTTTTTATCACGATCAGATTTTTTCGAGTTTAATCTTCAAATATCTTGGCAATGAGATCGCCTAACACAACAAACAGCATATCAACTGATAGAAAAAAATGCTTTCTTTTAAGATCAACTCAAATTTGACGCAACCACATCTTTAACGCTGAATTAAGTTATGATACCAACTCTTGTTTAAAAGATTTAATTAGAGTTCCGGTTACTGAAATTCATTTAGCAAAAAAACTTAGCCAAAAATAGTTTTTTATGCAAAAAAGTTTTTTATTACCCGTGCAACGAGTAATGTGAAAACTGTCTTTTCAGTACTTGTTGCAATTGGCAAGCATATAACATGTTCGCTAATCTGTCAAACACTAATTATATTTTGGGTGTTTTTATAGAAATTAACTCCACTGAACTTTCCTTTTTTTTAGTTTCCACTTCTTTCCCTGTCCAAGCAGTAGCCATTGGTGGATCAGTCTTTGCTGTGTCGTTGGGCATCGTATTATTAATGGTCTGGTGAGTCAAAGCTGTTTTTCATATGCAGATTTTTCATAAGTTTATTACATCCGGCCTCTCTTTAGGCATTCGCTTTTCACACTTCTATCAAACTTGTGTATAGTCAATAAGTTGTATATTTTTACGAGTGGACATGTATTTAAACTGGTACAAGTCTGTTGTCTTGTTTTTGCCTCGAGTTTTTTGCCAGGTTTTAAGTTAAACTCAGTCTGGACTAACACAAATGCTACCACATGGCATTTTAAAGTCTTATTAATTTTTTTTTATAAACTATGGCTCACAGCTCTCTCTCGCTGTCTTTCAAATAATTTTCGCTTTTAGGTTTTTATGTTTTGTTGTTAATTGACCAATAGCAGTCTTTAATATTAAATGAAGTTTTTTCTTTCAAACAATAAAATTTCCATATTGACTTGTTCAAACTTTAGCTGTCTTCTAGTTGGTTGATAAATATTAATTATACCATATGCACTCATATTTTAGCTTGTTTCGCTTGTGGGCTTTTAGCCCTGCGATAACCAAACATTTGGCCTCATCACATGATTATTGGGAAATTTCCTTTTTATTTTTGCAGGTCATCCATAGAGTAACTATTAATTTCTTCATTGTCTTTGTAAGTAACGTATAGGGGATAACTCCAAATTTATTGTTACACCTAAAACTGCCCTAGTTTTTATTATGCCCCATGATAAATATTGCTCAGCATGATTTTCGGCCAACGTCAGCAGGCAAGTCACGAATCTCAAACCACTATCATTCTCTATTGCATTCATCCTATTTATCGTCAACTTCCCGTTGATTTTTAGAATGAATTTTTATGTGGAGAGAAAAGTCAAATCTGACCTGTTGTAATTGCAGTGATAGTAACAACAGTTTTGTGAATAGGAAGATATGTCTAGACAATAAACCAGTTGCAATGTGTTTGCAGTTATGAGAATTCGCGGAGTGAATGTTGCAGACAAAAGAAAGGTGAGAAAATTTGTCTGTTTCTTCATTCGTTTTTATTATTTCTTGTGTCATGGATGTCAAATGGCTTAAATTTTGTATTCATATATTTTGTCATAGTTAATCATCAATAGTCAATTAATTATACATCTGTAGTAATTATTATGAAATTTAAGCCAATCAGAAAAAAGTCTTATTATAACCAGCAATTAAAAAAGAGATTCATTGTTCATGTAAATGTGTTAAAAAGATAATTCTTCCAAGTATAACAGTTACACCTTTTTGAGTTTATAGATTTCAGTTGGATCATTTAAAGTTTAATGAAACTTTAAATTTAAATTATATTATTCCATTGTAATCTTCCTAATGGCCAGAGCGGCAAATGATCAAGACAACCTTCAACTTTTTATAGAAAGCACAACTTCAAAAATACAACCCTCTCGCAAAGAGACTCAATTTGGTAGTTTACTGGGACAAGAATTTTCTAGAATCTCTTCAATTTTTCGAGCTGCTGCTCTTAGGGCTTCTATCAAGTCAAGAAATGAAGTCTTAACCCCGATGCCCCGAACAGCTGGAGCTGGTCAAAAATGGAAGGCAATCTTGGCTCATCGGAAATGGAAATCTTTCTGTAAACACAATAAAAATCAAGGTATGAAACTAAACTATAGCACGCAAGTATTTTTTCTATCCCAATGCACTAATAATGCAACTTAATTCAATACAGCATTTAGACAGAAACATAAAAATAAAAACTCATTATTTTTGCACCCAAAGAGCACTTTCAGGTTGTTATTTGATACAATTGCCGTAGTCTACGGAGGTGTGTTCAACCAAATTATAATATAAGTTTTATTCGCAAGTTGCATGCATGATTGATCAGTGTTTGTTTAGTGCTATGGGAATTCATAAACTCATGGTTATTTTTTCTGTTCCTAGTCAAAATTATTAATTTTCGCAAATGAATCCAATAAAATCTTTTAGCAGGCATCAAACACGTTCGTTATACAAATACTTTCAGCTATTGCCGCTAAAAATATTGTTTAAAATTTTGGTGGACAGTTATTGCTGATCGACTGTTACATGTTTTGTGTATACATTTAACTAGCAGCCATGACATGGCTATCAGGCTATCATAAATCAGAATACAAACAAATTGCGGTAAACATTGCAGTATTTTCTTTACTTTGGTTATAAAATGAGCTTACTCAAAACATGACTAGACTTTTTAAAAAAGTATTGTCCGCTGTTCAATCATTTGTGATTTTTGCTGATGCTTGCAGTAATCTCACTGCCAGGATGTTTCAATATTAAAATCGAACAAACTTGATCACGGTTTGAAGAAGAAAAAGTCATAATGACATCAGTTCTTATCGTTGCGATAGTTAATATCAGCTATTGTGCTCAAGGTGCAAAAGTATGCATCTCTATTCTGTGTCTTTTTACAACCTTCGACGTCATAATCCTTCATTCGCTTGATTTGAGCATTTTAACTTCATTGAAGTTTTTTCAATTTTAATCTTTAAACATCCTGGTAGTCAGATCATCTCAAACATAAAGAACAATTCCTAATTATAAAAAACCTGTTACTTTCTGATGAAATCCACTAAAACCTTTGCCAAACCCTAATTAGAGTCTGCGTCCCTTATCTGTCATTATTACAAAGTTGTATTTAGTTTTTTATGGAAATATAGTTCTATTTCTTTTCCATGCAATAATTCATATAAGCTTCTAATAGACGCTTATATGAAAATAATGAAATATGACAGGAGCCCTGTTTCGCATTTATCTCTATAGAAGCCTTCTATAGAGATAAATGCGAAACAGGGCTCCTGTCATATTTTATGTTACTGAAACTGACAGGTTTGCATGTGCCACATTAGTAATATTAAAAATAATTTACCATAAAATGTTTTCACTTTAATAGTTTTTTCAATGAGTCAACAACAAGTCAACTCTCAGCATTGATGACTAAATTTATGAGTGGTCTTAACTGTATTTTAGGGCTGAATACCCATATTATGACAGCACATCAGTTCGCCGCAAATAGAAGACAGACTGTGATCACGCCCAAGTTTGTTGCTGATATGAATAGGTATCACCAAATTTACCAAAACATAGCAGAAGAAACGCACAAGGTCTGTCAGGATGTCGAACAGCTTCTAAATAAAAATGACAAAAACTCATCAAAACCACAGCCTATGTCTTTCAGTATTAGAAAATCTTCATCTGCACTAGGACATCAATCTTCAATTGAACAAAAAATCGTCAAAGTTGATTCAGGTATATGTTTGGTCACTAAAATATTTTGCAAACTTTCAAATAAAAACATTTTTCATCATTTTTATAATATATGAGTTTTATAGTACAAAAATCAGCAACTTATACTTTATTATTATATATATTATTATATTATTATTATATATATATACTGTGTTTATTAACTTTACCAGGATAAAAACTAGGGATTATCCGAAACTCCTGTATAATGGCAACATGCTTTCAAGTGAGAACTAAAATTTTTAGTCTTTTTTAAATCATGGCTCAGTAGGTCTTTCAACTTTATTGAAGCTGGTATGCCACGAGCTTCTTCTGGTCAGCCTACCAAAGTGCCTCAAGGTATCCATCAAACTGCTCCTTCGTATGCAGTCGCCAACAAAACACGGTCCAGAGCCAGTTCTCTTAAAACTGACAAAACTGATGAACTTTCTATTTTGAATGCTGAAAAAGAGTTTTCAAAAGCACCATTCAAAGCACCACCAACTAAGACAGGTTTGAGAATGTGAATAGCATCTTTACTAAAAGAACAGCACCGTAGTTCTATCATCCTTTCATAATAGGTCAGCATGTGTTTTGTAAATTCAAAGCTAGCAAAAGTTGTGAGTGTTTAATAAAATTATTCAATATTCATTATTAAATCCGGACAGATATTAAAATATGTTTTCATGCTGTTATTTGACTCATCATTGACTATTCTTAATTGTTATGGTGAGTTCTATTAAGTTGTGGTGATTCATGTTGTGGTGATTCATCAACTTATGATAACTTATGCACCTGGTCAGCAAATGTCATTGATAATAACATGGGATTCACTAAAAAATTGAAAGCAGCTACCCTGGCCATCAATTTAGTGTAACCTCCGTATCTTGCCTTATTTCTTTTCAGAAAAACATAAAAGTTGTTTTTTTATATTCTTAAAGCAGGTACAAGAAGAGGTTCAGCCAGTCAAGCAATTAAAAGAGAGAAAGGTATCAGTGAAAATGCTCCTTCATATGCTGTTGTAAACAAAACACAAGACAGAGCACGCTCTTTTACAACTAACAAAACTAAAGTTTCTGCTACTTTGAATGCTGAAGAAGGATTTTCAAAAGCACCACTTGGCACAATCACCCATAGACGAAGTTCCAAATCAGGTTTGTAAATGTGATTAATATATGTTGAAATGAGTCAACACAACTTTTGTAGGGATTTATATGCTGCCATAATAAATATAACTGCAGCTAATTGCTACAAACTCATCAACATATGGTTTGATTACTCATCAACTTGGTATTATAAGTAATTTGATATCGTAATTTTTGTTAAAAGTTGAAGACAGTTAAAATGTCTGACATTCTGGCACTACATTCGAATATCACTTCATTATTTCGAGCAAAAATATATTGCAGGCGTTACCCTTTTTCTCTTGAATAAAGCAGGTTCAAGAAGAGCTTCAATTGTACAGTCAGCCAATGTGCCAGAAGAAGGTCACAGCAAATATTTTTCTTCATTTTCCATCTTAAGCAAGGCACGCAACAAAGTACAGGCTCTTCTATTTAAAAGTGATCTTGAGGATTATAAATTAGGGTTTGAATATAAAAATATTTTACTATCAAATTGCTTAATTAGGTGTTGGCATAAGCTATATCGTTTGACAACGGGTACATTCAAATGCTGTACACTGATGTTATAAACCATGAAGATTTTTCTAAAGTTAACCAAAATTATCTGAGGCTAACTTTAAACTAAAAAGTTATGTTGCAAATTGCTAAAAATCTTTTAGTTTAAACTTCTATCAGGCTGTGCATCAGTGGTATATAATTGGTCAATTTTTCTTCTTCATCGATGGTCGCCGCTTCATTCTTGATGAAAATGATCTTTTTTTCCGTTGGTTATCTTGTTTAACTTTTTGTTACCGAACATCAGTTGACTAAAGTTTTTAGCACTGCCACTGAATTAAATTTTATATTTTCTATTAAAACTGTAATTGGTAACCGTATCATAGTTACCATAGGTACTGTAGTTTTATGTATTTTAGGCTAAAAACTCTAAAAAATGTTGCTGAAATGTCCAAAATTCTATATGGATACTAAAAATGCTGATCTGTTCAATACTTGTGGAATATTTAAATTGACATCTCATGAGCAGATATTTGGTAAAAAAAGATGTTTAACTTTTCGTTAAGAACCATCACTAGGCATTTCTTGGTGAGTACTTTGGAGATATCCACTGCAAAAGATCTAATTTTTGGGTCAAATTTTTCACTTCACTGTGAATATATGACCTGCAATAAAACTAGCACAAAAAAGTTGCAAAAACTACTTTAATTCTAGTATCGTGCAGACTCCTGTTTGTGTCAAATGATTGTTTACTGTACAGAAACAAAGTGGCTATCCCACAGAGCTTGAAAAGCGAAGCCCAACAAGTACTACAGTTTGGACACGTTAAAATAAAGAAGGGAAGCAGCTTACCCACCCAGCTGCATATTAGCTTAGGGTAGACTCTAAGATGAAAAAAACGAGTAGGCTATGTGGTGACTGTTTGGAAACCCAGAAGAACCGATCAAATTACCCTGCTCATCCATAAACGATTTCAGAAAAACCAAGTAGCTAACTCTGTATTGACCATCCTGTTTATTTCATGATAGATGCATAGACCAAGTCCTATTGCGCCAAGCGAACATTGCCGACATGGGCGCAAATCACAATGGATGTACTTGAAGAAATATTGGCTCACAGTGGGTATCCACATACTGTTGTCTCAGATAATGCAACTTCATCTATTTTGGAGGTATTCAAAGGAAGGTGCAGAAAACAAATAGTACATCTAACTATTCCTTCCATTTCATTCAGCTACAGATTGAGCACCTTAGACTTACTTTCAAAATGCTTCACATGAGGCTTTTATGCAGTAAAGACACACAACATTACCAACAAGATTGACACCTTGCCAAATCTTAAATAGCAGACAACTTAACACCAAGATTTTTTGACTGCTCTCATCACTTGGGCACTTCTACTAAAAAAAAACAAGTGAGAAATGAAAATAACAATAAATTCAAATCTATTAAAATGGATTCAACTATGGCTGAATAACAAATTGTCAAAATTTACTCAGCTAAGCTACGGCCCTAACTAATATGAGTAGCTCGAACAATTTCGGTTTCCATGCATAGAAACTTAAAATTCAAAATCAGTACAACTGTACCAGTGTAAATGTTGCAATACTGAGACTACAATTAATGCCAATTGAGGACGCAGAGCCTCTAGTTGATACATATATTTCAAGTCTCCTGACACATTAATGCCAATTGAGGACGCAGAGCCTCTAGATGATACATATATTTCAAGTCTCCTGACACATTAATGCCAATTGAGGACGCAGAGGCTCTAGATGATACATATATTTCAAGTCTCCTGACACATTAATGCCAATTGAGGACGCAGAGCCTCTAGATGATACATATATTTCAAGTCTCCTGACACATTAATGCCAATTGAGGACGCAGAGCCTCTAGATGATACATATATTTCAAGTCTCCTGACACATTAATGCCAATTGAGGACGCAGAGCCTCTAGATGATACATATATTTCAAGTCTCCTGACACATTAATGCCAATTGAGGACGCAGAGCCTCTAGATGATACATATATTTCAAGTCTCCTGAGCATAAAATAATATAAGATTGATATAAATGTTGAACAGATCTACATCTTTCATTGTTGAGTAGTTTGTTCCAAGCTAATGCTACATATCATTAAATATTCTTTAACATTTTCTAAAATGATCTGAAATCTACTGATATTAAATCTGAGTAAGTATTTAAGAGTTCTGAAAAGTTTAAAAAAAACCGAATTGAAATTTTAGTGCAGTTGTAACTTGTAACTCAAGTCATTATGGCTGATCAATTTGTGTTATGGTAATTCATAAATTTGTGATATGACTCATCAATTTATAATATGACTCATCAACTTATGATATGATGACTCATCAACTTATGATATGATGACTCATCAACTTATGTTATGATGACTCATCAACTTATGATATGATGACTCATCAATTTATGTTGTGATGACTCATCAGCTTATGATATGATGACTCATCAATTTATGTTGTGATGACTCATTAACTTATGTTATTATGACTCATCAACTTATGTTATGATGACTCATCAACTTATGTTATGATGACTCATCAACTTATGTTATGATGACTCATCAACTTATGATGTGATGACTCATCAATTTATGTTGTGATGACTCATTAACTTATGTTATTATGACTCATCAACTTATCTTATGATGACTCATCAACTTATGTTATGATTACTCATCAACTTATGATATGACGACTCATCAACTTATGTTATGATGACTCATCAACTTATGATATGATTACTCATCAACTTATGTTGTGATGACTCATTAACTTATGTTATTATGACTCATCAACTTATCTTATGATGACTCATCAACTTATGTTATGATGACTCATCAACTTATGTTATGATGACTCATCAGCTTATGTTATGATGACTCATCAACTTATATTATGATGACTCATCAGCTTATGTTATGATGACTCATCAACTTATGATATGATTACTCATCAACTTATGTTATGATTACTCATCAACTTATGTTACGATGACTCATCAACTTATGTTATGATGACTCATCAACTTATGTTATGATGACTCATCAGCTTATGTTATGATGACTCATCAGCTTATGTTATGATGACTCATCAGCTTATGTTATGATGACTCCTCAACTTATGTTATGATGACTCATCAGCTTATGTTATGATGACTCATCAACTTATGTTATGATGACTCATCAATTTATGTTGTGATGACTCATTAACTTATGTTATTATGACTCATCAACTTATCTTATGATGACTCATCAACTTATGTTATGATGACTCATCAACTTATGTTATGATGACTCATCAGCTTATGTTATGATGACTCATCAACTTATGTTATGATGACTCATCAGCTTATGTTATGATGACTCATCAACTTATGTTATGATGACTCATCAACTTATGTTATGATGACTCATCAACTTATGTTATGACGACTCATCAACTTATGTTATGATGACTCATCAACTTATGTTATGATGACTCATCAGCTTATGTTATGGTGACTCATCAACTTATGTTGTGATGACTCATTAACTTATGTTGTGATGACTCATCAACTTATGTTATTATGACTCATCAACTTATCTTATGATGACTCATCAACTTATGTTATGATGACTCATCAACTTATGTTATGATGACTCATCAGCTTATGTTATGATGACTCATCAACTTATGTTATGATGACTCATCAGCTTATGTTATGATGACTCATCAACTTATCTTATGATGACTCATCAACTTATGTTATGATGACTCATCAACTTATGTTATGATGACTCATCAACTTATGTTATGATGACTCATCAACTTATGATATGACGACTCATCAACTTATGTTATGATGACTCATCAACTTATGATATGATTACTCATCAACTTATGTTGTGATGACTCATCAACTTATGTTATGACGACTCATCAACTTATGTTATGATGACTCATCAACTTATGTTATGATGACTCATCAACTTATGTTATGATGACTCATCAACTTATGATATGATGACTCATCAATTTATGTTGTGATGACTCATTAACTTATGTTATTATGACTCATCAACTTATCTTATGATGACTCATCAACTTATGTTATGATTACTCATCAACTTATGATATGACGACTCATCAACTTATGTTATGATGACTCATCAACTTATGATATGATTACTCATCAACTTATGTTGTGATGACTCATTAACTTATGTTATTATGACTCATCAACGTATCTTATGATGACTCATCAACTTATGTTATGATGACTCATCAACTTATGTTATGATGACTCATCAGCTTATGTTATGATGACTCATCAACTTATGTTATGATGACTCATCAGCTTATGTTATGATGACTCATCAACTTATGTTATGACGACTCATCAACTTATGTTATGATGACTCATCAACTTATGTTATGATGACTCATCAACTTATGTTATGATTACTCATCAACTTATGATATGACGACTCATCAACTTATGTTATGATGACTCATCAACTTATGATATGATTACTCATCAACTTATGTTGTGATGACTCATCAACTTATGTTATGACGACTCATCAACTTATGTTATGATGACTCATCAACTTATGTTATGATGACTCATCAGCTTATGTTATGATGACTCATCAGCTTATGTTATGATGACTCATCAGCTTATGTTATGATGACTCATCAGCTTATGTTATGATGACTCATCAACTTATGTTATGATTACTCATCAACTTATGTTATGATGACTCATCAGCTTATGTTATGATGACTCATCAGCTTATAATATGATGACTCATCAACTTATGATATGATGACTCATCAACTTATGTTGTGATGACTCATTAACTTATGTTATGATGACTCATCAACTTATGTTATGATGACTCATCAACTTATGTTATGATGACTCATCAACTTATGTTATGATGACTCATCAACTTATGATATGACGACTCATCAACTTATGTTATGATGACTCATCAACTTATGTTATGATGACTCATCAACTTATGATATGATGACTCATCAACTTTTGATATGATTACTCATCAACTTATGTTATGATTACTCATCAACTTATGTTACGATGACTCATCAACTTATGTTATGATGACTCATCAACTTATGTTATGATGACTCATCAGCTTATGTTATGATGACTCATCAGCTTATGTTATGATGACTCATCAGCTTATGTTATGATGACTCCTCAACTTATGTTATGATGACTCATCAGCTTATGTTATGATGACTCATCAACTTATGTTATGATGACTCATCAATTTATGTTGTGATGACTCATTAACTTATGTTATTATGACTCATCAACTTATCTTATGATGACTCATCAACTTATGTTATGATGACTCATCAACTTATGTTATGATGATTCATCAGCTTATGTTATGATGACTCATCAACTTATGTTATGATGACTCATCAGCTTATGTTATGATGACTCATCAACTTATGTTATGATGACTCATCAACTTATGTTATGATGACTCATCAACTTATGTTATGACGACTCATCAACTTATGTTATGATGACTCATCAACTTATGTTATGATGACTCATCAGCTTATGTTATGATGACTCATCAACTTATGTTATGATGACTCATCAACTTATGTTATGATGACTCATCAACTTATGTTATGATTACTCATCAACTTATGATATGACGACTCATCAACTTATGTTATGATGACTCATCAACTTATGATATGATTACTCATCAACTTATGTTGTGATGACTCATTAACTTATGTTATTATGACTCATCAACTTATCTTATGATGACTCATCAACTTATGTTATGATGACTCATCAACTTATGTTATGATGACTCATCAGCTTATGTTATGATGACTCATCAACTTATATTATGATGACTCATCAGCTTATGTTATGATGACTCATCAACTTATGATATGATTACTCATCAACTTATGTTACGATTACTCATCAACTTATGTTACGATGACTCATCAACTTATGTTATGATGACTCATCAACTTATGTTATGATGACTCATCAGCTTATGTTATGATGACTCATCAGCTTATGTTATGATGACTCATCAGCTTATGCTATGATGATTCCTCAACTTATGTTATGATGACTCATCAGCTTATGTTATGATGACTCATCAACTTATGTTATGATGACTCATCAATTTATGTTGTGATGACTCATTAACTTATGTTATTATGACTCATCAACTTATCTTATGATGACTCATCAACTTATGTTATGATGACTCATCAACTTATGTTATGATGACTCATCAGCTTATGTTATGATGACTCATCAACTTATGTTATGATGACTCATCAGCTTATGTTATGATGACTCATCAACTTATGTTATGATGGCTCATCAACTTATGTTATGATGACTCATCAACTTATGTTATGACGACTCATCAACTTATGTTATGATGACTCATCAACTTATGTTATGATGACTCATCAGCTTATGTTATGGTGACTCATCAACTTATGTTATGATGACTCATCAACTTATGTTATGATGACTCATCAACTTATGTTATGATTACTCATCAACTTATGATATGACGACTCATCAACTTATGTTATGATGACTCATCAACTTATGATATGATGACTCATCAACTTATGTTGTGATGACTCATTAACTTATGTTATTATGACTCATCAACTTATCTTATGATGACTCATCAACTTATGTTATGATGACTCATCAACTTATGTTATGATGACTCATCAGCTTATGTTATGATGACTCATCAACTTATGTTATGATGACTCATCAGCTTATGTTATGATGACTCATCAACTTATGTTATGATGACTCATTAACTTATGTTATGATGACTCATCAACTTATGTTATGACGACTCATCAACTTATGTTATGATGACTCATCAACTTATGTTATGATGACTCATCAGCTTATGTTATGATGACTCATCAACTTATGTTATGATTACTCATCAACTTATGTTATGACGACTCATCAACTTATGTTATGATGACTCATCAACTTATGTTATGATGACTCATCAACTTATGTTATGATTACTCATCAACTTATGATATGACGACTCATCAACTTATGTTATGATGACTCATCAACTTATGATATGATTACTCATCAACTTATGTTGTGATGACTCATCAACTTATGTTATGACGACTCATCAACTTATTTTACGATGACTCATCAACTTATGTTATGATGACTCATCAACTTATGTTATGATGACTCATCAGCTTATGTTATGATGACTCATCAGCTTATGTTATGATGACTCATCAGCTTATGTTATGATGACTCATCAGCTTATGTTATGATGACTCATCAACTTATGTTATGATTACTCATCAACTTATGTTATGATGACTCATCAGCTTATGTTATGATGACTCATCAGCTTATAATATGATGACTCATCAACTTATGATATGATGACTCATCAACTTATGTTGTGATGACTCATTAACTTATGTTATGATGACTCATCAACTTATGTTATGATGACTCATCAACTTATGTTATGATGACTCATCAACTTATGTTATGATGACTCATCAACTTATGATATGACGACTCATCAACTTATGTTATGATGACTCATCAACTTATGATATGATGACTCATCAACTTATGATATGATTACTCATCAACTTATGTTATGATTACTCATCAACTTATGTTACGATGACACATCAACTTATGTTATGATGACTCATCAACTTATGTTATGATGACTCATCAGCTTATGTTATGATGACTCATCAGCTTATGTTATGATGACTCATCAGCTTATGTTATGATGACTCCTCAACTTATGTTATGATGACTCATCAGCTTATGTTATGATGACTCATCAACTTATGTTATGATGACTCATCAACATATGATATGATGACTCATCAACTTATGTTATGATGACTCATCAACATATGATATGATGACTCATCAACTTATGTTATGACGACTCATCAACTTATGTTAATATGACTCATCAACTTATGTTATGATGACTCATCAGCTTATGTTATGATGACTCATCAACTTATGATATGATGACTCATCAACTTATGTTAATATGACTCATCAACTTATGTTATGATGACTCCTCAACTTATGTTATGATGACTCATCAGCTTATGTTATGATGACTCATCAACTTATGTTATGATGACTCATCAACATATGATATGATGACTCATCAGCTTATGTTATGATGACTCATCAGCTTATGATATGATGACTCATCAGCTTATGTTAATATGACTCATCAACTTATGATATGATGACTCATCAACATATGATATGATGACTCATCAGCTTATGTTATGATGACTCATCAGCTTATGTTAATATGACTCATCAACTTATGTTATGATTACTCATCAACTTATGTTAAGATGACTCATCAACTTACATTATGATGACTCATCAACTTATGTTATGATTACTCATCAACTTATGTTATGATGACTCATCAACATATGATATGATGACTCATCAGCTTATGTTATGATGACTCATCAGCTTATGTTATGATGACTCATCAACTTATGTTATGATGACTCATCAACTTATGTTAATATGACTCATCAACTCATGTTATGATTACTCATCAACTTATGTTATGATGACTCATCAACTTACATTATGATGACTCATCAACTTATGTTATGATTACTCATCAACTTATGATATGATGACTCATCAACTTATGTTATGATGACTCATCAACTTATGTTATGATGACTCATCAGCTTAAGTTATGATCACTCATCAACTTATGTTATGATGACTCATCAACTTATGTTATGATGACTCATCAACTTACATTATGATGACTCATCAACTTATGTTATGATGACTCATCAGCTTATGTTATGATGACTCGTCAACTTATGTTATGATGACTCATCAACTTATGTTATGATGACTCATCAACTTATGTTATGATGACTCATCAACTTATGTTATGATGACTCATCAACTTATGTTATGATTACTCATCAACTTATGATATGACGACTCATCAACTTATGTTATGATGACTCATCAACTTATGATATGATGACTCATCAACTTATGTTGTGATGACTCATTAACTTATGTTATTATGACTCATCAACTTATCTTATGATGACTCATCAACTTATGTTATGATGACTCATCAACTTATGTTATGATGACTCATCAGCTTATGTTATGATGACTCATCAACTTATGTTATGATGACTCATCAGCTTATGTTATGATGACTCATCAACTTATGTTATGATGACTCATTAACTTATGTTATGATGACTCATCAACTTATGTTATGACGACTCATCAACTTATGTTATGATGACTCATCAACTTATGTTATGATGACTCATCAGCTTATGTTATGATGACTCATCAACTTATGTTATGATTACTCATCAACTTATGTTATGACGACTCATCAACTTATGTTATGATGACTCATCAACTTATGTTATGATGACTCATCAACTTATGTTATGATTACTCATCAACTTATGATATGACGACTCATCAACTTATGTTATGATGACTCATCAACTTATGATATGATTACTCATCAACTTATGTTGTGATGACTCATCAACTTATGTTATGACGACTCATCAACTTATTTTACGATGACTCATCAACTTATGTTATGATGACTCATCAACTTATGTTATGATGACTCATCAGCTTATGTTATGATGACTCATCAGCTTATGTTATGATGACTCATCAGCTTATGTTATGATGACTCATCAACTTATGTTATGATGACTCATCAACATATGATATGATGACTCATCAACTTATGTTATGATGACTCATCAACATATGATATGATGACTCATCAACTTATGTTATGACGACTCATCAACTTATGTTAATATGACTCATCAACTTATGTTATGATGACTCATCAGCTTATGTTATGATGACTCATCAACTTATGATATGATGACTCATCAACTTATGTTAATATGACTCATCAACTTATGTTATGATGACTCCTCAACTTATGTTATGATGACTCATCAGCTTATGTTATGATGACTCATCAACTTATGTTATGATGACTCATCAACATATGATATGATGACTCATCAGCTTATGTTATGATGACTCATCAGCTTATGATATGATGACTCATCAGCTTATGTTAATATGACTCATCAACTTATGATATGATGACTCATCAACATATGATATGATGACTCATCAGCTTATGTTATGATGACTCATCAGCTTATGTTAATATGACTCATCAACTTATGTTATGATTACTCATCAACTTATGTTAAGATGACTCATCAACTTACATTATGATGACTCATCAACTTATGTTATGATTACTCATCAACTTATGTTATGATGACTCATCAACATATGATATGATGACTCATCAGCTTATGTTATGATGACTCATCAGCTTATGTTATGATGACTCATCAGCTTATGTTATGATGACTCATCAACTTATGTTAATATGACTCATCAACTCATGTTATGATTACTCATCAACTTATGTTATGATGACTCATCAACTTACATTATGATGACTCATCAACTTATGTTATGATTACTCATCAACTTATGATATGATGACTCATCAACTTATGTTATGATGACTCATCAACTTATGTTATGATGACTCATCAGCTTAAGTTATGATCACTCATCAACTTATGTTATGATGACTCATCAACTTATGTTATGATGACTCATCAACTTACATTATGATGACTCATCAACTTATGTTATGATGACTCATCAGCTTATGTTATGATGACTCGTCAACTTATGTTATGATGACTCATCAACTTATGTTATGATGACTCATCAACTTATGTTATGATTACTCATCAACTTATGTTATGATGACTCATCAACTTACATTATGATGACTCATCAACTTATGTTATGATGACTCATCAACTTATGTTATGATGACTCATCAACTTATGTTATGATGACTCATCAGCTTAAGTTATGATGACTCATCAACTTATGTTATGATGACTCATCAACTTATGTTATGATGACTCATCAATTTACATTATCATGACTCATCAACTTATGTTATGATGACTCATCAACTTATGTTATGATGACTCATCAACTTATGTTATGATGACTCATCAGCTTAAGTTATGATGACTCATCAACTTATGTTATGATGACTCATCAACTTATGTTATGATGACTCATCAACTTACATTATGATGACTCATCAACTTATGTTATGATGACTCATCAGCTTATGATATGATGACTCATCAACTTATGATATGATGACTCATCAGCTTATGTTATGATGACTCATTAACTTATGTTATGATGACTCATCAACTTATGTTATGATGACTCATCGACTTATGATATGATTACTCATCAACTTATGTTATGATTACTCATCAACTTATGTTACGATGACTCATCAACTTATGTTATGATGACTCATCAACTTATGTTATAATGACTCATCAGCTTATGTTATGATGACTCATCAGCTTATGTTATGATGACTCATCAGCTTATGTTATGATGACTCCTCAACTTATGTTATGATGACTCATCAGCTTATGTTATGATTCATCAACTTATGTTATGATTACTCATCAACTTATGTTATGATGACTCATCAACTTATGATATGATGACTCATCAACTTATGATATGATGACTCATCAGCTTATGTTAATATGACTCATCAACTTATGTTATGATGACTCATCAACTTATGTTAATATGACTCATCAACTTATGTTATGATGACTCATCAGCTTATGTTATGATGACTCATCAACTTATGTTATGATGACTCATCAGCTTATGTTATGATGACTCATCAACTTATGTTATGATGACTCATCAACTTATGATATGATGACTCATCAACTTATGTTAATATGACTCATCAACTTATGTTATGATGACTCATCAACTTATGTTATGATGACTCATCAACTTATGTTATGATGACTCATCAACTTATGTTATGATGACTCATCAACATATGATATGATGACTCATCAGCTTATGTTATGATGACTCATCAGCTTATGATATGATGACTCATCAGCTTATGTTAATATGACTCATCAACTTATGTTATGATTACTCATCAACTTATGTTATGATGACTCATCAACTTACATTATGATGACTCATCAACTTATGTTATGATGACTCATCAACTTATGATATGAGGACTCATCAGCTTATGTTATGATGACTCATCAACTTAAGTTATGATGACTCATCAACTTATGTTATGATGACTCATCAACTTATGTTATGATGACTCATCAGCTTATGTTATGATGACTCATCAGCTTATGTTATGATGACTCATCAACTTACATTATGATGACTCATCAACTTATGTTATGATGACTCATCAGCTTATGTTAATATGACTCATCAACTTATGTTATGATGACTCATCAACTTATGTTATGATGACTCATCAACTTATGTTATGATGACTCATCAACTTATGTTATGATGACTCATCAACTTATGATATGATGACTCATCAACTTATGATATGATGACTCATCGACTCATTTTATGATGACTCAACAAAATATGATATGATGATTGATCAACTAATATTTTGATGAACCATATCACTCACATAATACTTGTCGCAAAAGGGCCATCAATATGCATCAATTATGCATTGATAAATTAGTAAATATTCTTACTAGTTGATATTTATTGCTTGCTATTAACCACCAATTAACCCGGCCTAGCAGTTCACTGGAGCAAGTTTCTTATTTCGTGTCGAATTCGAAGGAATATTCTCATTTTGTAACTATATTTAATAAGGTTGCATGATAGCTCATTGCACTCATAGGTGTGTTTGTTACAGTTTCCAAACTTGCTTTTTGTGCGCAATAGAACAGGAGTTAGAACCGGCGTCGATCCATTGCAAGCTGAGTTCAGATAATGCAATCATGCTATCAAAATAATATGCTCCAAATATGCCGATTTATTAGTTTTATAATCAAAATAATCCATCAAATGCTACAAATATACAAACATTTAAAATTAAGTGACAAATCATGATTATACTTCATGCTGCAACAAAACCAACATTTTAAAAACAAAAACATTGGCATTGTTTAGTCGGCCAGCCGTGTTTTTATTGTTACTTCTGTTTACCATTTCATATCTTTCTGGCTGTTCAATGCCTTCCAAAATGTCTGCTGACCTCAACTCAGCTTGGGCAGTTGAGCTAGTCAGTATTAGCTTCCAAACAATTTTTAGCAGACCAAAGCTTTGCATGTGGTGCCATTTTGAAGAGAAACCTTTAAAAAGAGACAAATAAAAGAGACACCGCCTGTAATCAAAATACATGTAGCCTCAAGATTTTAACCTCAAAATACTTAGTAACACATTTTCCGTCATACATGCAAAAACTTTTTCCACATGCATCGAAGTATCAAGGCCACGCTATGAAAAACCATCATTAGCCTGATCAAGCTACTAATTATTTTTATGGCGTTGCAATCAAAGATTATAACAGAAAACCCAAAGACACTGAGTTAGAAAATTAACTTTTATACGAACAGTAACAACAAATGAATAAAGTGTTGTTGATTAGATGGTGTCATTGTTAGTACGTTTCTTTGTGAACATTTTTCTACTGATCACATGCTATTATAGGTTTGTAAAGATTAAGAATGTCAAATCGTATCAGTCAAATAGAAGTGGTGTTCGATTAAACAGTGGCGATCTATTTTTCAACCAGGTTTGAGAAAAGGTTCACACAATCAAGAAGGTAAAACATTACAAGATGTTTCTGAAAGTGCTCCTTCATATGCAGTCATAAATAAAGATCGTAGCAGAGCACCTTCTCTAACCACTGAAAAAGTTGTTGATGTTGCTCAAGGGAAATCGGCAATAATATCACCCAGCACAGACTTGCCTACACGTGTCACAACAGGTTCAACTATCTGACTATCTTTTTGCATAAGATTGACACATGTGTTGTCGTGATTATATGTTTTTATGGCATTGCGATTGCGCGCTATCAACTACTGCAGTATTTTGGTAAATGCTTTTTTAGATTTTTTGATATGGTTTTTATCAAATAAGATCGAATAGTGAACAGTAAAACGAGCTGTTGAATAATCTCAGATCCTACATTTCATAAATAATAAATAATTTATTAAATCTTTATTTCTGTGACACAATGAGTCCTTAATTTATCAACTGTTATGTTAACTACATTCAACTGAGGTCAGCTGAGGTCAGCTGAGGTCAGCTGAGGTCAGCTGAGGTCAGCTTATGTCGTTTACAGTTTTATTGGTATTTATTAGTAAATGAAAAAAGTTGTACACCTTTAAACTAAAAATAATAATTTTGTTTGGTATATAGGCTACTGGTAATGCAAATTTCCGAAACATTTATTTAATGCATCAATAACCCAACAAGTTATGAAGTTTTGACTCATTCATTAACTGAAAAATTAAAACAACAGTCATAATCTTACTTATCAAGTAATTAACAACGAGGTACCGATGTTAATGAATGAATCAATTGAATGAATCAACTCCTTTTTCATTTTTTGGCGCTAGTCAATCTTTTGGAGAGCTTTAGTATTTTTTTTCATGTCACTTTGCAGTATTACTCTTTTTTCAGAAGCTACAGCATGCGCTTTTTTATAAAAGTGCATTTCTAAAAATTCATCACACGATTTTTAGTCGTTAAGGTTTTCTTAAGAACAACAAAATACGAAATGGCTAAATATAACATATGACTAAATGGTCCTAAATATACTAGTTTTTAAGGTGATAGTTTATATGTAAAGGTTTAAATTTGCATTACAGGCTCTATGCAAGTTATTAAATATTCATATTATTTTATTGTGCTATAAAACAATATTGTTCATTATGCAATCTATTGTATTTTATACTGCTATACTTGAATAAAGAATATTTTTTAAACGATTTTTGAAAGATTTCATGGCACTATGATGAGTTATAATTTTTTTATGATGCGGGTTTGTGTCATCCACTATGCACAAATTCTTCTGTATATTTTGCTTTATGAAAGTACTTTAGTTTTTAAAACAGTTTTTTTCTCTAGTAGCTATTGTAAATGTTTTCCATAAATGAGAATAGCTTTACTTATTTTAGACAAGAAAAAATTTCTCTCTTCAAAAAAGCCTATCGGTCAGAAAATAAGTGCAAGCATCACAGCTGAAACCAAACCTTCACTTAAGGTTGCATCTGACTAAATGGAGCAGGAAATGAGAGGTGATGAAACAACTGAATCTGCATATGCAGCTGTTACCAGACGATGGAAAGATTTGATGGAAAAGGAAAAACTGAATAAAAGTCAAGTCCCTGTTTTACCTGCCAAAAAACTTTGACTAATGAGATAGAAATATTACACACAAATTTATCAAACTTTTCAGTTTTATTAAAAATTTTAACCCATTTTAAAAAGGATTGAAGTGGAATAAATTAACATAAAATTTCAATGCTGAGACCGCAGCAAATTCTTTTGGCAAGAAAAACAATCATTAAGGTGGCTTTATCAGCGGCAGAAAGTTTAAAACAATATGGGTCAAAGAGACATAATCTAGATCAAGGATACATAATTCAACTCACAAAATTTCTATTAGTTTGCACATTAATATAATTTGACAATTGAGACTACTCTCTGTTGTTACTGATTTATATCTGATGAAACGTCTATCAGGCATATTTTTGCTGTCAGCTGGGTCTCGATCGGCAATTATCAATTGTATTGATTAGTTTATTAGCATGTAAAGAATCACCAGAGACTCTTAATTGCATTTCTTAAAACCAGCCTCTTGTTCGGGTCAAAATAAATATAATTGTGCACTATATTTTTACATTTTAACAATTTTGAAAAAAATTTATTATTTTTTTATTATGCAAAATTTACACACACAACTGTAGGAATTGAGACATCCTGTGGTCTAGATTGTTAGGTCCTGACAGGCGGCACTTAGTTGGTTGATCTTTTGACCAAGCTGGTTAATCCTCTTTTCTATCCATAGGTGTCAAGCCGTTCCTCTGACCTGTGAGGTGATGCAGTTTTCATTGTCGCCTGGGTAGGGCTGCGGGCGGCTGGGGTGCTAGGCTAAGCAAAACTGCTGGTAACCTAGCAGCTCTCACAAGGGTATTCACGGTGCCATGTATTCTTTTGTGTAACAGAACTGCAGTAATCCATCGACTACAAACAGTTCAGAGGTCAAATGTTATTGCTAATTTGAAAAATGTTGCGTGCGCCATTCTGAGTATCTTTATTATCACCAATACCTCGGTGTGAAGTGAGAGATTGTCAGGTGTCATAAATAAGTGCCCAATTATTCTTAAGTGTTGCAAAGTAGTTGATCGGTGCTGGTAGTAAAATATCAGTTTACCAAGCTGAAAGTGATGAAATCAAAGCCTGTAGAATGATATTCGTTTTCCACCATCCAACTGCTGTTGCGGGCGGATGAATGACACCGCTCTTATTATAATCACCTTCAGCAGTCGTGTGCACCATGAGAGATTGTAATGAATAACCAGTATATGTATAATTAGCTGTTTTGCTGTGAAATGGGTTTTGGTTAGCAGGCAGAGGGAGGACCTATCCATCCGTTTACACGGATCGCAACTCCTAACTTAAAGGAAAAATTCCATTTGCTCTGGGTTTTGACAAGTGGAATGACAAGAGAGATACAACTCTCCTGCTGGTGCCCAGTGTTGCTGGTGCAGTTTAGGAAATTGCCAACCTAGTAATTTATTGAAAATGATGTTTGCTGGTGCAATCTGAGATGCTGGTGCAATCTGAGATGCTGGTGCAATCTGAGATGCTGATGCAATCTGAGATGCTGGTGCAATCTGAGATGCTGGGCACTCTGAGATGCTGGTAAATCTGAGATGCTGGTGCAATCTGAGATGCTGGGCAATTTGAGATGCTAGTGCAATCTGAGATGCTGGGCAATCTGAGATGCTGGGCAATCTGAGATGCTGGTAAATCTGAGATGCTGGTGCAATCTGAGATGCTGGGCAATTTGAGATGCTAGTGCAATCTGAGATGCTGGGCAATCTGAGATGCTGGGCAATCTGAGATGCTGGTAAATCTGAGATGCTGGGCAATCTGAGATGCTGGGCAATCTGAGATGCTGGTAAATCTGAGATGCTGGTGCAATCTGAGATGCTGGTGCAATCTGAGATGCTGGGCAATCTGAGATGCTGGGCAATCTGAGATGCTGGTAAATCTGAGATGCTGGGCAATCTGAGATCCTGGGCAATCTGAGATGCTGGTAAGTCTTAGATGCTGGTGCAATCTGAGATGCTGCGCAATCTGAGATTCTGGTGCAATCTGAGATGCTGGTGCGATCTGAGATTCTGGTGCAATCTGAGATTCTGGTGCAATCTGAGATGCTGGTGCAATCTGAGATGCTGATGCAATCTGAGATGCTGGTGCAATCTGAGATGCTGGGCAATCTGAGATGCTGGTAAATTTGAGATGCTAGGCAATCTGAGATGCTTGTGCAATCTGAGATGCTGGGCAATCTGAGATGCTGGTGCAATCTGAGATGCTGGTAAATCTGAGATGTTGGGCAATCTGAGATGCCGGTGCAAATTGAAAGATTTCTAACCTACAGTTGCATATTGAAGATGATATTTGCAAGTGCACTGTGTAGCAGCTGCTATCTCCAACCTAATCACTTGTCGATGATCATTGCTGGTACAATGTTAATGATGGTGCAATGCAGACACTTTCTAGTTGATTGTAAAATGATCGATAGAAGGTTGCAGTATGTCTTGTATTGTGCGCAAAATGAGTTTAGCCATACATCCAGATGTACAGCGTGACTCAAGTTGCAATGACGTTGTTATACAATGTTTTTGCCCTGTAATGTAGAACACGCCCTTTTTTGGCCCTTACCATACAAAATATTTCTTGCATACAAAACCGATGAAAATTTTTATCGAAATTTAATTTTGGCAGTCAGTGTGCTGATTACTTCAGAACAACAAATAGGCCGAGATGCTATTTGCCAAAAGCTCTCTAATAACGCATGAATAAGATACGATACCTGATCTCGCTCATTTCGGCGTTATTTGCTATTTTTTATTGGGAAAATAAAATCGGAGACATACATGTATATGTGATAAAAATTTAGCAATGTAAAGGTTTTAGTTCAGCAAAATAGTTAAAAATACATAATAAAAATTAGTTTTAAGTACGTGTTTAGTAAGCTAAATTCATTTAAGTCAAATTCAGCGTTTATGTTACAGTATAAGCCTGCCTCAAATGTAACATGTGCATGTACTGCACATGTTACATAGTAGCTTTAAATCTTATTGCCATTCACAACCACTAAACACACTAAAATTACTGTAAGTAACTACCCTTTCTCAGGTTAACATATTGTTTTATTACTAATTTTCAATATGTACAGTATTTATATAATATTTAAATTGTTTTTACTGGAGGTGTTTGCATTGGATATTTGTTATGGTTTTCTGTACCCTTCTATACAAATGTTTGCCTCTTGATGCCAACACTTATAAAAGAAATTAAAATCGTATTACGATGATTCACTGTATTTATATTCCCTTATAGGGCGGGCCTTAACATGTTCAAGAGGGTAAAGAGTATAGCTAGTTATATAAAGGTTACACTGTAAACAGGCTCTGTTCTCAGCACATGACTATATAATGGCTAGTCCTATTTTACACATATAATAATTACACACAAATAATTATAAATATGTATAGTTTATTATATGTACCAGTTCACATTAGCTATCAAATTTTTTGGCCGGTACGCAATTAACTATTTGATAAAGCTTAATATTTGTCAGGAGTGCGTATAATTTGAATCATTATAATTTTTGAATGAGTATAAAAAACATTTTCATACTGAATTTATCATAACGAAATTTTACATTAGCTGATGCCATGAAAAATACTAAACATGCGCTGCAAAATGAGAACGAATATTTTTTCAGCCATTTCCGAAAAGGCGGTGAGCATGTTCAAGTCGGACAGTTTGTCAATATTATTACAGTTTATGACATCATTACTACTGATAAAATATGAATAATGTCAAAGATTTTGCCGGCTTTCACTCAGGTACGATCTACAATGTAAGTGCGAGAATTACAGCATAAAATGCAAGAAAAGTGTGAATTGTTCCGTTCATTTATTCGAAGAAATTGCCATTAGCATTGCCACAACTACTCTGCGCTCCTAGTAAAAGTGCTTCCTAAATAGTATATATATATATGTATATGGCTGACAATGGCTGACACCAGAGTGCTCAAATCACAAAAGTGATGAGCTTTGCACAAAAGCTAATAGTGCCACACCTCTCACAGAATGCTCAACTAAACCGAAGTGAGGGAGCATATCCTCATGCCACAGACAGTACTGTTTCGGCTATTGAAGCCTCAATAGCCAGAACAGCCAAAAAAAGAAGGTAGGCGTCTTGCTCTGTGACTCCATTATATATATATATATATATATATATATATATATATATATATATATATATATATATATATATGTATATGTATATGTGGTTTACACTGTAAAGTAAAGTGCTCAATATATATATATATATATATATATAATGGAGTCACAGAGCAAGACACCTACCTTTTTTTAATCAATAACGGTTTTGACAACAACTCCGGCAGCAAGTTCTTTAGCATGATAGATACCAATGTCCTAGGGAAGTCAGCATTTTCAACCCGCTCTGGTCTGTAGAAGTGGAAGGTAGTTCAATATGAACTTAAATGTACTTGAGATCCAACCACCTTTCAAAGGCTGGTAGAGCATGTGTTGCATTACCTGCACTGGTGGATGCTGCTACTTTACTTGGAAAACATTATACTCATTGCACCACATTTTGGCACTCACCTTGCACTGACTAAAATAGGTGATCCAGCTGCAAAAGAGTGTCAGGCTTGAGCTAGCTAAATGTGAGCTTTTCCAGTAACAAGTGCACTACCTGAGCCACGGGGTCAGCGGTGAAGAGATGGCTACTGATCTGAAAAAACTAGGGCGGTCCGAAAATGGACAACCTCTACAGGGCTCAGAGCTACAGCCATCTTGGTAGACAGAGGCTACTGTGCACGATACGCTACTACCATCATTACATCCCGGGATTTTCTGCTACAGCACGACTATTGCACCGTTTGACGAAAATAGGCAAGAAGTGAATGTGAGGTCAAAAGGAAAAGGCTGCTTTTGAAACTGTTGTTGGCTGTAGCCAAGGCCTTGAAACACTAATAACTGTATCTCTATGAACGACAGTTTCTGCTTCAAACTAACCGTGCCTAGCTTGCTATGCTGAAAGAAAAAAAAAACATCTAACCAGGTGGCAAGAGGGTTGGATATTTTGGCAGACTCTTAGTATACTCTGAAGCACTGGACCGGGTTACGCCGTGGTAATACTGCTGGGCTGAGCCAACAGGCTTGCAAAGATTGCTGGCAATGTGAGCTCATTGAGAGATAGCAGACTCACCCTGAAGAAACTCACCGTAAAGAACTAGACCTCGTCAAGCAGATTTGAGAGAAATATGACAGCAGTGCCAAGGGTTGCTACAACTCTAGCAGAATTGGACTATGTAGGTTAACTCGCTGCCACAGCAGCAACCGGAGCTTAGATCAGAGGCAGTTCAAGCCACCCTGAGACTTTGTGACAGATCTTGGGTCTTGGGACAGGTCTTGAGGTGAAATCAAGGAGCTGGGCCAGATGTAGGCCAAGGGTTAGGGATGCGTAGCCGCTATGTATAAAGCACTATCTTGTGGATAACGATAAGTACACTTTCTAATTTTCTACTGATATATGTAGACATATATATATAATATACTCGTATGTATATATTTTTACATGAATTATTAGAAAATTAGAAAGTCTACTTATCTTTCGTCAGCTACTGTCAGTTTCTCGCTTATGCAATCATTAAGCTGTAGATATGGTGATTGTGTAGGCAATCATCAGATATTCAGCCTGAGGACATACGCAGACATATATACACACATATGTGTCCGTGTATGGCTCTCTGGTTCCAAGTCACCCTATTGTTATTCCTGTTGTATCTCAAAATCCACAAAATTTATTACTACTTAATTTTATTTTGTTTGATCAAACATCAACATTTTATAAACAACAGATGTACAATTTTTTTGCATCATTTAAATATATAGCAAGCCAGCTCAACTGTTAATTTTTAACTGGCAGTAAGTCGGAAATTGCGCCGAATTCTTTTCATTTTTGCTATACTGCTTCCAAAGCAACAGTTCGTAAACACATTTAATGAATGCAATTTTCCTTAGTGCTTTCTAAAGCGAATTTTGGAGTTTGTAATAAGCTAGACCATGGAACACCTATACAACCTATTAAAACTCTATTACATCTTACCAATTCAGCCAGGCACTGCTTAAAGTAGGCCTACATTCGCACATGGAATAAGCTGTAGACAACACGCCGAACCCTGTAAATCAGCTTTTCTAAATATTCCCTCATGTGAGAATTTGCTCACATCCGTAGAACATCCCTTTTATTCTTATACACCCGGTTAGCATAAGAGTTGCCCCGAATTTGGTATTGGAATCAGTATCGGTGCTGATATGGGTGTTAAGTATCATTATCGGCGGATATTTGCTTAAAAATTCTGAAAATTCGGATACTTTTTACAGATAAACTATTTAGCAGAAAACAGTATCTTAGCCTGCTACCCTGATAAATGTCATCAGCTGCAAGTTCTTTACTCTTACCTAAGGAATTCCGGGTCTGCCACACAATTTATTTCATTTCTATAGCCTGATCAACATCAACACAGCTGAGGAACTTTTTTTACTTTAGTTAGGACGTAATCACAAAGTGTGGTATTTCCCAACTACAGCGATAGGATTTATTGCAGCTAGTCACAAACAAGATAACAAAGATGAGAAAGAAGAATGCCGTGTAACATTTCTATTTACTAGCATTATGAAAGTAATTTACGCAGTCGATGCGCAAAGTTATCTATCACTCTCTTTATCCTGATGATGCAATGCATCATTTGTATCGTTCAAAATATGGTACCCCAAGTGGCTATCAGTATTCAGCCTGTCCTCCATCAACTGTAGCAAGTGAGTCCCTCTTCAGTACAACTGGCTACATTGATAGTGATAGAAGAAAGAGATTTCTTACTGAAAGAATTTAATCACTAACGGTAATTAAAAGAAATATTGACTTGCTCTAAACTTGTACAGGCGCAGCAGTTTTGCAGCAATAGAAGAGAGACTTTGTTATTACAGAGGAAGAGCTGTACCATTAACAGTAATACCTTGATTAATTACAAATTACAAGAAACATGGACTGTTTTGTTACCGCATGCGCAGTATGTCAGTATGTTAATATATATCATTAATAATAATTAATAATATATATATAATTTTTTTCCATAGATTCAAACAAATACATTAATATTTATATTTTCTTTGCATTATATTTATATTTGCATAATAAAATGAACAATTGTCTATGCATCACAAAATATCTTAATCGGATTTTTTTCAATAAGAATCGGTATATTGGATTGGTATCTGAATCGGCTGCTGAATTTAGAATTGGGGCATCTCAAGTTAGCATAACCTGGTTGGTCACTCAGAAGGGCATGAGTTCAAGACCTGTTGGGTGCAGTGTTTTTACAAAGTAACTTAATCATCTATTGATATATCGTTTATCCAGCGTGATGGTTTCAGGTAAGGTTATAAGATCAGGCATTCATAATATAAGAGTTTTTAGTTTCCTAAATAGGCAGCAAAAGTTTAGTCAGCATTCTTTTCATTTACCAATCAGTGGGAGACAAATCTAAATTTAGTTTTATTGTAAACCAGAAGTTGACAATGTTGTTAACACCAAAACTTTCCATGTTTCTTCGCTGCAACAATCACGATGCCACACTATATGAATAAGGGTAGAAAGCTGTCAAATTGTATTTGGTTATAATACGAGCTGTGTCCAACAGTTTCAAAAGTTTTAGCCTCAAACAACAGTCTTGCAAGGCGTGAAATAATATTTGACTAAAACACAAAGCATTTTCATAAGTTTCAAAAACTTTACCCCCAAGTGAAGTGATTAATGTATCGAGAATATTAGAACATTTGCATTTGAGTAACAAAGAAGAACAGTTGTTCCCACCCGCCGCATAACACTCTTTGGCGGAGAAGGAGCAGCTATAGATATCACACAAAACTTTTATCACTCCAACTACTTCATCAAATAGTGAACACATGCCATCAAGCCAATGATCATAGTGACAGCAAACTCGTATAATACAGTGATCAGCATTTCATCATCCCTTTTAATGCATTTAAGAACTAAATATTCTACCATTTTGCTTGTCAGCTTGCTTGATCTAAAAATGAAATGGCAGAAGAGGATGACGCTGAAGTTGTGTCTGAAGATTTTTGCAAAACAATTTATTTTATGATATGGATTTTCTGTTGATGATCATTTATGATTTAGTAGTAGACATAGTTTGCAATCTATTTAAATTGCTGTATAGTTTTACTAGCAAGTATTTAGTCAACAGGCTACAGGTGACCTTCTCAGAAAAATGTTCTTGTTTTTCGCTCATAAATAAAGCCTTCTAAGTTGAACAGAGCTACTGTAAGTTAAATAAAATACCAACATCAGTAGGAGCTTCTGTTAATAATAACACAGCCAGGAGCACTTAATTGGCCATTGCTTGCGTTTTTAAATCCTACAATGTACTGTATTTTGGTTAAATAATCTTAATATTAACACAGTTTTCGTGCAACTTTTGGCAAAAACTATAAATTATTTCATAGAGTGGTGTAGAATGATCAAGTTTTAGCACATGGAAAAAATAAACAGGGAAGTAAAAAATTTGGCTTAGAATGGCCTGTACTTTTGATTTGTGGCCTTTCTTATCACAACGCTAACCTTAAAATCCTTCCAACTTGTAACTTTTGATGTAATCTTTGCATCTATAATTGATTTTGGCATGAAGTATTATATAGTTGTAATAATGGCAATTCGCATATTTTTAGAGCAATTTGACTCAACAAAAACGAAAATGTTGTATTTTATCTTTTTATAATTTATTTGCTTATAATAAGCTTTGTTTTAAAATGTTGTGTTGTACATGGCCTTAGTTGTCCTTCAAGGCATTGATCATTAAAAATAAAGCTACTATACGCATGCATCTACAAACAGCATTCACTTAAAGAGTACGAAATGAGATGACACAAAGAGAAACAATGGTTGGAGATGGTATGCTTACTTAGTCAACTAGTAGGAACAGCATCTAATGATTGGGAGATGGGAGGCGTGGCACCTTGGAAATTCGCATTCCTTGGGACTGTTTGGATTATTGCTGACACCTTTGGTAAGTCCAGAATACAGGCGAAGGGCCATTTGAACAGAGAAGAAGTGAGCTATTGTTAGTTTCATGTTAGAGATTTACTTTTGACCGTGATTGACTTCCTTCTAGCATTTAATTGATTAGATCGACAATGGTTATAGTTTCTCAAAGACTAACAGCTGACTGACTAGATTGCCTTTTTTCTAAACTCATGATTTTGGTCAGCTATAGGCTAGAGAGTATAATATACTCTCTAACAAATATATATTATATATTTTTTAATGAGGAGAATCATTTCTCATACCCTAAAAGTAGAGAATAATGCGTATTTTTTAATAAAACTCACGCTTATAAAATGCAACAAAGTTTGAAAAAGAGCAGGTTGCTGGAAGCATTCTTCTGGGTTTCCTTTTGTTTTTACCATTAAAGTAACTGTCAATATCAGGGAGTAGAAAATAAACAGTCATTGAGGTCTTCTTGCATCTATTAATTCAAACTTTCCCTTTGTGTTGATTTTAATGAGGAGCGATTACTATTAGTGGATGTACTAGGTATGACTCTAATTTCAGCAATCATTCTTCATACTGTGAATGGCAATATATTGAGTATGTGGAACTCAGTGACAATACATTGACAAACAATAAACTATTGACACTAGTCTTTCTCTCCATTGAGTTACTCCATTGTTTAGATAACACCATTTTGTTAATCATCAGCCTGTGTTATTATCAACCAAAAAGTTTCTGAAAATACACACATTGAGGCTGGGACCAAAAATATTCAAAGACAGGTTTTTTCAAAGACAGCGACTTGTTTTATTTCTATGTAAAACAGTGGTAAATGACAAAAAGCCTGTATTGCTAGTCTGAGAACAGTAGCTTGCACGAGGCTAGCCATAAAGGTCTGAATAAAACTGTGATTCATAGTTATATTAAATAGATTGCCAGCAAAGCTTGGGGTACATGTCTAGTACTTGTTTGAATCTGTCATTCTTGCAATGTTTTTGTTGTCCAATATTCAAAATTGGCAAACGACATACAGTAAAATCATTACTTGTGTGTTCTTATGGTGTACAAAAAACCCCTACACATATCCTTACCCTTTACACATAACCTTAACACCTAGATAATCAACACAAACCATGTAAAATCTCAAGCCGATTTACAGTGTGCCACCATTTCATTAATAAAAGATGTACACCCCATATGTCCTATATATACTTTCTATACATATGATATATATAAAAGAATATTACAACAAAGCAACAGTGGGTGACAAGATTTGGCCAATAAAAACTGATACTATTACGCGTACAGCTATTGATTGGCTAGAATTGCTACACTCTAAAGCTTATAGAACTTCATGCAAAAATGCCGCAACTGTGTCTTTGAGATTTCAATGGGTATTTGAGAATTTTTAAACCATAGCTACATGTATATTGAGAAAAATACAGAAGTCGGTAATTTGCTGTTTTTAAGATTTCAATTCCAGTTGCAGAAATATCAAAAACCAATCTCAGAGATGCTTACAGCTGGAAAAAACTCTCCGTCATCTAGACTTTCAAACTGGCCTCCTTCATTACAATTCATCATCAAACTTTGTCGCTCTGATGCGTTCACTTCAACTTCACTACTCTGATATGTCTATTTGCAGGTCAGCTATTTCAAATTATGCCTGAAGGCGTGAGATGCTACGATTTTGGTGATTCATTCACTCTCTCCTGTTCAGTGGCTTCAGATGCTTCGGGACATCTTCTCAACAAGGTCTGCTTCATTTACAGTTTCTGACCATATGACTCATCTAAAATAGATAATCCTTTAAAAAATAATTTCAAGTTTACTATGCTATTATAAAGTTAACCGATATAAATAACCTTTTAAGTCTTTAAGTCTGTTCAAAAACTCCTCTTTCTCCCAACTGAAGTAAAACATCAAAATTTGCAAGTTTTATAGAAAAATGTTGATGTTAAAATTAAAAAATTCCTCTTAAAATTTTAGCAAAAAAAATTGTCAGATGTTCATAAGATGCAAATTATTAAAAACATCGAAGAACAAAAAATAGTATCCTGCATATACAACACAATATTTGTAAATAAATAAACAAATTTAATTTATCTGAATAGCTGTTTGGAGATGAATCTAAGCTGTTGGCTGTACTTTTTCTGCAAATAAACATTTCAACCATGATTAGATTTATGCAACTAAATATATAAAATTAATGAATCAGGAAGCTAATTGAGAATATTAGTTTATAGGCAAACTTATATGAAAATTAATAGATGTGTGATTAAATGTGTACAAATGTTTATTATTACAAAAACATGTTGAATATGAAATGCTAAAATGTATTAACATACAGCTCATTTTTTTATTATTAAAATATTGTAAATTAAATGTAAACTAAATAATATTAATGCCTATAAAATAATATTACACGTTATTCAAAAAGTTATCTGCATGTGTTAAAGTCATTTAATTTATAAATTCTAATAGTTGAGCCAATAAAAATTCAATTATGAGATTCTGTAACCAAAAAAACAACAAGATTCTGGTAAAAAATGGTACAAGAGCAAAACTTATAATAATAAATGATGAAGCAATAGATTAATAACCCAAAGCTAATTGATAAAATATAAAAATTGAATAAATGAGCCGTGAAGAAAGGCCCTTTGTTAATACCTGTAACATCAGACATGCAAGTGTCAACTAAAGGCCAATGATAAACACTATACATGGATAATAAATATTTTTACATAGCTAAATGGATCAAAAATTTGAAGCAAGTATTAATAAATACGTCAATAAATTTTCATATATTCTCTGAGTTATGAGAGTTGATAAATTTAAAAAAATGTACATCTGGTCTTTTATTAGATAATGATTTTGTTGCTTTCTGTGATAAATTCTATGTAGATGCGAGATAATGCCCTGTGTAAGATATTAAGGTCTCGCTTATATCATATCTATATGACAGCAACCCATAAATATAGCACCAAACACATATACTGTATCATCATTCTGCATAATATTTTGTAGCATAAAAATAATTAATTGTAGAGTGCAGGACAATGAAATAGAATATTAGTGGGTCACCTCTGATTAAAATCATTTTTATTTTAATTAGAGATCAGTGATAGTGAGGAGAGATCAGTGATAGTGAGGAGAGATCAGTGATAGTGAGGAGAGATCAGTGAAATCAGCGAAATCAGAAGAAAATGAGCCAGATCGGTTTACTAAAAAAGAGATTATTACATGATTGTACTATTAATCCACAAGTATTAATACACACTTCTAAAATGAGCAACAACTACTTTAGCTATGTACAACCAACATAGTACAAAACAAAGTCGCATGTTATAACGCCTTTCATACAATTTCCAGCACACTGTCATACTGCAGGACTTAAAATGCCCTCTTATTTGCTAGATACATGATGTATTGCATACATTGATCTCTTGAACTATTCATTATTAACTGTGATTAGTTGGTAGGTGGGTCTCATTGGTTTGGCAATATGGGATGAGAACACTAGTCACCTTTCACCTGACCTGCCAGAATCTGTCATTTACTGCCACAAGAGGTATAAAATTACTCAACGGTCAGATGTCTATGAGGTGCTCATCAAAGGAGATATTAAACTTATTAAGAACTCTGGGAATATTGATGCACTCTGCCAAAATTCTTTAGGTTTGTACTTTTTTGCTATGTGTCGGTGACGAAAACTCTGTGAAGTTTTTTGCTAACAAAAATTATTTAAAAAATTGAAACAGTGGATTAAGATACGAGCACTATTTTAATTTTTTCAGAGTTTACAGGGTAATCTCTTCAATTATTTTTTATCTATTCTCATTCCAACCCCTAATCCTATCCCTATTCCAACCCCTAATCCTATCCCTATTCCAACCCCTAATTCTATCCCTATTCCAACCCCTAATCCTATCCCTATTCCAACCCCTAATCCTATCCCTATTCCAACCCCTAATCCTATCCCTATTCCAACCCCTAATCCTATCCCTATTCCAACCCCTAATCCTATCCCTATTCAAACCCCTAATCCTATCCCTATTCCAACCCCTAATCCTATCCCTATTCCAACCCCTAATCCTATCCCTATTCCAACCCCTAATCCTATCCCTATTCCAACCCCTAATCCTATCCCTATTCCAACCCCTAATCCTATCCCTATTCCAACCCCTAATCCTATCCCTATTCCAACCCCTAATCCTATCCCTATTCCAACCCCTAATCCTATCCCTATTCCAACCCCTAATCCTATCCCTATTCCAACCCCTAATCCTATCCCTATTCCTACCCCTAATCCTATCCCTATTCCTACACCTAATCCTATCCCTATTCCAACCCCTAATCCTATCCCTATTCCAACCCCTAATCCTATCCCTATTCCAACCCCTAATTCTATCCCTATTCCAACCCCTAATCCTATCCCTATTCCTACCCTTAATCCTATCCCTATTCCAACCCCTAATCCTATCCCTATTCCAACCCCTATTCCTATTCCTACCCCTAATCCTATTCCTACCCCTAATCCTATTCCTACCCCTATTCTTATATCCTTATCCCAATCTATATCCCTATCCCTATGCCTATTTCTATAATTCCTATCTCTATTCTTAACTTTATCCCTAATTTTAGTATGTATTTCAGGTAAATTTTAATTAAAATGTTATCGCTTATCCATTTGTGAACTCGTTTCTACCATAACGGATGACGCTGAGCTGAGATACAATTGCCAAATTTTATTTCCGAGATAAATCATGGTTGATATTGCATATCTGCAAACAAATTTGTTTTAGTATGATGAGGTAAAGAAAGAGTCGTGGTTCATAGACTTCGGCAAATAAATATTGTATAACAGGGACATCATCACGCATAGACGCAATGTATCAACTAATACGTCTATTAGCGTGTGCAGCCGAAAAAAGCGTATATACGTAGTATGACAAGAGCGATTGAATTATAAGAACAGCGTAGTTTGGTGGCTAAATGCATCATTAGAAACTTGTGGGGGCAATTTTCGTTGGTTTAAATTTAGCATAATGCAAGCTTTTAATTACAATATAGATTTAAATAGCTATAGTAGGAGAAAATAAAGTGCACACACACAAGCTTGGCAATTTATACTAAGTGTTGCCCGAGTAATAAAATAGTCTTTGGACAAAAATTTTTTTTATTTGTTCAACACCTGCAACATTTATCATTCTAGCTTTCCAATTTCATATTATGGAAACAATGTTCAGTTCAAGTGAACTAAAAGAAAAAAGAAAACAACTGTAAAGGTTTTCAAAGTTTTTCAAACAAATGTAACTTTTCAAATTTCATATCATAAAAGAAATGTTTTGCTCAAATAAGTTAGAAAAAAAAGTATAACTGTAAAGGTGTTTATATGTAAATGTGAAATCATTAGCAAGTAATGACTAAATATAGTCTGTTTTGTTACGATAACAAAAAACTTATTTTGTGTTCAATTATATGATTTTAGTTGGTTACAGTCTTGACATCATAAGGCAAAGATACCATTTAGACGTACAGAGTGGTATAGAAACCCATAGTAATTATCTAATGTAATTATTGTCGGGTAAACATCATCAGAATTATCATAATTAAAAATAGTAACAAAACAATATGTTAGATTTAGTAACTATGGTTACCTAAATTAAATTTAGTGCTTCTTGTGGTTATGATTTGAGAAAAAATGTAATATTACAATGTACTACGTGCAGAGTTCTTGCCTTCAAGATAAACGCGTAACATGAACACTGAATCTAACTTATATGAATTTAGCTCACTAAAACATACTTGAAGGAAGTTATAGTATGCATTTGAGTAAACCTTAATCAAAATTTTATCACTTACCCGTTTGCGAACCCAGTTGTTACTCTAACGGATGACGCTGAACTGAGATACAGTTGCCACATTTTAATTTCCAAAAGATTTGTTGTTAATACTGTTTTGCAGAAATCAAATTAGCCCTAGTATGACGACGCCAAAAAAGCATCGTGTTTCTGAGAGTTAAAAGAATTTAAATATTTCATTTAGCGTGTGTAATCGAGAAAAGGGTTTATACAGTGCATAGTAAAAGCTACGAATCCTACGAGCCTTTGTAGACACATGATTTGACAATTGGATTACAAACTTACACCCTACAGGATGAATTTATTCGCGGAGTTATATTTCGCAAAAATTGTCTTTTCATGCATATTCGCGGATGGATTTATTCGCGGCTGAAAACTGCCACTCTCTAGGAAAAGTTAACTCTATTGCGGCTAGTAATAGTTATTCCTATGCATGCGCACACCGCGTGTTCCGGTTTATATTTAGCTTACAACTGCGAGGCGGTCATGCTATTCTACGGTAAACCATTTGTGCTGCGTCCAGAGGTTTTCACGAATATTCATCGCTTTGGAGGCCTTTGATGAGCGAAAAGCTTGTGGTAAGTAATGAGTTTTTTACATTTACTAAATTAGTTGAATTTTACTTTGGTTCTTCGGTAAAATGCAATACTAATCTTTTCCATTCCTACTGCTTCATTATCTGTTTTAGTGTGAGAGAGAGATTTTTCATCATACACCAAAGAACAATGATTGCAAGGGTGGTAGATGTCATTCTTAGAAGATCACCAATCATTCAGGGAGGTCTGGAAATTGAGGTTGAAGTGACCGCAGCTACTTACGAGAAGAATATATCTGTTTTTAAAAAAGGAACAAAAACGCCTTTACGAGCACAAATCTTTGGCCAACCGGCAGAACTTTGCAATAGTAAGCAATGAGGAGAGTTCTGATGATAACTTCCTTACCCGCCATGTAGTAGCGAGAGAATCGCCTTCAACACTTACCCAAGACAGTGACAGAGCTGCTATTTCCAAAATAACTAGTCAGAAAGCACAATTACATACTAGTATTCACATATCAAGAGTACCAGTTTAACTTTATTGCTAGACAACCGCCATATGGACTAAACTGTTTATATTTACTCCATTCATCGTTTGTAAAATTTTATTTGTATTTGAAATATTTTATTTGTACACTCAAGTTCATAATAAATTATAAAATATCTATACATGAAATAAAATATAGAATTTAATCATGTTTGCTACAGCAATATCAAGGAGTTGTTGTCGATGAAGGGGTCTAGGTTGACTGGTTGCCTCTCTGCCAATATTTCTGCCTTGATGAATATTACTACTTGTCTCTAGTTTTTGTAATCGGAGTAGGTTGTTTCATTCTCAATCTGCAGTAAACACAAAAAAGAAAAAATATTAACGAGTGTTGAGAAGTACAAAAACAATAGCTGAAGTATTTGATGAAAGCGAACAGTTTTTAAACAAAAGAATTAACTAATGCAGTTGATTATGGAAAAACGTATCTGCAAATCAAATACATACCATAATGTCCAGATCAGATTCATGATCGTCCTTGACTTCAATATTAGTAATTGATGGAATTGATTCTAATGTAAAAAGACTAGGAGAGCAATTTTGCTATGCTGAAGCCATGCCGAATAACTTGTAAAAACCTTGAATAATTTTGTAGTTTGACGCAATGGCAATAAAGCTCGAAGCCTGGCGATGATTTTAAAGCAGTTTTGGAACTCGGCCACGTTTAGTACTTCTGCCTCGCGGCTATTTTTGCGATGACGCCATTCTGCGTATCTTGTGACAACCTCGAATAATTTTGTAAATAAATGTGATGCATTGCCAATGGTGTTAGCTCAAAGCTCAGGCAATGATTTTAAAAATGTTTTGGAACTCAATTACGTTCAGTGTTTACATTAAAAACTAGGCTAGCGACTAGTTTTCAAGTTGTTGCAGTAGTTATTCTCTCTTGTGATTAAAAATAGAACTAATTATTCACTGAATTTAAGAATTCGTGGGATTGACTGTTCACGAAATCGCGAATTTTTATGACCAACGAATATTTTCATCCTGTAGGGTAGATTACAAAACTTTCGTGAGACCAAATCCAGCATGATGCGAGATTTTAGTTCCAAGGTTTTAATAACTGTAGCCGGGCATAGGTAAAAACAGACAGACAAACTTTGAAATTTATATATACATGTAGCTGTGCTACCCGGCCTTGCTCGGGTATTAAAAATCTGCTTATAAACTTTGAGAGGTAATGAGAGCTGCCTGCCACTTGCTATTATCCTGGCAAAATGCCGACTGATAACTTGAGTAAGCTTACTAATAAGAGCTACCGCTTCTCATGATGTAACGCCATCCCGCTGTCTTGTGACGGAAAGTGGTTGCATATTTGCTTTCATATAGGGACATATATCGCCTATGAATCCATCAAGCTCATGTGGCCGAATTGGTAATGTATTGGACTGGAAGGTCCGAGACAAAATCTTCTGCAATACGGGTTCTTTATTCCAAGATTTTAATAGCTATAGCCGAGCACGCACATCGATGACAGATACACACACAATCAACTTTGAGAAATGTATATATAGGTAAATATACACACACATATATACATGTATATACACATATATATGTATACATATGTGTATATAAATATATATATGTATGTTTGTTTGTGTGTTTATATACATAATTTTCCACTTTTTTATTTATATTCTCAGAAATTATGCTCTTTTCATAAAAATTTGTTTTGTATTTGCTTTGGCTTAAGCAGTGAGCTACTCTTTATTGCAGATGGAATACGGTCCGGTGCTCGCCATACGATAACATTTAGCATGAGATACACAGGCAAGGAGCATTCATACAACTGCTTCTATAAACTCCAAGGAGTAAATGAGCCTTATTATATTGGTTATGGCAGGGCTTGGACTATCACTGGGCGCCATGGTGTGTTAATTCCTCTGAAATTATTTTATAAAATATAAAATTAATTTTATTTTGTGAGATAACTCAATTTATTTACTTTGGTAAAGTCAATTATTGACCATTAACTGTTCATTAAAAATATAAGTTATTGAGCTAAAAGTCAAAGCCAAAATTCAATCTTGGGTAATATGTTAAGCCCCTTGAAATCTCTGTTTGCTAAAAATTTGTTTGCCACAGTATGAACATGAATATATATTAGATTATATATTCTATAATAATCTAATATATATTATATATATAGATTTGGAATTAGATGTATGTATATATATATATATACATCTAATTCCAAATCTACATCTTTTACGCAATAAACATAAATATTGCCTGTATTATATATACATACATCTATATACATACATGTATGTATATATATATATATTTATATATACATATTTATTTACACAGTGTTTATATTTATTTGTATATCATTATATGTATATTAACATAGTCCACAAAACCTTTGATATCCTGATTACAAAATGTTCGGGCTATCTTCATGAACGGAGTTCTATATTGTTACATAGTGCTGGTTAAAGGTTGACTTGCAAAAAAATTTCCATTACAGTTATTTGGTATCATAAGATTCACCATGTCTTACTCTGCTGTGTTGTAGGTGCAAAATATGTGGAAATGTGATTATAAGCTCTTAAAAGCTCAAAAAAGAAAAGCCGCCGTAGATTGGAATCAGTTTATTAATCTGACGTAGTCATTACATTTGGTTATTGTTTTGTCCCATAATGTTCTCACAAGAATTGAAAGGCCAATAAAATGCTCAATAAAAACCTTCTCGTAGCACTAGTTTATGACAAACACTAACGGTTTTACGAAAGACCTCGTATCAAATATAGATGCTCGCTACTTTACAGTTTTGTTTCGGCTTGGTCTAATCGTCTAGTCGTAATCTGATCATGTGACCCATACTCCACGAATAATTTCTGCAGCATTTTTCAATTATCACAGATGACCAACAGGCTCGTCATGTTTATCAGACAATGATATGTACTCCTTCGAGCTAAGGTTGAAAATTTAAACGAGCTTTTACGGTAGGTTATAGGATATTACTGCTAAAAGTGACAGCATTACGATGACAATAAAATAGATGCGTAAAAGGTTTGCTGAAAACCTGTCAATTAGCTGGTAAAAAATTGTGCTACTAGTATATTATGTAATAGTAACATTTATATAAGTAGGGCACATACATGCACATACACATGTATTATGGTGAAGTTGCCTTCTCTTTTTAGTCTGTCAACATTCCAACCTCGATCGGTTTGGGCCACCAGATACATCCACCCAGAAGACATTTCTTGATATACGTGTATGTTCGCTTTATGATCCAGCATTTTTATTGTCAACGCGTATAAAAAAGAAATATCCTTCAATGGTATTCAATAGTGGAAATTATATTGTCTGAAGTGGCTAACTTGTGTTAAGTGGTTAACCTATGGTGGTAGGCGGTTGAAATATTGTGAGAAGTTGTTAGAATATCTTTGTTTTGAAATTGACATAATTATAGTGTGAATAGGTTACAATATGGTGTTAAATAAGAAACATACTGTGTAAAGTGATCAACATATTGTGATAGGTAGATGACACAGTGTGAGAAGTGTTTGACAGATTGTGTCAAGTGGTTAACATGATGCGTTAAGTGGCTAAACTTCTGCGTTTGATGGTTAACTCTTTTTGTTAGTTTGTTAAAGGTTTATCTATAGTAGTTAACAAATGTTTGAGATGGTTAATGGCTAACAAACTAATTTCTATAGCAGACTAATGCTCTCTAGCCTGCCTTAAAAAATAAATATAGTCTGCCATTAATATACTCTAACATTAGTTAAGGATTAACTCAAAACTAAAGATTATGTAGGCGCTATCAGTATCATATAACTCATTATTAACTCAATATTTTGAGTTGTTAAACAGCTTTTTATGTAACATCATGTCAATATGCTGTCTTGCTGCAGGTATCTTCAAGTGTGCTGGGAGTTGGGCTATTTATTCTCTTCACAGCTCTTATTATGATGTCATGTGCCTACTTATATATGCAAAAGGCTAGAAAGCTGAAGTACAAAGGTAATAGAGTGGATGAGAGCGACATGAACAGAAGTAGTCATGTGAAAGTAATAGAAAGAGAAGCGGGTGTGTCAGCGTTGTGAGTGGCGCACCAACAGAAGTATTTACTGTATGTCAGACACTGTCTCCATTTGAGTTTAGTGGTTAAGTTATTGTGAGCTTACCAGTTACTCCACGTGCTGTTTAGAAATTTACTGCAAGTTTTATCAAATTTCTGCTACTGTTTTGTTCTAGAAACGGGTCTATATAAGCTTGTTTTCTTATTGTCTGACATATTAATGAAATTATGGAAATGCATATATACATCAGACATCAAACCAATCTAAGGTTAATTATTACTAAACAACAGTTGACAGTTTAGCGGTTACAAAGGGCTCATCATTTAGATGGTTTAGTGGCTGCACAAACGGATAGTCATTGATAAAATATACAAAGGCTGACTGTCACCCACAGAATATGCCAATTGACAACAAGCAGTGTGCTTGCACTTCTAGTAAATTGCAACCTATTTAATCACTTTCTAGTGTTTACGGCAGCACATGCCAAACACCTCAGTTGTTTGGATGGCTCTTGCATACACACCCTGGTATGTGCTCTCGCATCTATAACAGTTCTAACTTCTTCAGAGTTTTCCGAATAAAAATGTTTGCCTCGACATAAAAAGGTTATCCTTGAGCAAGTTTTCTATAACAGAGCAATGGTGCAGCACTAAACATAAGATAAAGTAAAGTGTGTAGTAACAAATTTGCATTTTAATTGGTTCATTGTCGTTTTTAGCAGATGTTGTCCAATTGATTAGTTGAGTGCCTTGTGAGTGAAAATTCCTATTTCAAAGTATGTTTTTATTTAGCTAAAAATAAAAAATAACGTTTCAGACATTATCTACTGTAAGAAATCATGTTTTTTCTATCTTCTTGCACAATATTTCTTTTTAGCAAGACTTGATCAGCTAAATGAGGTAACAACTAACCAGAGCATCTTAGGTTCTGATGAAAGAGGAGATAAACCTTATGGAGTTGTTGCCTCCCGCAGTTCGCCATTGTATCAAGTAAGACCATTGACTGTTAATAACTAATTATCTTTTCTATTTAGTGTCATCCTTTTGTATTGTCTCAATATTTGTCAAACTTTCTCTTACGTTACGATTAAAAACTCGCTAAGTCTTTCCACTTGAACAGCTTAATATTTAACACTATTGAATACAAGGCTTAATAGTTGGTGGATTTTTCCATGACAGCGCTAAAACAAATTCAGCTTTTGTGATTTTCAGCAGCAACATTTTTTTTCGCTAACAAGCGTGCCAGAGCGATGCATCAAAAACTACTTGATACTTTTAGCCAGTTCTATATATACATGTCCTCCTTCAATAGGTTCTCCTTTTATGTTGGTCTCACCTACAGTACCTGACTCGACTACAGTGTATAAGTCATAATGTTTCCAGTTTAGCCGAGTCGAGTGTAGCCAAGGTAGTCAAGCAAGCTATTATGCCTTCTCTCTGTTCATAGTGCATACCACTAATTAGTGACTTTTCATCCAGAACACTTGGTTTTATTTTCTTACTGACTGCCGCTACAAAGAGAGCCATAATAAAATTTCAAGGTCCACCAGTAAACAGCAACTTATCTAGTCATTGCATCAGCTAATCCAAAAGATTCACTCAAAAAAATCTTTGAAAATTAAATTTATAAGAAGAATACAAACTTTTACTGCCTTTTGACTTGACGTTATAGATACTTCCACCAAAATCTGATGGCCAATATTCAAATGTGTATGCCATTTGTTCTCCTTACAATCGATTGTTAAAAAATTATCTTACTTGAATAATCGTATTTTATTCAAACGAGAGCATACGTCTCAATCTACATGACAGTTTGCAAGCAAGGTTCTGAGGTTACCTCATAAGTGTGCTATTGTATTAAGTCTACTCTCAACCACTAGTAGTGAAAAATATTTTTCTGTTGATATGAATTGAATGCATCATCAATTATAAAAAAGGTGAAAGATTAAAATTTCTAGATTATAATCGATAAAAAAAAAGTTTTACAATGGAATCCAAACTGCTACACTTTTTATTTAAGCTAGGGCCTTGCTAGTCTAATGTACTGTGAGAGATCATCAGCTGCGCAGATGAAGCACTGAGAATAATTACATACATGAACAAAGTGAGTTGTAGTGGTTGGCGGGTGCAGGTGTTAAAATGTCAGTACACCAAGCAGTGTGTCTGGACTTCAAATTCCATGTGATGCATTCTTTGCTCCAAACTGTAACTGGGGCTTCGGACAAGTAGATGGACTGACACATTATATTATTATATTTATTATAATAAAAATGAAGTTAATAGTAAAGATTGACGTGACACTCAATTATAGGGGTGGATTGGCACTCATTTACAGGGGTGAATTGGCAACAAACCAACAGAACCCATAGCTGACAGGTACAATGCCAATTTGTAACGCAGAGTCATGTAAATTCAAATCAAATGAAATAACTTATAATAGCAGAAAAATAGTGAAAAGTTCCTTTTCTAGGAATATATCGTCTAACCAAACTTGGCAAAAGTACAAAATATGAGTAAGGTTGTTCCTTGCATTTTCTTTCTTACAAATCCTTACTATAAAGATTAGTAAAAGATGTTGTGTCCGTCTGTCTGTCCAAAACCAAAAAGACTGCATAATGCAAGAATCGAACCAGGTTTTTTGAGCTCCCTGCCAAGCTTGCCACCAACTGCACCGCTCATCACCTTTCCATTTCTAAGAATATTTGCGCACATAGTTATTACACATGAGAGTTTCTATCAGGAAATTCCAAGATGCTAGTATTTATAATACTTATTTCCCTTTTTAAGGTGAACTAGTAATAAAAATGTTTTATTGATTATCACTTATTCAGTTGGTTTTTGTTTTGCGCTGATTTATGTAAAACATCTTTTCTAATGATTACTAGGATATTTATTAATTAGTTATCAAGAAGGTCTGAACATATAGCAATTTGAACAACCATGGTGGAATCTAGCTGAGCACTAACACCTAGTGTTGTGGCTAAGTGGTCATTAACCAGCTGCATGAACAACCGGCCAATTGGAAACTAGCCAGTCAGCAAGTTCTAATTGGCCCAGATCCTGATTCCACAAGAATCAGTGGATCTCTGTATGCATTAACCAAGGCAATCTTAGTAATAGTAAGAAAAGAGCTCCAGAGAGAACGAGTACCCTGAGGCTAGACCACCTCAGGACTAGGGGGAGCCTAAGCTGTTTTAGCGGCAGCTGGCCTCAAGTGTTCCAAAGGGGGCTCTCATGAGGGCTGGCACCTGTCCTCAAGTGTTCCAAAGGGGGCTCTCATGAGGGCTGGCACCAGGATGGCCACAAAGCGCGTTGAGAGCGCAGATAGAGATACAAGTCATTTAGCTGAGATACTGGTAAGAATAATGATGGTGCCCTGAGCTCTGGTCCCGGCTCACCAGTCCAAGTAAACTCCGTGCTCCGGTTTAAGAGACGTAATACTTCATTAGCCGTTTCCAAAGAGTGGTCAAGGCCAATGGATAGACTGAGGCAGCCACATTACTCCATCTTTGTGAGGCTCTGCAGAAGGAGGCAATGAATTGCAGAAAGTCGACCTGGTTGATGCTGCCTTCGACTCGCTGAGAACTTTGTTCAGACTCTTTTAAGCAGGCTCTGTCTGAATTGAGTTCTCTGAAGAGAGCCACAACGACTACTTTCCAGAATATATACACAATCTATATATATATATATATTTCTCAAAGTCCGTGTGTTGGAATTCCGTCTGTCTGTTGGAAATCCGGCTATAGCTATTATTAGAACAGCTGAGCTTGACAGCAATGCAGACTCAAAGTCATGGCTTACTGTCATTGGAAGCCTAACCTTATTAACTAACTTAGTGGAATATTCCATTGGCAATATGCCAGGCCACCAGCTTTAAAGGTACAGTTGTTTGACAAAGTTTGAAAACCATTGCAGTTGTTTTTATTTCTCTCTTAATTTAGTTCAACTACACGACACACTTCTCTCATGATATGTAGTTTGAAAGTTATAATGGCAAATGTTGTTATATGTTAAATACAAATCAATTTTCTGTCCAAAGACTCTTCTAATAAACGGGCAACGCCGAGTGGCACAGCTAGTACATATATATAATAGATGAATGCTCGGCGCTGCCCGAGTAATAAAAAAATCTTGCGTAATATATAGGCTTACTATATATATATATTTATATATAATAACATATTATATATGTACAGTATATACATTATTTGTTGCGGTACCTTATTGGTACATTTTTATTGTTTTATGATTCTTGTATGGAATGATTGAGAAAAAAGCCCTGATTGAAATGAAATTGTTGCCAATGAAGTAATATATAATATACACTATATAACTTCCTATGTAGAGGTTTGACTTTATTTTTATGCTTTTGAGGTTTTTCGTAGTTTAATCGCCTATAATATAAAAAATACTTTATTTGCAGGCAACTAAAATACTGTTGAGGTATACTCGGCATAATAACCTTTTTTCTCAAATTAACTTGCTTTTTACGTTAAAAATATTCCAGTATTGTCAGAGATTTACAACTTGTAATACATCTGCTCATCAAAAGTATTTTGTGAGAGCTTTATGGAATCTCTTATTGCTCAACAGAAGCATTCTAACGACCGGCATCTGCAGATTGAGTCAGCGTACAACTATCGACCGGTAACCCGATGCTCAAGTCTCAACCATTCTAAGGAGTGGATACAAAAGGGTAACTATGGCCACCAAAGTACTCACCAGCAGTTTAAACCTAACCAGACTCTTCATATCCCCGATTATTATGGTAAAGTAAATCAACTTGCATTATATATTATATTATATATTGTACATTTTATTGTCTCTGTGTTTATTATCTCTTGGCTAAGAACTTCTATGTCAATTTTGCTTATGATATTGTGGAGTATTCTTAGATTCCTGTCAGCCTGCGACTCGGCCAAATTAGAAATCTAGCCACTTTGCTTAAAGATGAACTTAGACTAAGTTTTTAGTAAATGTTCTCAGAAAGTTTCAATATTTTTTATCGTTTGCGATTCTTGTTAATGTTTGAAGTGATCTGATTGCCAAAATGTTTCAAAACAATCAGATCAAGCAAACGTGTAATTATGATGTCTATAAATGCAAAGAGACCGACAGAACTGAAATGCGTAATGCTTCAATTTGAACACAATAGCTGATGTCAACTGTTGATATGATGACAACTAGTAACAACCTTTTGCATGTATTTCTTTGTCTGAGTGTTTTAATGGCGATTAAGTTTTAGTGATTTTAATCCTAAAACATCCTGACAGTCAGATCTCCTCTAACCTCAAAAACGATCCCAAGTGACAAAAAAATACCAATGTTTTTCGATCAAATCTACAAACAATTACTGAAGTTCATTTTTAATGTCATTAGCTCTGCGAGTTTGCAGTAACAAGTGGTCGCAGCTTTAATGGGTGATTACATTTATAGCATAAATATAATCATATCACAAGAGACAAGTGTAAGATACAAGCGTGGCTACTTTGAAACTTATGGTAGTGCGCCGCCTTATATAATTATGTGTTCTCCATTGCTGAGCTCCGCCCCTTTGGTCCCACTCAGTGGGCTGACATCCAGCTGGCAGTCTACTCAGAGTGTTCATTGTGTTTTATTTGGAGAACTCAGCTGCACCGCTACAGTATATTTAACCGATGAATCGTAACAAACCAAAATATTATGTTAAGCTACAAGTTTAATACCTCTAATAAAGTTTTGCGTTGATATTTACGGTATAAATACACAAACACGTTTGGTTTACACGTATTATACATGTTCATCATATAGCACAAAATATACATAATGTTTGTGCGTGCTCTAACAACCGCTTTGCATACAAATACAAAATATTTGTATTTGTATACAAATATTAATTTTAAATACAAATTGTTTTCACTTTTTTGATTGAGCAAATATTGGACGCACCTGTTTACCAAGGTATTTTATACAGTGCCGTCAGAAACTATGAGACAGCATATTTTAAAAGACTTTTGCTAGTAGTGATGATTTAGTGCTTCAATTTTGATAGAAACTACTGCAAATCATCTAATTATTCAGCTATTTATTAGTTATCAGTAGTGCCTCAATTTTGATAGAAACTACTGCAAATCATCTAATTATTCAGCTATTTATTAGTTATCAGTAATAAATGTATTGTTTTTAATAATAATAATTATTATTGATAATTTTATAATAAATTTATAAATTATAAATTAACTGATAAATTTATCAAAACTATTTTTAATAAATTATTATATTTTAATTATAATAAACTATCTAATTATTATAACCATTTGATATAAACACAAATGCCCAGATAACAGTGGTATGTAATAAAGTACAATTATTAAAAAAGCAACAAAGCCTGCTATTAGGCAATTTACCGCATCTAATTGCAAATGTCTGTCACAACTAAACAACTAAATAACTGTAGACTACAAACAAATTTCGAACGAACCAAAACCTTTTGCTAATACTTTATTTGAGAAATCTGGTTGACTACTCATCTAAATTTTTATTTCGTTTTAAATATAGTGCTTACACATTTTTATCATAGGTAATTTGAAACCATAAAAGCTACACATTCTATTTAAAGAAAAGTATTAACACAATTTTAAAGTAATTCTGCCAAAATAAATACTAGCAAAGCTACATTATCTTTTTTAAGGGTTTTGGCCAATCATCTTGCGTCTTGAGAAATATACTTTCACACGGTATACTAGTAGCATATTCGTTCAGTAAGGTAAGAGATATGTATTTTACTTGTGCCTGCGCCAATGAAAAACCTGCAAATTTTTTCTCTTATGTCAGCGAGTCAAATACTGGAATTTGCATTTTATAATAATTGAGATTCTTTGACATTCTAAAATATCTAACAAAATAGACTTTATGGAACTTATTTAATAATAATTTATTAATTTATTTAATAGTAATCAGACTGATAATAATTCCATAATAATTATAATTAATAAGCTAAATGATAGATACAGCTGTCATTATATATCTGTATATAACAACATATATAACTATTGTTTATGTTCATAAACCATAATTAGCCAATGAGAAGTAATTCATGCATCTAGGATAATTATTTTTATTGTAACTCCTTCCATTTGATTGTACTTAATCTTAGTTTTTAACAAATTCAAGTTTCTAAAAATAAAGATTTTAAAATGAATTAAAACTGTACTGTTGCAATTTTCTGTAGAAGTTGAAACCATTTTCTTTCATGATTTTTGGAGCATTTTGATAGGGTGTTGTTTTATTATTGGCTTTTTCGCGGAATTGAACGAATTACTGATTTTGAAGTGTATTCACTTTACTTTTTATGCTTAATTTTGCTCTACATGATAGAAGTTTTTTTAGGAGAAATAATTCAATTCTCACAAAGAATAACGCCAATGGTAAATAATTCTATAAATTATGTCATTAAAAACATTTTCATTTTTGGTTTGCAATAACGTTGTACATATTTGTTAGCATACTAAAGTTGCAAATAAATGGTCATTGTAATGTTTTTAAGCATAAGGAATTTCAGAAAACTAGGTCGGGGGCTTACGAAAAAAACGTTAAGCTAAATATGTGAGATCGTCAGCAGAAGAGTTTGTAAAAGGAAATGGCTGGAGTTTAGAGACTTTCAGATCATGTTCAACTTTTTAAAGTAAACTCGCTACTTCTGGAGCAAATTCATCGTCTACGCAGCTTGCAGAGTTTTCACTCATATTTATTTACTTATTTGACAAACAAGCCAAAGTAGATCTAACATTGTTTTAGCTAAAACTGCCCAAGCTAGTGGTAAGATTGGTGAGCGTGGGTCTGCAGTTACAAAACCAAAGTACAGATGTAAAGATGAGAGCCTTCTCTGGAAGTACCCTAAGCAAGTGCTCAGTGATACAACCATGTCAAAACATCGACCAGACTTACTCGATAGACCGAATTCTATACCTTTCATCAGTGAGTCTTTATTAGGCACATCAGTTTGTTATGGCATTAAGTGGCAGTTTTTAGGGTGCAGAAAACTTCATTCGTTTATCAATGAATAGTTATAGGTTCTCTGGCCGCCATCATGTAGTGGTAGCACTCTGGACTGCCAGGCAGCAGGTCAGCGGTTCAATATCACAAGTACTGGATGCCGGACACAGTAAATCAGATAATCAGAATCAAATTTTAAATTGCTGTAGGGCCCTATGATACATGATTTGACAGCAAATTCTAATTTTGGCAGCATATTGCCAGCAAGGTTGATGGCCAACTCTAGCATTCCCCAACTGTCTGCTAACCAGGTTTCCATTAGAGTTCTTTCCCACCTAACAGGCTATCAGCCTGCCAGGCTTTCAGTCTGAAAGGCTCTTGAACAACAAAGAGTTGTTTGCTCTTGAACAACAAAGAGTTGTTTGCTCTTGAACAACAACTTTTTAAAAACTTGGTTTTTAAAAACGACACATCTTTTTTAAATTAGGCTTTTAAAAGAAATGTGGCTAAAAAATCCAACAAGGATTTTGATTACTGGTACTCAAATAAAAAAGAAAATAACTTTTACATTATTGTAGCAGTGCACAGTAATAAAAATGTGGTGCCTTATTGTTTTTTATTTATTTATTGCATTTATTGTTATTTTTGTTAACACTTTTTGTCCAGCTTTTCTTATAATTGCTCAAAATTTTTTATCTATGAATCAGTTTAATTATATCTATTTAATTTTATCTATCCTTTTTATTTTTCTGTTACCTGTGCAGCGCCGGGCACTCGGCTAATTTTTATACATGAGCAAATTTAAATTATTTTACATTTCTGCAACAAACTTAATCACTTGATCTGATTCCTCGTTTGGAAAAGGAAAATATTTTAAAATGGGGCCGTCATATGCTGTCTCTCACTTTGTCTAGTTTATAGCATGCAAGCCTAGCAAGCCCTATTGCAAGCCTAAAAGCATAGCTAATTTAGCTTCCCTCAAACAGGCAACATCTCTGTACGGCTTCAAAGATTTTACCAAAAAACTGACCCATGATACTCAGTCATTCCAACCAATTAGTGGCAACAGTCAAACATCTAATTTAAAAATTTTCAAAATACTGACTTTCTAACTAAATGCCAAATTGGATGAAATGTAGGAACTACATCCAAAATAATAATCGAGAAACATGGTTCAGAGTTTTTTGAAATGTGACAGCTAGGTTGGTGAAAAATAACTGGTGAAAATTTAAGCGCAATTATAACAAATAATAAGACACGTATAAACAGGGTCTCTAACACAAAGCAACACTAAGAACACGATTTTACTGACAAATACATGGTTTTATCACTCCGTTAGTTTAGTTTTTGACCTATATTCTAATTGTTTGTTTTAATGCCATATGTAATTGCTTGCAGAATATCTGTTACGGAACTAAATATTGGGATTTTCACTAAATTTACATTACAGAGTATTTGGTAGATTTTTAATTTTATAATGTACTTTACTAATATCTTAAAATGATGTTTTTTTAAATATTAATTAGATGAATAAGCTCTTTACTCCTTTCACATCCATAAGATAAATATTAAAACTGCGAGTAAGTTATTAAATGGAAAAATTTATTTTGTGAACAAGTTAATGCTGAGATGACGGGAATTAAAATACATGTATATCTTGCCAAAATCCTAACGTTTATTGATATTTTTCTACTTCAAATTTAATATTGTTGCTTAACATAAAACTATAAGTGATTAGAGACAATACAACGACAAAATAACAAATGAAAGTAGATATTTTTAGGAATACACATAAATGCTGAAACAAGTCTCTACAGTTCAAAAATCACTTGCGCCAACCAACAAATATTTTGCTAATAATCATCAGCAAATAATTATAAAAGTTGTGAATAATTGTTAATTTAATAACATTCAACATATTTGTTTTGCTTTAAAACACAACGCATACGAAAAGCACATCATAGCAATTGAAATGCCTTGTTAAAATAATCTTCAATGGTTTTCTTACTTCTCGTGCTGTAATTTGAGTACACGTATAAAAATAAGTTACTAAAAAACAAACCTTTTTGAACAAAAATTAAAAAAAACAATTGCACGGTATTATCTACTCATTTTACATCGGATGCTAGATTCTATTGATTAAATCATCTGATGGTAAAAGGAACTGCTGTAAAGGTACGGCCACACGTAACGATTTTCCATTGGTTCTGACTGAAATCATGAAACCGTCGACGAAACGCTTTTAATTGACTGAACAAATTATTAGCATCAACGATTCTAGCAGCTTGTGCAATATATATAGTCGAAGACACGTGTTACGACACACAATAAAAGTATGAGCGCAATTTGACATAGTACATACGAAGCAACTGCTTAGATTGCGCTATTGTTGGTTTTTATCGTTCGGACACTGCGGCTACAAAATTGTTTCTTTTTTAATAATAACAATTTATTTTTAGCAGCAAAAGTTCCGTTGCAGAAAGAGTAGCCATCTTTAGCGCAATCAAGTCAGTTGCATCGTATTTACTATGGCAAATCACGTTGGTATTTTCCTTTTCTAGGACCATATAAATTGCAAAAGCTGCTATAATCGTGTTCGTTAATAATTTGTATAGCCAATTAACAGCGTTTCGTCGACGATTTTTGTGTGCATGCACAGCTCTGACAACTCTGAGAATTTTGGCCAAATAATTCTGTGTTTTTGTTCATTTCGTGATTTCGGTCAGAATCTACAAAAAATCATAATGTAAAGTTCTCTAAAATGGCTGGAATCAGGCTTAAAGCTGTTGTTCAATTGGTCTCTTTGTTAATGATTACATTGCTTTTTTCTGCCGCAAATAACCTACGATTCATTACGTAATGTGACCAAAAAAAATTCGTAGATGCTTTGAACTTTTTGAGTCTAATTACAATCTGTGGGACCAGATCTACCAGACTCTGCATGCTTCGGTTCAAACATGAATACTCTATAAAGCTCACATCAATTTTGATCAAGTTCAGACCGTGGCTAACCACTAAATGTATAATTAATTGATTATGCAGATAAAGAAGTGCCCAGTGATGTTAAGGCCCAGTTAGACCAGGTGCAAAGATTTTCTGCAGACATGATATGGAACAGCATCAGGGACCAGGTTACCGAGAAACTATCCGCTCCTTTAAGTATGCCAGTTGGAATTTTGTTTCCTGTCTATGTTTATTCTCCCTTGTGCATTGGTGACGTGACTCATCAAGGTTACTCTGCAGACTCTTTGTCAAAAAAATTCACATCAGATTTAAAGCTCACCTATGACATGCTAGCTAGCTAGCTAGCAAGTATGCTTGGCGTGCTAGCTAGCGTGCTAGCTTGCCAAAAAACTTGTCAAAAATTAACTTACCGTTAATGGTTTAGTGGGTGTTCACATAATCTTTACCATAATAATAGTCTATCTATCCATTTATCTGAAACTATGCTTAAAGTGTTAGGAAAAATATTGCCTCCTACAGGAATCAAACTCATATACTGTAAATCGATTTTCAGTCAATCGTTCCCACTACTGCTCTACTCAACCATCCTTCCATCTCAAAGAATGATTGTGCCCATAGTTATTACCTATGAGAAGTTCTTACGTTGCATGAGACTGTCTGAGCAGTAGTACATTTATTCAAGAATAAGAAACTTATTAAGCTTAGATTTTATCGCCTCAAAACTACAAAATTGTCTATTTTAAAATCAAATGAATCAAGTTCATTGTATTCTTGTCGTTTGATTGTGCAGATAATGTACCAGATTATTGTTAAACTAAGATGACGAAGTTGAGTAAATGTTTATCTTACAAAAATGTCTATTAAATTTATGTGTCCTTTTTGAAAAGTTGATTATGCTTCAAGTAACCATTTAGACTTACAATCACTGAATAACTTGAAAATAATTTCAGTGCATTTTTTCAGCTTTTTTGACAAAAGTTTCAAAAAAGCTGGAAATAAAATTTCCAGCTTTTTTGAAATTTTTAAAGATAATTAAAGATAAATTTTTCAACCTTTTAAAAATTTATCTTTATTTTCATTTTGCAATTTCATATGTTGTTACAATATTGTGTCAGTATTATGTCTTTATTGTCTCGTATTGTGTCATTATGATGCATGTATTGAATTACACCATATGTTTGAATTTCATGGAAAAAACCAACAAAATGAATTTTTTGTGTTAAACCAAGTCTACAATATACTGTGAGAGCTTTAGCCCCGGCTGTATTGAACATTAAATTATTCATTTTTTTACCAGGATTATTGAAAACATTTTTGCATTTAATTTTTTAAGACATCCCATAATACAGATTCAAAGATACTGAGATTTTCATTTATGATATTTATAGCATCCTAGCGGGCCAGTATTGCGCCGTGAGAGACTGTCAGGTGTGCAGATAAAGCGTAGCAAACAACTATGAGCACAACTATTCAGAAAGTTTAGGAGGTCAATTTGTGCAGTCGTGAGAGGGTTAGGCTGCCAAATGAAACGTTAAGATTTCAAATTTTATGTGAAGAAAATTGTTTCCTAACCTTCAAGCAATGCGTCTGACAATTGGACAATGGAATTTTGAAATTTTATTATACTAAATATTTCTAATAATTCCTGTAACCTTGTGATCTTACCTTTGGAGACAGTTATCATGCACTATTGTGTCACAGTAGATCAATAATTAACTATGAAGAGAGTGTGTTGCTCTTTGCAGAAGCGAGTACCTACAGAATAACAGTAGATGACATGTTTGAGTTTTTCCGTTCACATCATTCAAAACTGTTGAGTGAGACCGACCAAGATGGTGCACATAAGAGTGTCAAAGATCAACCAAATGACCGCCAAGTTGCAGAAAGTGATCAGACTAATCCGGTTAATCAAGAGGGTGATGTGAAAAAAATTAGGGAAAAAACATTTACAAATACCAGGTGAAATTTTTTTTATTTAGTAAACAATTTTAATTTCTTATTTTATCTTGAGTACAAGATACAAGGCCTATATATGGAAGGAAACAATGGAACAAAAATTACTACAAAATTTGAGGATACATACCTTTGCTATGCATTTTTGTGTGAAGTCAACACCCAAAGATTTTTTTAAAGTTTTCGTCAAAGATTTATAAGTGTGATGAGCACAATTATTCCTTCATATGCTTAGTTTAGGGGTTCTCAACCAGGGAGGAGTTCTCCCCTAGGGGCGTTTTGAGTACACAAGGGGGAACAGAGAGGTCTCTGGTGAGTTTGTGTTTCATCATTTAACATTTTGGTTTTATCTATAACACTAGTTGCTAATAATGAGCTACTAGTCAGAACCCAGATATATGTGAACACATCCATCCAGATTTTGATTGGGTAGTAAGTTAACCTAGTCTTAAACCAATTCACCGCCATGCCGAATGTCATGTATTGTTGTGTGTTGTATGCATGCTGTATAAAAATTAATAATATGTTGTTATATGTCTTGATATGTACAATAAAATGGGACTATATTTTGGATTTCTTTTTTTAGCCATTTGTATTAACAGTGCCTGTCGAATAGAGTTTATGAAAAGGCATAAGGGAAACGGAATGAAAAAGGTTGGGAACCCCTAGCTTAGTTAGACACATTGAGTAATTAGAAGCAGTTGCTATAAAAGTAATGCTAACAGCAGCAGTAACAGAAGCAAAGACAATAGAAATAATAGCGACAGTGACAATAACAGTAACAATAACAGTGACATGAACTGACATAGTAGCAGTCACAAAGTTCTTTTCCTTTTCGCAGTACTAAAGTTAAAGATATTTCAAAAAGCCAACTCTCCGAAAGACGTTCACCAGGGGAGGCATGGCCCAGTGGAAAAGACAAAAATTACTCCAACGACAGTTTGTCGACCTTTAAAACTGGACAGACAGGGTCAGCTGATACAATTCTTACAAGGCGGACAACTCCACTGTATGATTTGATTGCTGTTCCAACAGCATCAATTAATGCAAGTAGTGGACCCTCCTTTAGCCCGAGTGAGGCAGTTACTAAAAAAAGGAAAACCCAATCATCTTTGTTTATGGATGAGAGCGAACTAATGGATCTTCCTAGCAATAATTCAAGGTAAAATAATTTCATGATTTTCTATATGTTTGGAAATAAAATATACAATTCTCCAAATAAAAATGCGTAATTGTATATAAATTTATTACAAATTTAATGATATAACACTTAACAATGTTTTTGGTATTAACATCAATGTTGTTAACGTCAAATGAAGAAAGGGCTGGGAAGAGGAAAGACAATAGAGAAAACAAAAAAATAATTTTTTTGCTTAAATTTCTTGTGGCATAAAAAAAGGAACTATACAAAAAATTTCTTAACATATTTTCAATTTGCATAAAAAACTAGCGGAATGGCCGGCGTTGCACGGGTATTAAAGGTCAGCATATAAGCAGTGATAGCAATGCCACACTTATAAACTCAGATTATAAACAATGCCACTTGCCATTAGCCTGGGACATTGCCAATAGCTAATTTAAATGAGCTCTTACTCATACATAGAATGCTGTTGCGCCGTAACGAAGAGGGGTAGTGTATTTTCACCCACATAGCGACATATATCGCTCAATGAATCCATCAAGCTCGTGTGGTTTTAGGTTCCAAGATCAAATCTTCTGCGATATGAACTCTACATTTCCATATTTTAATAGCTATAGCAGGACAAACTGAACCACAGGCAGAGTTTGAAAATGATATATATAGATAAAAGTATTGTGAAATGCTATACCACAACAGCGCTGCCATAAATTGCTACCAGACAACTACTATTGTCTCATCAGCAGCCGTTAAATGCAAAAAACTTTTTCAACTCTGAATTATTATAAGTCTTAAAATAAGGATAAGCTTTCCTGAATAAGAGATAAAAAACGCCCATTGTTTTTGTTGTATTGCTACTGGGTTTTTAACAGTAAAAATAATCTGTATAAAGAAAGCTCAGCGTCTGGTCCTCAGTATATATAATAATCTAAGATATAATAATATATAATCTATACTATAATAACCCTAACCCGGGTTCTGGCGAGTCCCCTGTAGCCTCGGAACCTATAATGTGCTCAGACGCATATATAACTTTTAGAAAAGGCTCTATAGAAGCTGTGTTTTCATAAATGATCATTACAGGATTGAATGCAAACACATGCTGCACCTTGCCTATTGGCTGCGTTAATTGTGTCTATTATAGCCCTAGTGGAATAAGCCCAGAATGGAAGCCAATTTGTTGTTAGTGGCAGAAAAATAGGGGCAAAGACTTTTGATAGAGTGTGTGTATTCCTGAGTTTTATTAAACAAGTTGCAAAAATAATTGCAAAAAAAATTGAAGGAGTTTTATCAAAAGGCTTTAAAAAAAATTAATTAATGAAGAAATATTCTCCGCATGTTTATATTTAAGCCAAAGCTCATTGTATATTTGCTGACCTTTGCTGTTTCTGATACTATATGTAAATATGCTGATGGCTTCACATGTTATTTGCTGAGTAGTGATACCTCATACATTCAAAATAGAGAGCTTGTTATTATGCTTGTTTTAAATGCTATTCAAAATACAATGTTGTATATTGTTTCAATTAACTTTACAAAAAAAGAAAGTGGTGTAATTATAATTGATCTATGTTAAGTTTTTAGTTATTTATGTAAAAATTTTCAACAAATGTTTATAAAGACAATCATGCGATAAAAATAAAATCTTTGACAACATTTCGGTAGTTAGGAATAATTACGCAAAGATTGAATTAGCATAACGAAAAACTTAGAATTAAGTTACGAATACATTTGCTTCATGTCAATCTCAGGTGATCATATATAAATTTGCTGAAAATCTTATATTGCAATATATTATGCAATGCGAAAATTGCTTAACAAACTAGTTAGTGAGAATGTAAACTGCTTACCTGTGATAATAACAAGGCGTGGGATGACACAACTGCTTAAGATAGCGTTGCCAGCTCTAAAAATATTTTCATCAAGTACACACGTGTAGATCACATTGCGGTCAGGTTTGAATTAAATACAATTGTAAAAGAGCAATGACTTATGTGGTTTTTTATAGTTAGTGAATACTAACAAGGGGTAGAGAGAATGGGTCAGCTCTGCTGACATGCCCTTTTTTGCTATGACTGTTTCAAACTGAAAACTTATTCCTCTATATATCAACTACTACTATTACATGTACTTATCCCTCAATAATTAAAGATATTTAAATATAATAACTATATCTAAAGATAAAGTTCGTATCAAACCATCAAGTGCAGGAATTGCATAGTTTTTTTAGTAGTGTAGCTTTAGGTCACTTTAATTTTTTGGTTTTCAAGCATTGATACTTTCGATTTTTGGCTTTAAGGCATTTGATTACATTAAATTTTTGGTATAACACATATCTTTTGATTTATTTCCAAAATGTGAATTATTTCTTTATGCTTGCTGACAGGCACTGTTCATGTCAGCCACATACCGCTAAAACCCGAAAGTAGAAAAGCGTTCCAGGTTTGTAATTTTTGTTCGACAAATTAAATGTTCATCTATTCTCTAGTATAGTTTTTTCTCCCCTGATAGGTATTCCTTTTCAATGTTTTTCTACTCGCAATTTTGCAGAAACCTAATCTTTTTTTCAGCTTGATGTCAGTTCTCAGTGATTACATGTCAGTGACAGGCGGCAGCAAAAAGAGCACTAGTACAATAACTGCTGACTTCCAACAGTATCTTGCCCTCCTTAAAAAGCACACTAACAACAAGCCTTCTTCATCCAAGTTTCCAAGGCGAAGGCTGAAGCGAATCGCTAGAGTGGCCATGACTTTAAGGTTAGCATCTTGAACGTTTCATGGTTTGTAACCCTTAAATTTACAAACTTACCCTTAAAACTATACATGTAATTTTAAAATCACTTTTTGCGATTAAGCAAAAATTTGGAACATCTGGCAAGTGATTTGCAAAAAATTGAGCAGAACTTGTTAATTTTTTAATTCGACGTAGAATTGTTGCTCAACTGAGAGCAAAAAAATTTGCTCAACTGAGAGCAATACTTTCAGGAGTATCTTTCATTTACTTTTTAAAATTTCCTAATGTTACCATCACCATTTTCAACTTGAAATGAGTTATCTATTAAAATTATAAAGAGCACTATTGGCATTCATGAATTATCAGTTAACTTTATTATTTACCAACTGCATGCTTTATAAAAACGAAACATTGTTACTGTGACAAGTTGTGCGACATGTGTCATGACACTTGATATAACACATAGCTTGTCATGTGGTATGATACATTACTCGAAACTTGATATAACACGTAATCTAACACGTGATATGACGCATAACATGACATGCGATCATTAGGCCAAGGATAAGCCCTTTCAATTTTGATGTGGCATTTTAAACAATAATATCCCCTTAACAGTAAGCCAAGAGTTGCATCTGCTCTTGGTATGTTTCCGCAGTAGCCTTCAGTAATAATACCTAAAAAAAGAAAGGTACTGGATATAAACTACAACTAGCTCATACAAGTTTGTTACTCAAGGGTAAGTTAGATATCTGTGAATTTCTTAGTGAGTCATTTTAGTAAATATTGTCTCAATTCTAACCGACTATTTTGCTTGAGTACACGGGGGAACATTTCTGTTTGTCTACTTTGTATGCTGTTATTTGCATATTTATTTGAAAAACAGTTTATTTATGTAATATTGTAATATTTTCAAAAGACTGGGTTTTGAGTAGCAAAAATACATAGTATAACTAGTGGCGCAACATCGTTATAACAAAACCAACTTAAGTGTATTGATCAGTCATGCTTTCTTTGTGAACAACGAAGAGCTCCACGATATTTACTGAGCTCTTTTCAAAACAAAAGCATGTTTACCACATAGAATTTTGTAGGTTTGCGGATTTTTGAAAAGTAAGTCTAAAATTTTTCTAGCGAGTGACTTGCCTTGAGATCTGACGGCTGGTGCTGCGCTAAATCTTTATTCTAAAAATAACAATCTTTACTACAATACGTGTCATTATTAATATGATAATAGTAATAATTATTATAATAGTAATAATATAAGAACTATGTTGGCAGTGTCATTGGCGGTGGTTTGTCCATCTGTTTTCGTTTTTGTCACACAGCCTTGAGAATAAAAATAAAGACTGGCACAACTATTTTGGGGCTTTGTACTGTGGTTGATGCCCTCAGCAGGTTAGAGCCTCACTCAAATATGGTGAATGTCTTGAGTTGATGCCCAAATTTGCACCATTTTATTCATCCCATTAAATTCAGCTTTAGAAATTTGTGATTGCATGAAATTTGGCATATTTAAAGCCGTTCCTATAGTAACGCACAAGTAAAAGTCTTTGATATTTGTGCAGCACTTTATATTTTCTGGTTATTTAAAATTGATTTGAAAATTACTTTTTGTTAAAAACAAACCTATGAGTCCTTTTAAATGAATTACAAATGAAGCTTATTTCACGAAAGGACTGCTATTGCAACTATAAATACAACTTGTCTAATGAGGACCACTCATTTTAATGAATATAATATACATAAATTATTCCTTCACAGATCAATTCCAGATCAATCACAAAGACTTATGAAGGCTAGCTATCCTTCAAATAACATTCATTTTTGTCAAATAGGACTAAAATCTTTACAAAGAAGTGCAAGCACTTTCATAAATAGCTTTTCTGTGCCTGAATGGAAATCTCCAGTAACACAACCATAAACAATTGTTTTTATGTAGCTAGCAATGTAAAACACATTGTTATATATACTGTAGATCTAGTGAGGAAAGACCCAAATATACTGTAGATCTAGTGAGGAAAGACCCAAATATACTGTAGATCTAGTGAGGAAAGACCCAAATATACTGTAGATATAGTGAGGAAAGACCCAAATATACTGTAGATATAGTGAGGAACGACCCAAATATTGAAGAGATAAAGGTAGTCAGAGAGATAGACAATGTAGCTTGTTTTACTCGACTCTAAGAAAGAAACAGTTAAACTAACCTAACTTGTTTATTTTATATCATTCAATTCTGCGTACATCATTTTATATTTTGTTTAAAATTTCAATTTTACTTTCAAAACTACAATATTTTGATATACTGCAAAAGTCGTAAGATAGAATAATAGGAATTAGATGTAGAGCAAGATAGTAGGAAGAATTCTCTCTTCTCTGAGGAATCATTAATTGAGGGTTGACCTTAGCAAGACCTCTAACTACTAATTGTGGTTGACCTTTGCATGACCTCTGACCTAACACATTTTTGATATTCTTTAGTTTTTGTGGCATTTTGAATGACAAAATTATTTTAGGAGCATGAAAAGTCAGGTCAGACCATCTACACACACAATCAATGAAGTCAGTGAAAACTCTTACCCGAGCTCGGCTGAACAAGACCTAAAGGTGTGTCAAACAATAAAAAGCTACAATTATGGAATCAGATTTGGCATAAGTTCTTGTCGTTTCTTTTATCTAAAAGTGAAGGCTCAAAGCTTTTTACCTTGTGCTGGTTTATCAAAAAGATTTGTTTAACTCTTTCTACCTAACTTATTAGTTGCTCAAAGTCTGGCTACCTAAAATATAGCAATCTGTTGTAAACCTTAGTTTTTAAACTGTCATAGCAAGAGTGTCGAGTGACTAGGTAAAGCACATTGAGAGATTTTTTTAAAAACTTCAAACCTCTTTGCTTCAATGTAGTTGAAGTCATCTGTGCACCAATAAGGTTTGTTAATCTATTGTTTTTTTGTTGAGAATATGACACCCAGACATGTGACATGTGTGGCATGTGACATGTGTGGCATGTGACATGTGTGGCATGTGTGACATGTGTGGCATGTGTGACACTTCAAATACATCAAAAGAAGCAGTAAACTAGAATTTTCTCCCTTGCAAGCTAAAACATTTATTTGGCTATTAAGGTCCGGCCACACGTAACGAATTATTCGTTCAATCTGACCGAATCCACGAATTTCACAGAATTCACAGATCTATTCTGCCGAATATCATAGATTCGTCTGAGCTGTGCATGCACACCGAATTCGTTACCGAAACGCGTTTAATTGGCTAACCAATTTTTTTAGCGATCACGATTCTATTAGCTTTGACAAGTGGTATAGTCCAAGACACGTACGACGACACACAATAAAAGTATCACCGCGATATGACTTGATACATACGATGCAACTGCCTATATGCGCTAGAAATAGCGACTGTTTTTGCGACGGAGCTTTTGCTGCATAAAAAGAAATTATTATTATTGAAAAAGAAATAATTCATAACTTCAAAAATATCTAAAAGAAAATTCTAGATACACGATGAGAAGTTCCTGTCATGATGAACCAACGAGAGAGAATCAACAATAGCGCATATAGGCCGTTGCATCGTATGTATCAAGTCATATCGCGGTCATACTTTTATTGTGGGTCGTCGTACGTGTCTTGGACTATACCACTTGTCAAAGCTACTAGAACCGTGCTCGCTAAAAAAATTGGTTAGCCAATTAAAAGCGTTTCGTTAACGAATTCGGTGTGCATGCACAGCTCAGACGAATCTATGATATTCGGCAGAATAGATATGTGAATTCTGTGAAATTCGTGGATTCGGTCAGATTGAACGAATAATTCGTTACGTGTGGCCGGACCTTTATGCTGCATACACATGCAGATTGCTGTCATATTAAACATGGTACTGCATCATAAAGGTGAAAGGTTATAAAATATAATAATACAAAATTATTCATAGAATAAAATAGTGAAATGTTATTTGCCCATAGTGCCATTTATAACAGTAAAAACCATTGAATAAAAAAGCATATTATTAGTCTCACATCACTGTACTATTAATCCTTTTGTTATTTTTGATGTTTATAAAATTCTTTTGAAGGCGACATTGAGTTCTCTTACACGAAGTTCAAGGAAGACATTCACAATCAATCCTAAAAATGACTCAAGAACAAGGAGAGGGACTAAGGATTCTATGTCATTGGACCGAGTTATTGGAGGTGAAGCTCACAGCTTGTTCAAAGTTGCTATAAATGCTAATCACAGTTTTTTATCAACCCACTTCGATAATGATTTACGACAAAATATAGTATATGTATATATCTAGTATATATAGTATAAATGTATTACATTTTATATATTATATAGTATACATATAGTATATATAGCATATATGTCTTCTGTATAATATAGAAATCTGAGTGTTTGTCATTCAATGTCTGAATGTACGGTTATAGCGATAAGTTTGAATAAGTTTGATAGCGATAAGAACAAAAAATTTGCTTGGTTTTCGCTTGGATTACTGATAGTATTGTATGAACTTAGTAATTAAATACATGGGATATTAATAGTTAATAATAAATGAAATTATTAATTAAAAGTTCACTAGTCAAAAGAACTGAGAATTAGGTTTAGTCACTCACAGTTCGTCTTCAGGAGATTAAAGATTCTTGTCACAGGATAGGGTCAATAGATGGTAGTGAATATTTTTATCTATCATATTTCTTATTTATTTCTCTTATTGCATATTTATTGATAAATCTTCAAACGTATAAACATCATTTTTTTAAAATAATGATTGATGCTGAGCATTAATAGTTTATATTATATTCTACTCCATAATATCAAACACTAAACAGCCCTTTTAAAATGTGGGGGAGTCTCTTGGCAAAATGCCAGTTGACTTAGTCCATAGCCATTAAAAATAGATACTACTGCAGTTACACTAGCTGGCTTGAGAAGAAGTTATGTCAGACACAATGTCTCAGCTGGTAACAGTAGATTCTGTTGATCCCATCATTAATTTTAACTCATTCGCAACTGACTAACTTTCACGTGGTCTACCTCAATTACCAGTCATTTCTCACATTCTCAAAAACATACTATAATTTAACTTACCACTGCAAAAAACTTAATTAAGATAAGTTTGCCATTCAATTTTACAAATTGCCAGTCTTTTTTTTAAATGATACATAAACAAGATATAGACTTTATATTACTTGCATGTATACGTGTGTCTCAAAGAAGGTAGTCTTTCAAAATTTCTGATTTGAAAAAGCTTTACTTGCTGAAACAAAGTTAGAATTTTACAACAAAAATGTTAAAAATATGATTAATTTAGCCAAAACTATTGTTTTGCTTCATACGATGCAAAGTTATAAATAGTATTTTTCTTATGTAACAGTTAGTCATGAATGTAAAAATCATGAAACTTCAATTTCGAACTTGTCCAGCCTAGTAGCATCTTTCAAACCAAAACATAGCAAATCTACATGCCAATATAACTCAAATAAACTTTCATAAACATGTTTCAACAATTAAGAATATGTTCAATAAGTCTATTCTTCATTTCTCAGACTTCATATACCGCTCTAATAATCGATATGACCTTATAGAAGGTGAATGATAACTTTAGCCTGACTACGGGTTACTACCGAAAAAGCTCATTTCCATTTGAGCATAACGTTTTAGATTTGTAAAATTAAAAGTTAATGAAAAATTTCCAACACTAAAATATGGTTTTTATTTGATTTATGCAGTATTTCACTGTCTTACCACTTCTGAATCTACATATTTACTTCTAGATATACGGCGGTTTCGTGTTGGCTGCAATCAACTGTTCATTTTTAAGATATGCTAATCGCAGTTTTTTTATCAACCCACTTCGATAATGATTTACGACAAAATATAGTATATGTATATATCTAGTATATATAGTATAAATGTATTACATTTTATATATTATATAGTATACATATAGGATATATAGCATGTATGTCTTCTGTATAATATAGAAATCTGAGTGTTTGTCATTCAATGTCTGAATGTACGGTTATAGCGATAAGTTTGAATAAGTTTGATAGCGATAAGAACAAAAAGTTTGCTTGGTAGTGGATTTCAACTCAGAACTTCTAGTTTTCAAAATGGGTGTATTACCCGCTACACCACAAATCCAATTGGTGCTACTGATGAACAACTGGGCACATACTTATGCAGTGCTTGCGACAATCTTGAGGTGTAACGTCATGAAGCCGCGTAACATCATGGCGTAACGTTAACGTAACGTCAAACTAGCTTCATGGCTCTTATTATAGGTTAGTTTATTATTAGGCTAGCTCAAAGGTTGACTTGCAACAAAATTCACATTACAGTTATTTGGTATCAAAAGGTTCACCATGTCTTACTCTGTTGTGTTGTAGGTGCAAAATATGTGGAAATGTGATTACAAGTGCTTAAAAGCTCAAAACGAACAGCTAATCGCAGCCGTCACAAAACCGCCGTAGATAAGAATCTTTTTCCAAAACGGCTCAAATAGGATGTAGTTGTACAAGATGTCTTCTGTTTACACTTTCGCGCAACCTCATTCGTCGAAATATTTTTACAAATATACTTCATGCTTTCAATAAAACCACGTCTATTGTTCTTGGGCATCTATTTCATCATCATTGTGATGCTGTTACTTTAAGCACTAACATCTCAAAACCTACCGTAAAAATTTGTTTAATTTTTTAACTTTAGCTCGAAAGAGTGCATATCATCCTCTTATAAACATGGCGAGCCTGTTGGTCACCTGTAATAGTCGAAAAATGCTGCAGAAATTATTCGCGCTGTTTGGCAAGAAGTATGGATCATATGATGAGATTAAGACCAGACAATTAGACCAAGCCGAAAAAAAACTGTTAACTAGCGAGCGTCTATATTTGGTAAGGGCTTTTCGGTAAAACCCAAAGTGTTTTTCATAAACTAGTGATACGAGAAGTTTTATATTGAGCCTTTTATCGGCCTTTCAATTTACGTGGGAACATCTTGTCACAAAACAATAACCAAATGTATTGACTACGCCAGAGAAATAAACTGACTCCGATCTACGACAGTTTTGTAATGGCAGCGATTAACTGTTCGTTTTTGAGCTTCTAAGAGCTTGTAATCACATTTCCACATATTTTCCACCTACAACACAGCAGAGTAAAACATGGTGAATCTTTTAATACCAATTAACTGTAATGCCAATTTTTTTGCAAGTCGACGTCTAAGTAACTACATATAGCTTAAACCATAACGGTCACGTACAACTTTTATCATATTTACTAAGTAAATCAGATACATTGATTTTGATTTTGTACTCAAAATAATGATTGGTCCACTAACTCTCAGAATAATTAAGGTGTTTTTACAGCGTTTTAATATCTGTCTCGAAAACAACCTGATCGGCACATCAAGCTCCGCCAATAGATACATGACGTAACCTAGGAATGGAAGTTAGGGATGTTTAGACGGATTTAGAATAATAGAGATGGGTGTTTTAAAATTCATTATTTATGGGTCACGTATTTATGGGCAGAGCTTGTGGTGCCGATCGCGTTGTTTTCGAGGCAGATATTGAAACGCCGTAAAAAAGCGTTAATGACTTTGAAGGTTAGTGGACCAACCTTTATTTTGAGTACAAAATCGGAATCAGCGTGTCTGATTTACCTCAAAAATATGATAAAAGTTGTACATGACAGTTATAGTTTATGTTACTCAAATTCATTGGGTAATTACTTTATTACAATTTTCAATCACAGTCATTTCGTGCAATGCCAGGCGTTCACTCAGTATATATTATATACTAGCCTGTCTTGACAAACTGTTGTTTTTGCGGAGTTGTCCCTCCGTAGAGTGGGCTATCAAAACAGCAGCTTGCACAATACGCACTGCACCTGATGCTTCAACTGCACTGAAACGGAGTTGTTCTCTTCCCTCTATGCAGCTTGGCTGCGATGCTATGTTGGTCACCCCATTAGTAATCATCCCGGATTTAGCCCGAAAATTTATGTAGGAAAAACTAAGATGAAAACTTTTAAACAGAGACCAGTTTCTGCGGTAAACTTTAGTAGAACTTGAATATAAAATCAATTAAAAATAAAGCCAATAAGAGCAAATAAAACTGACTGAGCACACAAATAACGACATGTTTAGTCGCTGTTGTGTAAATTCTTAAGTTCTAATAAGGTGCTGTTGTTTTGCTCGCTCGACGGGGGACAACTCCACCAAAACGACAGTTCATCAGGGCAGGCTAAGTATATACATGTGTATAGTACATATACAGTATAATGGATATATGTAGTACATGACATAAGAATGTGCCATAATATTTCTTGAAAAAAAAGAGAAAAAGCTATCGCAACAAACCAAAAGTTTTGCCATCAAATGAAAAACAAGCAATTAAAAAATTATGATTCATTGGCTGAAATGTACACCGCCAATGAAAAAATAACAGCGTAAGATAACCTGATGAAATTATCAATGACCAGTAAATGATGAACTTCTGTAAGCAAAAGATAAGATGCAATCAGAACTGACAAATTAACATCCTTACAGAATAACCAAACAACAACTAAGGATCCAAATGTGTCTCGTTTGGAGGTAAAACTTTCCTCATAAAAAGACATCCCAGCCAATGATTGTACTAACATTGTCAAGCAGTTCACAGCTATATGCCAAAGAGAACACAACTATTAGAGCGGATTAAGGCTAATGAAACTGCTCACAATGCTTTAGCTTGATCTGTATGTGCAGTTTTGTACCCTATCTGGTCAACCCAGACATCACTAAAGCAGCTCTTAAGCTAAGCCCTTCTCAATAATAAATTGAGGTTGAATTTAAGAAATAGATAATAGGCGAATAATATAAGATAAATGTAAATAATAATAGATTTATTATATTAACATTAAGCTCTTTTGTGTATGTATAACTGTGTATAAATAACTAATCATCAACAAAATGATTTTCTTCACTACACGCAAAAACAAAAGTGAGAAGTCTGAAATCAGGAGTTATTAGTGAGTAAAACACAAGTTTTTTAAAAGATAATAATTTAATAATATTGTGGAGGAGACAGAACAGCAACTTGTAGGTCATACTAACAAAAGTTCATGAACTGAAATACATGATGTTGAATGTAGTATGTAAGTATCATAGAAAATAAAGTGATGTTTGTCATATGTGTAGAAGGACAAGTACAAATATTTTTGACAACGCTCACGGCAAGCATAATTTAGTTTAAATAATGATTTTTATTGTGCAACGTGTTGACAGACTAGATTTCCAGCTGCAAAAATTAAAAGCACCTTGATGAAGCTAATTTATTGCACAGTGGAACCTCGGTTCTCGAACGCTTCGGTTCTTGACCAACTTGGTTTTCGACCAAACCCTTGAGATTTGTTTTTCTCAGATCTCGACCATAAACTCAGTTTTTGTCCGAACCAGAACATGCGCATATGAATTAAACGTTCGGAACAGCTCCGAAAACAGCATGTTTATATATTTAACGGCATTGTTATGAGCCACTTTTGGAAGGTTCTCATAAAAAAGGGAGAAGTTTCGCGCCTAATTCTTTACAAAAAGGAGTCATCTGGGAGGACTTCGCCTCTACCGAAGAGATTTTCTAGGGACACAACTCCTCCGGTCGAGTTACCCTAAATTGTTTTGGAAGAGGATTCTTCTTCAAAGATGTGAAGTAAACATGCCATTGTTGTTGTATTTTCTTTTTCACACGATTTTTGATGTAACTGATACTGATACTGTAACTGTAACTGTTGCATTTCTTTTCTGTTTCATTATCAATTTCTGCAATGTTTAGTATTGTATAGTAACATTTAATGTTTCTGATGTTTTAAGAGCAAAACATAAGAAATGTTTTTTTTTTCTTTTTTCATCATCATAGATGGAAAAATCTTTTAATAAAATTAAACACGATCTAAATCTACCCACTTTTATTTATACTATGCAGTATACAGTACAGTTTATGGTGTGAATTGTCAAAAATACTTTACCGAGGTTGTTGAATTGACTTGGAACGTATTAAAATTTACATTTATTGATTCTAATGGGAAAACTTGTTTCAGATCTCGAACAACTCGGTTTTGACCAACCTTCTGGAACGGATTGTGTTCGAGAACCGAGGTTCCACTTTAGTAGAAAACCAACTATAGTGTATTCGTTCATAGTGCTCAATCATTGGGATGGGGGTAAAACCTTGTCATTCTATCTTCAAGTCTTGAACAGTCTTGAATAGTGGTTTGAACCATATAAACTTTGCTAACTTGTCACCTGGGATCTAGAGATCTTAGAGACCTGCTCACGCTTGTCACACATGTAATGCATATCATGTCAATGCATCAAGCCTTACAAACCAAATGAAAGTCAAGCTTACAGCAAACCTAAATGCTTTATTCATGCTCTTTGCAGTGGAAAGGTACAATTTGGCCCATTCAAAGTCACAAGGAGCACTAGCTGCTGAGAATAATAGTTTAATTCCTTTCATTCTGAGACACCGCAATGGAGCCACAAGTGATAGGTGAGAAGACAACTCCTGATAGATATTTTGTAGAGCCAATATGATCAAGAGGGCCAGATGTAAAAAAAGTGTTTTGAACTTAAAAAGAATGTTCACCAATTAAAATACAAGCTGGTGAGAATAGAAAATCAAACATGCGGCAAATTTCAGCAATGATATTTTTATAAGATCTCGTCGTGGAATGCTTCAGGGTAAACCAGCTTTATAAAAAAGCTGGCGATCTGGCTGATGCTTGTATGGGCGCATTGCTAATAGGGTGCTACATGAATGAAAATGTAGTTTATAAGATACACGACTATTAATATCGTCATTGATAGCCGTGTGCTAACTTTTATAATCATGATCGATACATTTATACATGGTTGTACAAGTAACAACACTGTGTAACCACTATAAAACAAGCAATGCGTATATACTTGATGAACATTTACAATAAGAATACATACATGTACATGTTGGTTAGCAACTATCGAGATCAACTCTTTGAGATCAACTCAGCGCCATCATGTCACATACTGAAAAGTGAAGCATTGTGCGGCCTTGAAAGAAAACCATACATTTTTTCAGTGCTTTGTGCACTGTTTATACTGATGTAAAACACACAGCAGCATTGTTTAACCATTGTAAACTACAATAGTAAGTTTGTGTATGTAACTAGTTTTATCTTCAACTATGCAATCAGAGTCAGATGACCTTTTATATAAACGTTGGAAAACTCACATCCAATAATCACAGCCGAATTGCCTTTGAAGTGCTCTCATAGGACTCACTTGATTATCAATGTGTGTAAAATAGTCTTGCCTTTAGAACTTGCTTGTCATAACCTGAGTATTCATATCAAAAAGCAAAGAATTATACAGAACCTGTGCTTATATTATCACTTTAAACCTGATCATAGACTTGCGCTAAATACATTTTTAAGAGTTATCTCCTTATTTATTAAATTTCTTTGTTTTAAATGCTTCTCGAAAACCGGATTAAAAAAGCTGACTTCCCGCACAATACAATGGACTCAAATTATGAACCAAATTCAAACTCAATTCAAATGAAAAAATTTTTAAGTTATTTTTGAATGTATTGACAGCTTGCTTTGAAATTAAAAAAAAAATGAAATTTGCTTTTTGTTTAGTTTTTAGTATTAATCTGGTAGAATAAATAAACTTCAGTCAAATGGTTATAATATGAACAGGATAAAAAACATGTGGTTTTTATATTGTTAAGCATAAATCACTATTGCTGGTATATACATGTACATATGTGCATATAAAGCTGGTATATACATGTACATATGTGCATATAATACTGGTATATACATGTACATATGTTGATAAAATGCTGGTATATACATGTACATATGTTGATATAATACTGGTATATACATGTACATATGTTGATAAAATGCTGGTATATACATGTACATATGTTGATAAAATGCTGGTATATACATGTATATATGTTGCTATAATACTGGTATATACATGTACATATGTTGATAAAATGCTGGTATATACATGTACGTATGTTGCTATAATGCTGGTATATACATGTATATATGTTGATAAAATGCTGGTATATACATGTACATATGTTGATATAATGCTGGTATATACATGTACATATGTTGATATAATACTGGTATATACATGTACATATGTTGATAAAATGCTGGTATATACATGTACATATGTTGCTATAATGCTGGTATATACATGTACATATGTTGATATAATGCTGGTATATACATGTACATATGTTGATCTAATGCTGGTATATACATGTACATATGTTGCTATAATGCTGGTATATACATGTACATATGTTGATATAATGCTGGTATGTACATGTAAATATGTGCATATGAATAAAAAATATGTTGTTGTTCTACTTTTTGCTTATAGCTATCTACAAAACCAGTCAGCAAACTTCGATAACAGTTCAGTTATGCAATCGACCAGCACTGTCATGGCACTAAATGATAAAGCATTCGCAGATATGGAAATAACACCAGCTATTGCCAAAGATTTAACATCAGCAGGTAGAAGCATGTCAGTTGTGGATGAAATAACTCCCAAACTTGAATTAAGCGACGAGAAGTTTGAACTGCCTACAAAAGACACAGAACTTTTAAAAATGGAAATGGTATCAATGAGTAGGGAAACCTTGCCAAAAAAGGAGATGATACGATCGAAACACATTGTACAACTTGAATCATCAGTCTCATTGTCAAACAAAGAGACGACTCAGCCAAAAAATGCTGTGACAGCATCGGCTAAAAAGGTGGCATCTGTAATAATAGAACCAGTAGAGTCAAAAACTCTGATGAGATCACCATGGACGGTTGACACACCGATGAAGAAGGAATTACCTTATGCCGAAGATAAAATGAAATCCAAAAATAGCGCATCGATACCCTTACGGGATAACAAAACTACAACTAAAGATACAAATGCGTCCCGTGTGAAGATGAAACTTTCCTCACGAAAGGACTCACCTGCGATTGTACTCACATTGCCTAGCAGTTCGCAGCTACATGTAGATGCCAGAGAAAAAACAAATAAGACTGCATAAAACTAAGGACAGCGCTTAACGGATAGTGCTTACTTTTTTTCTCTATGTGCGGTTTTACCTGCATCTCATCAATACAGAACACTGAAACAGTTCTTAGGCCAAACCCTTTTCTGTGATCAATTGAGGTTGAATTTTTGAAGAAAAGAAAATATTCCTGTGACATGATTTAGCCAAATGTTATAACTTAGATTTATTTAGCAATAAAAGTTGCATGCAGTACTCCCCAATGCACTATGACATGCAGTACTCCCCAATGCACTATGACATGCAGTACTCCCCAATGCACTATGACATGTAGTACTCCCCAATGCACTATGACATGCAGTACTCCCCAATGCACTATGCATGACATGCAGTACTCCCCAATGCACTATGACATGCAGTACTCTCCAATGCACTATGACATGTAGTGCAAGTAATGCACTAGTGATGATATGCAGTAAATGTAATGCAATATTTATGTATTACAGAACATGTAATGCACTAGTTATGATATGCAGTAAATGTAATGCAATAGTTAGGATATGCTGTACATACTATACACTAGATGTGATATGGAGTGCATGTCATGCACTAGTTGTAATATAGAGTTCATTTACTGAAATAGTTGTGATATTGAGTGCATGTAATGCAGTAGTGATGGTATGAAATTTATGTAATGCACTAGTGATGATAAGCAGTACATTTAATGCATCAATTATGATATAATGTACATGCAATGCACTAGCTATGATATGGAGAAAATGTAATGCAGTGGTTATGATCTGGAGTGCATTTAATGCACTAATTAGGATTTGCAGTATATGTATTGCATTAGATGTGACATGTAGTGCATGTAAATGACTAGTTATAATATGCAGCACATGTAATACACTAATTATGATGCACTTTTACATATTTTTAATTGTATTTATTTATATTTCTTTATTTATATTTATATGATAAAACAGTATTTTTAATTAGTTTATTATACCTACAATCGTGCAGGGTAAAAACTATAAAGATTATACAGTGAATTTTAAAAACATCAAAAGTCATGTTAAAGGTCTCAGCAAAAGTAGGTGTGTAAAGCTCATCCCATATTTGACATAGGTGGATTTTCCTTACTTGTTTTTAAAACGCTTTGAAGAACACAATTTTAATTGTATTATATTTAGACATACCAACTTACAGCAACTCTTCCAATAATATACTATTATTGCGTTACCTGTGAAAGTAAATACTCATGACAACTAGGAAATATAGTTCAGTAAGAACTGCACTCAAAAATCAATTAAAAAAACTAGCTTCCTTGTATATTCTACCAATTATATTTACACAAATGATTAATTTTTATTCTATAAAACATCCACACAAGAAGTGAAGCAAATATTCCCTAGATGAATGATCTTGTTATAATCTTTTAGCCTTTTCATAAACATCTACCTTGTTATTGAAACTATGCTCTATTTTAAAATTATAGCTAATCCATTTAGAATCGCAAAAATTCATTAATTATAATTTAGTACTAAAGCTCCGACAATTTATTTTACTTTCTGGAAGACTAGTATTAATAGTGAAACAAAATTTATTGCTTTCTTTCCCTTAAAAAAGCAGTAAATATTGCTTTTTACAAAGACTGAATATTTTTGGCAATATTTTCTTGGGTAGATACATAAGACCAACACAGACAAAAAGCAATGCTTGATTTGTGATTTGTTTTCATCAACAAAATTAGTTGAGCAAAAGAAAAAAGCTGGAGGAGTGATGAAGCCCATAATACGCAATAGCATAGCTAGTCATGGCGTTGGACTTGCGCAGTCAACAGGCTCCTCTATTGTCATATCTGGATTATAAACTGTAACACTGTACAATTTCCTATTACCTATCTACTCATATCTATTATAACAAACTAGTTTCAGTTATTATAAACCAATATTGAAGAAGTATGGCCAAAGCTATCAAACTAAATCACTTACTTTCATGTACATCATCTCTATAATAAAGCTTTTAGACTAAAAAAGTAAATTAAAAAATACTGTGGAAACGACAACTCAGACATTTTCCTTACACATGCCTGTCCTGGTTTATTATTTTTACAATAAAAATATTCAGTCACTTTTAAAGAAGTACTAGCAGCCCTGCTAGTAAAAATTCTTAATGCACAGAAGGGGAACAAACTACTTGATAATGCCTGGCAATTTCTCTGGGACACACACGAAGGCTTGTTAGTCCTCCCAGCATGGTATCCAATGACTCAGGAAACAAGGCTTTCCTCAAAACATTCACATCAAGGGTACACAATGATTGGTAAAAAGCATTCACTATGCTTCTATTAACTAGATAATTATTACATAGAGCTAAATAAATAGAATATAGAGTGGATAACTTCTGTAGTATATAACTCACCTTCTCTGCTCTTGTCCTGCTTTTAGTAAATAATTAGGTACAAAATTGGGTGATGGTGACGTCATTCAGTGCTTGCTCTCTACGAAGTATGATCAATAAATGCCAGAATTTGGGATGGTAGGCAATGATGTTTGCTTGCATGTGTCTGTGCCATCCTTCAACATTATTGTTTGTGAGAGGCAAATTGTTAACAACTCTTTCGTGAATACTCCACATTGTGTGAGGAAATCTCGGTTCAAGCCGACCTCTACGTTGTTGTCGCCCAATGTATGTGTCTTCAAAATAGTCCACAACTGGTTGGGCGACTTCAAGTATGTTATCTGAAAATGTCTCAACTGATTCCGCGATGTCATTCACAGGTATTCACAGGTGTGCAATTTGAGTGTAATTTATAGGTGAAACACCAATTAAAAAAATACAAACATAAAGCAAATAGGACTGTGCAATTGTTTGAGGCACCAGGGCAGCCACTCCGGCAGTTTGGAGAAAAACAGACACTGTCATGAGCAAGTACCAGTAGCATCACCGTTCCTGGCAGCCCACAAGCACTCCTGCAGTTTGGAGAAAAACAGACACTGTCATGAGCAAGTACCTGTAGCATCACCGTTCCTGGCAGCCCACAAGCACTCCGGCAGTTTGGAGAAAAACAGACACTGTCATGAGCAAGTACCTGTAGCATCACCGTTCCTGGCAGCCCACATGCACTCACTATTTCTAATGAAAAAAAGCTAATAATTACTGATGCTTTTGTTTTAATTTTTAAAATAATCCTTTCAGAGTTTATCTGTTATAAAAAATTCTCTTCCAACTCTGCTGAGCCAGCATGGCTCCAAAACTCTATTCTATAAATCGTGTCAGGGTAGAAAATGTATAGGAAAGGTCAATCATTGTTTTGGTGTTAAAGGTTGACTTGCAACAAAATTCACATTACAGTTATTTGGTATCAAAATATTCGCCATGTCTTAATCTGCTGTGTTGTAAGTGCCAAATATGTGGAAATGTGATTACAAGCTCTTAAACCTCAAAAATGAACAGTTAATCGACACCATCACAAAAATGCCGTAGATTGGAATCAGTTTATTTCTCTGACGTAGAAATAACATTACATTACGTTATTGTTTTGTCGCAAGATGTTCTCACGTAAATTGAAAGACCAATAAAAGGCTCAATATAAATCGTATTGTAGCAGTAGTTTATGAAAAACACTTTGGTTTCTACCTAAAAGCCCGTATCAAATATAGATGCTCGCTACGCTAGTTTTGTTTCGGCTTAGTCTAATCATCCAGTCGTAATTTGATCATCTGACTATTTCTCGTTTATTGCAGGTGACTACCAGGCCCGTCATGTTTGTCAGAGGATGATATGCATTCATTTGAACTAAAGCTAAAAAATAAACAAATTTTTGTGGTAGGTTTTGAGATATCAGAGCTCAAAGTGATGATGAAACAGACACGTAAGGGCAATAAACATAGTTTTATTGAATGCGTGAAGTATAATTATTGTGAAAATATTTCGACGAATGAAGTTGCATGAAAATGTAAACAGAAGCCATCGTGTTCAACTAGGTCCCATTTTAGCAAGGATTTCCAATCTACGCTGTTTTCATGATGGCTGCGATTAACTATTTGTTTTTGAGCTTGTAATCACATTTCCAAATATGTTGCACCAACAACACAACAGAGTAAAATATGGTGAATCTTTTGATGGCGAATAACTGTAATGTGAATTTTGTTGCAAGTCAACCTTTAAGGTATCTTTTCACATGTTTTACCATGTTTGTGTGGTGTCAGTACACAAGTTGTTCATGCAATAAATTCTATTAGCAGTCATGAAATATATATACTGTATATGTTAGAAGTAGTTCCGATATTATATGTTAGTTAGTAGTACTAATTTATATATACATGTATGTATACAGTAGTACTTCAACTTACGAGTGCTCCAACGTACGAGAAACTTGAGATACGAGCCAGCTTTTAAGCAAGTTTTAGCACTAACATACGAGCCATGTTTGAGATACGAGCACGTGAGTCAGTTGCCAAGTATGCCAGATGTTTTTTATGACAACAGCATCAATCTGTATATTTCAACTGCACAGGTTATACTTTTGTACCGTGTTTGTGCGCGATTTTCAGTGCAGAATTATGTGAACTAAAAGTACTGTGCGTAGACCGAAAGTTTGCCAGTAAAATGAAAAATACGTAATGCAAAGAAAAAGCAAATGATAACAATTGATATTAAACGGAAAATTAATGAAAAATATGCGAAATGTGTATGCATGATTGAGCTAGCTCAGCAATATGACAGAAATGCATTCACAATTACCAAACAGAAGGATTATAATCAGGGCATTTAGCTCGCAAAAGTACTAACCGTAGTTTCTAAACGGCGCAGCGATCTTCACCTACGCTGATGGAGAGACCGCTCAGGCATTGGATAAAAGATAAACAATTGGCCGGTGACAGCGAAACTGAAACGACGCTATTTGAAAAGGCCGGTGCTATCTGTCAAAACTATAAAAAATAGACATTCGGACAAGTTGGCTAGTGGTCGTGCAATAAACCTTTGTGACGACACTAGTGTTCGTTCTAATCGCAACACGTTGAAAGGGCGACAAAGGCAAACGTCCTTAGATAGGTTCATCTTAAAACGCCCGGCTAGTCGTGAAAGCGAAACAAAGGAAAAATTAGCTAACTAGCAAGAAACTTCCAACTATGAATGCCGAAGAAATTTTAATTACATCATGTTAAAAATGAACGTTTGCTTTTAGGTTTGCTGCTAATTTTGTTTTGTAACACTGATGAAATTCAAATTTATCAAATTCAACTGTTGTAATGAAGGATAACACTTATATCTCCCTCCCTGGCAAATGCTAGCGTTAGCTGCTATTGTATGAATTTAATTTTACATTTTAATTTAACACATTTCCTTGCATTATTTTCTATTTGTTGTTTTTTGAAAGCAAGTGGTAAGTTAGGACAATAACCAACATGTTCTTTCTGTTACACTATCTTGTTTTGAGTGTTTTATTTGCATTTTCCAGAGTATGGAACCAATAAATATATATTTAATTGTTTTATATATAAATAAATTGCACCAACATGCGAGTAAATTGACATACGAGCTCAGTCTCGGAACGCATTAAGCTCGTAAGTTGAAGTATGACTGTATATATACATGTATATTAGAGCATTAGGAAAAATATTACGCCATGACCTATCACTAGACCATGATCTTCAGGCGTCTTAGCTGAAGCGTGCTATTTAAACCAATCTGCATTAAAGATTGGCAGGTGTAACCAGTATGATGCACACAATTTATCTGGTTTCACATGTCAATTGCGTAGTTTAATGGACGGTACGTTGTCTGGCAACCTAGAGGTACTAAGTTCAATTCCAGCGGAAAGTGGATTTTTCATTTTTATAGATGAACAGTGATGACAGACAAACCCTGAGATTTATAGATGGAAGATACAGACATGTTAGTTCTAGTACTGATACAATTTGTGTATATGAACTGTATTGTATAAGATGGTTCGGCACAATGTAAATAACATATTGAGGAGGATAACAAGGTCGGATGCAGGTACATTGAATGATTCACACAGAGCAGGAAGTTGCTACACAAACTAAGTGTTTTTTTTCTTATATAATAGTTAGTAGTCTTAAATGGAAAATCTTTACTATTTCAATCTCATAGATTTTATCAATTTTTATAAGGTCTTGTGCAATGATTCAAGTATACATGATGATAACTGGGTGGCTGTTAAAATATTCCATCATTCCTCAGGCAAAAATTAGGGTACCACAAATACAGCCACTGAATCATGTTTATTAAAAATAAAAAAACTTCAAAAATAAAATATATCTCATTATTTATCTTTCTTGCACTTTCATAAAATGACAGAAATGGATGGCGAGATTTCTAATGTTTGTGTTCCTGCTGAGGACCGGATGAGTGTTGGTAACATTTTCCCTTGTGGCCTTTGCAGTGGTTTGTTTCATCATCAGACGACTCCGATTCTGAAGACGACTCACCAAATAGCTTCGGCTTGGTGTAGATGCAGCAGCCTGATCATAAGTATACACAACAAGTAGCAACAGTGTACAGAATCATCGTATGTGAAAAGTCGAGTAGGAAAACCTCTTATAGATACATGAACTACATGTAGTTGAGTGAAATATATCCTTAAAATTCAATTTCACAAACTAAAATAAAATTTTTACACAATCTATATAATGTCTAATAAATAAAAGATTTTAATAGAGACAGTAATTTAATGGTATACATTGTATTTTAAATAAAAGCAGTGGCAACTACACTTGACCTGTGACCTTAACCAAAGAATGACCTTCACAATTGGATCTCTCTATTATTGGCTCTGTTGAATGCTTGCCAAATTATGATGGACGGTGATAGATTGCAAGACTCATCATTTGGCAGTTAGTATCAGGAGCCTGGTCCAGGAAATTTCAGTAGCCTATCCAAGGCATCTTTAGTGCGAGTAAAACAATTGAAAACTAACGCTATCTAGACAGCCAACATGCTGTGATGTAAATGATTTTTTTAGTCTATGACATTGACTTTAGTCATTTATCATTATTTACTTTTGTTTATAATTTATCTATCATTTGAAAAATTCCACCAAAACAAGACTTTCAACGAAACTCCTAACGAAGTAACACTGAATATTTCATGATAATAACCTGTATTCTTTAGATGTTAACTTGGAACTAAATTTACATTAGAGTTATTTGGTATCAAAAGATTCACCATGTTTTACTCTGTTGTATTGTAGGTGCCAAATATGTGGAAATGTGATTACAAGCTCTTAAAAGCTAAAAAATAAACAGTTAATCGCAGCCATCAGAAAAACGAGCATAGGTTAGAATCCCTGTCAAAACGACTGAAATGTAACATAGTTGAACACGATGGATTCTGTTTACACTTTCATGCAACCTTATTCGGCGAAATATTTTCACAAAACTAATGAGCTTCACGCATTCAATAAAACAAAGCCTATTGTCCTTGCGCGTTTATTTTATTATCATTGTAATGCTGTCACTTTGAACACTGATATCTCAAAACCTAGCCTAAAAGTAGTTTAACTTTTTAACCTTAGCTCGAAGGGTGCATATCATACTCTGATAAACACCAGGAGCCTGTTGATAACCTGTATGGTCGAAAAATGCTGCAGAAATTATTTGCGCCATTTGGTGGAAAATTTAGGTCACATGATCAGGTTATGACTAGACGATTAGACCAAGCTAAAACAAAACTGTCAAGTAGCGAGCATCTATATTTGATAAGGGTTTTCCGGTAGAACCTGAAGTGTTTGTAATAAACTAATGCTAAAAGACATTTTATATCGAGCCTTTGCTTGGCTTTCACTTCACGTGATAGCATCACATGTCAAAACAATAACCCCATTGAGTTGAATATGTCATCAAAACAAAGGGATTCCAATCTATGGTCATTTTTTTTGGTCAAGAGCTTGCAACCATATTTCCACATATTTTGAACCTCCAACACAGCAGAGTAAGACATGATGAAATTTTTGTTACCAAATAACTGAAATGTGAATTTTGTTGCAAGTCAACATTTAAATTCAGAAGCTTCAATGTCTTACTCCAGTACACAAAGTTCGGCTTAATTTCAAAATCATCTGACACACTGCAATAGCAAGCCATACTGTATTTTCCAGTTAACAGTGACACCATTACAGGTGACCAATAAAGCTTTCAAACAACTTATCAGCAAATAGTACCGATTTGGAGTAACATTAAGAATAGTGGTTGAATGTATATAATTTCATGGTGGTATGCATAGCTATTGACTTTTTCTGTCCACTGACTGCCATGAATAATCATTATAAGGACTAATACAAGGTGAATAACTAACCTTGTAGTAACAAAAGCTATAGTAAAAGTGGAACAAGTTTATAGTTTGACAACAATACTTAAATTAAAGGGTAGGTCTAATGAGTATCTCATCACACGTATTATATATATATCAAATGCATATATATACACACGCATATATATCACACTCAACACACGCATATATATATATATATATATATATATATATATATATATATATATATATATATATATATATATATATATGCGACAGCTTGACCTATCTGATAAAAAGTCAGGAGGAGACGATGAATGCAACTAATCAAAACAACTGTAATAGGAATTTGGCAAAAATCATGTTCACTGGCAAGTAAGAAGAGTCAAGTAGTATTAGGCCTATTTATAAACTAGATAGATTGGCCTATACATAATTATACTGCAACAATCTACTTGCATTTTGACTTTTTCTTTCCCATGTCTTCATTGTCCACAGTCTCTTCCGTCCATTTAATCTTTTTTTCGGTTTTAGGCTTACGAAGAACGAGGGTACAAGCTTGCTGTGCTGAAGGTTGAACTGTGGACTGGGAATATATACAACTTATATTAGCTGAGAATGTCCTTCGAAAGCCTTCCAAATTTGACGACTAGATTTTTAGTAAAATACATGCCTCCAATGCAACTGCACATAATAAATCTCAAATTTGAAATTACCAAAGAGCACTATGTCCAAGTTCAAGCTAGGATAGAGTCCCTAGACCACCCGTAGGTGGAAATGGAGACCATCAGACTCGCACAAGTGTCACCTAAAATATTTGCATATCTCTGGTTGTTTTTAGTATAAAACTGTTAAAATACACATGTTGGTTAAAAGAGATAGCTCTTGGCTGGCCCTGACACTTTGCGCGGGTACCAGGACGCTTATCATTAAAACACTGCTCAATAAAACCATTTAGTTCTCAGAAAGAGTGGTTTTCGACTGCATTATGTTACGAAAGGTCTTGACCCTCTGATTTTCCTAGGATTCTGTGATGAATCAAGTCCCAACAATTCCTTCTCTTGAGTAACGCCCTGTTATATGTGCACTAAGTATGTGTGACCTTGAAGCTATGTTATGGGTGGTCCAGCTGGTGTTATCTTTATGACTCATCAGTACTGATCAAGCAGCCTAGTTAAGCAGTCGTCTTGAATTATCCTTGTCAACATTCACACAATAAAACCACATTGAGGAAACACCACATCATAACATGGTGTCAGGACGTCTATAGTATATAGTGTGGATTATCGCCGCTGGATAGTAATGGCAGAGGGTGGTTTGCGCGCTCCAGGTTGCTTTATATCTAATGCTGGCAACCCCAGTGAGACTAGCAGAAGCTGGCACAAATGGCTTGAACAATTTAACTTTTACATGTATATGCTAGCAACAGAGAAGTCAACAAAAGAGGGAGAAATCCAAGTAGCCATACTGTTAACCCTACTTGGACCACAGGGCCAAGAGATATTCCGAACTTTCAATCTTCCTGAGGAAGACCGCAAGGATGTTGAAAAGGTTAAGGAGGCATTCACCCGGCACTTTACACCACAAGTGAAAACTATCTATGAACAGTACAAGTTTCATAACAGAACACAGCTTCCAGATGAATCATTCGACAATTTTTTAACTGCACTACGCGAACTCTTGTCTACTTGCAATATACATGCTGATGAACAAAATAGTGCTCTGATAGACAGGATTGTATGTGGCATTAACTCACCAGAAGTCAGAGAGGATATATTCAATTTAGATGGCAATCCGGATTTGAACACAGTTATACAGCTGTGTAGTGAGGCGGAAGCCACCAAACATTATCTTACAAATGTGAAGACCGACAAGAGAATGCTAATATTAATACAGTACAACAACCGACTCGTCTAGCTCACAAGAATAGGAACGGCATCAGGGTAAATAACTGTAAATACTGTAAGTCGAGTCACCCTAAATGAGCATGCCCTGCATACGGCAAAGAGTGCCGAAATTACCACAGGATGAATCATTTCAGCATAGCTTGTATGGCACCACAACGTAAGTTTGCTGCCAAAGCTGCATATGAGCTAGTAGAGACCAGTGGAGATCAGAATGACATAACTTTTACTGTGAACAACAACAAGAGCCGAAGAGAATGGTGCATCACCGCAAGGTGCAATGAAAAGCCGCTACATTTCAAAGTTGACACTGGAGCTTCATGCAATGTCATGCCTAAAGGGATATTTGACTCTTTATCGGTGCATACACCTCTACAAAAGTATGGCAAGTCACTAGTTTCATTTAGCAACCATGAACTAGATGTACTAGGTAAAGTAACATTGTTGGTGGGTGTTAGAGATCGTTTTGTACCACTAGATTTTGTAATAGTGTCATCAGGTGCTGGTCAGAAGACCTTGTTAGGATTACCAAGTGCAATGGAATTGTGTTTGGTCAATGTCTCAAATACAGTCAGCGATGACCTTGCTAAAGCTTACCCACATGTGTTCAGTAGTTTGGGGTGCCTCCCATGCAAACATGCCTTGCAGCTGAAAAAAAATGCTAAACCAGTAATTCAAAGTGCCAGAAGGGTTCCCTTTAGATTGCGTGATAAGTTGAAGGACACTCTTCAAAAAATGGAATCTCAGGGCATTATAGCCAAAGTGAAACAGGCCACAGATCGGGTTCACCCTATTGTAAGTGTATTAAAACCAAATGGCTCACTTAGAATTTGTCTAGATCCTATCCAGTTGAATAAATGATTACGGCGTGAACATTTTGCACTACCAAAGGCATCAGAAATATTTGCCAAACTATTTAAATCGCGGGTATTCACAACATTAGACGTTACATCTGGCTTCTTACAGTTGGAGCTAGATGAAGATAGTAGCCTACTCACTACATTTGCCACTCCCTTCGGTAGATACAGGTTTTTAAGGTTACCATATGGTATTTCTTCAAGACCAGAGATATCTGAACTATTTGAGGATATAAAAGGTGTTTAGTGCTATGTCGATGACCCCTTGATTCATGCACCCACAATGGCTGAACATGACGCAATCCTTAAATCAGTGCTAAAGAGGTGCCGAAAAAAAAACCACCGATTAAATGAGTCAAAGTGTACATCCAGACAAAAGCACACCAAATATCTAGGTCACATAATTGGGGATGGGGTCATCAAGCCTGATCCAGCTAAGATCAAACCAGTCATTGACATGCCTCAACCACAAAATGTGGAAGATGTTCGTAGATGGCTAGGAATGGCAACATATCTCTCCAAGTTTTGCCCTAATTTGTCAGACATAATCACACTGCTGAGAAAACTAACAAAAAAAAGCGACTTGGTCATGGTCAGGCACACATGACGAGTCCTGGGCACAACTGAAGGCTGTGGTGACATCCACTCCAGCATTGCGAATGTTTGATCCAGACCTGCCTATTGTATTATCTGTGGCCTCTAGTCAGTTTGGCATGGGTACAGTGATAATGCATAATGGGCAGCCAATTGAGTTTGCTAGCTGCACACCGACAGACACTCAGAAAAAGTATGCTCAAATCGAAAAAGAATATCTAACAGTTCAGTTTGGCTTACAAAGATTCCATTTAATATATATATGGTCAACATGTAGTGGTGGAAACGGATCATCTTCCACTCATAGGAATCATGAATAAGGGTCTTGATGATATCAGTCCCAGATTATTGAGAATGAGACTACACATCAATTATATGATTACACACCTGCGCATAAACCAAGGAAAGCTCTAGTTCTTGCAGCCGTGAGAACTGTCGCGTGCCTTTTTGGCAGATTTATGTGAAGATGCAGAAGCTCTAAGCTCACTAAATAAAGAACAAGTTCATTCAGTCACAAGTGGTGACCTTCGAAACCCAACGTTCAAAGACCGGCTTCTTCGCACATTGCAATCAGACAGCACTCTACAAATCCTTAGCTGCTACATACGAAATGGCTGGCCAGCTAAGAGGAGCAAGTGCATTGAACCACTGAAACCATTTTGGGCAGCGAGATATGATTTGACGACACATGACGGTCTGACACTTAGAACAGTCAAATAGTCATCCCTGTGTCTATACGCAAGCAGGTAATATATATTATTCACATAGGACTTTTAGGGGCTAGTAAGTGCATAGAGAAAGCCAAAAATTCTGTGTACTGGCCAGGTTATCAGGGGCAGATACAGGATGTAGTGTTGAGTTGTGCAACATGCCAGGAGAATGTTAGAGTAAATGAACAATGTGCTTACAAACCATATGACATACTGCAGTATCCAATGCAATCAGTAAGCATAGATGTTTTTCACTTAGCTGGCAAGGAGTATCTAGTCACGGTAGACAGATATTCCAAATGGCCTACCTGCTGCGAGCTGAAGAGTGCAAAATCAAGTAACATTGTCGAGATACTGCGTAGGCAGTTCTTTGACTTTGGTTGACCTGAGGTCCTAGTTACTGATAATGCTTCGTATTTTACATCATTTGAATTTGAACAGTTTCTAAAAGAACTTGAGATACCGCACATCACATCTAGTTCGTATTACTCTCGTTCTAACGGCTTTGCTGAAAGAATGAATCAAACTATCAAGAGCAGCCTGAAAAAGGCCCATGAGTCAAATCAAACATTGTTTGATGTCTTAGCCTCCCTTTGATCTACACTGCTGGGGGGTAAATTACCATCACCTTCAGTTCTATTACAGTCAAGAAACCTGAGAAACCATCTTCAGTTCATGCCTCAAAAACACAAACTTCAGAAAGTAAATCTTAACCTCATTAAGAAAGCTTTCAGAGAGTGCCAGTCTCAAGATATGTTCAACACAAGCCCTGCTAGGCGGCCTATTGAGATGTGTGTAGGCATGAGAGTTTGGTGCCAACTAGGCCATCGGCATTGGGTAGATGGTGTGATCATCCGGAGAGCAGAGACACCCAGGAGCTTTTATGTGGATATCGGCAAGGGTAGAGTTTTTAGAAGGAACATAAAACTCTTGAGGCCATACAAGGAAGCCCCAACAACCCTGCAATCTTCGCATTTAGATAATAGAACCATGCGTAATTTTATGGCAGTGGAACATAGACCGGCACAAGGTGTAGACCACAATGACAGAGGCCACACAACCTTTAACCTCATCAGATACCTCAGTCTTCACACCCCGCCCACCAGCCCAATAGTATTTATCAGTCACTTCCATCTGCGCAAACGCACACAACTAGGTCAGGTCGCATATCCAAACCACCAGTGAGGTACCCCCAGCCAGATAACTAATTTTAAAAAATTGAGCATGTAACACTAACCTTGCTTAGTAAGCTGCATCCACCGACATACATTTCAGTTAACTCAATTCCAAACTCTATTATAAATATTTTCTATTTTTATGCTTTTGTATTCACTGACATTTTAAGTTTTGTTTTACTGTCCTCCCAAAAAGGAGTGTGTTATATGTGCACTAAGTGTGTGTGACCTTGAAGCTATGTTATGGGTGGTCCAGCTGGTGCTATCTTTATGACTCATCAGTACTGATCAAGCAGCCTAGCTGAGCAGTCGTCTTGAATTGTCCTTGTCAACATTCATACAATAAAACCACCTTGAGGAAACACCACATTATAACACACCCTCCCTCCCCTTCATACCACTAACAAAACAAGCAGCCTTGTTTTGTATCATCTCAAGTAATTGAATAAGAGATTTCAGACTAGGGTCCCACACCTCTGATGCAAATTTAATTTTGGGCCGACAGAGTTTTATATGCCAGCAGCCTTATTTTAGGTGGTTGTGTCGAAAGATTACGTCTGAGCATGCCCATAACCTGCATCGCTTCTGAGTGTTTTCTTATAGATGTGCTAACTGCAGTTAAAATCATTGGTTATAAAAACTACTAAACACTTGATACCATTAACACAATTTACAACCACATTGTTTAGTTTATACTGTGCACTACGAAAACCAACAATCTGTGAAGTTCCAAAAATTATAACAGAACACTTAGATGAATTAAAAAACGTTTCCCATTTTTCAGTTCACTTTTCCAAGATATCCAAATCTTCTTGAAAGACTTAAACAGAAACGGTACTGGTAACTGGATGATGCAACAATGCATCATCGGCATATAGGCGAATGGTTGCGTTGTATATTGTTAGAGTTATCATATCTTTATTAATTAGTAATTGATAATCAGTCTGGATAAGAGTTGTCTACCCTTCTTCCCATGATGCTACAAGACCTTCCCATGATGCAACCAAGAATAGCACTTCCTGAGGATCTGATGAAATGCTAGAACGCTAAATAAATTACGACTGTAACTTTAATCTTTAACGATTGACATAATCTAGATAGTTCAGGGCTGGCCAGCCATTAGGTTTTATCATCAACTAACATGACAACATTTAGGTAATTATCACAACTTATAACATGGTGGCAGCAAAATACATCAAGATTTGCTGATTGATGAGAACCCAGCCAAGTAATATTTTTTGAATATCAGCTGATTAGGCCTGCTTCTTATTTGTTTCCCAATTTCTGTGTACTGCTTGTGTGTTGCTATGGATGGTTTTGGATTAACCTCACCGGCTGAGCTGTGCATGGATGGAAATTTGGCAGAAAACTGGAGGAAATGGAGGAGGAATTTTGAAAATTATTTGGATGCAATAAACCTCATTGCTGGGCCTGCTGATGAAAATGGGGCTTGGCCACCGGCAAATAATGCAATATGGAGGAGACAAATAGCTATACTACGACATTGCATTGGTGAAGATGCTGTGGAAATATTAGATCAATTTGAATTTGATGAGGAGGCAGAGCCACCTGAAGTTAGGACTCGCCTTCCTGATGTCTTGGCAAAATTTGAAGGTTACTTCAACCCGAGGAGAAACCTACTGTATGAATGGTATGTTTTTATGTCTTTGACTCAAACAGAAAATGAACTCGTATTTGAGCTCGTTGACGAGGATGTTGTACCAATATTAGGCCTTCAAGCATGTGTGGAACTGAATATAGTCAAGAGAATTGACAGTGTTAACAATCAAGCCATTTTAGAGGAGTATGCAGATTGTTTTCAGGGAATGGGCTGTCTCGAAAAAGAACATACTATTAGGGTAAATTCTGAAGTGAAACCAGTTATCAACAGAGCAAGACGCATACCTCTGAGTATGGTAGACAAAGTGAAAGCTGAGCTAGACAAAATGGAAGCCAATGACATAATTGCCAAAGTTGACCAACCAACACCATGGGTAAACAGTATGGTGGTGGTAGAGAAACGAGATGGCAGTGTCAGAATATGTCTAGATCCAAAAGAGTTAAATAAAGCGATTCTTCGTGAGCATCATCATATTCCAACGCTAGAAAACATATCATTCAAGTTCACAGGAAAATCTGTTTTCACCATTGTAGACATGAAAGCAGGATACTGGCATGTTCCACTTGATCGCCAATCACAGCTACTTACAACTTTCAATACGCCATTTGGCAGGTACTGCTACAAGCGTCTACCCTTTGGGATTAACTCTAGTGCAGAGGTATTTGAAAAGAGAGTCGAAGAAGTATTTGGTGGCCTTGATGTTTGCATCTATTTTGATGACTTGATTATTGCTGGTACAGACCAAGAAGATCATGATAGAAAACTCAGAAGATTGCTACAACGGGCAAGAGAGAACAACATTAAATTTAACAAGGACAAAATTCAACATAATCAGTCGGAAGTTAACTATTTGGGCCACATTGTGTCCAAGCATGGGCTAAAACCTGATCCAGAAAAGGTCAGAGCAATCAAGCAGATGCCAAACCCAGTAGACCGACAAGGAATTCAAAGGCTCATGAGATCACTTAATTTTCTTAGAGGATATATTCCAAATATATCAAAGGAAACTCAACCAATTAGAGACCTACTAAAGAAAGATACTCCATGGGTATGGGGCAATCAACAAGAAGAGGCTATGACTAAAATAAAAGCTGTTCTAACTAATGAACCAGTTCTGAAGTATTTTGACACGGAGAAAGACATTGTTTTGCAAGTAGATGCTTCTCAGGCTGGTCTAGGAGCAGTTTTGCTTCAAGCGAATCAACCAGTAGCTTATGCCTCACGGGCTCTAACTAAGACTGAAGAGGGCTATCCACAAATTGATAAAGAGTTACTAGCTATAGTATATGGGTGTGAAAAATTTAACACTTATACTTATGGACGTGGAATTGATGTTCAGACAGATCACCAACCTCTGGTCTCCATTGTTCAGAAACCACTTTTGCAAAGCATCACCTAGACTACAGAGACTTCTTGTAAGATTACAAAGATACAGAATTGAAAAGATCCACTACGTGCCTGGCAAATATCTATACTTAGCTGACACTCTGTCACGGGCATATTTCGAGGGCATCAGCGATAACATTGAAGATGATGTTGTCATGATTCACTCACTCCAGTTAGAAGAGTCCGCCAAAGAAGAAATAAAGATGCATTATGCCATGGATGATACCATGAAACTCCTAACATCGGCAATTCTAAGTGGTTGGTGTTGGGCTGTAAAAAAACAGGTTCCAATTGAGTTACAGCCATATTGGGGTGTACGTGATAAGTTATATCTCAGTGATGGATTGATTTACAGAGGTGAGCGTCTAGTGATCCCTAAGTCTCAGCAACGTCCATACCTCACGAAGCTTCACTCAGAACACTTGGGAATGGATAAATGCATCGAGAGAGCGAAACAAAGCATGTACTGGCCTGGCATGAATCAACAGATTAAGCAACTTGTAGCTGAGTGTCCTATATGCCTGAGATTTTCTAATAGACAACAGAAAATGCCGTTGCTACCACATGAAGTACCTAAGTTACCATGGAATAAAGTTGGAATGGACATACTAGAGTTTAAAAACAACAGCTACTTACTAGTGGTGGACTTTTATTCTCATTATCCAAAACTAAGGATCATCAAGGGGAAGACTGCCAAAGATGTCACACTAGCATTAAAAAGTATATTTGCTGTTCATGGGGTACCTATTGATGTAGTTGCAGACAACATGCCTTTTGGTAGTATGGCTCTACGTCAGTTTGCATCCGAATGGGGCTTTAACATTACAACTTCTAGTCCACGTTATCCCAAATCCAACGGTATGGCCGAAAGATACGTTCAAACAGTTAAGCAGTTCTTGAAAAAGGCTGCTGATGAATCTAAGTCGGACATTTATCAATCATTGTTAGCCTACCGACAAACTCCAGTCCAAGGTCTACCTTTCAGTCCATCTGAAATGCTCTTTAACAGATGTATTCGCGGTCCATTGCCTTACACTAGAAGGACCTTAAAACCATTGATTCCTGACGCATATCCCTTGCTATCAGAGAGACAAAGAAGTCAAAAGTTAAGCAGTGATAGACAGGCTAGAGACTTGCTTCCTTTACATAAAGGAGAAGAGGTAGTCATCAGAACAGATGACGAAAATGAATGGAGCAGAGGACAAGTGTTAGGTAAAACACCACATCCACGGTCTTATATGGTAGACACTGGCACATCACACCTTCGTAGAACTAGAACCCATATCAGGCCAGTCCAAAGTATACCCGATGAAACAGATGAAATGACAACCATGAATGAACGAGCTATTCCTGATGAATCACAAGACTTAGCTCCCGGTAGCACACCGAAGAAGCAAGACACTCCAAAGTCAACGCAACGAACAAGTGCACGTAGCAATCGTGGCAAGCTTCCTTCAAAGTGAGACTCCTACAAAACGTATTAGCAGCTGTCCCAGCTGCTACTTTAACTGTATATATTGTTCTTTGTATTAATTGTTAATCGTTTAAAGACTTTATGTTTTGGATCTAAACTTCCGAGGAAAGGAAGGATGTTGTATATTGTTAGAGTTATCATATCTTTATTAATTAGTAATTGATAATCAGTCTGGATAAGAGTTGTCTACCCTTCTTCCCATGATGCTACAAGAACTTCCCATGATGCAACCAAGAATAGCACTTCCTGAGGATCTGATGAAATGCTAGAACGCTAAATAAATTACGACTGTAACTTTAATCTTTAACGATTGACATCATCTAGATAGTTCAGGGCTGGCCAGCCATTAGGTTTCATCATCAACTAACCAGACAACATTTAGGTAATTATCACAACTTATAACAGGTTGAAGTCAGGGAATGGCTAATGTCATTAACATACAGTAAAAAATAGCGCGGGGCCATGGACCTACCCTTGAGGAACACCCAAGGCTACTACCTTAACTTGTGAGAAAGAACTGTTTAAACCACTCTGCCTGTTCTATCTGTCAAAAAATGTCACGCTCATTTGATTAAATCTGGCCAATCTCATGTTACCAATCAACTTAGCTCTAATAGTCAAAATTTCATCATGAGAATAAATTGCACCCATTAAATAAATGGCTTTAACTAAATACCGTTTGTGTCAACGTTACGACATCAGAACCGCACGTTGCGTTGCTTGTAGCCATTTTTATTGCAATGTAGCGAGAGGACTAATAGAGGTTTGCTTCAACGGTTGACTAACCTCAGGGCAACAAACATTGTGAATCTCGTAATCGATGTGAAGTCGAAAGTAGTACGAGTCGTTTAAGACAAGTCGCCTAGACGACAAAATTAGGATCTACATAAATATACATGTAATTAGTCTGGCGAGTAGTTTGCAAAACGTACATTAGGTAAAGCCGAGTCGTTGAATAGCACCATAATGGCGACATATGAATAGAGCGGATTATTGCCAACCTACTTGCGCACCGGATGCGCTACACTTGACAAAGAAATATGGTGCAATCGTTACATGACGTTAGTTGGCCCTCATAAAATAGTTCGGAAGCTTCCAAAGTTGCATCCAGTTTACTTAGGTCAATTTGACTGGCAATTTAACTTGTTTCTAAGGCTAACCATATGGGCGTTTCGACTTGCAAGCAGCTTAATCGCGCGCTGCACAACCTGAACCGTCGTGTACTTCTATTAGACGATTTGTTTTGCTTTTTTCCTTGAACTATAGCCAACTGTATACATTTTATTTGATCATCGTTGTTTTACTCGTATGAAAATAAATGTTATATCATTTGGGGCGTGTAACATCTTATTTTTATTTAAAAATATTAGACCTTTCATAAAGAACGGAAATCCTGTGCGCAGAGATGAGGGTAGACGTTTTGTTACAAGGATTGCTGAAATATCAGAACGTGTGTTTGAAGGTGCTAATGAAGTTGTTGTTGCTGACTCACGTGAATTAGTTGGTAATCCTCTCACGGATTTCGACGAGCAACAGTTATGGCGTGGTAAAGTGGAGCTGCTGGTAAACGTTGCAGGATACTTAGAAACATTTTAGAACGGATTTAAGACATGAAAATACAAATTGGTTAGAGTAATCGGCTTTAGAAGGAATTATTCCTGTAGTAGGAGTTAATATAACAAGGGTAAATATTCTTGCTGAAGGAGGCTTCAAATAATTCTACTGCAGCTCTACTAAAAACATCTCTAATAAGCGTATAACATCTATACGCTTATTTGCCGATGATGCCATCCTTTACAGGCCTGTTAGTTGCGTGTCCGACAGCCAAGCATTGCAGGACCAGTTGAGCAGAGTTGCTGCGTGGGCCGGATCTTGGCAGCTAAAATTTAATGTAGCTAAATGCACATCCACGTCAATGGAGCCGGTTAAATTTTTGCATACATACAGTTATGGAGGCACTCCGCTTACTTCATCCCATTCCTTTGTATACCTGGGCATACAGGTTTCTAAATCGCTCAATTTTAGTGATCATATAAATTTTATTATGCGTAAGGCTAATGCCACCCTTTACATGCTTATGCGAACTCTCAAAGGAACTTCCCATGCTGTTAAGAGAACGGCTTATTTTAGTGTATGTCGTCCTTTACTGGAGTATGCTTCAGAGGTGTGGAATCCACATTTTATGTACATCATTAGGGATTTAGAAGCCATAAACAGAAGAGCGTTCAGATGGGCAAACGGTTTTAGGAAGTATGACAGTATTACATCTTCAATGGAAAACATGTCTTGGCACACTCTTGAAGAGAGGAGATGCACTAAGGATAAAAACACTTTACTGAAAATTTTAAATCAAGACCTTATGGTCGATTTTAAAAAGTTTACACTGTGCAACTCCGCCTATTTTACCTGTGGGTCTAATATTAGGCACACTATTAATACAGATGCCATGAAGTTCTCATTTTTTAACCGAGTCATGAAGTTTTGATATATATATGGAACAAGCTCAATAGCAGATTTTATTTAACTCTCGATTTTACAAGAATATCTGATCTCTTTTATCGTTATAGTCGCATCTTATCTCTAAAGGCTTATCGGGCCACAAGAGATATTTTATCGAGATAGATAGATAGATAGAAAATATCAGACTTTTTGGGCAAGGCCTTAGTACAAGATGTATATCGCAATACTAACCTTTAGTCGATACATGGTGACTATAAATATATCTAGTCATCGGAATTATAATTAGTCAACTGAGCTGCATCTCCTTCAACAATTATAAACGTAATAAAAGTAGTTCTAGTGTGATTCAGAAGCTCTAAAAACCTATCATTGTACAAACCCAAATTAACCAAATTCTTTCGAAGTAGACTAGTGTCTACTATAGTGCAATCTTACAGGTCTTATGTAAGTTATGTCAAAGATCATGTCTTCTGTTAAATCTTAAAGTTTGTCAGTTTCTACATTTGACTGCATGCAGGGCCAATTTAACAACAGTAGACTTTTGTCACTACTGAAACAAGTAGAATGTTATTATGTATGATTTTGGAGCTAAATCTCCATTTTTTGCCACCTTTGTTTTAGTTTTTTTAGTTTACAATTAAAGTTTTCAAATTAGCCTTTTAGCAGCATTTCTCATGTCAAGGCTGTTTGTACTGAGTTCTGAGAAAAATCAAATCAGAAATATCATATCCGTAGACCATAAAATACTCCTGGGAACATTTTATTATTTTATTCAACTACATATATATAGCAATTTCGGTTTCTCATTCCTAGATTTTAATCGCTGTAACTGGATAGACGACAAACTCATAGATTTAAACATATAGATTAATCATTGATCTGTCGAAGAGATAGAAAAATATTTTTCAAGCTTTTTATCATTCTTTCCCCAGCAGCATAGATGCTGGTCATCTGATCAGCTAAATCAACACCACCCATGCCAGCAATGTACTCTGCCACTAGAGTTGCTATGGTTTTAACCTGACCGTTCCAAAGCGTATTGTAATAAGTCTGCAAAAGAATGTTTAGACATCATACTTAGTGTACTTGTTTCCGATTTCCTTGATAAAATGACAAGTAGGTTTTTGTTGTTATAATCGCTTGGAAATATCTAACTGGAGGTGCATGCTTGCCACTTCAGAGGTGAATGTGGTATTATAAATACTACAAACTTAAATTAAGAAATACTTTTATACCTTTTAGATTCATCTTTAAAATTTTCACGAAGCTTTCAATTTTTACTTATTAAGCTGCTATGCTGCGAAAGATTTTATGCGGTGGCCGTCAAAGTTTGAGTGCAGACTCGAATATGTTCTAGAATTTTATGTAGACGTGTTCAGAAGTAGAGTTTTTATTAATTTTTTTGTAATTTTGTCTTCATTTTTTTATAACATTTTTTTGTGCAACAACTATCTATGAATATTGTCTAGATACTTACCAACTCCTTTTTGTTTGATTTTGTCTAGATATGTGAGTGAACCGCAAAAGGTATAATCGTGGCAACCAGTCTCTTTTATTGACTTTAATGCAATTCTGTAGTCAATTTTGTAGTGAGCACTCCACCTAGCCTTTTCGATCAAGTTGGTTCGCTTCATAATTACATAATGTGTTGTTTCAATCAATCACAGCTTATATAAAAACAATTGCTACAAGAACACTGATTGACTTCTTGGGTTAAATTAGTTGAGTCTAAAATGAAATGTACTTCATTTTAGTTTATTGACTGTAATGGTTCAGCGTTTTTTCATGCTATCTTTTTGTTCAAAAAGAAGTAACTTTCCATATAACTAGGAATTTACATGCTTACAGGATATGGATAAAGATAGTGTGAATTTGATTTCTACTTCCTATGGAAAGACTGGTGTCAAACTACTGTATGTCCAGAGGAACCCTGACAATATCATCGAGTTTGAGGGTAAGTCGTCCATCTTACTTTTTTCTTTTAATAGCTCTACTTTCCCAAAAGATAGAAATAATCGAACAGGTGTGAGTAATCGAGTGTTTTTAGCCAATATCATAGTCACAGAATAGATGTGCATTAGCAACACAACTAGTCGGAGTGCTGGATGGAGCTTCCTGGTTTACCGATTTGTGATCTGTCAGGTCTGCGGGGACTGGGGAGCATTAATCTATATTAATAGAAATTTTACATGTTTTTGTTTTATACATGCATGCAAATATTAGATATACATTTTGTATATATATATATATATATATGTTTAAATATGTTTTATTATGTATTGCATTGCATTATTATATATATACATATATATATGTTGCATTATTGCTGTTGTCTTTGAGTACATGTACATATGATTTGCTGTCAGTGTATACAATAATCTGCGAGCATATATGGTTATATGTGAGTATATACAGTTATCTGCGAGTATATATGGTGATATACATGTATTACAAGTTTACTATGTTTTCAACATCAACTACCTAATGAGTGGTTTACAGCTTGATTGAAATACACCAGCCATTGTTGATGTAGGCTTATGATGAGGAAATATGTAGTAAGGACTTGCGAAACACGCAAGTGTCGGTAGCTTATTGATAGGTTACTGGCTAATATCCTTGAAGGTTTTGGATCCTGTTTTATATGACAGCTCATCGTGTCAGTAATGACCCGGTCAGTCACGTGTTGGCTCTCAATCAGTGATAACGCTGTGGCTGAAGGCCACTTGAGGCCAAATGAGAGGCACTACAAAACACTAACAGCTTCAACCTTTGAATATTAGCCTTTCAAAACACATTGAAGCCATCAAATGTGATCTAATCTTATGTCCTTGACATTTAACTAGTGAGGAAAAATTTGATCTAGCTTTGAGTGTAGCCTTACGTTCAGCCTGGGCTTTTCTTCAAAGTATTCATTGTATACAGGAATGCAGTAACATTCTAAAAACTGATCTATTGAAAGAGATGGGACATTCAAAGCTCAATGTACGTTGCACCGTATACTCATGCTTACCAACTCCTCAAAGGATTAAAATGTATTTTATGGTTTCACAAACTGTATGTTTAAGTAAGGGAAGATAAACCTTTTCTTTTATTAAACTTTGGGTAGTGCCAATTTAAAACTTACTTTTTACATGATGCACGAGATATTGCTTGTTCTGGTTAACCAGTATGTTGCAAGTACCTGCTATGGTTTGCCAATAAATACACAATTTTAGTAAATTAGTAACACAACCACATCATATTGCTTGTCGACAGTTTCTGTTGCAACTATCTGTTATTGCTTGTCACTAATTTGTGTTACAAGTACTTGTTATTACTAGTCATCATTCTGTTAATAACATCAGTGAGTTTTAATTTTTCTGTAAATGATGATGAAAGAACTGGGATTAAAAAAGCACAAAAATATTTATACTGATTTTGCCAAATTAGCTAATTATCGAAGGAAGGCTTTTCTTGAAAGTAATTTTTGTTATATGTATTTATTATTATTTTAAATATGAGGAATTTCTTCTAGGCTTTGTTGTAAATCTGTAAAAGTGTACACATAAATGTTGGTACACATTGCATTACAGTCCATTAGACCCCAGGTTTTGATATCCATTTCTTATGGCTTTCTAGCCTTACGATGTGTAGCACAAGGTTTTTTCCGGTTGCTCATATCAGCATTTTCCTCATCATATGACATCAACAAAAATTTCTGTTTAAATTCCAATTTGGTAGTCGGTGTGCTGCATACGTCGGAGTCACGAATATAATGATAGGCTATTTACTGAAGTCTCTCCTGCGATGCCTTAAAGCACATAAATTATGTAACTTTTTTTAGTATATAGTTCAATACATTTGAGTCTTAGCTTTCGAATAAGCCTATATTCAATACACAAAGAATAATAGAACTATGACAAACAGGGTGTCAAAAGTACATGTATGTCCTGCAATAAAAAAACACTGTGTTGCGGTTCCAAAATGTGATTTCATAATTATTATTTAGTCTTAGGTAGTCAATCTCTTTCACTGCCATTGAAAGCCAAGACTCTGATGTATTGAAATGTATTATAAAAAAAATTATGTAGTTTATATGCTTTAAAGAGATACGATGCTAGCTATCAGTTTAACATTTTTTTGGTGTTACTTAAGGCTTGATTTTATGTGAGTGAAATGATATCAAATTTATTGTTCATTTTCGTGTTTAATATATAATATTTACTATGAACTTTAATTCATTATCTATATACAAACTCTATATATTATCTATATATATCTTTAATTCATCCGGTCCTAAGATTGATAATGATGGCATAAAGGGATAAGTATAAAAATAATATGTACGTAATAATGGTACATTTTATTGCAGGTCACTTTAAGGTAACTAAGAAAGTAACTAAAGTAACGAAACTAATCTTAGTAACTTTAGTTACTAAGATTAGTAACTAAAGTTACTAATCTTAGTAACTATAGTTACTAAGATTAATGTACTATTTTTTACTAGATTTTAATATACACCAAGAGTATATGCAGTTTTATGCTTTTATACAAGGGAGTGTTTGAATTAGATGATTATTTTTAGTTTGTATGACATATATAAGACATTTCCGTTTTACAATCCCAACACCTGAACTAATGTCATATGGCGGGGGTTCACTGTAATTCCACAATAGATCGGTGATCATCTCTGATAACATCAGTGAATTTACATCAGCGAATAGTCTAGAGTTGTTCTCATTATACAACGCGATTGCCTAAATGATGAGATAATAGTCCCGCAGCAACTGTCTTGAAGAGAAATATATTGGCAGTCGGTGACAGTCAATGACCATCATCAAATATCGGGAAAGTTTAAAGTTTGAATATCTGCAATATTTCTCGTCATAGGATATTTGCATTGTCTTGGTGATGCCATCAGTCTACAGTAAACATAATCTATGCAAATCGCCGAGAGGACAACTCCGATATATTGTTTGCTGGCCTTTACATCAGCTGTATGTTTATATTTTGCAGGCATCCGGCAAGCATTGGACAACTTTTGTACTTAAATTTAGGAAACTCTAAATATGACCCTTTTGTGGCCTTCAGAAACCATATCCATTAGCACAGAAACCATAATGTAGTTTTTTTGTTGAATTCTCAATTTAATGCAGCTCTTGAGGTATTGCTAGAAGCCTTCATGCTAAGATAGAAGACGCAAAGCTGTTATGCGATTTATCTGTTTTTAGTGTCTACGCTTCTACAGCTGAATGACACGAAGGATTATCAACACGGAAACAACTCTTTGGTAGTCCCTACTGACACCCAGAAGAACTTGGTCTATATAACTGCTCAAAGATACGGGGTAAATTGCAGCTTTTGTATTGCCAGCCACACTGTTTAGTTCTTGCTTTGCTGTGAAGTTTCTGGCAGTTATGTTATTTAGACATGGCTCTACTATTATAGATACTTTAGATAAATTACTTTATACATGTAAAACGCTAAACTAATAAGGTGATTTTTACTATAATAAGATCCATGGCCATTCGTCTGAAGCCACACATAGAATTTAGGAAAAAATAATACTTCTAACAGGATTCGAACTTGGTACTTTGGACTTGGTAGATCAACACTTATTGATCAATGTGGTTATGTTACAACAATCGATAATTGGTTAGTATTTTTTTTTATAAAAATTCGAAAAATTGTTAGATGTTAGCAACACTCATCTATTGAAGCTGTTTGTATTATAAATCACTCACAAGAGTGAAATACATTCCATTTTTTAGATTGCTATTTGACTTTTGTGATGGCAAAATATAATTTTGTGGGATTAGAGAACATGTTAGAGAACCACAACATAAGTTTGAATCAGTAACTTATTATTATTTATTTATTTTATATTCAGTAAAACAAAATTGTTGTAACACCTTGCGTAACACCTTGCGTGAACAGAAATTTCCACAACTATTTTGCTATCACAGGAGTTGCCTAACCTACGTGTAGATGCTATGGTTTGAATACCTATTATCCCGCTTAGCATTTTTGGACAAGTTTTTATTCACACAAGTATTGCAGACACAAATTCAGGCACTAGTGCTCTGCTAGCACTCTGTGTTTTGTGTGGAAGTCGTTTTTCCACAGTTAGACATAATTCAGGCTTCCATTTTTCACCATTCCAATCTACGGTGGTTTCGTGATGGCGACGATTAACTGTTAGTTTTTGAGCTTTTAAGAGCTTGCAATCACATTTCCGCATATTTTGCAACTACAACACAACACATGGTGAATCTTTTGATACCAAATAACCGTAATGTGATATTTTGTTGCAAATCAACCTTTAAGTATGTACAGCATTGTGTGCAGTATATGTAGACCTATATATAGGCATATCAGTTCAACTGGATAATTGGCTAAACCGACCACCCTATTAGATCAGTTTAACATAGATTGTCTGTATGTCTGTTGATCTATTTGATAGGTTAGTTCTCCTGAAGAGTTTGCTATGAAGCTCGCTGGCCACTTCCTCTCAGCCTATCCACAAATAGTCTCTGCAAGGGTCACCGTAGAAACAGTGCACGGGTGGAAGCGGATAGACAGGGTGAGAGGAGCAATAATTTAATGCTTTAGTTTTGACAGCGAGATCTGTAGTCTGACGCTGCTGAATGTTTACAGTAGATGTTTATGTCTAATTCTTTTTTATCTTTCAACTCTCACATTCTTTGCTGAAACAATCTGACTACTAGTTTACACAGAAGTACTTTATCTGACTATAAATCTTCAAACAATACTTGACAGCGACAAGTATTAAATGAACATTCGGCAGCTAGTCACAAAAAGTAAGGGACATTCACTAAAGTGGAGTAGATTTAGCTGTTGGTAGTATTAATCAGTCACATTAATTAAAAGTTCAAAAATAAAAAAACCAAAGTAACCAAATGACTGTTAAAAAGTTAGTTTTAGATTTACTTTTGAGCTCAGCTTGTGTGAAACCTTTGCAAGTCATAACTAGTCACAGCGGCCCATATCGAATCACAGCCAGTCATAACGCGTCACAGCGAGTTTTAACAAATGGGATTTTACAATTTTTTTACGGATTTTCACATTTGCTATCACCCACTTTTCATAGAATTTAAATGGATCTCCAAATAACTAGCATGAGCTATTGGGATAGTGTTGGTGGAGTATAAATGGAAAGTCTTTTAAAAATTTTCAAGTGACGAAATGTTTTTTGATAGAAATCTTGTTTCGACTTATGAATGATAGTTCTAGATATGAAAGGCATTTTGTACTTTGGCCCGTTAGTCAGGTTCAACTGTTCCTATTTGCTTTCCGTGAATATGACTTTGTGTTCCTTGCACTTCTTCTCTTTTCCTGGCAAAAGTCGGTAAAAGTGTTTTGTTTTTGTCCATTAAATAATTTAGAGTTATCATATGCCGTATGCAGCATCTTACATTGTCAGACAAATTTTGTTTTTAGCAGTTCAAGTTTTTTGTTTTCTGTGTAATCAGGTTTTGCAGTTTGTGTCAATGAAAATTCTCTTAACTCAACATTTTTAAACACGTTTATTCTGAGTAAAACCAAGGCAGCAACAACACTTCCTTCTTGCGACTACTTTCCGCCAACTTCATGTGATATTTTCTTAAGGCCGGGCCACACGTATCGTGTAATTTCAACTAATCTGGGAAATTCCATTCGTACGAAATTTCTGATCTGCCACACGGAGTTTCCCCACCACGGATTCGTACGAAACTAACTTTCAACTAGCCAATCATAACGCGGTGATAAATTGAAGCCGATTCCGTTTCAATCATTTGCTTCAGTACAAACATGCGGGTCAGATCTAAAAAAGATAACGATTTGTGAGTTTCTAGTCGCAATTCCTAATTCCTAAAATCGGTTGCGGAATGTACACGTAAATTAATTTCGGCGCCTACAATATAACTGCGTGTTAATAAGGTCGTTTCTATGCAACTACAAAACTGCTAATGCTAGTTGCACTGAGTAGTTGTAGTAGGCTGTTGTTGTAAATGGTTGTAGTATACTTTTGAATAGAGCTTGTACATTGATAATATTATTACGAACTATTACGTATGTACTACATTGAAAAACGGTTCTTTTGTATGACTAGAGCAGGTTTTGGCTTGCCCACAAAACCGTTTTCCTTTTTCTTCTAATTACAATACAAATTTGAACCTGACGTTTCAGCAATTATTAGCCTAGCTACAAAGCAGTTATATTTCTATTAATTACATATCGGAACCTGACTTTTCAGCAAATATTAGTCTAGCTACAAAACAGTTATATTTCTATTAAATAAATCAATTACGTCCATGGTACTCCTGATTACATATAATCGCCAACACAGTTTTCAATCCGAGTTAGGAACTGCGGGCTAGAAACTCGCAAATCGTTATCTTTTTTAGATCTGACTAAACATGCGCAAAAGAAAACGGCCTTTAACATTCAACTAACCTTTTCAACCGACCAATCAAACAACGAGTCGTACGAATTTCAGACGTTTCGTCTAATTCAGGATTCGTTCATCGTGCGCAACCAACGATGGACGCATTCGTCCAAATTTCAATTCGTACGAATCGTTTCGTCCAAATTTCGCCGATTTCGTGAGAATTTTGTCTCGCGTGGCCCTACCTTTAACCTTGTCTAAACGGCTAACACCAAAGGTAAACAAACAAACTTGCCGTTCATAGTTTCAATTAGTTATTTCTCTGTAGTTTTTTTCCGCGGGGTACTTTTCCTATAATGTAGTAATATAATTTTAGCATGTATTTGTTACAGGTTGTAATCATTGCGTGTATGTATAATTTATACAACTGTTGTGTCTGAGTTTGGTGGAGGCTTGGAATGGATTAGAAAATTTATATGGTAAAATCGGTTTCTACTTACAACATTTTCTACGTACGAAACAGCTTTTGGAACCTATTAGTGTCATAAGTAGAGGTTCACTGTTCTAGTACTTTAGCAGTGCAGTGTGTAGTGCGTGATCGTCAGCTGATATAGCAATGTCCACAATTCTTCTAAAATTCGTCTAGGAGGTTGATTGGTGCAGGTAGTAAAGTACTGGGCAGCCAACTTGCTAGTCGCTGGTTTGGTTCCCGTAAGATGGAAACTTTTTTCCCAAACTCGCACTCTGCCTTCGTACAGAAGGACATGGGCATCATTATAATACAAACATTTGCTTGCCGCCAATTGACCACCTAATATTTTTATCTAATGATTCTTGTCCCGAATAGTATTTCGTAATCTTGGTCTTATCATTTCTGGCAACCTGTTGAAATACATTACAAGTGGTGCTCTTGGCGATTGCTATGGGCTCAAGCCAACACTCTGCTTGTTTGTAATGGCAAGGCTGTGTAGAGCACATGGATGCCTGCAACATTGCCAGACGTTAGCCTGTGTATTCATGACTTGACAATGACAAGCTCTTGTTTATACCTTTTGCATCACCGATGGACAGTGACATCTATTGTGATATCCATCAAAGTTAATGAATTTACTTTGAATAGCAATATCCTTTGATTTCTTCTGATTTCTTGGATGTATTAGGCTTTCCTCTGTCTGTGTGGCAACATGTAGGCTTGGTTTCCATTGCTGGCTGTAATTCGTTTCTAGCCTGGTTCATGTATCAGACACAGAAAGGGATTATTAACTAGTTCTACATCTTGCATCCAATACGTACCTATTTATTTATTATATATGTCGGTATTACCGAGTGGTGGGTTGTTCTATTTTTTGAGTGCCTATTCACAGAATGTTCATGCTAATGTTTAAAGACTCACGAAGTAAATTTTTTCACATTCCTTACTGGATGATACTATTTGATGGATTTAAAAGTTCGCCAATTCGCGTACAGACAATTCCGCAAAAAAAAGAGAATAACTCCTACATGAGATTAAAAGCTAGTCGTCAGGCGTAATCAGTAAACATTGCTAAATTCCGAACTTTTTTGTAACCATTGTCAGGGTTAAAATTGCACCAATTGCCAATGCATCGCAATTCTTGACAAATTTGTTCAAGGTCACAATTTTTCTCCAAATTCATCATGTTGTCGTCACAAGTAGCTCTCACATATTTTACTGTGAAATCGCCTCCAACAACTTGTAATACTGAAGTTGATGAAATTGACAATGATTTGCATTCAGACATGGTGTATGTACATGTACATGTATATGATTTGACTAGGTGATTGCTTGGCGTTGCCGTGGTAATACTCTTTGGACAGAAAATTAATTTTCAATTAACATACAAGATGTACCATTCTAACTTTTAAACTTCATATCATGAGAGAAGTGTTTTTTGTGCAGTTCAAATGTATTAAGAGAAAAAAATCAAACAACTGCGAAGATTTTCAAACTTTATCAAACAACTGCAACTTTTAAATTTCATCTCGTTTAAGAAGTGCTTTGTTGAAATAAATTAAGAGGAAAAATAAAACTGTAAAAGTGTTTAAATGTAAATGTGAAATTATTAGCAAGTATTGGCTAAATATAGTCTGTTTTGCTACGATTACGTTGAAAAATGATTTGGTATACAATTATATGGTTTTAGATCATTCCAGTGTTGGCACTGTAGGGCAAAAATATTGTATAGAGGAGTATAGAAACTCATAGTAATTATCTTATGCATTCACTGCCTGTTAGAAATCATCAAAATCATCATCATTAAAAAATAGTATCAGAGCAATATGTTAACCTTAGTAACTTTAGCTATCTACAATAGCTTTAGTGCATTTTGTGGTTATGGTCTGCAAGAAAATGTAACATTAAAATGTACTATGTGCAGAGTTCCTACTTTTAAGACAAACGTGTAACATAAACGCTGAATCTAACTCATATGAGTTTAGCTTACTAAAAACATACTTGAAGTAAGTTTTTGTGCATTTTAGTAAACTTTCAACTAAAATATTATCACTTATTTGTTTGCAAACCGTTTTTAGTGTAACGGATAACACTGAGCTGAGATATAATTGCCAAATTTTAATTTCGAGAGAAGTTATTGTTAATATTTTTTTGCGGAAAACAAGTTATCCCTAGTACGGCGAGGACGGAAAAGCATCGTAATTCATAGAGTTTCAATTACTAAGTCATTTAGCATGTACAATGGAGAAAATATCCGTATACGGTATATGATAAGATCGCTGAAATGCTAAGGACTGTATGGCTCAGCGGTTAAGCGCGTGTTTTGAATCTTGCGGTTGTGATCACTGTGAGTTCAAATCCAGCCAAACGCGAGCTTTTAATTCTAAGATTTTAATAGCCATACCTGGACATACTGGACTACACAAGTACACACATACAGAAAAACTGAGATTTATGTATATAGGTTTGCAGATATGATTACATATAGAATAACAAAGTCAAAAGGAAAGTTAAATACTTTTTATATGAATGCGAAGGTTTTTCACTCTAATGCTAGCTGGAATCATGGATTAATTTATTCACGAATGTATTCCTCCGCGAAAATGCATGAAAAGACAACTTTCGCGAAATACAACTTTGTGAATAATATTGTCCTCTAGGGTATCTTTTTAAAGCTTAGTCAATGCTGCAGTCAGTATTTTATTAATTACAGAGCGGACAGCAGCACTCTCATGCTTTCATATCATCCCCGGAGTGCACACGTATGGGCCAAGTCTTCCAGCGTAGGGGAGGTAATTTCTTTTTCTGTCATGCTTAGCCATATTTCTGGCTGGACTAGATAAAACGGATAAATCTGTAAATAACCAAAGGTCTTGGTATGGAATGGAAGAGTGCGAGTGAAATGGATCTACATGAAATATTTCCATTGCTCTATGAGTGTTTGTAGATAGACGTGGTTGAGTACAGAACCTAGGCCAAGTATTTATGTTCTGAAGGATGTGTCATGTTCAAACTGGACATTTCATGTTTTAACCTGAACAGCTTCTCAAGTTCTTATTGGCAGGTTTTTGTCTGTTTTTGTATCACTTGACCTTGTTCTGTTTTATTCTGTGAATCTCGCTGTCTTGGATTAATGGCGAAACTAAACTTTCTTATTTAAATTATTAAAATGGTGTTTGTCAGGCTCTTATATGTCCAAACTAATTGACATCAATGGCTGCAAAGTGTCTGTCAGAAAATGTTAGAATTAATTGGAGCTTCGAGTATTAAGAAGTTTTTTAAAAGTTCCTGCATATTCCTGGCAGTGATATGAAACCCCCAGAGGATAGGTTATGGCCATCAAGTGGATGGGGTTTGTTGATCGAGCTTTGTTGGGATTGTGCTAGCCTAGGTTTCGGGGCTAACGCAATTCTCACGGGGCGGTTGCGTTGTCTTGTTAGGTTTTTGAGTCTAGAGTTTTATCGCCTATATGCGACGATCGCGGATAATACCTGATTTCTGGTTAGTAGCACAAAACAACAAAACCTGTAACCAGCAAACACATAATTCTCCTTCCCTCTCCAATTTCAGCGATATACTAAGATCCATGGAAAATCCATGGGCAATAAAACATTTCAAATTACATATGTTTACCAATTTTGAGATTGGTAGGGGTCTTAGTATATGCTTACAGTTAAATATAATTTACCCGAAATCACCCGAACAACCGCCTTTTTTCCCTAGTTTTTGAATAATATTTTGCCTCCACTACCATAAAATGACAGTCTTTCATCATTGTCACATTGCTAGACCTCACCAATAAGATGGGACAGCAGGCTAAGCTGTGCAATGTAGTTTTCGTACTCAAACTCTAAATCTAAAACAAAGTTTGGGCCATTTCACAATGGTGACTATTAATATCACAAATGTTTGTCAATGGTAACTGACTTATCATAACTGTGACAATATTTGGCAACTATACTTATTTGGCAACAAAATGAAACCAATAGATCAGTAAAAAATAACCACCATTGTTCATAATATTTGTAAAGTTACAAGGGGCTTTATTCAGCATATTTCTTTGTTCTGGTGCCATGTTCAGGTTCATCCCAACAGAGCTCGATAAACAAACCCCACCCACTTGATGGCTGTAACCTATCCTTTGGGGGCTTTATATCATTGTTCCGGATTACTGTCTGATTTAAGAAAAGTGATATTTTTGGAGTTGTCTGTCCAAAGTTAATATTGCAGTGTTACAATCATGCTTCACCAATTTGTGCTACAGACACATTCTGTACTTCTTGTTCTTCAGATGGTACTGTACACATATATCACAGGATATTCTTTGCAGGACCTCCTCAAGTTTCAGCTGGTCTGAAAGGGCTGCGTGTGCTGAAGACGACAAATTCAGCATTCAAAGATTTCCACAATTGTGACGCGACAACTCTTACAAACACTGATGACAGGATTTTCTCTACCGTAGTCGAAGCTCAGTGGAGTTACAGCAGTTTACAAGGCCTTCACTTCTGCAATGCATGGTGAGTTATTACAGTCTGATTGGTTTGTAGCTAGAAGCAGGTTCTCCCCAGCAACAGTGATTTAGGCTGGAAAAAACCCTGGCTCTCAAGTTAAAAGTCAGTACAGTGGAACTTTGCCAAACGGTTTTAATTCGTTCCAGTGTGGGCATGGTAAGACAAGAATATCGTGTAGAGGAGTATAGAAACCCATAGTAAGTATCCAATGCAAACACCGTGTGGTAAAAATCACCAAAATCTTATATACGTATTTTACATATTAGCAATTAATAACAAAATAATATGTTTACCTTAGTAACTATAGTTACCTACATTAACTTTAGTATATTTAGTGGTTATTATCTGCAATAAAACATAGCGTTACGATGTAATATGTGCAGCTTGTACCGGAGGGAGTTCTTACTTTTGAGGCAGGCGCATAACATAAACATTGAGTTTAACTTCAATGAATTTACCTTACTAAACACCTTACTTAAAGCAAAGTTTCAGAAAAATATTTCGTATGGAGAAGATGAAAAATCGGCCTGTTCTGCATTGCAGGGTGAAAAAACCATATAACATGGTCATCGTAACCTGAAAGTGCACTGTATTAGTTTACTAGGTTCTTACTTCTGCAATGCATGGTGAATTGCTATAATTTGGTTGGTCTACAGCTAGAAGCAGAGTTCTCCCCAGCAACAGTGATTTAGACTGCGGAGAACCCTGGCTAGAAGTTGAAAGTCAATACAGTAGGAGCTCCTACAGCGTAAATAATCGTTCCAGGAATGTTTACGTTATAAGAACAGTAAAATACATGTAAATTGCCTAATCTGTTCCAAGATCTTTCCAAACTCACCCCTTTGCCTTGCAAAAAGGAAAAAAGTTCACTCAACTTTTTTAATTTGTGGACTGTACCGTAACTGTAGTATTATTGGTTTGCATCGATAACCTTTCTTGCAAAGGGGTCGATAAAGGCATCCATAAAACTAATGATCAATCTCATTGGTTTTATAGACGATGATTGTGGTAATTTTACATTGCTTATTTTTTCCAAAAAGCAAAATCTATTCTGCAAAGTAAAACTAATAACAAATATTTTGTACGTTTCCAATAAGGCAACAAACAAAGTATTTTTATTATAAAAAGCAGTTCTACCTGTTTGTCGTCTATCTGTATCTAGGTGTCAAGGTTAGGATGAAAGATAACTTTCGACGATACTATAACTCGTGACATTTAGATTGGTAGACAGACTCTGTAACACCTGCACCAATTGATCGTCTATGTATTCATGAACCATTGCGCAGCAATTCTATCTTCCTTTTTGTCGACACGTTTAACGATCTGATACGATGAACTAGAATGTTGCGAAAGTTATATATATTAGATAAAACGCTAAATGCATGGCGTTTTTACTTCTGAAAATGCGGCGAAGTAAACTAACATTCAAATAGAATTTGAAAACTCGCCCGGCTTGACACTTTACGTTATATGGAATTTTTTACATAGTACGAAGCAAAAACTTCCCATAAATTTTTTACCTCATCTGGAATTTCCGTTAAAGGAAATACACGTTATAGAAATGTCTATTGTATAGTCAGGAGCTTCTAATATCAGGATTTGTCTGCACCACGGGTGCGCAACTCAAATTCACAGTTGGCCAAAATCAAGTAGTATGGTAAAATCATGAGCCAAACTCAATAATTATAGAAAAATTAATGGCAACTGATATTTAGTGTTTAACCTTTTAAAACTTCCATATTTATATAAATAAGAAAGTTAGTCTACCCCAGTATTCTTTCAAGCTCTTTCTAATGTAAATCTTTTTCAAAGCCAACAAAAAAGCACCGACAATGATAATGTCATTTAATAACAATCCAGTATTTTTAATCTTTATTACCAGACCCATGCGCTAGGAAAAGTACATAAGTAACAGACATGTACATTCTCAATTTGTTACTCTGATTTACGCAGCATATTGGTAAAGGTAAAACGCAATCCAACTCTTGATTCAATAAATTTAAATTAAATTATTGTGGCAGTTACAGTGCATAGTAACCACAACTCTCACATATGTTTGTTGAATTCTCATTTTTTATGGCTGCGATGACAGTTATCATCTCACTGGCAAATAATTTCAGTCAGAAAAATAATAACAAAGAGTGACTTGAAAATTCAAAATAACTCATTAATAATACTAAGTACCTTGACAGCTCGTGTGCTGTAAGCAATTGTTAGGTCTATTAACTATATGAACAATTATTATGAAAGGCTAATGGTTGGTGCAGATGGTAGCGTGTCTTGCTGTTACGCTGAAAGTCAAGGTCGAATCCTGTATCATGCAAGTTTGTTCCTAATTTTCAGTCGTGTTTTCGGACAAACGGATGGACAGACGTACGTGGTTCTTATTACAGTATAGATTAACATTTTTACTGCAGAAATCCGTTCCATTGGCTCACTTATATTGTTCATTCTGATGGAAAATATTCACCTCAGATCATAAAATTAATAAATCTACCCAACATTTTGCCACAATTAATTTAAGATGTTTCGTTATTATTTCGCCAAAACAAAATGAAGCAGCTAGTTTCCTTTTCATTCAGAATTGAAAGCATCAAATCGCGATCTCAAAGTTTTAAATTTCCGGTTTAGGAGGGATGAAATAAATTGACAAAATGACTTGAGCATATTTATGCAGATCACTCTTGTGAAACCTGTCAGCATTGTACCCCAGATATTTCTGATAACCATATTTTTATTTTAGAGAATAGGGTTTGCGAAAATGATTTTTCTTGAAGTCGGTTTGACTAAACTAGAAACAAGACTTCTATACTTTAATTGCTTTGATTCTTGTGTAGAATTTTATACCAATTTTAATATATGTACCCCATAATTATTAGCAAGTTGTATTGATCACTGCTGTCACAACTCTTTTAATTAACCCTCTGGGTGCCATATGTTCAGTCACACTCAGCAGATTACTGCGATCTGCTGCTCGGTTGGGCTCATAGCAAAACTAACCTTGAAACCCATTATTTGCGTGAGCAGAGAGTTAACGTCTATTCGAACTAGCAGAGAGTTAACATCTATTCGAACTAGCAGAGAGTTAACATCTATTCGAACTAGCAGAGAGTTAACGTCTATTCGAACTAGCAGAGAGTTAAATCTATTCGAACTAGCCACTCTAACGTTTGCAGAAACAGAAGTAACAAAAATGCTGGGATGATGTGACCGTGTTATTTTCGATTCTGTAGGGATGCTGTTTTGGACTGTATTCTGGAGACATTTGCTGGCCCTGCTGGGGAGGGTGTATTCTCCCCCTCTGTACAACTGACTGTGTATGACACTGAGAAGCTTGCGCTTTCTAAAGTTAAACAGGTTAGATTTCCTGCTGTCATTATTATTACTATTACTATTGTTAATAATCTTATAAATGCAGGGCTTGAGGTTAATTGTCTTTTTGGTGTTAGATATATTTTATGTGGTTATCATTTGTTCTTTCCCTGGAATTGGAAAATTTAAATGGCTTTTTAAGAGTTGAACATTCTGTTATGTAACCATTTTTTTTGTTGATATAAAAATAGTTTTCAGTGGTCATTTCTAAATTTTGAAAATTGAGCCTGGCTGAACCGCAAAAGATTTACTTATAATACTTAAGTTTCAGTTCATTCGAAGTGGTAGTTTTTTAGCAACTTTTATGCATGTTTTGCCTTAACCTAAAAACATCTACAGCCACAGCGAGTTTATACTGAACCGCAACAAGGCATTATCTTAAACACCAATGTTTAGGAAAAGTTAGCCTGAGTTCTGTGAGCGCTGACGAGATCGCTCACTTATGATTGGTCTAGTTATAGTGTGTATCATTTAGGCGTGGTATATACTATTGTGTATTAATATATTTTAATCACGTGTTTTAGGCTTTTTATTCATAGTATTAAGAATTGCGCTTTGTGAACTGCAAGACAAGCTTTATATTTTTTGATAAATTAAGCTAAACATTGAATTATTTGCATATGTAATTCATAACATATTTTATTGCTAAGAATGCTTTTAGATTCCGTAAATGTATATGGTACTTGTGTAGTATTTATATTCCATATATATATAAGAGGTACATGATATTCCATATAAGTAAGAGGTATATGATATGGTACTTGTGTAGTATTTATATTACATATAAGTAAGAGGTATATGATATGGTACTTGTACAGTATTTATATTACATATATGTAAGAGGTATATGACGCCCTATGTAGGGTATGTGAGGCAGTAACTGAGTCAGCTTATATTACTTTCTATTCCTTCACTGAGTCCATTTACTGCACATCCCAGTCAATGCATCTACAGAAGCGTTTACCTGGGCTCAATTTTAAACTCTTGCCACTTGATCGATGAGTTTGACAAATCTTAGAAATTGTATTGGATTTATTTGCAGTAGAGATGCCCCGATTCTAATTGCACCGGCCGATTCAGTTACCGATTCAATATACCGATTCTTATTGAAAAGTAATCCGATTCAGATACCCATTCAGATCTTTTGCGTTGCATAGATAATTGTTAATTTTATTATGCAAAATAAATATAATGCAAAGAAAATATAAATAATGATGTACTAATTTTTTGTCTTTATGGAAAAAAGATATAGTTATATGTATATGTACATGTATATACATTCACATACTGCCATACCGTGCATCTAGTAACAAAACAGCCCATGTTTCTGGTAATCTGTTATTAATAATGGTAATTACTGTTAGTGGTACAACTTTCTCTGTGATAATTAAGTCTCTCTTCTACTGCTGAACGAACTGCTGCGCCTGCACCGTTGAGAGCAAATAGACGTAAAGTAAATAAGTATATAATTACAGTTTGTGATTCAATTATGTAAGTGAGACGTTTTTATCTTCTATCACTATTGATATGTCGTACTGAAAAAGGACTCGCTTGCTGCAGATTATGGAGAACAGGCTAAACACCGATAAGCCACAGAGGTTATTTTATGTGATACAAACATACATCATATCGTCAGGATCAAGAGAAAGAGATAACTTTATGCATCGACTGCTCAAATTACTTTCGTAATGCTAGTAAATAGAAACATTACACCACATTTTTGTTTCTCTCATTGTTCTCTTGTTCGTGATTGGCTGCAATAAATCATATCACTGTAATTGGGAAATACCGCACTTTGTGATTACGTCCTGACTAAAGCCAAAAGATTACTCAGCTGCGTGGATGTTTATTAGGCTAGAGACATGAAATAGATTGTGTGACAGGTTCGGAATTAATTAGGTAAAAGTAAGGAATTTGCAGCTGATGATTTTTTATTAGTGTAGCAAGCTAATACATGTATACGGTTTTTTGCTAAATAGTTGATCTGTAAAAAGTATCTGAAGTCCGATTTTTCAAGAAAAGATCGGGCGATACCGATTCAGATATCTAACACCCATATCGGCACCGATACCGATTCCGATATTAGAATCAGAGCAACTCTAATTTGCAGGTAACCGTTTTATCAATAGAAACTGGTAGGTAGAAGATAACTCCAACTTTAAGTATGAACGATGCCTCCACTGATTTCTTATCAGGTTTGTTCATTTGACAAAAGAAATTTTTACATATTTAACCACAAAAGGTCCCCAGAGGAATACGCATTGAAATCAAAAAGCACCATAAAAAGGAAACTTTAAACATCATATGAAATGCAAGCAATTGTTCTGGCAAAATTGCCAATTCCAAAAGGTGAAAGAAATGGTAAAAAAGGTTTAACCTCATTTGGTCTTTTACTACAATGAATAGAAGTGATGCATCAGTTCAATCCCTGAGCTGCCCACTTATGATGCGAGATGTTCCATGATGTTACAAACAGATTTGACTTGCTTCTCTTTTAGATAAGTGAGATATCAATGTCTTTGCCGAATGTTCACTACTTTGACGTAGACATGGCCCGATTCACACAGCTCTCTCTGCGTAATACCAAGAATGTAAGTTTGTGTCTCCATGGCAATAACGTGAAATAGAATCTCTTACTCGTGCTGCCTTTCAGTTTTCTTTTGGTGTTAAGTCTATGTAATAAATGGTGCTAGGTCTATGTAATAAGTGGTGCTAAGTCTGTGTAATAAATGGCGCTAAGTCTCTGTAATAAATGGGGCTAGGTCTATGTAATAAATGGTGCTAGGTCTATGTAATAAATGGTGGTAAGTCTATTTCATAAATGGTGTTAAGTATATGTAATAAATGGTGGTAAGTCTATGTAATAAATGGTGTTAGGTCTATGTAATAAATGGTGCTAGGTCCATGTTATAAATGGTGCTAGGTCCATGTTATAAATGGTGCTAAGTCTATGTAATAAATAGTGGTAATTTTATGTAATAAATGTTGCTGCATGTAGGTCTATGTAATAAATGGTGGTAAGTCTATGTAATAAATGGTGCTAAGTCTATGTAATAAATGGTGCTAAGTCTATGTAATAAATGGTCTTGAAAAGGTTCTGACTATCTGTACTTACAGCTTTAGCCAAGCATAAAAAGATACATCTGCCTACTATAATGTTGTAGTGATAAGATGATTTTGAACTATAACCTGTGATAGCAAAGGCCTAGTTAAGATTGGAGTTGTCCCACCAGTTGTCTGTTGTAACGAGTTCTTTTCTTTTACACATGTTTTAATATGGCTATTAATGTGCTCTATATGCAGGTCTACCTCCCAACTGACAAACCCTCGGGCATCATCAAGGCTACTTTAGCTCGCTCCCAGACATCCAAGTTGTAAAACTTCAAGAGGCAATCACATCACATTGAGGGCGATGTTAAAGCTGTCATCACCCCAGTCTACTCGCTCCTCGATGCTGAATTCCCAAGTTCAACTAAAACCAACAAAATATTTACTTTTATTTTCGCAATAATCTTTTCAACTTTTGTTGGCATGCAGAAAGCTGCAGTCCCTTGTCTCGTAATCGTTAATATCGTGATTGTATTTTAAATGGTGCTAATGACTATAACTATAGATTTCTTCGATTTCAACTCGCTCTCAGGTTGCTTTTTAGACAGAAATTCCATAGCCATCATCAATGTAATACAATCTAACAAATATTTTTTGTAGACCCAACATACATGTAGTTTTGTAATTTGTATTTTTGTTGTAAACCAGTCAATCTTCAAGCTGCAATAATCAGAGCTTTTAGCTTTTTACTCGTGAAATGTTTTACATTATCATAGCCTTTATTCCTCACCGATTTACATAGCATTTTACTTGGAACCTATTCATGGTTTTGCGCTCATGCATTACATCTCCTGCCTATCAACTGCAAAATGTTTCTGCTAGTAGCTGCTCTTAAAATAATCCTAAAGACTTTAATCGGTTTGACAAGTGAACTGTCAATCGGTTATTAGCAGTTGATAAGTTCATATAAGAATTGGTTGGCAACGTATACAAATTGTCATGGGGTGGTTGACAGTTGACACGTTTGCATAAACTTGACATAAGGTTCCTACAAGATGATACATCTATTTACGAAGTGACATGTAGTTGTTGATTAATCTGTTTGACTAGCTGCATTACCCGTGTTCGGGAACAGATTTACGCAAAGCAATAGTTTTATTGAGAGTTGTCTTTCATACTGTAAAACAACTCCAAATATGCAATCTACTGAAATTTTTGTGCTGATCTGACTGCATACACATATGAAGTCCTCTATGTCAATAATGTTAAAGAGACCATTGGAAATATGCAATGTGTTTTACAGCTAGTCTACAATGCATCAGTCTCGAACCACTCAAATCGGAATTGTCCTTATTTTGTACACAGAACTGATAACGAAATTGACATTGCTAGGCAAACTGACATTCTTCAAACTGGCAGTGTTGAAATATTGAAAAGTTTTACATATATTAAGAAATTCTAAAAAATATTCTCCTATTGCACTGCTTAGCTATCACCAGCATTTATTGAATTGAGACTTCTACATGCTTGAAACACTAATCATGACTCACCAGTTCTTCGTCTATAGCCTGTGTTTTGACATGGTATATACAAACTGTGCAGCAGTAATGTGGTTGTGTTGATAAAATTTATTATCAATAAAATCTACTATATAAACTACATATATGTTCTTTCGCCTTTACAACGTAAGGCATTACATTACATCTGGAGCATTTTTGGACATTCGTCCCATAGAAAATTTCAGCCCTATACTATGTTGCAGGACTGCAGTCAAGTGCAAAGTTTTCTGTCCATACACAGCGCCTGGTAGCAGCTGCTGTAGTTAGTGCATCTCGCTGTTGTCGCCGTTTCATCTGCTCAGAAAATTCAGCTCACCGAGCAGCTGTTGTAGCTAGTGCATCATGTTCTTGTCGCCGCTGCAACTGCGTGGAGGTTTCTGCACGTCTGGCCGATGTAGCGGCTGCTCTGAGCCGTTTGAGTCGCTGCTGGGTCGGTTCAGTAGTCTCTGCACTTCTAGCGGCTGCAGGTTCTATTCTGGCCTGCTCTCGATGTACCTGTGTTTGTTTAGCAGTTTCTGCTCTTCTAGCAGCTGCTATTCTGTTTCGTTGTAGGCGTAGCTGTGTTTGCTCTGCAGTTTCTGCACTTCTAGCAGATGCAGTAGCATTTCCGCTTCGTTGTGGGCGTAGCTGCGTTTGCTCTGCAGTTTCTGCTCGTCTAGCTGCTGCTTTGCGAATTTGGTCTCTTTCTCTACGGGAATCGATCTGTTCTTGCATTTGGGCGGTAGGCTTTTTGGAAGGCATTGCACTACTTCAAGCATTTCTAAAATTGAATGAGATGGTGTGCTTTTTTGTAATATACACTGCTCGCTTTCTTCTCACCGTCGCCTATCGCAACGCTCAGAGTGCCTGTGCAAGTTTTGTAGTAGCTGTAGTACTCGTAGCTGGAACAATAAGTGTAAGTAACTCAGCTGCGGAAGGAAATGAACATGTTTGCTATCACAAACAGTGCCAAATCCAACGTTTTCAACCCTTCACTGAAGTAGACTCATTCATGCGCTTTCCATGGTCAACCGCCGTAAACACATTTTTGCCACTTTCCCAGCAATTGCTAGCAACTGAATTTTATTATTCGTTGACAAAATAACCAACAATCTTTAAGACTTGTATAGTAGTGACAGTGTTGTCCAAAGATTTCTCTATAAAATTAGCCTAAAATTTAATTTTAAATCTTCGTTTGAGAATTTCCAACTTAAAAACGAAGATTTTTTGTGCGAGTTCATTAAATGCGTCCGAGTTAAAAAACAAATAACTACCTATGTTGATGACACTATAGCCATTTCAGATTTTTGTGATTACACAGATAATTAAAATGCACAAAGTATTGATACAATGAATTTTTCGCATAGCAGTGCTTGTTATAATGTTGGCAAAATCTACTATATAACCAAAACAAACGATATAGATGGAGTTTCAAATTGAAAAATATCATGAAGCAATATCGGCAAAATGGCTGGCAGTAGGCCGATAGCTAAATTTGTACACGGACGCAAGTGAAAGGTTTATGTAGTGGAAGTGTGGCAATTCATAGACAATACAACATTGATTAAGGAATACTTACCTTTTTTATGTAGAAATGTAATAGGTGAGAACTGCGTTTTCCAATGGCCGCAAGAAACCAACGTTCGCCTGACCTTCTCGGTACACGTTGGCAGTAAATATTAATCGCATGTAAATTACTATTCATTAATTTAATTTATTTAATGATTAGTAAATTTGTATAGCTGTATAGGCCGTTGAACTCAGGACGGGGCTTTCTAACACGACAGCAATTTTGCTGTTTCAAACGCACCAATGTCGTTGGGGAGGCGCGTTATCGCTGTAAAGAGGCGCGCTAACCAGATGTGACGTGTTCCGTGTAAAAACAATGATGATTAGGTTATGTATAATAGAGGCGTGTGCTAACCAGAGATTCCCGTTAATGCGCCCAAGATACCTAGTAGCGGGTAATAGTCCGAAAAGTTCGGTACTCTACAAGGCGGACAATGAATCACACACACACAACGATTGCCGTTTATATAGTAGATAAGTGACATGAGATTGTTGAAATATCTGTTCAAGAAGTGAAACAAGGTTGTTGACTTCTGTTTGATGAGTGACAGTGGTTGTTGACACATCTGTTTCATAAGTGACATGAGATTGCTGACACATCTGTTTAATGAGTGACATGAGGTTGTTGACACATCTGTTTCATAAGTGACATGAGATTGTTGACACATCTGTTTGTTAATTGACATGAGGTTGTTGACACATCTGTTTGTTAATTGACATGAGGCTGTTGACACATCTGTTTAATAATCGACATGAGGCTGTTGACACATCTGTTTGATAATTGACATGAGATTGTTGACACATCTGTTTGTTAATTGACATGAGGCTGTTGACACATCTGTTTAATAATCGACATGAGGCTGTTGACACATCTGTTTGATAATTGACATGAGATTGTTGACACATCTGTTTGTTAATTGACATGAGGCTGTTGACACATCTGTTTGATAATCGACATGAGATTGTTGACACATCTGTTTGTTAATTGACATGAGGTTGTTGACACATCTGTTTGTTAATTGACATGAGGTTGTTGACACATCTGTTTGTTAATTGACATGAGGCTGTTGACACATCTGTTTGATAATTGACATGAGGCTGTTGACACATCTGTTTAATGAGTGACATGAGGCTGTTGACACATCTGTTTAATAATCGACATGAGGCTGTTGACACATCTGTTTGATAATTGACATGAGATTGTTGACACATCTGTTTGTTAATTGACATGAGGCTGTTGACACATCTGTTTAATAATCGACATGAGGCTGTTGACACATCTGTTTGATAATTGACATGAGATTGTTGACACATCTGTTTGTTAATTGACATGAGGCTGTTGACACATCTGTTTAATAATCGACATGAGGCTGTTGACACATCTGTTTGTTAATTGACATGAGGCTGTTGACACATCTGTTTGTTAATTGACATGAGGCTGTTGACACATCTGTTTAATAATCGACATGAGGCTGTTGACACATCTGTTTGATAATTGACATGAGATTGTTGACACATCTGTTTAATAATTGACACAATGTTGTTGACACATCTGTTTGTTAATTGACATGAGGCTGTTGACACATCTGTTTAATAATCGACATGAGGCTGTTGACACATCTGTTTGATAATTGACATGAGATTGTTGACACATCTGTTTGTTAATTGACATGAGGCTGTTGACACATCTGTTTGATAATCGACATGAGGTTGTTGACACATCTGTTTGATAATTGACATGAGGTTGTTGACACATCTGTTTAATAATTGACATGAGGCTGTTGACACATCTGTTTGATAATTGACATGAGGTTGTTGACACATCTGTTTGATAATTGACATGAGGTTGTTGACACATCTGTTTAATAATTGACATGAGGCTGTTGACACATCTGTTTGATAATTGACATGAGGTTGTTGACACATCTGTTTGATAATTGACATGAGGTTGTTGACACATCTGTTTGATAATTGACATGAGGTTGTTGACACATCTGATAATTGGCATGAGGTTGTTGTCACCTAACATCAGAATGCATAGGAAATTAAGGTATATGGGTACCATGGAAGCTTATTTATTATGAGCCCTCACAATGACATCAACAGGGAAACCTTTTCCTTCTAAAGACATTTCTGTTGAAACAAATGAATAATTTGATACTGAATTTATCAAGAATTTGTCTGATGTGTCTCATAAAGCCATAATTTTCAAGTTTGTGTTTCAAGCCATAAGTTTGGGTCAAGGGTTAATAATTAGTGATAATCCTTGAGTTGTCTACTAAACTGTGTACACAAAAGAGCAGACAACTTCAAATTGTGTTTTTGTCAGAGGCGGTGGAAAATGTGTGTTGGAACAGTTACCATGCTGATTTAAGCAAGCTATTCCAATCAAAGAGACTAAGGTGAGGTCACTCTATCAGGTCATATGATGACAGGGCATGCCTTACTACAGAAGCCTTCTGGCATACCCAACATCCCCTGTAATATGACATTAATTAATTCTGATGTTGTGATCGTAAGACAACCATGTCGTATAGAGAGGCATATGAACCTATTAGTAATTATTTAATGCAAACCCCAGGTAAAAACATCAAACTGTTGTATCCATACTGTACATATTAAACTGTTGTATCCATACTGTACATATTAAACTGTTGTATCCATACTGTACATATTAAACTGTTGTATCCATACTGTACATATTAAACTGTTGTATCCATACTGTACATATTAAACTGTTGTATCCATACTGTACGTATTAAAAATTAGTAACAAAGTAGTTTAGTAGTCTTGGCAACTACAGTGAACTATTTAGTGGTTAGGATCTGCAATAAAATGTAGCATTGATATGTATTAAGTACTGTATAGAGTTCTTACCATCAAGACAGATGTAGTGGCTATTAGTGATGTGCGACAGACTTGACAGCAACGGCGGAGGAGATATAAAATGCTAGAACAAAGGGTGGCAACACTTGGTATTCCATTTCGTAAGGCAAAACAACGGAAGGTAGAGAAGCCATAACTCAGGGGTCCACTGTATATTATACCATGAAGATAGCATATTTGAGAAAGTTTTTATTTGAAGCAATCATTTAAAGTTTATTTCCAACTTAACTAATCATAGTCATATTAACATGCAGTTTTTAAAAGTCCTAGAAAATAGGCAGAAGTCCCTCAGTCTTGAAAATGAGACTATTTGTCCAGCTACTTTGGGTTATACCGCCACATTAAAACTGTAACCAGTGTTGTAACTGAAACAATGAGACAGGTGGCAGGTGGGCTAAATGCCCAGTTGAAGCTCAAATCTAAACCCGTCCAACTTAATTCTTGAAACTAGGAATAGTAACATAAATCCAAGCCGGCAGTAGAAAAAGTAACGATTTGATCATGAAGACTTCTACTACGACAGGGTAAGTAGCAAGAAGCCTTAAAGCATGAGTTGTCCGCTCCATGCAAACTAACAATAAGTTTTTTTATACTTCATCATGTATACCTAGTATTGTTAATAAAGCAGAGAGGTCCTCCAAAATCGAGACAAATTTTGCTAGTGTTTGGTTTTGTGCTTGTATTGTTTTGCAAAGTTTATAACAAAACAGTTTTTATGACTTGCAATAAAACAGAATTGATAATATGTCAAGAAAATAAACATAAACTTTCCATTTCTAGAAATTTGTAAAACAAGCATACCCAAAAGAATAATTACTCAACCAAAAAGGAGGTAGATCCTATTTTATTTTAAGAGCTTAAAAACTCTGATTTTTTGATAAAGTGAAAATTTATGTTGTCACACTTTTATTCTCGTAACAGTAGGTATAGCTAAAACTATACGCCTTGTTTCAGTGCAAAAGAGACAATGCTGAAGAAAAACACGACTACCTCCTTTAGCAATAGATTATTATACCTTTGGGACGGTGGCTAACGCCCCTCAATTCAGTGATTTGATCAGCATCGTAGGCTTTGTTATATGGCTCTTATTCATTAGTCCTAGGTCGGTGTTTCTTAACCTTGGTCTGGTCGAACCCCAAGGGATTCTTTAAGTCAGTCACAGATTACAGGTGAACATCTCTCAAAGGTAACAGCAAGTCACACTGATTTGAAAGGTCATGTTCTCATGAAAAGATATTTAATTTGTTGTGACTTAATTCATTGTATTAGTTTTGTTTTTTGAACACAGTGATGTTGATGCATGTTTCTTTTGAGCATCAATAAATCATGTCAATGTTAATTGTAAAAGAAATTTTTTTTTCAACAAAGAAAGGCTCGACAAGAGAGCATATGAAACTGCCTCAGTACAGCCATCCAGGTTAAGAACCACAATGTTTTTTATTATCACTAGAAGAAGTTCTATAAAAAAGTTGTTTGAACAGTGCGCACACAAAAGCCGATGGACTAAAGATTTTTGCAAGAAACTGTTGGAATTAAATGAAAAAATTTTATTGCATATTAATTTGTATACCAGATTTTTAAGCTATTAGGATTTTTTTAATTACCATATTAGTATACTCTATGCAAGTGCTGAAAAGAGCTGTAAACAGTAGATGTATTTTGGTAGATGTAATAATAGATGTATCAACCTAATTTTCCATGAAGCGAACAATATGCTTTAGACATTCGATACCAGCTAGTAGGTCAATGGAAATGCTACTAACAACTTTGTTAATATATAATAATATAATATATATAATTTTAGCAAACATATAACAAATTATATATTACATTAACATATAATATATATTATATTAACATATAATATATAACAAAGCTAATATATTATATGGTAATATATAATAATATAATATACATAATTTTAATTCTTATGATGTTATATGTGATATTATAATACTTATTATAAATATTATAATTTTATACTTGGTTATTGAAATATTTAATATTATCACTTTTTACTTTTAGATTTAAATTCAATATTTTGATTTTTATATAGTTTCTCATAAATACATTATCTATGTGTATAAAAAATTGTATGCAAAAAACTAAATACATATAAAGACATAAAACAAGTTTATTAATTTTAAAAGTTTAGCCTTGACAGTGCACAAGTTTAGAAGTAGAGTATGTGATAGAAACTCATACTAGCTTATAATAAATATAGTCTCAGCTAATTCTTATATATTTTTTTTATTATTTTTGCATTTCGTTTATCGCTATTAATGTTCTATTTTATATTTTTTTACAAAACCATAAAGCTACCAAATATTTTAACCCTTTATCTTAGTAAGAAATTTTGTTCTGTGTCTAATTCAATATTTGCTCAAATTTTCTTTTGTATGTCGAAATATTAACTCATGATGACAAGTCAGACATTGAGCTTATTCAGTATGAACACCTTTGGAGACTCCAACACGTTACTAAAGACTCCAAAAGGTTAACAGAGACTCCAAAATGTTACTAAAGACTCAAAAAGGTTAACAGAGATGCCAACATGTTACTAAAGACTTCAAAAGGTTAATAGATGCGCCAAAATGTTAATAGAGACTCCTAACATGTTCATAAAGACTCTAAACATGTTCATAAAAACTGTTAACACGTTAATATAGACTCATAACAGATTAATATAGACTCATAACAGGTTAATATAGACTCACAACATGTTAATAAAAACTAGAACAGTTTAACAGAAACTCCAATATGTTAATAGAAACTCCAACATGTGCATTGAGATCCCGACGTGTCAAGTTCAACACAATATTATCAGATCCTCAAACTAACCATAATGTTATGCAAATATCTAAACACCTGAGAAGGTACTGAATGAGTAAAATTTTATTTTTCAGGAAATGTATTTTTGTAGTAATTTTGGTAGCATAAAAAAAGAAACAAGAGACAAAGACAACAACACAAAATGTTTAGAAGGAAGCTACTGCAGTTATCTTCTCTTGTAACACCCAGTTAGTAATATCAATCACACTTCTGCTAATTGCATAAGATTTCATGGAAGACTCCACTTGTAGTTTGGGAGGCAGCTGAAACAAAGCATGCAACTGAGTTGAGACTAATACTAAGTACTATGTATATATGTATAATGTGTAATGTATAATGCCTAATGTATAATGTGTAATGTATAATGCTTAATGTATAATGAGTAATGTATAATGCTTAATGTATAATGTGTAATGTATAATGCTTAATGTATAATGTGTAATGTATAATGCCTAATGTATAATGTGTAATGTATAATGCCTAATGTATAATGCTTAATGTATAATGTGTAATGTATTATGTATAATGTGTAATGTATAATGCCTAATATATAATGTGTAATGTATAATGCCTAATGTATAATGTGCAATGTATCATGCCTAATGTATAATGTGTAATGTATAATGCTTAATGTATAATGTGTAATGTATAATGCTTAATGTATAATGTGTAATGTATAATGCCTAATGTATAATGTGTAATGTATAATGCCTAATGTATAATGCTTAATGTATAATGTGTAATGTATAATGTATAATGTGTAATGTATAATGCCTAATGTATAATGTGTAATGTATAATGCCTAATGTATAATGTGCAATGTATCATGCCTAATGTATAACGTGTAATGTATAATGCTTAATGTATAATGTGTAATGTATAATGCTTAATGTATAATGTGTAATGTATAATGCCTAATGTATAATGTGTAATGTATAATGCTTAATGTATAATGTGTAATGTATAATGCTTAATGTATAATGTGTAATGTATAATGCTTAATGTATAATGTGTAATGTATAATGCCTAATGTATAATGTGTAATGTATAATGTATATAATATATAATGTATAATGTATATAATATATAATGTATACTATATAATGCCTAATATATAATGTATAACTTGACGTAAAACTACTTCAAGAACTCTAAAGCAAGTGCAAAGTTATAAGTTGATGTTGCGAGTTAGATAAGTACGAAACTCACTTTTGAATTATGATTTGTTGAATTAGTTGACTGATGAGCTATCTTTTTTGTTTTTTCTTGTTTTTCTTTGGTGGAGGAGGTACATAGTAGTTATAGTTATAATCATATCCATAACCATAGTCATCTTCAACAGTGCCGTGTCTTCTCTTCTTCTCTATATTTACATGGCCAATAATTTAATAAAATGCAGACTCTTAAACGATGTTTAAATTTGTTTTTAGGTTCTTTAGATACAATTACTTTTCAACCATAAATCAATTTAGGAGATATTTTGTCAAAGAACTAATATGGTTCGATAAACTTCTAAAAATTTACGTATGCAGCGAATTCTTTCAAGTTTTAAACTGCAACAATTGTAGTTTAAAAATTTAGTAAAGTTCAGTAAGTTTAAAGAATTTAGTAATTTTTAGAGGATGTTAAAGATGAACGTACACATGATTTTATTAACTTTGTTTATAAATTATCCATATTTTTCTATCATTTACAAGTGTTTTTGATGTTTGAGGTCTGACTGCCAGAATAGTTTAAGATCTCAATTAATAGAACTTTCTCATGGTTAAAATGCTTAGAAGAATTATACGTGCGAAATTATGTCACTAAATGTTATCATTGGGATAGTTGATATTGGCAGTTGCATTCAAGTCGCAGCGTTACGCATCTATTTTCTGTGAGTCTTTTTAGAACTATAAACGTCATAATCGCACCTTCACTTGATCTGAGTGTTTTCACCGCGATCAAATTTTGTCAATTTTAGTCTTGAAACATCATTGCAGTCAAACTACTCATAAAAAACAATCCCAAATGATAGAAAAATACTGATACTTTTTGATGAAATTTGCTAAAACTTTGTATAAATTTATCTTCAAGCTGAAACAACCAAGAGAAACATGCGCAAGGGTGTTAGAGGTCAGAAGCTTAGTTTGAGGGACGCGGATGAGATAACTCCAAAAGCATCTCATTTTGTCAGCTGCAGGCACGCCTAATTTGGCTTGGCCAGTTACACACAGAGCTCACGTTTTATTGGGTTATTCATTTCTAATGAGTACAATTATTGCTCTATATAACACAAAGTTGCCACACAATAAAACAACAACCAGCTGAAGTTACGTTTAATTTTTGTATATTTAGTTTGAGCATGGACTACTGTTTTTTTGTAAAGTTTTAATGTTATGGTTGCGACACCAGAGTAGGCAGAATAATAATAAAAATAATAATAATATTGTAAACCTAAAAAAAGATCAATTTTTTCATCAGAGTTGTTTACATATTTTTCATGAACAATTTCAGTTTAATATTTTGATATTTAATATTTTAATTTTTTGATGAAAGACATGATTTTTAAAGTTTTCTCTAAGCCATTTATTTTAATCTGTCTTTTGAATCTGAAAAGGATGCGTGTGTCACAGAAAAAAAGTTAGTTTAGTTCATGTAACTTGTTTAGCTTGTATTTCTTTTGATATTATATCATATTAAATATGAAATTATGTAAAGAAGACAGTAACACTACTAGTAATACAGAATAAATGGCATTGTTGTGACTAAATTCATTCAAATCAAATGGAATATGTAAAATTCTGAAAGCTATAGATGTCAAAGAGCAAACTCTAGAAATTTTGCTTGTTACAATGCTAATAATAATGATCATTTTTGTGGCGTTATTATTTCTACTTACTCCAAAGCCTTTTTTTGATGCAGACAACAACCAGGATGATGATAATGGATGCAGCCACACTGATGAGGACATAGGTGACCGCAGCCCAGTTTATTGCTGAAAAACAAAAAAACTCTAGTTTTGAGGTCCTATAAGTTATAAAAGCTCTCAATAACCTGCATTGCGATATATATAATCTTAAAGTTTGTCATATATCTGTTTTTGTCTGTCCCTGTCTGTCAAGCTATAGCTATTAACATCTAGAAACAAAAAGTTTGCTTCGTGCTGGATTTGAACTCACGAAGATACGAAGATGGAAACCGCATGTTTTTTGGAGGCCTTACATTATTACACATAATCTAATGCCTCTAAAGAAACCGGTATATATATATAATATATAAATATATATTATATATAAAATATATTTCTCGGCTTTTACTATATACTGACTGTATACACTCTTTTCTCGATAGCAAAATGATTTTTCCAAATTTCGTGCTAAATGAAGTATTAATTGAAACTTTATAAATTCTATTAACTCTATGAAACACGATGCTTTTTTGGTGCTTTTGTGTACTTCTAATTCCGGTTTTCCATAAGGATCAGTTGCTAAATTTCAGTTAAAGTCAATATTTTTTACGTGGACCCTTGTATCATCTCGAGTAGGAATAGCCTCTACATTCTCTCTTCGTTCGGTCAGACAGTTGACAGTTTTATTTTTTTCTCTAAATTTGTTTAAAATGTACAAAACACTTTTCATGTAGTTTAAAAGTTAGAATGGTAAGTGGAGTTATATCTTCAGTAAAAGTGAATTTTCTTCGCAAAGACATTTATTCATTTTTGCATTTGTACCAGTGCAAGAGGTACCAGTATCGTTGTATTCAAAGTTTTGATGGAGAGCTTCTGCTGGAACAGTAATCATTTTTATACACGCACACTTCTATGCACGAATTATTATTATTAATTCAACATATTCATGATTTTTAATTTTTTTTCTCAGTTTGTATTAATTGTTTTATTACCAAATCATCTCTTATTGTAATCGTAGCAAAACAAACATAATTTAGCTACTACTTGCTAATTATTTCACATTTACATTTAAACCATTTTATAGTCGCTTTATTTTTTTGTTAATTTATTTGACCCGCGCAAAACATTTTTTTCATGATATGAGGTTTAAAATTACAGTTGTTTGACAAAGTTTGAAAACCTTTAGAGTTGTTTTATTTTTTCTCTAAATTTGTTTAAAATGCACAAAACACTTTTCATGTAGTTTAAAAGTTAGAACGGTAAATGCAGTTATATCTTCAGTAAAAATAAATTTTCTTTGCAAATACTTTGATTACCCAGGCAACGCCGAGAATTCAACTAGTATTATTATATACCAACTGCAAGCATGCTGCTATAAAATAATACGTAATAATAGGAAACTGTCTAAGTTGCTCATGATCCAAAATAGTCTTGCTTGCTCCTAAATCAACCTATCTGTTGGTGTGGAGAAAACTTTTAATACTGCTGTGAAAAGTTGTGCTTCCAGTCTATACAAGCTTGCCTGTGTATGAGTGTTTACATTAAACATGCTCAAAATTTGCTTGTGTACTTATATCAATGTAAAACAGATTAAATTTCAAACTCACAGGTGCTTGTCGAAAAGACACCGATTGGAGCGCCTTTGAGTTTAAATGATCTGTCATCGTCTTCAAAAAGTTTGTATTCTAGTTCACACCACCAAGCAGTATTTCGAACATATTTATCCGTCTCTGAGTTTAGCTCTACCTCCAAATAAGCCTCTAGGTATTCCGTATTGGGCACAAACTCATAAAGAGTTACACTCTGTAACATGTCAACACATTGGAGTCAAACACGACATATTGAAACAGTGAATTCTAAGTTGCTAGTTGGATGCAGTCAAAAAAAGCTTTTTTAAAGTCATATGGTTGGCAGTGTTTCTGACCCAAATTTGCCATTTTCTTTCACTGTTCTCTCAATATTGAACTAAAAATTTAAACTCAAATTCAGTAACTTTTCCCAAATAATATTTTTTTGAATTTTGTAAAATAAATCATACCAGCTATTTATATTTTTTGTATTTGGCATAAAATGTACTGAAGTGAGGCCCATGTCTAATTTGCTGCGGGCATAACAACACATTTTGCAGTCTAGCTTTTCAGAGTACATATGACAACTTTTGTACAACGTACAGTACCTGTTTTTGCACTACAGTTCAAGCTGTAAAATATTGCAGAAATGCTTGAAAAACTAGTTTCAGTTAAAAACGAATGAAAAAATTTGCCCATAAAAATGAAGAAGAATTTAAAAAAAATGCCTTCATGAATTGCCTTCTGGGATGGATTTTGATCAAAAGGTTAAGTGTGCATATATAGAAAACATGTGCTTTTAGAAACTGCTCGCACTAAATTCCTAACCTGCATCCAATGCTCAATCAACTTTACAAAACCTAATCATACTGCCTTATGGTGTAATCTATAAGGTCTTTACAGCTGGATGCTTGCTGCAATCAAAGCTGGTTTGGGCAGCTTCCTCTTCAGAAACAGCCTCCTTTTTGATGTTTAAGGCTTTGCCACAATATGAAAGTGACTTTGATAATTTTTTACATGAACAACTAGTCCATAGAAATAGTAGAAAGACACTATAGCAGTTTAGTTAAAATTGAGTTATCTTGATGTAGGCTTTTTGAAAGAAAAATTATTTTCATTTCTAAAAGCATTTAATGAATAACATAATTTCATTGATGATTACAAACGCCAATAAAAAGTTGTACTAAAAAGGATTAGAGAGCTTTCAGCGCTATAGTTAGTGTTGGTGTTCAAGATCAAAGTCACGAGTTAAAATACCACACGATGCAATCTTTTCTTTCAATTTCTAACCTTGGCACCGGTCAAACAAACTGATAGATGTACACAACTCGTATTATGCTAGTCGTATTGCTAACTAATGTTATTGCTCTTTGTTATTATTATTACTATTGCTCATTTCGACAAATGGTCGCACATAATTATTGTTTTTATCATAAAGATCTGCTAAAAGAAGTTGTGGCCACATACCAATGAGATTCAAATCACACAAAATGATAATCAGTAGATTCTAATGTTTTATCAATAGAGCTTTGCATCAGTGATAAACCCTATTCACCGCATCAGTAACTTATGAGTATCAGTCTTATATAGACCAGCATTATCAGATTGTGGTGCAGCTTGTGTGATCATCACGTGTAATATATATGTGTACAGGTATTCATAACTAGCTGATCGCGCTTGATTGGCACAGTTGGTAACGTGCCGAACTACTAAGCTTAATTTGGAAAGCTCAATCCCATATGGTGCCACCACTTTTCTAAACCTCTAACAATTGTTTGGATGAACATAGCAAAATTATATATTATATAAATTTATAGCAAATATACCATTATAGCAAAAGATAACCAACCGCATTAAAGTACTAATTTACTATGCTTGACACGACTTGACGGTATTTTTTATCCAGTGGTTGAACTTTCTTTTTATAGTTCACAAAGTGATTGTTCAAGTCTATAAGCAAGGCTGTTCTAATGGTAGTAAATATTCTAGCGAATGGAGTTGTTCCCACTTGTTGTCATTTAGTATGAATTACAGTAAATAGTTAACCTTAATCCCCTGGTCATTCGGTTGAGCTATTTTCTTCGTGAGGTCTCTGTTTGATTTCCAGTAGAGCGCAGCTACTTCCGTTTTTTTATCTAGTTTTACTGAGCAGTTGAACTGGAATCTCTGAACACTTGCAGTTTCTGAGAGGTTGTAGGAACTGTTGGGATAATAACTCAGCTGTGGTGGGTCTAAACAAGAGATATATTTTATATTTAAGACATGTATGGTTTATAGTTTAATTCAACTTTAAGTTTTAGATTGTATTTATAAATATATACATGTATGAGTAGCATTTATTCTAGCACAGCATTAGCCGATCTATAAACTGTTCTCAAAGTTCTGCTGTTTTAGATTTAGAGCATTATTATTTTAACATTTTAACATAATAAAAACTTTAAATTGTAAATTGTATTGTTCCAGTGCTTTAAGCTCTTTTTTAAACAATTTTTAGATATAACGCTTTATCTCTAAAATTTTAAAAAGTGTCTGAAAAGGGAAACAGAACTTATTGTTTTATTAGAGGACTTATTATATATATTAAAATATGCATTTGTATCTAATCTATTCACCAAGTAGATAACGGTGCCACATATTAACTTCTTAGCATGCGATGCAAAGACCTAATTTCATTCACATTTTCTTGTGTTCAAACCCTAACTGGTACAATATTTTGCATTGTTCTTTTACAATTACAACACATGGCCCTTGTTACCTTTACAGTTCCTATTCGTTCATGCTAATACAGTTTAATGCTACCATGAGACATATTTCTGGGCAAGCAACTAATTACTAGCAACTTGCAAGCAATGGTTGCTCTTCGAACTTGTAAAAGTTATGTCAATGATGAAAATATTTTCCTACTCAGAGAGTTGGCATTGTGGATGCACATTAGCTTGAGATTATGTGCATAGAAAGCATGTTTTGCGTATTAACAAACAATCAACACTGATAACTCAAATTTTTTATTGCTTTTTCGTAAGTTTTTGGAGTGTGTACTAACCTTTTTTCACTCGTAGAGTTAGATTATCTTATAACAAATTCCTATACAACTAGAGTGTAAGGATACTTGGGTGAGCCACTACCGAAGTGCTACACTGGACCGACAAGCAAATCATGTTTCTATAGGGGGCTGTAGTGGAGTGATGGTTGTATAAGGCAATAGCAGACCTGCAGCACTTCTATGCACCAGTCTCCATAAGAAATTAATAATGGAAATCCTTTCTCTTAGATACTTCTTGGTTATTTCACTTTGTTACGGCACGCTATATTTTTTAACTTGATTGTTGACAAGGATGCAAATATGATGCACTCGTTGATTGTTGTGTCATTTACATGTGCAAATTCTTGTGAGTTTTCAGTAACACAAATTATTAAGTGGATCAAAGTGGAGTATATTATTCGACTGACTACAACTTATCAAGCAGATCTCTGAATGAACAAATAGACTTCTCATGTAAAGATTTGACTGTGAACAGTGTGTAGTGTGAACAGTCCTTCGAAAGTTTATGATACAGGAAATCTATTTTCACCGTTGATATATTAATTACCAATCACTGGATGAATACAGAATGATAATACAACAAAGAATGTCATTTTTCTACAAAAAATATTTTGATATTACATTTATATGGTCATCTAATTTAAAATCACCCGATTCAGACAGAATAAAACCTCAGCTTTCTAATAATGTATAGTCTGATAAACTTCATTAAAACAGTAAAAGGGTTTAACTTAATTAACTCCACTTGGAGCCAATACGACAAAGGGACAATGTCATAGGAGTGCTAACAATTACCATCATGACTGTAATAGTACCAATAGTAATAGTAATAATAATAATAATAATAATAATAGTAATAATAATCTACATATACTCTATCTACATCAGATCCAAGATCTGATGTAGATAGAGTATATGCTGAAAGAGACCAAGGAGGAAGAGGATTAATGAGTGTTGAGGAAACTGTGAATTACGAAAGTCAGTCTGAAAAAGTACACAGAAGGCAGCCCAGTCGAATTTATAAGAACAGCGGGTAAGATCATAAATACCAACAGAAAAGATGGAAGAACAGAGTATAGAAACCATCAGAAAACTGAACGAAACCAAAACTGGCATGATAAGCCAATGAACGGACATCATCTAAGACCAACAGAGGGTCAAGCAGCTAAGGAGACATGGCAATGGATGAAGAGGGGATGTCTCAAACGAGAGACTGAAAGCCTGATCATTGCTGTTCAGGATTAAGCATTAAAAACCAACTATACGAAGGCCAAGATAGAAAAGTCAACAAACGATCAAAAATGCAGATTGTGCAAGCAGAAAGATGAACCAGTGTTCCACGTAGTCAGCGAATGCAGTAAGATCGCACAGACAGAATATAAACGGCGGCATGAAAAAGTGGCAAGTGCAGTGCACTGGAGTACATTGTATATGCAAGAAACATGAGTTGCCCCACACAGAAAAATGGTACTACCACCGTGCTGAAGCTGTATTGGAGAATAAGAAAGTGAAGCTGCTACGGGACTTCAACGTGCAGACATACAAGGTTATCAAAACTAGAAGACCAGACCTGATACTAATAAACAAAGAAATCAAACCGTGTCAGGTCATAGACATAGCAATACCTGGAGACACAAGGGTAGTACAGAAAGAAGATGAGAAGATTGTCAAATACAAAGAGCTTGGGTTCGAGATAAACAGACTGTGGAAGGTGAAGACTGAAGTGATACCAATAGTAATTGGTGCACTCGGAACAATATCAATGAGGCATATAGCATACTTGGTCGAGGAAGGAAGTGAACATGTCTTTTGAGACTATACAGAAGACAGCCATCTTAGGAACAGCTCACCTCTTGAGGAAGGTCCTCTCTTAGTGGAATTGAGGAAGATGTTGGATCCTTTGGCCTTTTGTTAAGACCCGGACTCAACACGGACTAAAACCAGTCACCTACCACCACACGACTGCGAAGAAAAACTTTTATAATAATAATAAGATTTGAGAGACATTATTGCAAGCCTAGGGAATGATGTATGCAGTTTGATAGCTTTTGAACTTCAAAATCTACTTAATTTTGTATTAGAAAAATATATTATTAGTGTAATGAACTAGTTACTTTTGGCTGCATTAGGCATTTTTTAAATATTTTATAACATGCAGCTATGGCATATTTGCATGTTATAAAATATTGCAGGACTAAAATGCATAATTAAGTTTTGGAGACTTTCTGTCAGCTAAGCTACAGAGATAATAGATTATTATTACCATTCTTAAAATACTGTCCCATATGAACTATACAAGAAGTTATTCTATGGCATTGGCAATATAAGGAGTCGGCTGACTTCTTATACACTGGTCCTAGTAGTTATTAGCATAGTTGGCTGAGGTGGGAGTAAAGGAAGGAAGTGAACATGTCTTTTGAGACTATACAAAAGACAGCCATCTTAGGAACAGCTCACCTCTTGAGGAAGGTCCTCTCTTAGTGGAATTTAGGAAGATGTTGGATCCTTTGGCCTTTTGTTAAGACCCGGACTCAACACGAACTAAAACCAGCCACCTACCACCACACGACTGTGAAGAAAAACTTTAAAAAAAAATAATAGTAACAACAATAATAATAGTAATGATAGTAATAATAGTAACAATAATATTAATAATATTAATAATAATAGTAGTATTAATAAAAATAGCAATAATAATAACAATGCATCCATTATGCTCCACTTTAATACTCAACATCAATTATGAATGAGAAAATTTCTAACAGAGGGGTGTTCAACTTGCTATTGGTTAATTAGGAAAATTTAGTGAATCCAATTAAAACAAATAAAATCCAGTTTGAGTGTGTTCGGTCCAAAATGTTTATATATAATATAATATATATAATATATATTATATATAATATATAATGTTATATTATATATAATATTATATATATTATATAATATATATAATATAATATATATTATATTATATATATTATATATAATATAATATATATTTTATATAATATAATATATATTATATTATATATATTATATATATATTATATCGTGGGATTATTATAATATATATATTATGATCCCACGACCAAATGAGCGGAGCGAAGTTTGAGAGCTTTTATGATAAATGCATGTGCACACAAGTTACGAAAATTGTTCATCAACAACGTCGCAAACCCTCATTTCGAAATCTCATCAACAAAATTAACCATCGTTTTGTAGAGTCGTTAAAGTATAATAACGATACAAAACACATATAAACCTATTCAAATATATTAACAAGTCTTTGAAAAGTGTTGACAGTATCTTAAAACTTACCCATCTGAACGGATTATATACAAATAAAAAGATTTATTTGGCCGAAAATCGTTATTAAAACTTGCTAAGCCTTACTTTTATCAAAGTTAAGACCGAAAACTGAAACGCCGAGCGACAGAGAATAGAACGATTAAGTTGTGCGCATTTCACGAAAAAATAACGTGCACATTTCACCAGTCTATAGCATTGTCGACTTGTCGAAGGTTTCTGTAATTAACGTAGGAGTACTGAAATCGTTTCATTTTTTCCGATTTCAAAGTAACTGATATTTTAGACACTTTTGAGTACTTTAGTGTTCTAACTGATGTCCAACGCAGTGTAAGTAAAGGAAATGATGATGATATTTTTTCTAACGATTCTTATGAGATTATTACAATATTTAATTATAAGCTTGGATGACTACAGAACAATGACTACGTAGTATAGATTTAAAAAAAATCTATATAAATATCACTACTTCTTGATATTGCTAGCTATGACGTTTTGAAATGTAAACAAAATTGTGCATTGGTTTTATATTATTACTATATTAATAATATGGGTTATTTTAATAATATCAGTGCATTTTACTTCTAATATTGGCCAATATTGCATTTCTCCTATTGCAGGGAGAGAGATATAAACATATAATCTTTTCTTTTCATTATTGCTGTTTGTTGTATATAATAACACACACACCCAGTACATTACAGCTACCATTGCAGTTATCCTATTGCGCTGCAGTGCCGTTTGACTGCTAATATTGCATTTCTCAACCATCAGTACCCTTTCTTTTTTTCCAATATCACTTTGATTGTGGGCTGTATGAGACTGGAATTTCTAGTATAATATACATATTGTATTATAATATATATAATATATAATATATTATATATATAATATATAATATATTATATATAATCTATTATATATATTATATATAATATATATAATATATTATATATAATATAATCAATATAATATAATCAATATATTATATTGATTATGTATTATATTCTATTCGGTCTCATATAAACAACTTAAATATGACAAAGTTACATATTATTGTAAGAGAAAAATATTTACTCTTTTTGTGCTGTTACTGTATTATTTCTGAATTGAAAATTTAATCTTCCAAATTGTATTCTACTATCCTGCGATCTGATCAGCATGAACAAAACTTTAGTAAGAGTTAATTGTTGTTAATTCTTTCTCTCTAGCCGTTTTGTCAAGTTATTTGAATTTTTTCAAATGGTTCATTCTTTGATTTTCTTAAAAGTATAAATTCAGTTCGGACAAATTTAGCACTCAGTTTTCAAAACAGCATTTCGTGAATTTTTTTACATGTAGCACTTCTTAGCAACGTAACAGCCAAAGTATTGCTTTTAAAGACTAGTAGATAAGAAAAACAAACAGAGGAGATTCTGAGTATTAAAATAATATCGAGTTTTTGTGTTTTTGTCCTTTTTTAAAACAAATTACTACTGGTTATTTAAATTTCAGAAATACTAATTTACTGTAATAACTTGCATACTAACTGTAATATTGTAACATTGTCATACTTTTCTGACTACTGCATATGATTAATGCATTATCTATTCGGTGACTAAGGAATGACAACTCCCAATAACTCAGTAAAACACCTAAAGCATTTTTTGTGCTTTTTAGTTTACTACATTTTTTTGTTCTTATTAGTATCATTTTTATTCTTACCAAAAACATTCAGTGCGCTGACAGCAAACATGATGCCCTGGTTGTTGGTTGAGACACACTGTATGCTGTTTGTCATGTTTCTTGTCACATTTGGTATGATTAACTCATTTTCAAAATTGGGATCAAAGTTGGCGTAGGGAGGGTAATCTGCCAATATTAAAAATATTATTATCTCACACTTAGATTAAAGATGACCAATTCTGGCTATATTAGTAATAATAATATTGTTATAACTCTGAGTAATATAAACTAAAATTATCTTCCTAAGCAAGATTAAACGTATTTACACAAAAAATCATTGTACTTCTGATCAAAAATTGCATATGCAGAGTAGTACAGGAATAATTAATCACAATATTTTTAAGGTAGGTATATTAACAAAGTAGGTAATTTTTATGCCAACTGACACCTACCTGAGAAACCAAACAGGGGTCAGTTGTCATCATATTGCTAGCATTGTGAATCAGACAAACTAAAATATGAGCTTCCCATAAGAAGATAACAACAAAATCCCGAGCCGTAACAATGTGACTGAACTAAATCAAAGGGTAGTCACAATGGGTCAAATAGGGTTCATCTGGCAAGAAGAGAAAGATTTTATCTGGCAGATAATGGTTTAGCAACACAAGCAAAAACGATAATAAGAAATCATGGTTAGCAATTGAAGAGATTGACAAGATTAAAATAGGGCAAACAGGATATGAACAACATACTAGAATCATGCAAAAGTATTGTCAACAGCTGTGATGAATAGAGTTCATAAAACTGGCTTTAAACTATTAATCAACAATCTAAAACAGCAAAAATACAAAGTGCACTATCAACAGCACATAAAAATCTAATAAAAAATCAAATCATCATGAGACAGGCTGCAAAAGACAAAGAAAAAAGCTACTAAAAGCAAAACATATGAACAGGAGTAAAATTATGGCTGAAGTGAATATGAATAAGAAGGAAATGAAATATGTTCTGAGAGGCAATATCACTAAATTACACATTTTTTGTTTAAGCATGAAACACTCTCAAAAAAGCTGGTCAAGAAAGAAAGAGACTCAAACAAAGAAAGAGACTCAATCAGAGAAAGAGGCTTAAACAAAGAGAGAGGCTCAAACAAAGAAAGAGGCTCAAACAGAGAAAGAGGCTTAAACAAAGAAAGAGGCTCAAACAGAGAAAAAGACTCAAACAAAGAAAGAGACTCAAACAGAGAAAGAGGCTTAAACAAAGAAAGAAGCTCAAACAGAGAAAGAAACTCAAACAGAGAAAGAGACTCAAACAAAGAAAGAGACTCAAACAGAGAAAGAGGCTCAAACAAAGAAAGCGACTCAAACAGAGAAAGAGGCTCAAACAAAGAAAGAGACTCAAACAGAGAAAGAGGCTTAAACAAAGAAAGAGACTCAAACAAAGAAAGAGACTCAAACGGAGAAAGAGACTCAAACAAAGAAAGAGACTCAAACAGAACATGACTTGACTTGAAGCTGTGACAAGAACAAAAGGAAGCTAGAATCTTGGATTTTGCTAGAACCTGAAATTTGGGATGTGGATATATACCTTAATTGCAATGAAAATTGGTAAGAGGGAGATAGATGATGGTATAGAGTTATTGCTGGAGAGGTGATGAAGGGCATAGGATAAGGATATTATAGATGTCTTGGAGTACTATAAGCCCCTGAGATAGAAATGAATGAAAGGGATGAAATAAAAGAAGAAATGCTTGCTTGCAAAAAGAGTCTAACTACTCTTTGGGTCAAAGCCATGTACATATGATCAGCTTTTGTTTAGAAACACCATGGAGAAGTTCTAGACAAAATATAAGTGATAAATGTAGTGAATAGAATAACATAAAAGTTGATAAAAATCAACACTCAAAAGCAAACAAAGCATGGCTGTGCTAGCCAAGTGATAAAGAAGAAAGATAACTTTTTTCTATTGAGAAAACTCATAAAATAAAAAAAATGGGTTTTCACATTACCTTGAATGCAAAGAAGATACAACAAGCTGCTGACCAGATTTACAAAGAAATGATTGAAAAAGGAATGCAAGGATATAAACTTCAAGAGGAGATAAGAAAGAAACAGGAAAGATAAGGTCCTGCACGGACAACACTCAAAGATCATAGACTAAGGTGATTCATAGAAAGCGTGTGCACAGCTGAAGAAGGAATACATGAAAAAGTAAACAGAGGGCTCGTCACAACAACACAGCGTCAAGCAGTATTAACATGATAGAAGGTCCAAATAAAAAGACAAGAGGGAAGATTGCTGTGCAAAATGTGCAACAACAGAGACAAGACAACTTTGCAAATATGCAGTTGGTGTCAGAAACTAGTAGAAACCGAGTATAAAAATTCTGTGAGACTTTTCGTTGCAAACAGGTTATGTCATTTGAGCTTGCTAGTCAGATTTAGTGGTAAAAGACAATAAAAATGACCACAAATGGATCATAGACATTCCAGTACCTGGTTGGGAGCTGTAACCAAACTGGAAAAATACTTGTGCTTGTTCGACCTCTAGAAAACCTCTGGACCTTCTGGTTTGACATCTGGTTTCTTGCGCTACTAGAACCAGCCACTACTAATCAATTGCTTGTGCAACTATAATCGGTGACTGAGAAAAGTATTGAACACCTTATGTTAGGGTTTCTAACCAGATGCTAATGAATACCAGCTAGATAGCGAAGAAAATAAACAATAATAATAGTAATAAAGATAATACTAGTTAGAAGCAGCAGCACAAATTAAATACAAATATAAATAAAGCAGCTACCTCTTGTTACGTCTCTACTGTTGATGACAAACTGGGTACGATTACGTTCTTTTCCTTCTGGGTCACAGATCAATCGCACTCGATCGCCAGTAAAAACATTCTGAGTGCTCGGAAAGGAAAATCGGTTCACCAGGAATGGTCGTGTAGATATTTTCAGCTGAATACAAAGCAAAAGACACAAAACATGGATCAGCAAAAAAGAAAAGCGTTTTTATTACATTACGCTATAATAGGCTGCCATAGACATAGCTGATTTGAGCGCAATGGTACATCACACTTGTCAACCAAAGATTTATATTTATTTACCAAAGTTTATGCTGGACATAAATACCATAAAGCACTGTATGTCTCCAGGAGAAGTATAAGTACAGACTGGCCAATATAAAACTTGTTGGCATACGTAACATACACATAAAAAACAAATTTAACTATTGGTAATATCACAAAACAATGTTCAATGGTCATCAACATCAGTTTTATAATGGAACAAAATTCTAAAAAATCAAACTGGAATTTTAAAATTCAGCTATCAAAAAGAAAATACCAAAACTACTACATAGAACAAAACTTGCTTTCTAAAAATTACAAAAATTTTATTTGATGAATTGAGCCTGTCAACATTTAAAGTTACTAGCAGAATTGTAATCCAAGTCTTATTTTTTCACTCAATAGCACACTCCGCGGAAGCTTGATTAACAAATAGTTGTGACTCGGGAACTTACTAACTTTGCGATGAAGTTTTTAGCTCATACGATAACTAACACTAAGACTGTCATTGCCCGAGATTGCTTCATTATTAATTGGATAGTCTTGTAGATTTTCTATGCAAAATGCAACTCTGCTTTGACGACCAAAATCCATGAATGTATTGATGACAATTGTTCTTTATGCTTGTGAAGGTACATTTCTATATTTTTAATCAGAAGGGCTTTTAATAACCTGGTTCACAGAAAACAGACATGGTTTTGAAACAAAATATTTTTGTCAACCTGCCAGAAGGGATGAAGTAAATGTGTGTGAAATTTAGACAAAATTGACTAAAAGTGTGGCAATGCAGAGCTTTTATGGAGACTAACACATGCACATGCACATGCACATGCACCTACAGGCTTGCGCACAGACACGCATATACACATTTGTAAACCGTTTGAAGATTTAAATATACGTGTCAGAATTTCAGCGAGTTTGGTGAAGTATCTTATATTGTAATAGGGTAATTATATAGCAAGCTAGTAAAATCAATGCCACGTGAACTTGTATTTTAATAATTTACATTTATCTAGACCAACTAAGTATGTTGTTTCAAAGTCTAATTTTAGTTTAGCCAATAGAAGCTTAATAAATTACAAATTTTTCTCACAAAGCCATTGCTGCCAAAACCGAAAATAATACAAAATGGCATCTCATGAATCAAATGATTGTTTTTTTCATTAGCCAGATTGATAATAAAGTTATAAGCGATGCTTTTGAAAAATTACTTTTTACTGTAACAGATGCGTAGTCAGGTGATAAAGAAGAAAGTCTATGTGTAAAAAACTTCCCAAGTTTAATTGATTCAATTGGTACCCGAGATGACTATGAAAAAATAGTTGCAAAGCTAAAAAAGCCTTTAAAGTTGAGACTGCAATAAAAGACTTCATTCATAAAAATAAGCTTCAACTTGATAATAAATAAATCGATCTTTCAAACAACTCTTTTCAATTGAAGAGTTCTTGCAAATTTTATTTATAAGGATGCAAGCCTACTTCTCAATTTGAAAATGATGAAAAGTCTCGGCAGATATGCTCGCTCTAAACTAGCCAGCACTGTGATGGATATTCCTATCTTAGACAAGATTGAATGTGGGTTCCATGCTAGTAAACACTGTTTTTTACTAAAATAGCTAGTAATATGCTTAGACAAAACGCTAGAACTGAGTATAAACATCATGGTAAGCCATTATGTAGACTGGCTTACCATGATGTTTATACGGCATGATTAACATGTTTGACAGCTTGACATGTTTGTACAAGTATGTCAGACACAAGACTTATGTTAGCATATATGCGCACTAGTTAACATGCTGGACAAGATTGTAAACCACCACAAGTCAGTCTAATCAATTATTCCAAGGAATCTAAATTGTGCAAGCAATATAATATCACATATATGAACAGTTTAAATGTTTTCAAACATTCATGAAAAATATAGCATTAACAAATCAACTTTTTAGCAATCAACAAATTTGTTTACAAAATTTTAACTAGTACTATATGTGAATAATAGGAATTAAAACTTTTAAATCAAATTATTTAGATTCAGCATAAGATTTTGCGCTAGTGCCTATATATTGGTAAAATTTAGTAGTATCTATGGTAATTCTTTTGTTTCATGCTTCAGTCAATTTTAAAAGATATAACGTTAACTTTTGACTATAAAATCAGTTCTAATCAACACAGAAGCAATTTTTTTCTAGTCAAATTTGTGGAATTCTCACCGTTCGGCTGAGCAACTATCTATATTTTGATAACGCCCAACTTGACCCAATTTTTTTGAGATCATGAACTTTATATATGTTTATTTTTGGTATATACGCATGCTACATCTTTAATGAAATTTTTATTCAAGTGTATAAAAACAAAAGTCTTTACAACTTATAAAGCTTCAAAATATAAACACATGTACAAAAATACTCGTGTGTGGTACCTGTAAGCTAAGGGAATCTCTGACTTCATTGTTTGGACCGACCAGTTCAAAATGGCAAGTGTATATGCCAAGCTTCACATCTGCTGGCACATAAAATAAGACTCCAGTTGAGGCATTATTTATGCTTACGACAGTTTTTCCGGCGAATCGCAATCTTCTGTAGGAAGTCGCAGCAAGTCTAAAGCAAACAACCTTTTGCATAGCAAATATTAGAATGAACAATGCATCAGTGTATCCATTTTATACACAAAGAACTCTGGAACTGTATTATCTAGGAACTATTTGTATATTTTTTGGGACAAAGTTTGTATATGTGCATCATTTTGTTGCATAGTTTGCATGCGTGTATACTTATATACAAAGCAAAGTGTAGATTTATGCTAGTTGTAGCAGCATAGCTGCAGAGTGTACGTGATTACAGTTACAGAAGCAGGTATGTAGGTCTACATAAAACTTAATTTAAAATGAGGTTTCAGATATTCCCATTTGCATTAGGTAGAAAAAGACCAAACAATAATCAGCAATTACGTGAAAACAAAAAAAAATTAAAAATACGTAAAATTAAAAATACTAAATAAATTTGAATTATATTCTAACTGCTTCAAACCTGCTTCTTATGCTCAAAATTCACCAGGTTTAGCTGGATTTAGGCTCTCTCTAAAAACAAGTTGATTTCCTTTCAGTTTGAGCACTTGCACTGCATAGCAAATATCAGTGACTGAGTGTGGGTGCACATCAGTGACTGAGTGTGGGTGCACATCAGTGACTGAGTGTGGGTGTACATCAGTGTCTGAGTGTGGGTGCACATCAGTGACTGAGTGTGGGTGCACATCAGTGACTGAGTGTGGGTGCACATCAGGGCATAAAAGAACAAAATTAGCCCTTTTGTAATGCCTGAGAGTTGCAAATGCAAAAAAAACCAAAAGGTAGTACAAATCCATTTTAGTAAAATCCATTTTGTATGAAAGTAAATATAACAGATTTACTTGTATTTTTACATCGACCAATCGGACAGCTAGCACAATTGATGGGCATCTGTAAGGTAACCTCAAGGTCTTCGGTTTGATTCCCAATCATGGCACTATTTGATGGTCTTAAGACTCGACTCTTGTCTATATAATTTTTGCACAAAACTAATCCCATGCCGGCTCAGATGTCGCTTAGTCATACTGTGCTGCCGTAGCTGAACCAAAATAAGGCAGTGGCAAATGGGCTACCGGTTCAAAACAGATGAGATAGACTACAAATTTTAAACCTCATGCAGTGCTAATGTATCGTTAGACCTTACAAGAGGGGCAACATGGAAAGGATACAACTTTGGATAGAGATGTGCCCTGAATTGCCTCTTTCCATTAATCAAATTGTTGCACAGACAAAAAAGATGGTCAGGTACTAGCTTATATCCAAACTTAAAGATGAAGTCAGGCAAATGATAAGCAAGTGATTTCTATCAATGAGGAAACTGTACTTAAACACAACAAGTGGACACACTCATCATCTTATGTTCTTATGTATGTTTTTAAAAAAGTGTGAAAGTAGATATGGATCTGCACATTTACATTTTTTAACACCGTCATAACTGCCAAAAGTTATGTCAAATGCCAAATGTCTTTAGCTCCACGGCTCATCATTATAGTACAATATTAAATATTGAAGATTGTTTTAATTGTAGTAAAATTTGTCTTTGTCATTTGTGGTTGCCGTGATTTTTCTGGTGTTACTGGTGGCTTTTTAAGTAGCATTCGGGTTACGGATGGTTTAAAGTAAATTGAACAATAATAAGTGAAAAGCATATGCGGTTGCTGTATCTGATAGGCCCACAAGTCAATGCCTGTGGGAGAGAGAAACATAAATGAGACAAGCTTTGCTTCATTTTAAACTAAATAGTTTAAATTAGGAACAAATAATTATTCAAGTTTTGTTGCATGTTAAAAGACTTTATACTTCACAGTCTAGCTTCACTGTCAACCCCATCACCGCCACTGAGATTATTTCTTGTTGCATCCTCCAGAAATGGTTAATTGAGGTCCTGTTTCATGATCTTGTGATTTTTTTGGTGCTGAAATTCCCGTCAATGTGGCAGGTAGACTTGTGAGTGATGATGATGAATCATTTCTTCATCAATAACTATATCTAGGCTCCAAAGAACATCAATAACTATATCTAGGCTCCAAAGAACATCAATAACTATATCTAGGCTCCAAAGAACATCAATAACTATATCTAGGCTCCAAAGAACATCAATAACTATATCTAGGCTCCAAAGAACATCAATAACTATATCTAGGCTCCAAAGAACATCAATAACTATATCTAGGCTCCAAAGAACATCAATAACTATATTTAGGCTCTAAAGAACATCAATAACTATATCTAGGCTCCAAAGAACATCAATAACTATATTTAGGCTCTAAAGAACATCAATAACTATATCTAGGCTCCAAAGAACATCAATAACTATATCTAGGCTCCAAAGAACATCAATAACTATATCTAGGCTCCAAAGAACATCAATAACTATATCTAGGCTCCAAAGAACATCAATAACTATATCTAGGCTCCAAAGAACATCATTAACTATATCTAGGCTCCAAAGAACATCAATAACTATATCTAGGCTCCAAAGAACATCAATAACTATATCTAGGCTCCAAAGAACATCAATAACTATATCTAGGCTCCAAAGAACATCATTAACTATATTTAGGCTCTAAAGAACATCAATAACTATATCTAGGCTCCAAAGAACATCAATAACTATATTTAGGCTCTAAAGAACATCAATAACTATATCTAGGCTCCAAAGAACATCAATAACTATATTTAGGCTCTAAAGAACATCAATAACTATATCTAGGCTCCAAAGAACATCAATAACTATATCTAGGCTCCAAAGAACATCAATAACTATATCTAGGCTCCAAAGAACATCAATAACTATATCTAGGCTCCAAAGAACATCAATAACTATATCTAGGCTCCAAAGAACATCATTAACTATATCTAGGCTCCAAAGAACATCAATAACTATATCTAGGCTCCAAAGAACATCAATAACTATATCTAGGCTCCAAAGAACATCAATAACTATATCTAGGCTCCAAAGAACATCATTAACTATATTTAGGCTCCAAAGAACATCAATAACTATATCTAGGCTCCAAAGAACATCAATAACTATATCTAGGCTCCAAAGAACATCAATAACTATATCTAGGCTCCAAAGAACATCAATAACTATATCTAGGCTCCAAAGAACATCAATAACTATATCTAGGCTCCAAAGAACATCAATAACTATATCTAGGCTCCAAAGAACATCAATAACTATATCTTGGCTCCAAAGAACATCATTAACTATATCTAGGCTCCAAAGAACATCAATAACTATATCTAGGCTCCAAAGAACATCAATAAATATATCTAGGCTCCAAAGAACATCAATAACTATATCTAGGCTCCAAAGAACATCATTAACTATATCTAGGCTCCAAAGAACATCAATAAATATATCTAGGCTCCAAAGAACATCAATAACTATATCTAGGCTCCAAAGAACATCAATAAATATATCTAGGCTCCAAAGAACATCAATAACTATATCTAGGCTCCAAAGAACATCATTAACTATATCTAGGCTCCAAAGAACATCAATAAATATATCTAGGCTCCAAAGAACATCAATAACTATATCTAGGCTCCAAAGAACATCATTAACTATATCTAGGCTCAAAAGAACATCAATAACTATATTTAGGCTCCAAAGTACATCAATAACTATATCTAGGCTCCAAAGAACATCAATAACTATATCTAGGCTCCAAAGAACATCATTAACTATATCTAGGCTTCAAAGAACATCAATAACTATATCTAGGCTCCAAAGAACATCAATAACTATATCTAGGCTCTAAAGAACATCAATAACTATATCTAGGCTCCAAAGAACATCAATAACTATATCTAGGCTCCAAAGAACATCAATAACTATATCTAGGCTCCAAAGAACATCAATAACTATATCTAGGCTCCGAAGAACATCAATAACTATATCTCGGCTCCAAAGAACATCAATAACTATATCTAGGCTCCAAAGAACATCATTAACTATATCTAGGCTCCAAAGAACATCAATAACTATATCTAGGCTCTAAAGAACATCAATAACTATATCTAGGCTCTAAAGAACATCAATAACTATATCTAGGCTCCAAAGAACATCAATAACTATATCTAGGCTCCAAAGAACATCAATAACTATATCTAGGCTCCAAAGAACATCAATAACTATATCTAGGCTCCGAAGAACATCAATAACTATATCTAGGCTCCAAAGAACATCAATAACTATATCTAGGCTCCAAAGAACATCATTAACTATATCTAGGCTTCAAAGAACATCAATAACTATATCTAGGCTCCAAAGAACATCAATAACTATATCTAGGCTCCAAAGAACATCAATAACTATATCTAGGCTCTAAAGAACATCAATAACTATATCTAGGCTCCAAAGAACATCAATAACTATATCTAGGCTCCAAAGAACATCAATAACTATATCTAGGCTCCGAAGAACATCAATAAATATATCTAGGCTCCAAAGAACATCAATAACTATATCTAGGCTCCAAAGAACATCAATAACTATATCTAGGCTCCAAAGAACATCAATAACTATATCTAGGCTCCAAAGAACATCATTAACTATATCTAGGCTCCAAAGAACATCATTAACTATATCTAGGCTCCGAAGAACATCATTAACTATATCTAGGCTCCAAAGAACATCAATAACTATATCTAGGCTCCAAAGAACATCATTAACTAGATTTAGGCTCCAAGGAACATCAATAACTATATCTAGGCTCCAAAGAACATCAATAACTATATCTAGGCTCCAAAGAACATCAATAACTATATCTAGGCTCCAAAGAACATCAATAACTATATCTAGGCTCCAAAGAACATCAATAACTATATCTAGGCTTCAAAGAACATCAATAACTATATCTAGGCTCCAAAGAACATCAATAACTATATCTAGGCTCCAAAGAACATCAATAACTATATCTAGGCTCCGAAGAACATCAATAAATATATCTAGGCTCCAAAGAACATCAATAACTATATCTAGGCTTCAAAGAACATCAATAACTATATCTAGGCTCCAACGAACATCAATAACTATATCTAGGCTCCAAAGAACATCAATAACTATATCTAGGCTCCAAAGAACATCAATAACTATATCTAGGCTCCAAAGAACATCAATAACTATATCTAGGCTCTAAAGAACATCAATAACTATATTTAGGCTCCAAAGAACATCATTAACTATATCTAAGCTCCAAAGAACATCAATAACTATATCTAGGCTCTAAAGAACATCAATAACTATATCTAGGCTCCGAAGAACATCAATAACTATATCTAGGCTCCGAAGAACATCAATAACTATATCTAGGCTCCAAAGAACATCAATAACTATATCTAGGCTCCAAAGAACATCAATAACTATATATAGGCTCCAAAGAACATCAATAACTATATCTAGGCTCCGAAGAACATCAATAACTATATCTAGGCTCCAAAGAACATCAATAACTATATCTAGGCTCCAAAGAACATCAATAACTATATCTAGGCTCCAAAGAACATCAATAACTATATCTAGGCTCCAAAGAACATCAATAACTATATCTAGGCTCCAAAGAACATCAATAACTATATCTAGGCTCCAAAGAACATCATTAACTATATCTAGGCTCCAAAGAACATCATTAACTATATCTAGGCTCCGAAGAACATCATTAACTATATCTAGGCTCCAAAGAACATCAATAACTATATCTAGGCTCCAAAGAACATCAATAACTATATCTAGGCTCTAAAGAACATCAATAACTATATCTAGGCTCCAAAGAACATCAATAACTATATCTAGGCTCCAAAGAACATCAATAACTATATCTAGGCTCCAAAGAACATCAATAACTATATCTAGGCTCCAAAGAACATCAATAACTATATCTAGGCTCCAAAGAACATCAATAACTATATCTAGGCTCCAAAGAACATCAATAACTATATCTAGGCTCCAAAGAACATCAATAACTATATCTAGGCTCCAAAGAACATCAATAACTATATCTAGGCTCCAAAGAACATCAATAACTATATCTAGGCTCCAAAGAACATCAATAACTATATCTAGGCTCCAAAGAACATCAATAACTATATCTAGGCTCCAAAGAACATCAATAACTATATCTAGGCTCCAAAGAACATCAATAACTATATCTAGGCTCCAAAGAACATCAATAACTATATCTAGGCTCCAAAGAACATCAATAACTATATCTAGGCTCCAAAGAACATCAATAATTATATCTAGGCTCCAAAGAACATCAATAACTATATCTAGGCTCCAAAGAACATCAATAACTATGTCTAGGCTCCAAAGAACATCAATAACTATATCTAGGCTCCAAAGAACATCAATAACTATATCTAGGCTCCAAAGAACATCAATAACTATATCTAGGCTCCAAATAACATCAATAACTATATCTAGGCTCCAAAGAACATCAATAATTATATCTAGGCTCCAAAGAACATCAATAACTATATCTAGGCTCCAAAGAACATCAATAACTATGTCTAGGCTCCAAAGAACATCAATAACTATATCTAGGCTCCAAAGAACATCAATAACTACGTCTAGGCTCCAAAAAACATCAATAACTATATGTAGGCTCCAAAGAACATCAATAACTATATCTAGGCTCCGAAGAACATCAATAACTATATCTAGGCTCCAAAGAACATCAATAACTATATCTAGGCTCCAAAGAACATCATTAACTATATCTAGGCTCTAAAGAACATCAATAACTATATCTAGGCTCCAAAGAACATCAATAACTATATCTAGGCTCCAAAGAACATCAATAACTATATCTAGGCTCCAAAGAACATCAATAACTATATCTAGGCTCCAAAGAACGTCAATAACTATATCTAGGCTCCAAAGAACATCAATAACTATATCTAGGCTCCAAAGAACATCAATAACTATATCTAGGCTCCAAAGAACATCAATAATTATATCTAGGCTCCAAAGAACATCAATAACTATATCTAGGCTCCAAAGAACATCAATAACTATTTCTAGGCTCCAAAGAACATCAATAACTATATCTAGGCTCCAAAGAACATCAATAACTATATCTAGGCTCCAAAGAACATCAATAACTATATCTAGGCTCCAAATAACATCAATAACTATATCTAGGCTCCAAAGAACATCAATAACTATATCTAGGCTCCAAAGAACATCAATAACTATATCTAGGCTCTAAAGAACATCAATAACTATATCTAGGCTCCAAAGAACATCAATAACTATATCTAGGCTCCAAAGAACATCAATAACTATATCTAGGCTCCAAAGAACATCAATAACTATATCTAGGCTCCGAAGAACATCAATAACTATATCTAGGCTCCAAAGAACATCATTAACTATATCTAGGCTTCAAAGAACATCAATAACTATATCTAGGCTCCAAAGAACATCAATAACTATATCTAGGCTCCAAAGAACATCAATAACTATATCTAGGCTCCAAAGAACATCAATAACTATATCTAGGCTCCAAAGAACATCAATAACTATATCTAGGCTCCAAAGAACATCAATAACTATATCTAGGCTCCAAAGAACATCAATAACTATATCTAGGCTCCAAAGAACATCAATAACTATATATAGGCTCCGAAGAACATCAATAACTATATCTAGGCTCGAAAGAACATCAATAACTATATCTAGGCTCCAAAGAACATCAATAACTATATCTAGGCTCCAAAAAACATCATTAACTATATCTAGGCTCCAAAGAACATCAATAACTATATCTAGGCTCTAAAGAACATCAATAACTATATCTAGGCTCCAAAGAACATCAATAAATATATCTAGGCTCCGAAGAACATCAATAACTATATCTAGGCTCCGAAGAACATCAATAACTATATCTAGGCTCCGAAGAACATCAATAACTATATCTAGGCTCCAAAGAACATCAATAACTATATCTAGGCTCCAAAGAACATCATTAACTATATATAGGCTCCAAAGAACATCATTAACTATATATAGGCTCCAAAGAACGTCAATAACTATATCTAGGCTCCAAAGAACATCAATAACTATATCTAGGCTCCAAAGAACATCAATAACTATATCTAGGCTCCAAAGAACATCATTAACTATATCTAGGCTCCAAAGAACATCAATAACTATATCTAGGCTCCAAAGAACATCATTAACTATATCTAGGCTCCAAAGAACATCAATAACTATATCTAGGCTCCAAAGAACATCAATAACTATATCTAGGCTCCAAAGAACATCAATAACTATATCTAGGCTCCAAAGAACATCAATAACTATATCTAGGCTCCAAAGAACGTCAATAACTATATCTAGGCTCCAAAGAACATCAATGACTATATCTAGGCTCCAAAGAACATCAATAAATATATCTAGGCTCCAAAGAACATCAATAACTATATCTAGGCTCCAAAGAACATCAATAAATATATCTAGGCTCCAAAGAACATCAATAACTATATCTAGGCTCCAAAGAACATCAATAAATATATCTAGGCTCCAAAGAACATCAATAACTATATCTAAGCTCTAAAGAACATCAATAACTATATCTAGGCTCCAAAGAACATCATTAACTATATCTAGGCTCCAAAGAACATCAATAACTATATCTAGGCTCCAAAGAACATCAATAACTATATCTAGCCTCCAAAGAACATCAATAACTATATTTAGGCTCCAAAGAACATCAATAACTATATCTAGGCTCCAAAGAACATCATTAACTATATCTAGGCTCCGAAGAACATCATTAACTATATCTAGGCTCCAAAGAACATCAATAACTATATCTAGGCTCCAAAGAACATCAATAACTATATCTAGGCTCCAAAGAACATCAATAACTATATCTAGGCTCCAAAGAACGTCAATAACTATATCTAGGCTCCAAAGAACATCAATAACTATATCTAGGCTCCAAAGAACATCAATAAATATATCTAGGCTCCAAAGAACATCAATAACTATATCTAGGCTCCAAAGAACATCAATAAATATATCTAGGCTCCAAAGAACATCAATAACTATATCTAAGCTCTAAAGAACATCAATAACTATATCTAGGCTCCAAAGAACATCATTAACTATATTTAGGCTCCAAAGAACATCAATAACTATATCTAGGCTCCAAAGAACATCAATAACTATATCTAGGCTCCAAAGAACATCAATAACTATATCTAGGCTCCAAAGAACATCATTAACTATATCTAGGCTCCAAAGAACATCAATAACTATATCTAGGCTCCAAAGAACATCATTAACTATATCTAGGCTCCAAAGAACATCAATAACTATATCTAGGCTCCAAAGAACATCATTAACTATATCTAGGCTCCAAAGAACATCATTAACTATATCTAGGCTCCAAAGAACATCAATAACTATATCTAGGCTTCAAAGAACATCAATAACTATATCTAGGCTCCAAAGAACATCAATAACTATATCTAGGCTCTGAAGAACATCAATAACTATATCTAGGCTCCAAAGAACATCATTAACTATATCTAGGCTCCAAAGAACATCAATAACTATATCTAGGCTCCAAAGAACATCAATAACTATATCTAGGCTCCAAAGAACATCAATAACTATATTTAGGCTCCAAAGAACATCATTAACTATATCTAGGCTCCAAAGAACATCAATAACTATATCTAGGCTCCAAAGAACACCAATAACTATATCTAGGCTCCAAAGAACATCAATAACTATATCTAGGCGCCAAAGAACATCAATAACTATATCTAGGCTCCAAAGAACATCAATAACTATATCTAGGCTCCAAAGAACATCAATAACTATATCTAGGCTCCAAAGAACATCAATAACTATATCTAGGCTCTAAAGAACATCAATAACTATATCTAGGCTCCAAAGAACATCAATAACTATATCTAGGCTCCAAAGAACATCAATAACTATGTCTAGGCTCCGAAGAACATCATTAACTATATCTAGGCTCCAAAGAACATCAATAACTATATCTAGGCTCCAAAGAACATCAATAACTATATCTAGGCTCCAAAGAACATCAATAACTATATCTAGGCTCTGAAGAACATCAATAACTATATATAGGCTCCGAAGAACATCATTAACTATATCTAGGCTCCAAAGAACATCAATAACTATATCTAGGTTCCAAAGAACATCATTAACTATATCTAGGCTCCAAAGAACATCATTAACTATATCTAGGCTCCAAAGAACATCAATAACTATATCTAGGCTCCAAAGAACATCAATAACTATATCTAGGCTCCAAAGAACATCAATAACTATATCTAGGCTCCAAAGAACATCAATAACTATATCTAGGCTCCAAAGAACATCAATAACTATATCTAGGCTCCAAAGAACATCATTAACTATATCTAGGCTCCAAAGAACATCAATAACTATATCTAGGCTCCAAAGAACATCATTAACTATATCTAGGCTCCGAAGAACATCAATAACTATATCTAGGCTCCAAAGAACATCATTAACTATATCTAGGCTCCTAAGAACATCAATAACTATATCTAGGCTCCGAAGAACATCAATAACTATATCTAGGCTCCAAAGAACATCAATAACTATATCTAGGCTCCAAAGAACATCAATAACTATATCTAGGCTCCAAAGAACATCAATAACTATATCTAGGCTCCAAAGAACACCAATAACTATATCTAGGCTCCAAAGAACATCAATAACTATATCTAGGCTCCAAAGAACTTCAATAACTATATCTAGGCTCCAAAGAACATCAATAACTATATCTAGGCTCCGAAGAACATCAATAACTATATCTAGGCTCCGAAGAACATCAATAACTATATCTAGGCTCCAAAGAACATCAATAACTATATCTAGGCTCCAAAGAACATCAATAACTATATCTAGGCTCCAAAGAACATCAATAACTATATCTAGGCTCCAAAGAACATCAATAACTATATCTAGGCTCCAAAGAACATCAATAACTATGTCTAGGCTCCGAAGAACATCATTAACTATATCTAGGCTCCAAAGAACATCATTAACTATATCTAGGCTCCAAAGAACATCAATAACTATATCTAGGCTCCAAAGAACATCATTAACTATATCTAGGTTCCAAAGAACATCATTAACTATATCTAGGCTCCAAAGAACATCATTAACTATATCTAGGCTCCAAAGAACATCAATAACTATATCTAGGCTCCGAAGAACATCAATAACTATATCTAGGCTCCAAAGAACATCAATAACTATATCTAGGCTCCAAAGAACATCAATAACTATATCTAGGCTCCAAAGAACATCATTAACTATATCTAGGCTCCAAAGAACATCAATAACTATATCTAGGCTCCAAAGAACATCAATAACTATATCTAGGCTCCAAAGAAATGACTTGTTTTACAGATGCTGAAGTTATAATGGGAAAGACAGTGATCATTCAAGATTTGATTGCAAACTTAAACAATTGTCAAGACTGTAAATCCAGTATGTATGGTAACAGAAACACTTGGAGATGTTTGAGATGATCAGCGTAGACTAAATATAGTATTGAATAAACATTGATTTCAACATTTATTAGATACTAAAATTGATATTTGATCTGGCATATGCAAAGCAAAAATAGTAAAAACTATTATTGTCATTAGCGTAGAGAATGAAAAATCAAATTCAGAGTTAAATTTCTATTAATTAAGGTCTTCTAGAGTTATATGAACAGTTCGTTTTTGATAACATCAGCCAATATTAGAAGGTCAGTTTGCTTTATGGCACTCAGTAAAATATTCAACATGGCCTACATACTCCCTTATATTTACTTCAAGCATAGACATGGATAAAATATAATATGTTATTTTTTACTAAAAGGTTAAAGCTTTACAGTTTCGTCAATAAAACAAAGTATTTCCTTGCTTTTAGCCCGCATAAATTAAAGAAAGTAATAAAGTTGATAAATAAGAAAGAAAACAAATTTTTAGAAAAGCGGTTTGTGAGTTTTTTTTTAAACAATTTAAAAACATGTAAAATTAAAATAAAACTAAAAGAACAGCAATGGTAAGTTTTGTTATTTATTAAAAGAGTATTGTCACTTTTATATCCTACTTTTCAATATCCCACTTGTGACAAATGCCATCACTACACCACCACGTGGCTAGCATTCTCTTCATTCCATTTCTTTGTTTTAACTCTTTAGTCATATCATACAGTTCATCATTTTGATAATTCGGTAATTATTTGTCTTCAACAACAAAGCAGGTTTTTAGGTTGCATCACTCTGTCAAAAAATCTTAGGTTTCAAAAAACTTTTTACACCAGCATTCATAAGAAACTGTGTTGCTCAGTTACTATACAATCACAGTGTGTTACTATACAATCACAGTGTGTTACTATACAATCACAGTGTGTTACTATACAATCACAGTGTGGGTTTAAGTTTAAACTATTACATTTTGTACAACACACTAGATGGTAGTAGCGACTCTTTTGTTCCTCTGATTTGTATTCAAGTCGGAAAATTTTATCACATTCACTTGTATCGCTCTTTTATCTCGCTTCCAGCACGTTTCCCACTTCATTCTCAATACTCTTCACTTGTTCATATCTGTTAAGACAGTGGTTCTCAACTGGTGGTCCATGGACCCCTAGGGGTCCACAGGGTCCCCTAGGGGTCTTCCTGTGGACCCCTAGGGGTCCACAGAACATGCATCGTCCTGTGGACCCCTAGGGGTCCACAGGAGGTTTTGAGGGGGTCCACAGGCTGGTGCCAGTATAAGTTTTTCTAGCTAGTTATTTACAGCTATTTCTGTCTTGTGGTGATTGGATCAATGATATAAAACCCTAAAAAAATATGCGCCGGCTATCGTAAGGGCGGGGTTTAATGATCGTACTCTGTTGGAATTGTGCTAACCTGGGTTTCAGGGCTAATGCAATTTCCACGGGGTGGTGGCGTAGTCTTGTTAGGTTTTGGGTGTAGACGAATTTTATCACCTATGTGCATCAATCGCTGGATAGTACCTGATTTCCGGTTTGTAGTACAAAACCTCTAACCAGCAAACACACAATTCTCTCTCCCTCTTAAATTTCAATGATATACTAAGATCCATGGAAATTTAAACATTTCAGTTTACAATGCATTGTTATAAAAAACATATGTTATGATGTTTATAAAGGGGTCCGTGACTTTTAAATAAGGAGCTCAGGGGGTCCATGGCTCCAAGGTAGTTGGAAACCACTGTGTTAAGAGAAGTCGATTTTGAGCTCTCACTAACAGCACTTTGGCTCTTTGTTCCAGTCATAAATCCATTGCTGTCATGACTAGTCTCTTTAAAAGGAAATAGGTTTGATTTTTTTTAGCTTTTTGTTCATCTCTTCATTCTTCCCTTTTTTTAAATATAATTTTTGCATCGGTCGTGTATTAAATGCCTGTATTAAAAGGCCTACATAATTAAGTATTCGGTTTAACAAATATCTTAAGCTGTTGGTCTACATTAAACGCATCGTTTCACTTTATAATTAGTACTAGACACATGTCCGGCGTTGCCCCGGGTATTGAAACAAGCTTAAACAATAATAATGTATGTATTTCCCTTCCACTTGCTATTAGCCCGGCACATTGCCGATGCATAGTTTGAGTAAGCTTACTAATAAGAGCCACTGTTCTCCATGACATTACGCCATCATGGTGCATAGTAACGGAGAGTGGAAATGTATTTGCTTACATATAGTGACATATATCACCTATTGAATCCATCAAGCTCATGTGGATGTATTGGTAAAGCATCGGACTGGCGAACGAGAAGTCCAAAATCAAATCTTCTGCGGTTCAGATTATTTATTCTAAGATTTATAATAGCTATAGCTGGACAAACCCAGACACATATACACAAACTTATATAAACTTAACACAAACTGAGAAATATATATATATAGATTAATGTTATTATTTGTATTGTTATTACTGTTATAACTATTTGTACCATATTTTTATTTATTAGCTAAATACCAAAAAATTAAACATACATTGCATGTTCATAAAGTAAAAACTTACATTCCAGCAAATACGACGTCTACGTGGCACTGAAGCTCTGGTTCACAATCAGGAACATAGTTTTTTGCAAACTTCTGTGTGCCTCTCATTGTGTAGTTAGGTCGTATAACAATGCTTGTAACAACTTGACTATTGGGAAGCAAGTTCAATCCTTCTTCATTCATTTGATATTGGTGTAAAGTGGTAGGGAAACCGCGTCTATAGATTCTGCACTCTAATTTAGGAGGTTGATAAACCTGAGGTGCATCAAAGGTTTTCTGATGTTCTGTCATGTGTGTGATGTACAAATCGCCTGCAAAAAGAAAAGCTTGTAAAAACAATTTCGGAACTCATTGACCACATCTTGCTTACTTACTTCGCGATCGATTGAAGTTGTCTGCTTTTTTCTGACAATATGAATGAGCAATGACGTGTTTACGTGTGTAAACACATCATTGCTCATCTTATTTGTGTAAAAACCTAATGATTGGTTTATACAAAGAAGATGTGTTTACAAATTTTTCACATTTAAGGAGATTTAGCTTCTGCTTAAGCAACCCATGAACAAAACAGAATGAAAAACTACATATCTATAACTTATAACTACAATGACTGTTTCATAATGTTTAGTATACATTGTTAATTTAATAGAAATGATGTATTTTATTACCTTTATTATAAAATAATTCAGCTTGTTTTTAGATAAAATAAGGTCATTCTTAGGAATGCTTCATTAACACAATTAATCTATATAGATCAATTGTGTTAACAGATCAATAGATCAATAGATCCAACAATCTATATAGATTTTGGAACTATTACTTTTTGGGTATACAAACACAGTTCAATAAAAAATCTCCTTTTGATAGTGCTAATGTCAAAATATTGATTTTTGTATCTGTGCAAGCAGAAGTGATTAGCTGATGTTCTGGTCAATTTACACTACATGTAATTACCCATATATATGTACATAAACTAATTGACTAATTGAGCTAATTGACTCAATTCAGCACAGAGCTAATTGACTCAATTCAACACAGAGCTAATTGACTCAATTCGACACAGAGCTAATTGACTCAATTCAACACAAAACTAGTTGACTCAATTCAACATAGAGCTAATTGACTCAATTCAACACAAAACTAGTTGACTCAATTCAACATAGAGCTAATTGACTCAATTCGACACAGAGCTAATTCAAATGGATTCAAAACTTTTAAGTTTTTTGAGCTCAAATCAGCACTTAAAGTTATTTGACTCAGATCAGCGCTTAAAGTTCTTTGGCGCAATTCTATACTTATAGTTTTCAAGCTGATTTTTAAAAATATTCAATAAAAATTCAAATAATAGAAGTTATGTATTTAAAAACAAAAGTGCGTTAAAGCGGTTAGCTTCAAAATAATCTTAAATAAATAAACTTTTACTACATATTATATGTATTATATTATAACCATTTTAGAGCTGCTAGCTGTATGTCTTGCTCTTACCTTTGCTTTATAAATATATAATATGCATATAAGTATGCCAATAAATGTTTGTATAAACTCACCATTGTATGGATGTACAGAGTAATTAGCAACTTTACGAGAGAGCTGCTTGCTTGCTCCATAAAACATTTCCCAAATAAAGTCAAGTCCTCTAGTAGGAGCATATTTTCTGAGCTCTATTGGCTGAATAACTGCAGGCAGACTTGGAGTACATGGGAGCTGAACTGGTTTATTAAGTTCGAATGTCCTGGTTTTAAGGCTTATGTCATATATGAGGAGTTGTGTTGCAGTACGGTTTACTGGTCAAAACATAACAATGCATATTAGCTAGTTACTCTAAACAACTAGAATTTCATGGCTTTCGTAACAGTAGTCAGAATTTTTTCCAAATTTTTTGAATGAAACTCTAAAAAGAATGCTATAAATTATTGCTTTTCAGCATTTTTAGCCATAACCAGTTTTTGCCAGAATCAAACAGAACTAAAAATATTTCTTGTTAGTTCACTTCTTATAAGAAGGATTGTCATCTTATTAGCTAACTAGGTGAATATACGGTACTGCACGTGTAATAAATAGACTTTTTCACAGAAAAATTGTTTTAAACCAACATACATAACATTTACTATTCTAGCTTTTTAAATGAACGTTTTTGTTTATTTATGCGTGTGCTATAAATTTAATTAAGTTTGTGCTATACGTATATACATATATTTATAGCATTTTGGAGAACTTAAGGTACATGAATTTATTTTAGTAGTACAAGCGCGTTAGCTGATCTGCCAGGATTTTAATGAATTGTTATTAAAGATTGGCAGGTGTAGTAAGTATGTACTCAATAATTCAATAGTATGGTAAAGTGGCTGCGTGGCGTAGTGGTTATGGGGCCTGTTTGCAAAATCAGAGTTTCCACGTTTAATTCGAGTGCAATTACCAATTTAAATTGCCATAACTGGACATACCAACGACAGACCAACAAACAGCCACTTAGAATTACATACTGTATATAGATGTAAGCTAATAACTAATGGCTTGAAACAGTATCATATTTACTCAAACTCATCGCAAGGCAAACGATAATATCTATTTCTTTATGGTTATTGAAAGAGAGAAAAGGTCATTGAAACAGAGAAAAGGTCAAAGGTCAACTGCCTTTTCTCAAGTTTTATTTGGTTTTAGTCAAATCTATTTGAGTATGACAAAAATTGATGATCAAAAATATAAAAAACTTTGTGTAGAATGAAAAAAGAAAAAAAGATTTTGCACTCAGCTACAACTGACATGTCAGCCGCGTAAAAATTAGACCCATGAGATGATGAAATTGTTTATTTACATTAAATACAATATAAAAAATATAAATAAAAGCAGTGTTTTAAAAATTCTAAGTTCTGACTACTTTTTATGAAAGGCTGAGTTGAAGTTTAAATTGCAACGAAGTATTTAGTATCTTGTAACACAAGCTATATTATTTTCCCTAGGCATACTTATGAGGAATCGCTAAAAAGCATTTGATGGAAGCTTCAATCTTTTCTTTTATTATAGTAAATCTTCAATCTTTTCTAATATTACAGTATATCTTAAATCTTTTCAAATATTACAGTTTGTTTCAAACATGAATATGAAAAGGCTGTGCAAATAATGATCTTACTCAAATGGATATATCAATTAAAACTGATTCAAAAGCAAGGAAAAGCCAATAAAAGTAGCTTGTAATTACTATAAAAGATAAAATGTATTAGGGCAAATATCTTCCAATTTTTCTCATCTTTTTTAGCTTTAAAACTGTTTAAAAGTTTAAACAATAATTAGCTCTGCGCCAAACTAACTTCCAACATTTCAAATCACAAATTTTAATCTCACAATTTAAATAACATTTTAAATCTCTTGAGGTAATCCGGAATCATGACGAAAACCCCTGGGTCAAAGGTCAAATTTAAAGATTAAGCAAACAAAATAACAAAAAATACGTTAAATAAGTTGACTCTTAGTTTTTACATAATTTTGAATTAAACATATTAATTTTTGTGTTACCGGATTTGGAGTAGATTAAATGAGATACAGCCCATTCTTACATAGATTTGATATAGTGCATTATATATACATATATATACATATATATTTATATATATATACTAGCTGTGCCACCCGGCGTTGCCCGTGTAATAGAAGAGTATTTGGACAGAAAATTGGTTTGTATTTAACATAGAACAACATTTGCCATTCTAACTATCAAACTAAATATCGTGAGAAAAGTTTTTTGTCTTATAAACAATGAGAAGTAGTGAGAGTTTGCTATTAGGGCCATTAGGCAGTTTAATAATGTGAGCAAACGGCTTCTCGTGATGTTATGCTATGGCCTATGACCTATGATATAATGCCTTATATTGGTTGGCCTCCAACTTCGACTTCCATAGTCCAGGGGGCTAGACGTAAGACCTGAGAACAGCTCTGTGCAAGATCGAATCCTTGTCGATACGCAAAATTTATTTCAAGATTTTAAGATCTATAGCCGGATTTCTGATGAACGAACACACGGACTTTGAGAAATATATATATAGATATGCTCCAAATAAATAAACCTATTGCTATTAATTATTATTATTTATTGCTAATGGTTAATAATATTCTTTAAAAATCTTGATGTTTTCCATGAATTTCAATAAAACTTAAATTTCACATTTCCGCAAAAGAAAGGTTTTAAAAGCAGCTTACCGTTTAAGTAAAACATGCGGCAAGTAGGGGAATGGGTTTGATATCCTTTCAAGGTATGGGTCAACGTGCAGCGGTAGAAACCAGCTAAACTATTGTAAATAGCTTGCGCTTCAGCATCTGAATAGGCCTTCTGCTCTAAGACATGGTGAATATTTATACTAAACTTGTCTCCCAGTTGTTTCGAAAACACCTCAAATCTGTTAGGTAGTGTTCTGCTCCAGTTCATGTTTAGATTTCTTCTAAACTCCCACAAACCTCGGTCAGCATTCTTTCCTTCACAAAACAGACGGTGACTATGGTACAAATAGTCATCTCCTATAGTTATCGGGTAGACGTAGTGGTTCCCAGGCCAAGGGTAGCTTGCGTAGTCCTTATTGTCACTTAATTTTACGTATGCGAACTTTATCTTTACGTTGTAAGGTGGGCGGTCTTTAAGTTCTTGTCCTAATAAGTAATTCAGGCATGAATAAGTTGTGATAATGGTATGAATAGGTTATGATAATGAGATGAATAGATTATGGTAATGGTATGAACAAGTTATGAAAATAGTATGGATGAGTATGGAACACAATCGAAATCTGAGTAAAGTGCAGCAGTTTTGCACTTTCTATAAAGTTATATTTTGATTATACAAACTTAAATAAAACCTGGTAAAATTTTAGGATCATACTGACATTAATCTTATTTACAAATATATCAAAAAATGTTCGTGGACAGTAGGCCTGCGATAAACAAAGTCGAGGCCTACTTCTACAAATAAATGTGGAGTTGTTCCTTCACACACCTTCGAACTAAGAGCAAATTTTACAGTGATTGCTTTAAAGGAGGGAGAAATGGGTACGCAGAAGTTTTATACTTAATAGGTGCTAGTTTAAACATATTATATACATTTATTTAGCTACGAGTTAATTCTTTGAAAATAAACTGCTTACAAAAGCAATGCCCAATTTGCAATAGGAGCCAGCCTAGATTATGTACTATATTAGACTAGCTGTGCTACTCGGCGTTGCCCGGGTAATAAAAAGGTTTTGGACAGAAAACTGGTTTATATTTAACATATAACAATATTTATTACTCTAACTTTCAAACAGTATATGACGAAAGAAGTGTTTTGTGTAGTTGAAATAATTTAGGAAAAATAAAAATAACTGTAAAGGTTTTCAAATTTTGTCAACAACTGTAACTTTCAAACTTCATATCATGAGAAAAGATTTTCGTGGTCAAATAAATTAAAAAAAGAAAACAAGTATGAAAGGGTTTAGATGTAAATGTGAAATAATTAACAAGTTATAGCTAAATTAGGTCGGTTTTGCTCTTTTGTTGTTATCACGGAATACAACAAAAGACGATTCGGTAATGATACAATTAATATGAACTGAAAAACCAAAATAAAATTATTGAATATGCTGAATTAATAATAACAATTATTGCATAGAAGTCTGTGTTGATAAATAAAGTTACTGTTCCACCAGAAGGTATCCATCAAAACCTTTGAATATGACATTACTGGTACCTCTCGATACTGGTGCAAATGTAAAAATGAGATATCGTACTGTCTTTGTCTGACTGAACGGAGAGAGAATTTCAAAGCACTTCCTGCGAAGATAATATAATTGTCATTGCGAGAAGAATTGTCCGTAACCCTAGATATAGTAATTGAACCTTGCAAAAATATTTCTTAACAGGGGCATATTAACGCATGTGCGCAATGCTAAAATAATTAATGTGTGCATACGGTATACGGAAAATGATAACATCATTGGTCAATATTCCTTTATGTAGCTCAGTGGTAGAGCGACTAGATAAGAAGCTTACGAATGCATTCATCCTGAGCTCAAATCTATCAGAATGCGAACTTTAATTCTAAGATTTTAATACCTATTGCTGGACACGCACACGTACTACATATTACACACGTATGCATAGGACCAACTTCGAGAATTATATATATGTAAATTATTGAATGCAAAGAGTTTTACCTTGAGACTCTGTGAAGTGAAATGTAAGGAGGAATGTGAGTAGAAAGATGGGATGACTTGAAACAAACAGTCTTCTAGTAGCCATATTCGCCTTGGACTTAGGGCTAAACATAAAATACCACAACAAACAGTCTTCTAGTAGCCATATTCACTTTGGACCTAGGGCTAAACATAAAATACTACGACAAACAGTCTTCTAGTAGCCATATTCACTTTGGACCTAAGGCTAAACATAAAATACCACAACAAACAGTCTTCTAGTAGCCATATTCAATTAGGACCTAGGGGTAAACACAATTCATCACAACAAACAGTGTTTTAGTATGGTTAGTGGGATTTTTGAGCTAAATTTAAAAAAGCACCCCCAAAAATTATACTTTAACACGCAATATTTTCATTATGAAACCTGCAAATAAATTGCACTTGGTTCACTTTACCGCATTGAGCAGCATTTAACTGGGAGCTGATGTAATCAAGCAAATTAGATCACTGAATCTGCAAATCATATAGTGATTTTGAACCCCTGAAAGTTGCTGGTGAGAGCAAAATAGACATGTAACGCCACGTGGCCATAATAATCCAGTTGAATGTTAACCATTATGCATTTGTGCCAGTAGCTCTATTGTACGGCTGATGACATCATCAGAGCTGCACGCACCAGCAAATGATGGGCAAAACTTGACTTTTACCTACCACTTCTAGTGGTAATGGTGCATGTTAGGTCAGTACAACGAGCATACAACACATGAGTAACGGACATACAAGGCGTTTGCAACGCACAAACATTGTGGATACAACGCGCATACACTATCATCACAACACACATACAACGGTCAATAGAAAATAAATAGAATACTTTGTGTAATGTGTTAGACCTGTTTTATTAACAGAATATAAATATAAATAAAATATTGAATAATAATATAATATTATTACTATTATTATTATTGGGCATTAATATTACTAATAATACTAATGTGTTAACAGTGTCACGTTGTGGCGCATGTGTTGTTAATTACTTGTGTCGGCGTTGTATCCACAATGCTTGTGCATTGCAAGTGCCTTGTATGTCCGTTGGGCATGCGTTGTATGCGCGTTGTATCCACAGTGTTTGTGTGTTGCAAGTGCCTTGTATGCCCGTTGCGCATGCGTTGTATGCGTGTTGTACCGGCCTAAGATGCACCGTTACCCTTTTAGTTAACAAGAGTAGGCGCACACATAGGTACTTAATGAGTCAGAGGAAACAAAACATGCAGGTACATTAGCAAAGTATTACTGCGCATCAAATGTGCTCAGATAACATAAATTAAAGGTTTATCAGCAAGTACTTTAACTACATCATCCAAATGATCAAAAACATTTTGGAGAGTTATGCGCCCCCACAAATATATTGTGTTACTATTTTTGCTCCCTTTTTCTTTTACGCCTTCTTTTTAATGAAAAGAAAAAAAGAGTTTAAAGTAGTAATTTTTGCTAAAAAATGTTTGAAGTTAGTTGGAAAATGCAAAATTTTATTTACAAATTTAAACTAGTGGACTTGCAACTTTTGAAAATAATTGCATAATTCACAGATTTCTATTAAAAATCAGTTTGGGGAAGTGTTCAGTTTTTAGTTTTATAATTAGGCCTATAAATATAGCATGAACAAGTTTTATGGATCCATTTTTGTAGGTCCAGTTGTAAAAGGCCTCTGGAGAAAAACTGCCTGTAGAGTGTTTTACCAAAATCTAACCATTATTTGCTAAATAATGGTTAGATTTTACTGGCTGATTCTGCTGCCAATTAGCTCAAAACAGAAGCAATGGTACCAGTATTTCTTTTCATTTAATTTTTACTGATTATCAGAAACAATAATTTTATTCAATTCAAATTTTCTCTCAATTTAAAGGTTGCCTAGCAACCAGTGTTCTCACACTAAAGCAATAATCTTTCATTATGTTTATGTCGCAAATAACTTCAGCTTATTACTTATTTGAAGCATTTTTTTAGAGTTTTTCATTATAGATCTTTTAACCAATACTTCTAGAAATAGGGCAATAAAAATAAACTGTTGCTTATAGCTAAAAATTTTGATCAAACCAGGAACTTAAATAATAACACAAGCAATTCTAAAAACACTAAATAATTATGATTCAGGTGGCTTTACATTAATTTTTAGTTTGTTAATTTCCACTTTAATATGTGATCGATATATATTATGACTACTATTATATATATAATAATATTGATCTAACAAACCTAAGAAATGATATGATCACCGGACAGAAACAGTCTTAGAGAAGGAGTAAGCAGAAATATTATTGGATATGAGCATTCAAGCAGACCTTCTGATACTGGCTAGATGACCAGATATGAGCATTCAAGCAGACCTTTTGATACTGGCTAGATGACCAGATATGAGCATTCAAGCAGACCTTCTGATACTGGCTAGATGACCAGATATGAGCATTCAAGCAGACCTTCTGATACTGGCTAGATGACCAGATATGAGCATTCAAACAGACCTTCTGATACTGGCTAGATGACCAGATATGAGCATTCAAACAGACCTTCTGATACTGGCTAGATGACCAGATATGAGCATTCAAACAGACCTTCTGATACTGGCTAGATGACCAGATATGAGCATTCAAACAGACCTTCTGATACTGGCTAGATGACCAGATATGAGCATTCAAACAGACCTTCTGATACTGGCTAGATTACCAGATATGATGTTGAAAGATTAAAAGTTAGAGATTAATCAGCCGATTTATCAGGGCGTATCAGGAGATGGGAGAGCAAAAGGCAAAAAACAATAAAATATGGAAAAGTATAAGGATTCGGCAAGTGAGAAGGAGAAGGTTTAGAAGGCATCTATTACAATTGTCCCTATTGTGGTTGTGGTATTAGGTTCAGTAAAGAATTTGAATGAAGAGCTTGTAAACTTAATGTTGACAAAAAGGACATTCCAAAAGTACAATTTGCTGCGCTGCTGGAATCAAGGAAGGTTTTAGATCTTCCAGGTTAGTTGTTCTAGCCCTACTTCCAAAAATACACAAACCAGCTAAACATCATGCTGTCCTAACTGCCAATAACAATAATAATAACAATAATATTAATAATAAGAGCATTACTAATATACTCATTGCACAAGTGTAGAAGCAGCTGGTTTACGCGCTCATTTATGATCCCTAGGCTGGTATTTTGAGTTACGCAAGAACTTTCGCTAATTTCAGGAAGGGCATATGGCATATAAACAGCCTGGCTTATATGCTACATCAGTACATAGTCTGTAGACTTGCTCAGAAAATTCTAACTGCCTTCATAATACAGGTATCCGGCCATAAGCAAATCGGGAGTCTTTTATTATTTTAAAAGGTTGTGTATTAAACTATTATTCAACACTAATTATTCAACAATAATGCCCTGGTAATCTTGAGGGCGGTGAGAGATTGTCAGGTGTGTCAAAATGTATGGAGAATAAGTAGCTGCACAAGTATTCAGAAATACTTGAATGCATTTGATTGCTGTAGGCGTTGGAGTATTGGTCCAACAACCTAAACGTCATGAGTTAGAGTCAATAGATAGATAGAGTCAACAGTTGAAAGCTGTCTGTTATTCTAACCTCTAACTCTAAAGATGGATAGATGGACTGACAAACAGACACCACTGATGGATTGAAACCACTCATTTATTTTAGAGCTATGATTTTGTTTTACTTTGATTTTAGACATTCGCAATATTTTCTCTTTTTTTACATCATAAACTTTGCTGTAAAGAAAAAAGTAAAAAATATTGGTTTAATAAAGCACATGCACAGTCATCCTAAATCGAGTCTACAATTGGCATCGGCCTATCATGATGAAAGTCGTGAGTTTGACTCCCTTAGGATGACATATTTTACCCAGCATTCAACTACAGCCTTGGACATGACTTGTTTAATGGTAAATACTTTATTGTTGAGTACAGTCAAAAGAAATGCAGCAGTCTCACAGCTAAGGCACATTTGTTAAACGGTAGTCGATTATTGTATCACAACCGACATAATTTTTGGTTTTTAATTTAAAGCAATAAATTTCAACTATATTTGTTTTAAAAAGAGCGTTGACTTAGCTGAGTTTCTTGAAAAACAAAAAATGTGTAGCCTCTGATTTTTATAGACCAGTGCTTGTTTGGTCTGCAGCATTTTCATTAGAAACCTTTAAAAATTACCAAAATCATGGTAGCTTATTTGTTAAAAAAGATTTGTGATAAAATTTATGAAATTTATTTTTGAAAACAAATAAAAATAATGGATAATGAGTCTGAATACGTAGGTTAGTTGATTTGAGTTAGTGTCACATGCAGTTAGTTGATGTGAGTTAGTGTCACACGCAGTTAGTTGATTTGAGTTAGTGTCACATGCAAAGCTAAATAAATCTGCTTGCTTACAGCTGTGAATGGACCTTCAAGTATTTTCCTTCACTTTACAGAGATTCCTGCCTTACATATTGACTGTAGACAAGTCGTATGATGTACATGTAGCCTCACTCATTCGCTTCTAACAAATCTCTCTTTCCTTATCTCCTTGTACAGATACTCATAGGTGTCTGAGCATCTAATCAACTGGCTAACCGTTTGCCATTTCCTGTTGTTTAGTAGTACTAGTTTTCACTATTCAGACAATCAGAAATCATATCTGCTATTACAAAAATGCACAAAAAATGGCTTACATACCTACCATCATTAAAAGATTAACCCATAACATATTTACCTTCACTTTATTTTGAAACAAGTATGGACCGGCTTCTAACAAAAGTATAATGCATTTTTTTATCACAACAAAATAATGAATAACAGAGCAAAATAATGAATTTTGCAAGAAAAAGCTTTTTTTGCAAAGCGCTGTTCTATAATGGGGTTTGGTAAGGTTTTGGTGTTTGGTATAAATTGTAGTGGATTTTCCTGGTAAATAGGAATGTAATGGATGGTCAGGCGGATTGGAGATACGATTTGAGTATTTTAAACACCAAATATCATTCTAAAACACGTTTAGCTCCTTAGCGTTAAAGACATTTAGATGCTGGTCATAACTGTCCATATCAGGTAGCATAACTCTAACACATAATTTGTAAAAGTGAGGCATTTTTGCCTAATAATTTTTTTTGTCAAGGGATACCAGCTTGGAGCAGCATAACATAAAATAACAATATACGATTCTGGTAAAAGAGCAATAGCTCTAGTTTTTGGAATAATAAAGTCGACACTTTTTGATTTTTATAAATGATATGCCAGCGGCTATCAAGACCTCAAGACTCAGACTTTTTGCTGATGATGCGCTCCTATATTTCCAGATTGAGTCAGCCAGCGACTGTGCAAATCTTCAAGCAGATCTTGATTTGCTCGTAGACTGGGCTGATAAATGGCAGATGGAATTTAACACCACAAAATGTGAGACAACTTCTTTTTTTAGGTCTCATGAGAGCCCCTTTTTTCGCAAATATCTTATGAAAGGCCAACAAGTAACTTATGTCAATCACTTTAAATACCTCGGAGTCATTATAGACAATAAAATCAACTTTAACCTTCACATAGAAAAGACTATAACCAAATCTTTATCCACACTATACATGCTCATGAGGTCCCTCAGAAGTTGCTCACCAAAAGAAAAACCCTTTCTTTTAAAACCATATGCAACCCAGTTCTTGAATATTCATCCACTGTCTGGTCTCTATTTTTATCCAAGCACATAGACTCCCTCGAGCCTGTGAACAGAAAAGCTTTTAGGTGGGTGTCATGGGCCACTTTTGCAGAGCTTCGGCAGACGGCCGACCAAAATCTAAAAAACAAAATAATAAATGAAGAAATTGCAATACCAACCCATTTTTTATCAAATGCCCACCCACACAATACATACCACAAAAGCAGTAAAGGTGCAATCAACATCAATGTTAAAAAACACTCCTTTTTTGTGCAAACCCTAAACAGCTAACACTTTTTTTCGTGCACCCTCATCAAGAACTTTCAATATCTATTGAAAGTTCTTGCCCCCACCTAACCCCTACCATCAACCCTGATAACAACATTGCCCCAACCAAATTTAAAAATCACAATAAAAAAAGAAAGAATAAACCCAAACTAACAGTAATCTACTTATGTTACTTAATAAAGATATCGCTCTAATGCCTGATTATGGGGCGAATGTGATTAATTGATTTGACCTGACATGGTTTGAGAACCGTAAATGTCTGTCTATTTGTATGCCAAGAAGCTTGACACTGTCAGTATTTTTAATGCTCAGGTTGTCTATGGCAAAAGAAGGGTGGCATATGCTTTTTTTAAAAGTAAAGATAATCGGTGACTTAGCAGTATTCAGGGACATGGAGTTCTGTTGAAACCAAAATGATGCATAAACTGGTGCATGCTATAGTTGGAATGTGTACTTGAATGTAATGATCTAAAAAATGTCATCTATATTGAAAAATCTCACTTTCTCATTGTGTCGCTCTGTCATATTTGTGTGTTTGTGTAAGCTGGTTTGTTTGTGTGTGCGTCTGTCTGTCTGTCTGTAAATTTGCATAAACACTATGTGTTTCCTCATTTGTTGTCTGATCGTGTACATACTTTACAGGCATATGCTCCATGCCCTTCACCACATCATCAGAAATATCTATCTTCAAAACTTAATGTTTTTGAGAACCAGCCTTTTAAACACGCATCTGTTTATAAACACAAGAATGCGCATTATGGACAAATGTCCTCAATAATCGTGTTCATAATGGGCCTATTGTTGTCGAGGAAGTAGCTTAGCAGGTTGTATTGAAAGTCTACACATGTACTGAGGACTGATAGAAGGTGAAAGAAGTTGTGGGTGACGATGGGTTCACTGTTAGTATTACAGTAAAAAGACAGCTCTGTTGTGTCAAAGCCTTGAAATTGAAAAGTTCATCCGGTGCTGCAAATATCTACCACAACTCAGACGCTGGCTTTAGAACTACAATTATGTAATTAACTCTGCTCCAGTCTTGCAGGCAATTATTTACCAAAAAATCTGCTATTTCCATCTATTTTCAGGACAACTTTGCCATATTATTTCTAATACACACATTTATTATAATCTACTTCCAAGATATAGCCTATTACTGATGATTGATTGTTGTTGCAAAAACATATATACTAACCAATTGCAAATCTACATATTATTTCAATGGAATATTCTTTCAAGTCATTGCATCTTCTTATCCTGCTGAATGTTTAATTTATGTTAATTATAGATTTTAAGATCTTTTGTGGTTTGTGTCATCATTTCCTCCATCTTCATCCTACCTATTTCAGACTCCATGACCTCCCTGAAAACCACTACACCTTATGCCAGACACTAACACCTTGCCAATTTACACTATAGAACAGTGTTATACAAAAAGACTTTTTTTATACATGTGCTTTTTTTACTTGACTACCGGTATGTTTTGTTTTTGTCTCATATTCTAATTTGTTTACACGGCATTGCCTGGTGTAAATAAAGCTAATATCTGTCTATGAACAAATTGTATACAAAGTCTCACAATTATTTTGAATATATTATCACAAGCTCACGGTCACCAGCATGGCTAGGTCAAGCCTCCCTATCATAGGTGGAGGCTCAGTCGCCGGTGATTCTGCTCAGCAGACTGAGAAGGACCAAAGGGAAAGTGCCTATCGTAAAGTCTTGAGATGAAAGGGATACGTTAAAACAGAGTCTTACTGCCCACTCGCCACTCTGCATGCGTGATCATTTGTTTATGGTATTGACATTCCTGTATATTTATATATAATATCAAAAAATATATATATATATTGGTGGCTAATACTGGAAAGTAAAAATCCTTCCCACAGTGGACTGTATTTCTGTGATCGGAGTCAAAGCAGCAACCAAACTGGATTCACTTTTATTGGAAAACCCCAAGTAATACTATATATTTTATAAGTGATACTGAACTATTCGATTCTATTAAATGCTGACATTTTTATGATTCTTAAAATGCTTGATTTGGTAAACATTTCTTTTTGAATAAAATAGTTGCTAATAAAAGAATAACAAATAAAATAATAAATTTCTATCAAAAAAGTCGAATTACGAGATATATTCGAATATTCAAAGCGTAGCACTAATCAGTATTATGATGTCTTTTTCGTATGCAGTAAATACCTTATGTTAAATCAAACAACCTTATATAAGTACGGAGTACAGAATAACTTGTTAACTATTAACATAATCCAATAACAATAAAATAGTACAAAAATATAACAATTTAACATTATAATAACATAAAAATATAACATTATGAACATAAAATTGGGACAAAATTTTATAACTCAAATGGTAAAACAAGGAGAGTGATATTTCATTCGGGAAGTGATGTAAAACCGTAGATTATCAGTATAAGTTCATATTTTACATAGCACTAGCATCAAGCCGTTGTATTAAGCTCAGCATTATCTGGGACGTCTTTTATTTTCAATCAAATAGCATGCAGCACACTTGTAGATTTTTACCAGAAATTATAACACTATTTTCATGAATGTTAAATACGTGGGTAGCTCAACACCCCTCAATGCGTGGGTGATTTGAAACCGTGGTTAAACGGGTTGGTTAAACTCGTTTAACCACGGTTTCAATGCCCCTTGTTGCAAAATATTTTTCTTCTGACTCTATAAAATATGATGCTTTTTCGTCCTCGCCATACTAGGACGAATCCGTTTTCTGACGCACGATATCAACAATAATTTCTCTTGAAATTGAACTTTGGGGATTGTTATGTGTTAACTGTTTGTGAATCTATTATGGTAAAAACGGGTTCGCGGACAGATAAGTGATAAAATCTTAGGTAAAAGTTTACTACAATTCATATATATACTAAAACTTACTTCAAGAGGTTTTTAGTGAGCTAAATTCATTTAAGTTAGATACAGCATTTATATTACAAGTCTGTCTCAAAGGAAAGAACTCTGCACGTAGTACATTGTAATATTACATTTTTTCTCAAATCATAACCACAAGAAGCACTAAATTTAATTTAGGTAACCATAGTTACTAAGGCTAACATATTGTTTTGTTACTATTTTTAATTATGATAATTTTGATGATGTTTACCCGGCAATAATTACATTAGATAATTACTATGGGTTTCTATACCACTCTATACGTCTAAATGATATCTTTGCCTTATGATTCCAACAAAGAAACCAACTAAAATCATATACCTAAATGTGTTACAAATAGTTTTCGATGTAATCGTAGCTAAACAGACTATATTTAGCCATCACTTGCTAACGCATTCACCATTACATTCAAAGCCCTTTGCAGCTTTATTTTTTCTTCTAATTTTTTCCCACAAAACACTTCTTTCATGATATGAAATTTAAAAAATGCAGTTGCTTGAAAAAGTTTCAAAACCTTTAGAGTTGTTTTCTTTTTTCTCCTTGTTCATTTGAACTGCACAAAGAACTCTTTTATGAAATTTAAAAGTTAGATGGCAAATGTTGTATATGATACATAAAAATAAATTTTTGTCCAGAAACTTTTATTATCGGAGCAATGCTGGGCATTCACCTAGATAGACATAAAATTTTTATTTTATTTTACACTGTATAAAACTATATCTATAAAATGTTGATCAACTCTGAATTCAATAACCATTCAACCCAATCCCTCATTTTACAACAAATTAACATTCAATGATACATGACTTGATTACGATGTGTGAAAAACATGGCGAGTTACATCTCAGAAGTTACGTGATTCAACATACCTGATATTACTTTAGAACATACCAATATATTTTAGCAAAACCGGCTGTCTTTTTGAATTAGGCTTTAAAACACGATCAAGATTATTACTTTGTTGAGGGCAAATCAATGAGTTTAAAATATTTTTCTTACCATGTAATGCAAGATGTGGTAAATGGAATCAAAACAGTCACACAAAAGGCTTTTGTCTACGCAAAAGGACAACTCGGCGGTTGCAGTAGTTTTACAGTAAGCAATGGTAGAACTACTTACCCCATGTCACTTCCCCTCTCATCCTCTCTATCTTTGCTTCCTTCTCTTTCCCCTCTTCTTCTCTTTCCCTTCTCTCTCTTTCTCCCTAGTCAGCCGCGATATCCTATTAAAAATCTTTATAATCTCCCCATTTTCACAAACCAAATTTACAGCAAGTTTGATTCATTCTCCTACTAGTTTTCATCGATGAATTATTTACCTGGGAGTAAAAATTTTTCCATGGTACAATCTTTACCATAGTAAGATCCGTGTCCGATCTTTTAGGCGTTCAAGCGTTAAAAAAAATGATGCATCACACTGAAATCATACTCCAGTATTAAACTTTGTGGACTGACACGCTTACCAGCTGCTCAGCCACCGTGGAGCATCACTGAATAATTGTACACATATTTATTACACATGTTTATCTCTCATGGTACACAGGACTGCTAGAGTATTATTTTGCAGTAAAAGTAAAACTGTATTCATTGATTTTTGCTTCATGGAAATAGTGATAATATTTTTCCAAGCAGCGTGGAACATGTAGCTTGTACGTCGTTGTTGCGCTTTTAATATCACACTTTTTTATCGCTACTGAGAAATATGAACTATAGTAAGAGTTGTGTTAGTTTGTAGCCACAAGTGGATGTTGGAAAAAAGATCGCATTGCATGGGAATCAAACTCGGACATAGCTACCAACTGCTCCACTCAGCTACCTTACTGCATTTTAGAATAATTTTACAGAAAATTATTGCACATGACGATCTGTCACGACAGACAAGATTTCCAGGGTGCTAGTAATCATAATAGCTATGATTACTATATTACATTATAATGAATAATTTATATATATATATATATATATAAATCTCAGTTTTTTTTGCCTTTTCACAGACAGCAGGATTTGATCTCTGCACATCCAGGTCTAGAGGAGGCAAACTTAACCATTAAGCTACACAAAATACAACGGAATCATTGAGAAAATAGTCATTACACTGTTAAGATACTCCCTCTTGAAGTGCTTGCTAGCACTGTTGGCTGTTGGGCGTAATGATTGGCCTAAAACACGGGAATTGCCTTAATAAAGATTTGGGTAAAGTCAAGTTTTCCAGGTCAGTTACTCCTTAGGTAATTATTTTATTACCTGCGTAACGCTGGGCATTCAGTAGTATATATTCAGCTATTCTTAACTATAACAAGAGTTGTGTTCAGCCATCTGTCTGAAGCCACAGTTGAATGGTGAGAAAAAGGATCAAATTGTACAGGACTGGAACGCATGACGATCTGTATGGTCGACTAGCACTATTATCGCTCTCAATCATTTGCCTTTTAGCCTTTCACAATTATTGGGCATATACTTTTTCTTTATGTTTTATTGACGTAACTGATGATCTTTCGTGGCATACAAAACTGGCATGGTACTGACAATAATGACAATTATAGTGATAATAGCAATAATACTCAGAATACTCTAGGCCTACACAAAATTTTTCAGATCCATAGTAACCTTTGAATTGTTTGTAACTGATGGATTAGTGTGAGTTTATTACATACTACTTATAAAACGTCGAACAAGCTGATTAACCAATAAATAAAGTTGTAGGATAAGATGCATTTTAACAAAAGCTGATTAGTTACACATTAAACCATAACTGTCACGTACAACTTCTATCGTATTTTCTAGGTAAATCAGCCAAGCTGATTCTGATTTTGTACTTAAAATTAAGATTGGTCGACTAACCTTCAAAGTCATTTAGGCTTTTTTAAATTGTTTCAATATCTATTTCGAAAACAACACAATCGGCATTACAAGCTCTACCGATAAATATGTGACGAATCCTAGCTTTTTCAAGAACGGAAGTTAGAGGTGTTCAGTCCGATTTAGAATAATAGAGATGGGTGTCTTAAAACCCATTGTTATCTAAATCCAGCCTGTCAAATAATCTCAGTCTTTTATGTAAGGTATATAAACTATTTAAAATTGCTTGTAGCTTGTTACATGACGTTTAAATGGGCTGAACGCCAAGAAAAATGAGCTCAAAAAGCGCGGTTTTATCACAAGCTAGCTTTGTTATCGCGCTTTTTAAAATATGCAATATTAAATAGCTTATCTACCTTTCAGAACAGACTGAGGTTAATTTTAAGGCTGAATCTAGATATTTATGGATTTTAAAACATCCATTCCTATTATTCTAAATCGGTCTAAACATCCCTACCTAACTGCTGTTCCTAAAAAGCTAGGTTACGTCACGTATTTATGGGCGGAGCCTGTTGTGCTGATCAAGTTGTTTTCGAGACCGATATTAAAACGCTGTAAAAAAGCCTTCATTACTCTGAAATTTAGTGGACTGATCGTTATTTTGAGTACAAAATCGGAATCAGTGTGTCTTATTTACCTAGTAAATATGATAAAAGTTGTACGTGACAGTTATGGTTTAACAACAACTATAATCATAGAAATTCAATAAAAATTCTCCATTTCCATCAAAGACAATTGTAAACGATGCTCCGATCATCCTTACCTCATTTTTTGAGCTTCAGCAATATCTTTACACTAGCGAGAGCTGCTCACTCCACTGATTCTCATGATCACGAGTTACAGTTTGTAGGTCATTTTTGTTGACTATAAAGCTTTGAATTCTGCATCTTCTTACATCTGTGCCCATCCGGGTATATGTTGTACTGTAGTTGTGATGATGCGAACTGGCATCATAACGTTTCGTAACATACGCCGCATTCCCAAAGCAACATTCCAGCATTCTTCAGTAGTTTTCCTATGAAAAACCCATCTATTCACCAGCATTAAAAGCTTTGCCCTCGTTTTAAGGTGTTCTGCATTCTTCTGCGCTAGTTACTAGACTAGTTGCACGATAATTAATAGATATTAATAGTACCATAATTTTAATTTACAGCATAATTTTACAGCATTGTTTTTGGGGTTAATTAGGGCAGTTTTGCTGCTTGCTACTACAATATAACTTCAGAATATGACATTAATCCATTTTAGTGCTGAGAGCATAAGATTAAATCATCATATGACGGATTCTGTAACACCTACGCTTTCTGTTGCTTCTCTTTTGGAGAAATGCATGTACCTATGCCAAAGAAGTGTGTTTCTGGTGACTCCTCAAAATTTCTCTGGAATGACTCGTACACCTGTCAATAACGCTGTTCATAAAACAACTTTTGAGAACATTTTCGGGCCGTAAATCTCACAAGATTGTTAAAACGATCAATAACTCCCATTTTAAACGATAATGACATTTGCTCTGTATCTTCATTTTTTATATGTCTTCATTACTTACAGCTTTGTTTCTATAATAAACATCTGCCTGCGTTTCCCTTCACAACCACAAGCAACTTTGTGACCAATGGTTACCAGATTAATGTTTGATATAAGCATTAAAAACACAATGTAAACACAGTATTGTAAACACCCACATGTGATAAATACACGACACAAACCTTCCCTGATTCTTCAATTAGCTTGCCGTAAACAACTGATATGGTCTCAGACCTCTTATTTCAGGCATTGTGGGAAGATTGCAACCGCTAGCGTGTCAGCATCTTCATAATACACTAATCAGTGAAAGGGCAAACATCCTATATCGTAACTCGAAAAAACCGATTCTTACGGTCACCATATCCTGGTGTTCTATTATGTGTTTAAAAATTGGGTGCCACAATCAACAGTTTTTAAAACTTTGAGTCGATACAGTCCAAAGTGCAGTCACTACCAAATTCAGTCATTTAACAAACTCACAAAGCTTTCATAAATGTATACGAGAGTCAAATATAGACTAAGGGTTCTTTCTAAAATTTACAACAAATGTAAAAGGTACCAAAATGCATAGCTATCTAACATTAGAAATCTTGGCAACTATTTACGTTTTGCTTGTGATTAGCCGCCACTTGCCATGCTTTTCGTTGCCATGGCCAAATGTAAACAGTAGGTCCCACATACAGTCATTTAAAAATGTATGGGGAGCCTATAATATTCTATTATTTCTGAAATGCGTATAACTACATGTAGCTGCAAGCTGTATCCTATTAAAGAGTGACAATAGTACCAAAATTTGGTATCGTGTGACTGCTCGAAATCTCCACTTGTTTTTCTTATCTACTAATCCTTAAAACAATACTTGGGCTGTTACGTTGTTAAGCAGTGTTAAATGTAAATATTATTTTCACGGATCGATATTCTGAAAAATGGAAGCATAAAACGTCCAGGTTACTGAATTTATACTGCGAGGGAAGTAGAAATGTTGAGAAAACTTCAATTAACTTATCACAATGGCTTAAAAAAGAGCTGCTACTTGTTAAATTTTACTAGTGTTTCATTGATTTAAAGCTTCAGTGAGATTGAGTAATTAAAAAGATTAAATTTCAACTCGCAAACTATACATTAACACCACGGAAAAGTTAACATATTCAAGTTTAAAATAATATTTAAATTTCTTTTATTTAAGTTAACCATATTGAACTTATTGAACCTTGACGTTCAAGTGTGTAAAAGTTATAGGGCAGCTTCAACTTTTGTATGTGACTGTACATGCGAAGTTGTATCAGTTGGTTTAAGAGTTGTCTGTACATTTGATGGAATCCTCCGTTTCATTCCAGTTAGTTAGTTTCATTCCAGATGAATTAAGTGATGCTGAATGTCAAACATAATTCTCAGCTTACAAAATAGATTACAAAAACATGTTTTCAATTTTTCACCCGATTTTACCTGATGCACAGGGTTTCTTTCATTTTTAATGCTAATTGTTTCACGACAAAAACCCATGAACGCGTTCATTGAGGACAATGATGTACTTACTGCATGCAAAGATAGATTTTTAAGTTTCAAATGAAATAGATTGCGGCACATTCGCAACGAAAACAAATGTTCTATGAATACCAACCGCGTCTGACATGTTTGAACTGTGCCTCCTTTTACACATTAAATAAGCCCTTGTGAGTCTACTCATATACTGTAACACCTCCCTCATGCAAGAATTTGCTAACGCCCCAGAACATCACACTTATGATACAAAAAATTATTCTTTAACTCTGGAATGCAATTGAGTTGTGCAAATAAAAGAGGGTTGGTCTTCTAAGCAGAAGGTTGCTGGTTCAATACCTGAAACAGTGCAAAGTAGCATTTTACTTCAAACTTGAGATTAGAAGACCAGTGTTTGATATAGCAGGTTGCTAATTGATTTTGTGTCAATTATAAGAGTGATATACATGTATGTTGTATTAAGACAGCTCCTAATACAATATATTGCTCAACATTGCGCACTGTTTGACGGAGCTACATTTGTTTTGTGGTTGTCATACTAAACAAGAGAAGGACAACTCTTCAACAATGAATGCCATGGATTTATTAAAATTATTGCGAAATTCTAAATAAATAGTGTAAATTTCAAAAGTAAATAAATCTTAGATTTACTTAAACTGCCTCTTTTGCTAAATTAAAACATTCTGTGATATACCAGCAAACCGAAAAAGCAAATAATTATAAATTTCAGTGACCATCCTTAAGTAGCCTAAAATGCTGGACAAATGTATCAAGAAGCTTTGAGAACAATATATGCATAGAAACAATGATATGTGAAAAAGTGGGCGTGGATTGAGCCAAATAAAGCTAATAAGGTAAGAGGAATATACAGCTAAATCGCCCGCGGTTTGCATAATCATAAAATATTAAGTAGATTACAACTATAAAACGAACAAGCAGTGTACTACCTATTGCGAGAGTATTATCATAGAAAACCAGCTGTGCGTAAGGCACTAATAATGGACTGTGCACTACTACATACATTGAGCACCGTGATGAGGGACATCACCACCGCGTCCCTTTATAGTCCTACATAGTTATTCTCACTCCGTCTATGTACACAAAACATAAATAATTAGCTAGTAGTTGGAGTCCTCATATCAACCGTTCTTCGGGAGGCTGCTTTAGCACGCCGGACATCTGTAGATTTGGTCCTATTATCTCAGTTCGACTTGGACTATAGCGCCCTCTCGTGGCTCGTTTCTTCCTTGCCATTACAAAGCAAACAGCCACACCTAAAGTATAAAGAGATTTAATCATAGAAGACAGCTAATTGAATTGCCAGTCTTCAATCCATGTACACGCTTAAAAATTAGTTTGTCTTTTATCCCATCCTTCGACTTACAGCAGAACCCAAATGTGATTTTTTGAACCAGCGTTCACTTTTTTAAAGAAAAATTCTTACAAAGTGAAACTTAATGAGTCTAAACAGTAAAATACAAAGAGTTTAGCGGCTGTGAACGATATCCAGTTATGCCGTGTTGCAACTGCTACTGTGACAATCCATATTAGTCATATAAAATAATTTGATTAAATGTTATTTCACGTAAATACACGACCAATGTTATTATTAAAGAATCAAAAATAAATAAATCGAATCACCAAGCAAATAAAAACCATAGTTACATGGCAACTATGTAAGTGATATCGATCGACATAAGTGATCGACATAAGTATGTAATGTCCTCAGAAATTCTTGATTGCGCCTCTCGTTCCTCAAATTTAAGTTCCATATCGGTTAGAGATAATAAATGGCTGAATGCTAAAAAGGAACAGCAGTAATTGTCCTATTATACAATGTCTGTTTTATACTTAAGGTAATTCCGTCACTAGATGATAAGGGTAGTCAGCAAACCATGCATTGATTGAGAACCTTGCAGAGCCATTGACTAGTTGCAGTACGACTTAACACTTTTTTGGATCAACATGTAATCTAGTGTATATTAAAAAGTACACCCAATCTAGTCTATATCATAAAGTACACATAATCTAGTGTGTATCATAAAGTATACCCAATCTAGTGCATATTAAAAAGTACACCCAATCTAGTGTATATCATAAAGTACACATAATCTATCATAGTATATCATAAAGTACACATATTCTTGTGTGTATCATAAAACAAATGTAATCTAGTGTGTATTATGAATATATATGATGAGTATGTATAAAATCTGTTTTTGAAACAGAAAGGATGACAAAAAAAGCTGCATTTTGTTATAGGAACTGCCCTGGTGCAACTATTGCTGTTACCTTTGACATGAAGAGTAATTAAATACTTTACTTTAATAATATTACTTGATAGTTGATAATAACATAATTTATTTAAGTATTTGAATAACTAATATACTAAGTATAATATATGTTATATATTGAAATAATATATATATATAATATTTAGTATATCGATTATTGATATAGCGATTCCTTATTTTCGGAGATAACCAGTACTGGAACCTCGAGCGAAAAAAGAAAATCCATGAAATAGACATTAATTTTGTCTGCCTTTATCACATCTAATAGAGTTATTCGTAGGTATTGTACTCCTTTTCTTATGTTTATTGAATGATTTTAAAAATCAAAGGCATTGAAGAGGCATGATGAAGGGTAACAAGAACTTTGCCACTTCACAAAATGTAACAGAAAAACAGCTCATAGCGACAATTGCTATTCCAATGACGCTCGCGGAAGGATATCACTGAGCCAGAGTGAGAAAGAAGTTTATGCATTATATTTTTGTATTTACTTTGTCAAATTTTTCAATAAATACCTTTTACCACAAAAAGTACTGAAGGCTTCAAAGATTAACTGCAAGGTAACAAGAGATTACTGGGTACCAAGTATAATTAATTATACTATTATCAATTTAACATAAAAGTACTTAAGTTAATTAACTTTAATTTAAGTAAATTAAATATACTTACAATAGGAAATATAATATGCCTTATTATTTTATCAAAACATTAATAATATAATACTTATAAAATGAATTGCTAAAAATACTCAAAACTTCTACAATGAAAAGCTGCTATATATCAAGATCGCTTTTGCCAAATTATTTTTCTCCTTAAAAATAATTTCTCTCTCACCGCACTTGAAAATGGCATATATATAAAGGTATCTGAGGTATATATTATACAAACTAGTACCGTGACAGTCTAGTGTGACGTGAGAGACCCTCAGGTGTGCCGATAAAGCACACAGAATATTTATAGTATATGCACAATTATTCGTGAAAACTGCAAAAGTGGTTGATCGGCACGGGTTAGGGTGCTGGTACACGAAGCTGAAAATTGTGAGTTTGAATCCTCATGGAGGAATCTTTTTTCCTGCCATCCTTCGAACAAACGGACAGTCATGGCTTTTATGATGGTAAAAAAAATTTGCTTTATTTTAGACAAAATATTTCTTCTAAAATTTTTTTTTCAACCTTTTTTCCGTTACAGCATAAACCTTGCTGCGGAGAGAAAAGAGAGAAAGCAATAGTTTTAAATTGACATTGAAGGCGTTGAGCTCCTGTTGACTTAACATAAAACTACCGTAACCATGAACTATAAATCAAGTGTGAATGATACAAAAAAAATCAATACCAGTCACAATTTGAAGGGCTAAATGAGTGTAGTAAAATGTAACATTCCCATAACGTAAATCTTGAAACGGATTTTTTTTGCTGGGGCCGTTTACCTCATCAGTTAATTTAGAAGTTGTCTGCCCAAAAATCAAACTACAAATTTTTGGCAAGACTTACTAGACCTCTATGCCTTCAGAGTTTAGCCTTAGGTCATAAAGACTTACCTATAATACAGGCGAGGGCCAGAACAGCAACAATCGGTACCGCTATCATCACAGCAAGGTTAGGGTTGGCTGTAAAATATGACCAAATACCAAGTTACACAGACTACATTCCAAGCCTTAACTACTTAGTTTGCATACAACATCAGTAGTGTAGTGGACACCCGGGTGTACGGAGGCCCTATGCCGTGCCAACAATCAGATAATGTTTTCATAGGGCGTTGTAGTAGAGCGATGGCTAGGTGATGCCTTATGTCAAGGTTGGTATATTCAATTCTTTTGCTGCCGTGAGCCGCTTGATCGGCAATCGGGATAATAGAAATACAGAGACTGCAAGCTGATGAATCGGCTAATCAATTGGGTTTCACTTTTCTTCACATTACGAAGCCTATGCATTAGCTAAACCAATCAATTTTGGTTTCCAACGAAACAACCTTGTTGCCAATTATGTGAAACCAATCGAAATTCTTTTCGCTAAGAAATTCCATTTATACCTACTTTTCAAATCGGGAAAACCAGATCGCTATTGTCATGGCAAAAAGAAATTCACAACATTCGTTGAAAGCAAAGGAAGCGTCAGAAATTTTGCGAGAGTGGGATTCACTAAATAATTTTAGACTTATCTTGTAGAGAATTTTGTTCTGAATAAGATGCATTTTACAGTAAAACTATATCTGCATTGATTCCCAATAATTGTGTAAATACTAGCGGTATATCGAATTTTTGAAAACCCATTTGAATTATTTGGTTAGAATGGCGAATTTAGCACAGTAGTGAAAGAGTTAAGAGGGTAAGAATGTAACGATCCATGGATGATCAGAGGAAAAAACTGCAACTAGTTATGGCGTTATTCGTTATGCACAGGACACTAGATAATCAACAGCTTTAATTACTACTGCTATGATACAACACAATACCATGCTGATCATGTATTCACTTCTTGATGGAGAACTGTAGCCCAAGAGGGTCAAACCTTCCATATGGAAGAGAGTAGGCATAAATATTAATTTTTGTTGCGCATGAACAAGTGCGACTCCACTGGTGTTTTCAAGGGCATTTTCATGGCACAATGCTGGCGTATTGCACAGATGTATTGCTGCCGATCAGCAATACTGAACCACTACAGAATGAGTGTGACACGGCTGTCTATGTTATATGGCATTGCAGCGCCATACGGAGGGGTATGTCACTACACTCTCGCTGTATGGCAACTTATTACCAGTATCAAGCTGTAACACAGAGCTCGGGTTGCTCATGGCCACATATATCTCCACCTTCTCAATCGGTATCCACAGCTTTTATCTACTTTGTATACAGAAACTAACTTGGCAGTCTAGACGGTTTAGGTGTAACCTTTTAGAATATTCAAAATTGAAACAATATATGCTCACATGATCTTTGATGAAATGGAACAACTTGTATATGTTCAAGATGATAACAAAATTTAATTGGTTTTAGTCTCTCAATAAACAAATACCATAAAATATATATCTTTTCAAGTAAAATAAGCTACAACCTGCGTCGTTGACAAACATCAGTTGTCACCACAAGATTACTCTAAGAACTCCTCTTAATCTATCCAGATCATTCCAGAATGTTCTTACAAGTAACCAACTAACTTTGGTTTACTTTTTAAACGTTACGAGACTAAAGTTTTGCAGACCACTTGATAAGCTCAGTGACGCTGCAAAGCTCCTGTATCAGGTGAAGCCTGGCAACACACACACTGAATAAAGCCTGGTTCACATTAAAAACGCTGCATGTCGGTGTTAATACCATACTTTAGTGATCGTCTGTAATGACAATGTTCAGACATCCGCACTTACATTAGCGATATGTCCACAGAATTACGTTCTCATTATACAATGTAGTCGCGGAAACAACGAAATCCTAGTCCCGCAGGGACAGCCATAAAAGAAAATATCGATCGATCAACGTGGAGTGGTGCATGAAGTGGTGCACATTGCACAAGCTATTGGGAGAGTTTGAGAGTTGGTAACTTTCTCGAAATATCTGGGTTATCAGCTTACATAATAATATCGGCTTAATATCGGCTTACAGTGCACATAATCGAAAGGAGAGGACTGAGAGGGCAACACCGACCTGCAGCGATACAGTGTAAACCAGTCTTAAACGATTCTCTGAAGCGTACTATAGATATTTGCTGCAGCAACACACCCTAACACCACTGATCGATGTCTCTTATTAACAAATAGATTGACCAATGAGGTTTAGTCTCAGCTGTACTAAGGCCATAAAATAATTGCTGGATTGCCCCCACCATTGTTGAAGTATCATCCACATGTTTGCTGGATTGCCCCCACCATTGTTGAAGTATCATCCACATGTTTGCTGGATTGCCCCCACCATTGTTGAAGTATCATCCACATGTTTGCTGGATTGCCCCCACCATTGTTGAAGTATCATCCACATGTTTGCTGGATTGCCCCCACCATTGTTGAAGAATCATCCACATGTTTATTATCAAACGTACATCAACAACTTGCGTTGTTATATTTTATTCCAGGAAAAACCGATAGACAGACGTTGATGATGAAAACAACGGCATACACGACCCCTTTAGACTCAAGACGAACTAAACTATAAAAAAAGAATCAATGAAAATCATTCAAGAGTTCCAACTAGTGATACTCACATATCTGTTACAAGAATATTTTTGTTCATATATAAATAATGAATCGTGTGAAACGATGCAGCAAGTATTTAAAAGCTAATCGTGGATGAAACTACTATGCTTTTGAAATGAATAAAATGGAATCAAGATCATTAGAAACAATTAATTCAGCCAGTCACAGATAAATCCGTTTTATCTCTACTAATGTTGACAAACACATTTGTTCTAAACAGCGGCTGATGCATCACATTGCATGAATTTGTCTGTGTCTGAAGCCAGACCACAGCATATAATGGTAAGCCAGAGTAGATGTAACAACTGTCATCACACCGCATGATTCTAACATGTTATGACAGATGGCAGCAGGTTTCACCCACGTATTACACAATGTATCACAGCAAATGCAATGAAGAAACACCTATAATCAAACATTGGTTTAAAGATAAACTTGTACCAAAATGTTACGAGATCTTTCAGAAATTATCCGTATTTTTCCATCATTTGCAATTATTTTCGACATTTGAGGTGATCTGAGCGCTAGGACGTTTATAGATTGAAATCCACAAAACTTGATCAAGGTTAAACCGCTCATATCGAGGGAAAGTGTGATCATGTCTAGTCGTAAAGACGCGGACAGTATAGAGAGGCGTAAGGTCGCAACTTGAACACAAGGGCTGATATCAACCATAGCGATGGTAACAGCTAGTTACGTCATTACACATGTATTTCTTTCGAGCGTTTTAACCGCGAGCGAGTTATATTGATTTTTATCTTGAAACATTCTGGCAGTCAGATCATCTCAAACATCAAAAACCACCACAAATGATATAGAAAAACACCCGACACGTTCTAATACAATCTACCAAATATTGTGTGAGTTTATTTTTAACACATGTATCCCATAATGCATGCTGGCAGCTGGTAACATTCACTTCAAAAGGATCTAATGACCCATCAGAGCATCGAGAGTAGTGCAATCACTGAGTTTAGAGCCGATCAACTTCACTTAAACTCACTAATTCAAAATAATTCAAATTGATTCAGCTGATTCAGCTGATTCAATAACCAAATGAACAAGGAACGAATGACTCGTTGTTGAAAACGCAAGCTCGAAAGCATCATATGATGTAACAGATGAGTAACAGTATCAGATAAAGCACTATTTATAGAGATGGTTGATAATCCTACAAGTAAACTAATTACTCACTCCAACAATGACTGGGGGTCCTCCCATGTTTTCTGACGATTCCGACGACAGGGATATTTAAAAAGTGACAGACGAGACGACCATTTATCAATGTAGGTGACGATGATTGTGTAAGTAGGATTACTAAAGGTACGGATACACGTAACGAATTTTTCGTTGGTTCTGAGTTCTGGCCGAAATCACGAAAAACGCAGAATTAATCGGTCCAAATTCACAGAATTATTTGAGCTGTGCATGCCCACCGAGTTCATCGACAAAATGCTTTTAACATATTAAACAAATTATTAGCGAGCACGATTCTAGCAGCTTTAGCAATTAGCATAGTCCAATACGTGTATCGCGACACGCAATAAAAGTACAGAAGCAATTCAACATAGAACACACGATGTAACTGTTTAAGTTGCGCTATTGTTGGTTAGCGAGCACGACTCTAGCAATTATTAAGATATATGTAGTCTGAGAACATAATGCGGCACGCAAGAAAAATATTAAGAAAATTCACCATAGTAAATACGATGCAACCGACTTGATTGCGCTAAAAATGGCAACATTTTCCACCACAAAACTGTTGCTGCTAAAAAGGAAATATAATTAAAAAATAAACAATTTGTAGCTATAGCGTCCAAACAATAAATACATCCAATAACGCACTCTAAGCAGTTGCATCGTGTGTACTATGTTGAATTGCACTTATACTTTTGTTGTGTGTATTTATACGTCTCTTGGACTATACTATTTGCAAAAGCTGCTAGAATCGTGCTCGAAAGCACGATTCTAGCAGCGCAGAATAATTCTGTGTGTTTCAATCAGTTCGTGATTCGGTTAGAACCAACAAAAAATGTGCTACGTGTAGCATAAATCGACACGTTCAACCGAAACTTCACTAGTTTTGGTTTGAAGCATCTGGCCCAGCATTTATGGACTGCCGAATAATTAAAGTAAACGGCAATGCAATGCCACGACATTGACAGCAAATCCGTTTCCAAGTCTATGACTGACAGTGATTATTAAAGACAATCTCGGTCTATTTTCAGTACAAGAAATGTAGCCCTAGAAACCTAAGACGGCTGTCACTCTTCGCGGAGTAATCAGCAAGGCTCCCAAACATCACTAATAAGTTTGTGAAGGTCGCTGGTTGAGCCAAGCTTTTGATTAGCAGAAGTTCAGGCTTAGCTTAGTTCAACTTAGCAAGTTTCAGGTTTTTAACGCGACCCAGTGCCACCAGAATGGATATTTATATTAAAATAACGAATGTGAAGAAATAAGTTGTCTTTGTTACCAACTTGAAAATGGTGATAGTGATTTTAAAAGTGACGACAGTTATTTTAAAAGTGACTATTCTGACGACGACTTTGTGTGGTAGGACCCCCATGACTACATACATTTATTAGCAAGTTTCCATAAGCGAATATTGTATAAGCAACTTAAAATGAAAAAATCTGCGGCATGTCTTTCAAAGACAACCTTTCTCTTCAGGTATTTAACCAAGAAACAGAAACAGTACTATTAAAAACTCCATCATAATATGAATACGATCGGAAAGACTTAGTCTAAAATGTTTATAGATTGCAGGCCATCGTCTAAATTTGAAACACTAACAGACACTGCAAAATCACACTTTCACAGCTTGGAGAGACCATGGCCACTTGATAAGGTGACTTTTTATTCTCCAACGGTTTCTGGTTGGACAAATATCGAGATATCAACATTCCTATAGAAGCAGAATTACTAGCCGCTAACTATCTAGTTTGGTAAGCTTTGGCAGATGCAGTGATAAGCATTAGGCTCATCCTAAACATAAGGAGTGATGGATAAAAAGGGTTAACCAACCTGCGGCAAGACCACATGTCTGTCCATCATAGTTTACCGTGCACACACAGGAATAGTTGGTGTTGACATATTCCGAGTCAGCTAAAGGGGCATCGGGCATGCATGTGCCTCCATTCAGACAAGGGTTACTCTGACACGGATCCATCACCGAGCCTAGAGAAAATAGAAGCAGAAATTGAAATTATATTCAAGCAACGTGGTTCTTAGGCTATGGTCATTTGGAAGTGCATAAAGAAATATGGTTGTAAGTTCACAATCGTTTTTACGAAAAATGGCAACCTTGTTTACCACTGTCCATAAATAGTCAACAGGATAAGAACCTTTCAACACTTGACTTGCCAAGTTTTTTATTACACCTACTCAAAGTCTAAATGTAAGATTTCAATCCATTCTGTAACACACATTTGTAGGGGAATTGCCAGGCATTCAACAAGATACTTATGCTTGCATTGAGTAGCCATCAGGCCAGGTCTTTTACCAGTGTGACTATTATTATTGAAAACTTACTTAGCTGTAACATGCACTTACAGCAAAAATGCATACAATGATTAAGCCTACATCGTTAAATGCACATAAGTAAAAAACAGCCAGTCTTTAACTTCAGTTATGAGATACAGCTATTAACCAATGTCCATGACACAGATTTTACCTTCTGAAACATGGACCCTGCAAAAATGTTGCAATTCGTGATATATATCTAAATCTGTTCACAGATGAATATTGAAGTAATATCTGTAGAGGTCACATAACGGCATGTGTATGTGTGAAGTTTTATTTCGTGTAATTTATAGGTGAAACATAGAAAATAACAAAAATACGTAAAGCCAAAGGGACTGTCTGATAGTTGGAGACTAGCGACAGAACCACCCGCTTGCAGTTTGCAGAAGAACAGACACAGTTATGAGATGAGCGAGTAATACAGATATACAGATGAGCGAGCACTCGTAGCTCAAAAATCACTCGACCAGCTTCATTTTCATAGCACTTGAAGCCAAGTCATAAAAGTTTCATAAATACTTATTGAATAATTTAACTGCAAGGAACTACATATATTTTTGACCTTTATTAGTTTTAAAACATTGTATTTCAAAACTATTGGTTGTTTTTAATCTGGTACAGTAGCTGTGGTTAATTAATATATTTTGAAAATCAGCATCTACAAAAACGTTGACAAAATGCGGCACAAGCCAGGATTCGAAAAACATTTTTATAGGCATTATTTTTAATAAAGTAAAGCTATTAATTCCGGATGCTTTTGTTGTAACTTTTAAAATAATCTTTATAGCTTTTTTCTGTTATAGAAAAAACTCTATTCCATAAATCAAGTGAGGGTAGAAAATGTATCATACAGGTCATTGATTGTTTTGATGTCAAAGTATCTTCTCACATGGCGCATCATCAAAAGTACACACTGCAATTTACTGGTAAGTTTTGTAATGTAGCTTTGAAATGATATTTTTTCATTAATCGCTATTCCTAAAAACTGTGTATGACATTTTACAGAAACTGACATTTTGTTAATAAAAACTAAATCAAGTGAATCAAGGAAACGTTTTTGGGGTTTTTTAAAATTATCAAGTTTTTGGCTGTTTAGGATAAGATTATTTGCCAAACACTATTTTTCTACTTCCTTTAACTCATTCGCACCCAGGCGCGAGTTAACTCGCGTCTGTAATCTACTCCTTGCACCGTTATTTTCAAATTATAAAAAATAATTTTTGATAAGTTGGAAAGAAAATTTTTTGGCCAATCAGACAAACTTTAAATTATGCCTCTATGACGTCCCTGGCAAAAGTTATAACCAAATTAGTACAACCATCTCAACATCGACCAAAACCGGAAATCATCGTGCAGACTTGAAATTTTATGGTTCGCGATAATTCTTTTTCAACTCCAGGAGTAAATATGCAGCTTCAGAAGTGGTAAGACATTGAAAGACTGCATAAATTAAATTAAAACATTATTTTTAATGTTTCAAAGTTTTTATCAACTTCTAATTTTGCCAAATTGAATCGTTGTGCTCAAATAAAAATGCACTCTTCAGGCTGCCAGCCGCAGCCAGACTAACGTTATCTTTCAGTTTCTATAGGATCATATTGATTCTTAGAGCTGTCTATGAAGTCTGAAAAGTCAAGAACAGAGTTGTTGAACATATTTTTATTATTTGAAACATTTTCATGACGTTTTATTTGAGTTATATTAGCATATAGATTTGCTATGCTTTTGTTTGATGAATGATACTTGTGAGGAAAAGTTCGAAGTTAGAGTTTCATGATTTTCATGTTCATGACTAACTGCATATGTATAAATAATACTCATAACTATGTATTGTATGTAATAAATAAGTAATTTCAGTCAAACTTGGTATATTTTGCAACTTTTATGGTGCAAATCTAACTTTGTTTCAGAAAATGACAATCTTTTCAAAATTGGAAATTTCCTGAAACTACCTTCTTTGAGGCACGGATCTGCATAAAAGGGATACCAGTTATCTATATGAATGTAATTTATAATTTGAAATATGAGACTTGGCTGGTTCTTGTGTAATTTGAATGAGTAAATTATCTCAAGTCTGTCTCCTGTAGTAGTAATTTGAATTACGGCAACTTCTTAAAAGATTAGCGGTATCTGGGGCTAATCGCCTAGAAATTAGTCGTGTGCGAATGAGTTAAAGGTTTACTTGCAACAAAATTCACATTACATTTATTTAGTATCAAAATGTTCACCATGTCTTACTCTGTTGTGTTGTGGGTTCAAGATAGGTGAAAATGTGATTACAAGCTCTTAAAAGCTAAAAACCGAACAGTTATTTGCAGCCATCACGAAAACGCGCGAAATTTTTTTTCCCAAACAGGTTTACATACGGCAGTAAAATCTTGGCTCCTGATTGGTTTTAGTAATTGAGTTTTAGTAATCAAAACCTACATCATTACATTAGAAATCAATAGTTATAATTAGAAAGGAACACAAAATTCTAAATAATGTAGCAAAACTGATGTTATCATTCAAAAAGTGCTGCTAAAACGTAAGAGGTGCTCACTTAAAACTCATTAATCTAAGCCATTTTGAATAAAATTTTGGAATTTTCTGTTCCTTTCTAATTATAACTATTGATTTCTATTGTAATGATGTAAGTTTTGAATACTAAAGCTCAATTACTAAAACCAATCAAAAGCCAAAATTTTAATGCCGTATGTAAACCTGTTTGGGAAAGAAATTTCGTTGCCCGGGGATCTTGCTAACGCCCGACCCATACAAACACATGTTCTGAGGTAATTAATTATGCTTCAATAAATATATTGTCGTTGATAAAGGTAAGGAAACCACATCGATTAAATTGTGACCTGCAATCGCACTTTCGCGAGATCATGTAATGCTTGAAATTAATTAGTCTCAGTCGCGACCCTCAACATCACAATAAAAAGAGAGGGCTAGTGCATAATATCATCGGGAAAACATAGTACGGTGCTTGGAATCTGAGTTATTTATCATAAAAATAATCTGTACATGGAGAACTACTGACACTGACTCCTTTTTCATCTTCATTGGTTCTCTGGAGTTGTCCTACATTCGCCTGACACTAGGGTCATTATCGTAGTTGATAAATATAAGCGGTAAGCAGTAAAAATAAGCGGTAAGAGCGCACAATACTGCATTTGAAAATTGTGACGTCACAATTTTCGAGTCTACACCATTGAACATTTTTGCGGTAGAGCTCTGGGGAAATCCTATAAACACCAACCAATGTCTGTTTCATCATGCCAAACAATGGCTCATTCGAAAGCCAAGACTCTGATGTATTGAAATATATGATAAAAAATTATGTAATTGATATGCTTTGACAGTCTAAAAGAAATGTTATCACATCCTGTTGCTTTTCGCGTATTCACCTGATTTACCGGTATTATTACATCACCCTGCAATATCTGCTCAAGTTAATGTTAGATGTTGGTACTTGTAAACAAGATTGATACTGTACATCAGATTTAGCAAGTTTTGCTGCAAGATCTACTCCAATATTTACAAAATGGTTGTTAATACATTCAAAAGTCCTTAAAGGAACTGTAATTTTGGTGTTCTCTGCATCTATAGTAGACGGAACACCAGCTATGTCAAAGTCAACAGCATGAACCGCTGACTTCAAAAATTGTATGCATTGTTTTACTTTTGTATTATTTTAGTTTCATTGTTTATCAAAATATTTTATTGTTTTAAAATATAGTCTCAAACCCTCAAAAACCTTTGCCTATATTGACTGCTTTGCGAGATTATGGCTACATTTTGGCTGAATAAGGGCAGCCTTTTTCAAGGAGCAATATTGTCTCGACCGGATCGATACAAGTTAAATTGTGACGATTAAATTTATGATTATCTTTGTTGGTCTGATAACAGCCCACGGCTATGTTAATCTATCTTCAAATTATCAATTTGTTGTGATGCAATTTGTGTCATAGACAGTAGCTTCAGGAATCTGATTTTTTGACACAGTACAAATTTATAATAAAAAAACTTTGACTGCAATATTCTTTGACTGATGATGCATTTTTGAAGGAATAAAGACCTTTATCAAGAATCTCTCCAAAACAAGGAATACAAAGAATGTGAGGACGTAGAATGTATGATCTAGACCGAGCAAGTGCCTGCCGTTCAAAGGACCTGCTGACTAGCACCAAAGAGGTAATGCTAACTATTCTAGTTACGTATAAGACTTAATGCTGTTGAACATCACAATGTCTTTGATTTGAGAAAAACAAAACCAATTAGGAGTTATTCTCCCTTGAGCTGGTTTTGAACCAAAAATCATAGCGAGCTAGCGAAAAACCAGTTCAAATGTGACCAAAATTGGTCGTATTTGAGCTGATTCAAAGCCTTTTTTTGAGAAATTGAGAAGAAAGTAGATGCTATTGATGGAACTGGATCGTTATGTAAAAGTTGTTCTTCGCATATATACAGATTACGTATTGTGATGCTCCAATTTTCCTGCCTGACGGTAGCTACATCTTCAAAACGTGCTGCAGTTCATCTCTTACAATAAAAATTTCTGAAGATAAAATGACCCTACCTTTTGCAGCCATGATCCAAACTGTTGAATTATTATTTTTAAATGATGAGTGAGCATAAACAGGCGTCATGATTGGTAAACATGAGTGGTTAGCATGTGTAACATTTGTGTAGCCGATCGGTCTAATTACAACCAGTAACACCCTACAGTAGACTTTAACGAAAAACATTTCATGAAATGCTCGACTTTCAACTGGTTTGGGTAATTACTTGCAAAAGGTATTTGACTTACAATTGAGGCCGTAGTAATTGGCCTCACAGGTGCAGTTAGCCCTGTCCGGTAAGTTGACACAACTCTTTCCTCTGTCACTGCAAACGCCAGAAACTGAACACCAATCTTTTTTCTCACAGTGGTCTCCAAGTCGTTCTACAAAACACCATCTAATCAGTAAACCATACGAAAACATTAACAAAGACATGAATACCAATAGTATCATAGAAAATTCTCTTGACACCATCAACGACAAAACTATCTTTGCAAGTTTTGATGCTGCCCATAACAATGTTTCGTGATGGGCAGCAAGCCATAATTCGAACGGTGTAAAAGAACATGATGAAAACCATTTACAATTATTTAGAAAATTTATTAGAAAATTATAATTTTGTACACTCTGGTTCTTTATCTTGATATGTAGGTTTAACTACGTTGACAATCAAAAACTACCAACGACGCTTATAAATCTCTTAATTACTCATTCTTTTTCTAAAGGCGATGATCCCTGATATGAGCTGAACTAGGAAACTGCTACGAAGAAGCTACTAACAACACCAGATAACACAAGAATTATCAATCACCTGTCTGGCCAAGCTGAATATAACTAAACCTACTTATTAGCTGTTGCCGCTAGCAACGATAGCTGGCGACGTGAACAATGTTTCACAATGGTAAGCGCACTGAAGCGTAGCTATCCATAGGGTAGTCATGCATGAGTCATGGACTTATCCTGCTAATCAACACTCTAGCACTTGTCACCGTGGTCAGAGTGGTAAGCCATGGCAAGTTTATGTTAAAAAGGAGACTGTTAGCTGCGCAGCCGCACCAACAGTTTAATCACGAAACAGGAAGAATGTCGCTAAAATGATTAATAATCCAGTCTTAGATTTAGAATTTGGCAGTGCAAAGATAGTCATACAGCTAGTAATGAAGTTGATCATAGAGCTACTCATAGATCTAATAAAAGGGTTAGTCAGTGAATTAATCATAGAACAAGTTAGAGTTATCATACACTTATTCATGGAGCTGTATTAGTTAGTTATCAAGCTCTAGCACAAGATGTTCAACATTTCTGGTCGGAAGACATTAGTTTTCCCAAAATTAAGAACCTTGGTGCAAGAAACCACATGCATGTCAACCAGTTTTACTGAAATAAAGGATGACTTTGGATTCGTTACTCATAGGGGTTACGCGATACATTAGGTTCATGCCATTTGTCGTTCAACAGCCAATCCTCACAATTGTAGAATTTAGAGTTAAGGCCTGTGCACACAATCGCTCAAATCGCCGATTAGCTGTGCGATTGACCGCAACGATGGGCTGCTATGATGTCATTTTGCGATGAGCTGCCAACGTAATCGTCGCTAGCAACGATGCGATGAACTTTCAACATTGCATCTTGATTGGCTGTTTGTTGACCACATCAGATCCAATTTCAACAGTTGTGAAGATTGGTGTCAATTCATATTCCCAAGCTAAGAACTACGCTCGTGAGGAACTACACTTGTGATGAATTGCATAATCAAATTATTAAAAGATAACAAAAGGACCCACGATATCACTAATCGATTTAGTAATTTCTAATTGGTTGTTGGTTAGCGATCACCTACAGCTAAACTCTCATAGTGTGCACACCTTATCGTTGGTTATAATGTAAAAATAGCTAATCGTTGTAGTCCATTGTTCAGCTAAACGTTGATTTAAGCGATAGTGTGTCCGGGCCTTTAGACTTTTCAACCGTAGATAAAAACTGGTGCACCATTAAAAGCCCTGGATCGAGGTTTTTAGTTTAACAACTATAAGACCGATAATTGACCGATTGTTTCTTAAAAAACACACTTGGTATATGCTGAAAATGTATTTATTGGATGCGCTAGTGAGCTATGAAAAGAGTAATTGCAGCGTCAGTCATTTATTATTAGAAAGGGTTTGCAGCGAATAGCTGAATGTCTATGGATGAGCGCGGAACAAAACTAATGTGTATCGTACACCTCATTCAATGTAGGTATTATTTGATACTTTATAAGAAATCTGAAAACAGGCAAATGGCTTCAGGCAGCAGCTTTGGAAAAAAGGATGCCAGATGATAGCTGAACTTGAGCGAAAGTTCCGATAAGTTGAAGAGAGAGATCATTTCATATTAAATTGTATGATTATATCATAAGGGGTGTGTACATCAAGAAGTCAGTAATCATGCGGTACACTCAACTACTACAAGATGAGAAGCAGCATGCACAGTTTTTGTGGACCTTTTTGTCGATGAAATGGCGTTGCCAACCTATCATATGTATCAAAACTCACTGTTTCTGGGTAGTAAAAAGTATGGTACATAACAGGTTTGTTCGACATCCAATATCGGTATGGTAAGTTCACCTAAATTTATTTTCTTTTGTGTTGTACTCAAAAGTTCTGATCCCCTCAACTGGTTTAATTTGACACTTTTACTTAAAGTATAAAACTTGCTTCTTGTGACAACATAAACTGAGTTCTTGTCGACATTCTGCGAGCAGCTGGTGATGAACAAAAGATATTACAATATATTCCTATTCTATCTGCAACATTAGTATCAATATGTCTCCACGATGCAGTTAACCAGCAAGTTTGCATCAATCAGCAAGATGGAAATGGCAAAAATGAGCAGTTTTGTTACTCACAAATCTTTATCAAATGTTTCACGGTTGCGAATGATGGAAACAATTATTGCGAATGATACGTACGAAAATTCCACTCAAGCTATTCCATTTTAAACAATTTCTACGCCTCGGTCATTCCTATTTCGATTTGATGATACAGGAGTGTGTCGCTATGACATCTGACATATCCTTATCCTTTTTAATAAAGTGCCTGCCCTGCGCTAATCTGCAACAGGCATTGAATGTCTATTGAGACACTTAAGTCGTGGTAACTCAACGTGCACAAAACTCCAAATCTGCATCACCTATCCAATGGAAACATGGCGATTATCTGATTCTAGTAAACTAACCGAACATATGTGATAAACCTCAAGTCCAATGCTCTTTATAATGTGTGTTAAGAAAGCTGCCCTTCAATAAACTTCCTTATTACAGTGTCTTTTTAAGAGCAGTAGACAGCAACATAACAAGGACAATTTTATAAGGTACCAACAAAACTCCTTCGGAGCTCAAGAACCAAATAGAACATTTTTCAAAATAAAACACTTCGTCCCTTAGAGGTTGCACTTATAATGAAAATACAAAATGAAGATTGGATGCAGAACCAATGTAACAATTGACTAGACTTCATGAGTGGGTCCTTGTTAAGGTCTGTACAGAATACATAAATGTAAGTGCCTCAAGTTGAACATCCTGCTACTAAAACAACTTAGAGTGTTTCATCATTAATTGCTAAGGCAGTGACCTGCTTTAAATTATGGTTATTATAACCTTTACTATAATAAGAGCCGTGCCCATCCATCATTGCAGTTGCAAGTTGGGAAAAGAGAATGCATTGTACGGGAGTTGAACTAACGACATTCAGAACACCTGACTGCCAGGTAGCGCATACTTATTCGTTGTGTACACCTGATGATCTCTTTCAGCACACTAGACTGTCTGGGTACTAGTACAAATAACAAAACAAATCTATCTGTCTTAGACAAAGTCTTTTTTGCGTTTTATGTCACACTTTGACTCCCTTCACTGCTGCCCCTCGACTCGCCTCACCACCTCACTGCTACCCGCTGACTCATCTCACTGCAGCCCCTCGACTTGCCTCACTGCAGCCCCTCCACTTGCCTCACGGCTGCCCCTCGACACAGCTCATTGCTGCCCCTTGACATAGCTCAATACTAAAACTTTAAAGCCTGATTCCCATATACATCGCAAAGCACCGGCGACAGCACCACAGGCTATTAGCGGTGAAATGGGAACCTACGCGCCGGGTACCGCTGGTAGTTGCCGGCGGCGACGCCATAGTTTAGCGCTGTTCAAATTTCGCAAAAGACCGCAGGCAAAACCTCCCCGAAATGCACTGTACAGGTGAAGGTCACCATTATAGAAACGGCATGGGGAGCGAACACTTTATTTGATTACGCAATTATGTTTAGCGAGTAGCTTTATATGTGAACAGATGCCGGCGAGCCTAATGTCGCAAACATTTTGGGGCTCAAGTTACAGTCAGAGTCTCTTAACCGATATGGGAACCATGCTTAAGGGAATCATTGTCAATAGTGTTCGAGTCACAATAGATATTTGAAATGAAATGTTTCACGATATTTGTGATATTTTGTAAGGAATTTTCATAGTGAGCTGAACACGCACACATATCCTTGAGAGCTTCAACTTCGCATAGCATAACATCGTAACTTCTCATTACCATTAAGGGGTTGAACACAACACGCCGCTGTTACTTTGAGTACTTCATCCATAGGATTTCACATAATCTTTTAGAGAGAACTCTACTTTTCTATTCAGAAAATTGATAAAAAAAATGATTAGCAAAAATAGCAAACACCAACGACTGAAATGCGCAACAGGATATGACATATGGTAATACTAAGAAACTAATACTAGCTTGACATTCTCTCCTTTGCATCATAACTATCACATACTGCTGAATCTTACTGTGTCCTACTAGTTTTAGAGGCTAGCAAAGAACTCATAACTTCAAAACTAATACCCAAACACCAAATAGACAACAGCAATTACGAGGTAAACAAAGACCAAGGAAAGTATACATGACCGAAAATTGAGAAACACTGTGTTGAAGTCAGCTTCAAACAAATAGCACGCCTATAGCCTGTGACATTGATTAAGATGTATTTGGAAGTTGAGACATAGAGCTTCATCCCCAATAATCAATGCGATGCTAATGGACCTGTGGGAAGTGGGCTTAACCACTCATAAATTCAATGTAAACCATCTATCTTTAGGTAATTGAAACAAATTGGTTACACCTCAACAGTAAAGCCTCAAGACATGAATTAGATGTTTACAAAATGATTTTAAAGAGAGGTAAGGTAGATGATAGGCCCAAGGAGTACTTCAACTGACGTTGTAACAGCAAGTCCCTCCTAATGAAACGGCAAGCTGATATGCACGTTTGTACAAAGTGTAAACATTACCTTTTGTGACACAACATTTTTGTAAATTGACAGAAAAAAACTCCGAGACTTTCTATTTACATAAGCAGAAGAACACCATGGTTGGTAAATACTGACCAGATCTATGACTTGTAGTACAACTGTGAATACCAGACCTATGACTTGTAGTACAACTGTGAATACCAAATCTATGACTTGTATTAAAACTGTGAGTACCAGACCTATGACTTGTATTACAACTGTGAATACCAGATCTATGACTTGTATTACAACTGTGAGTACCAGACCTATGACTTGTATTACAACTGTGAATACCAGATCTATGACTTGTATTACAACTGTGAGTACCAGACCTATGACTTGTATTACAACTGTAAATACCAGATATATGACTTGTAGTACAACTGTGAATACCAGATCTATGACTTGTATTACAACTGTGAATACCAGATCTATGACTTGTATTACAACTGTGAATACCAGATCTATGACTTGTATTACAACTGTGAATACCAGATCTATGACTTGTATTACAACTGTGAATACCAGATCTATGACTTGTATTACAACTGTGAGTACCAGACCTATGACTTGTATTACAACTGTGAATACCAGATCTATGACTTGTATTACAACTGTGAATACCAGATCTATGACTTGTATTACAACTGTGAATACCAGATCTATGACTTGTAGTACAACTGTGAATACCAGATCTATGACTTGTAGTACAACTGTGAATACCAGATCTATGACTTGAATTACAACTGTTAGTCAAATAGTGATGAAAGAGGATTAAAAAGCTAGAAGGAAGACAAGCTAGTAGGCTAGCCAGAGAGGAAGTGGTATCTAATAGCTGAAACCTACTTGCTTATCAGAAAGACTCTTCAAACAGTGCCAAGTCATGCCATGTTGAATGCTGTTTTATCAGAAGAAATGACCAGTGAATGACCTTAATCATTGAAACGACATCTCCTTACTAGAGTTTGTGGCATAGGTATTGGTTTTGGTTTAATAGCAATTCTAGAATTTGATGACTGCAATCTGTGCAGTTATGCGACTGGCATGTAAGACTAATCTAATCACGCCAGATGTACCCTTATAATAGAATACAGCTGAAAAATATCCTATGGGTTACCTAAAGATAAATTGAGATGGTAATATGACAATGAGAAAACCTGTGGATAAGTCATAATTGCTGACATATTAAAGCACAAACACTATTATATACGAGATATATAAAACCTCGTATATAAAACCTAAGCTATACCACCTGCTGGCACTTGCTCACAAACAAAAGCTACTAACAAGTTAAACCCCATACCTGTAGGACAGCCTAGGTCAGGTGTTTAATAATCCACTGCCAAGAGGGCGATGTTTGGTTTACATATGTTTAATAGGACAACGAACTAGTATTTCAACTACAACTAGTCGATAATAGATAGAAAAACCAGCTCATGGACGTTTGAATGACGAATGATTGGTGCTTTTGACGTGCCTTACAACTTCAAGTGTCTATTGAGATAAGGCCGCGGTTTATTGATTACTGTATAATTCCAACAACTCCCATTTCAATTAATTTTATCTACTGTAAATGCTCAAAATGCTCAAACTCCTTTGTTCTAGGTTTAATTGCTAGTTTTGAAATAAAATGAATATATTACAATTATCTGCAATAGTCATCAATCAATTGATATTCATTAACTATTTGCAGCATAACGCCGTGTTTTAATTTTGACATTTAGTCAAGGTAATTCAGTAAGACCAACGTTGAGATGGAGTTGTCTTCACTACCAAACGAGTTTATATAAAATGTGGTCATGTGTTAGGCTATTTTAGGCTGCACAGAGGTGATTGTGAAGTTTTTTACGTAAAAAACTAACGAGAGAGTGAATTTAATCAATATAAAGATACATGTCAACTGAATCAGAGCTGCTGAAGTACGCATACCTTTACCAAAATAAACAGCTTTCAAGAAATAACTCCAAGTTATCTTGGATAAAATTGTTTTATTGGATAAAGTTAATCCAATAAAAGCTCATGTTACAATGACTGTTTCAATATACGATGTTTTTAAATAATAAAATATCTATATGGAAAGACTCTTGAAACAAAATCGTGCCTTACGAATCACAGCCACCAAAACTGCTAGATTTCTAAACATATAGACCTAAATAGGTAGTCTCATCAATTATATGTGCACGTCATGAAAAGAATTAAAAAGTGACTCATTTAATAATCGTTGCAATCGTATCACTTCTATGTTACATACAACCATTTCAGAAACTGCTGACTCCTAGACGAACTACTCACTAATCAAATCCTCTCTGATACAATAAAGTGCTGATTGTCTTTAACAAGGTATAATAAGAGAGTTTGCATTGAAATTTGTAGTTGTCTTCCTTGTTAAAATGACTAGTTGGCATATTCAATTATGGCTTTTTTTCGCCAACCACCAGATAGGTCATCATAGTGCTGGGGGGGGGGGACCTTTGCCTAGGCTGCTTACAATGTTGTGCAGTGGAGTCGCCCTTTCTGTAGACAACCTTCACCCCCTCTATACAAATATACTCTTGCTTAACTGGAATGCACTAGGATTTGTACCCCCGCCCTTTCGAATGGAAGTATTCCAGATAAACTTTGTAGGTGAATGTAAATAATGTAGTTCATGATGCTCACATAAAAAAAATAAGAAAACCTAATTAATCATAAAACTAAACCTAGCTAGTTGAGTATAAAAATCATCAGCAATGTTTGTCGCTATAGTAAAAATATCAGTAAACTAAAATACAAAAATGTAAGCTGATTTTTATAAAAACTCAATCCAACTCTATACCTGTGTAAGAACACACAACCGTGCTTGAAGCACTTGTTTCAGCATGCCGCAAACCTTTAAACACGTTGTCTAAGGTTATAACAGTAGCTAAAGTGTCCCCATTCCATAAACCTTTTGCTCAAATATACGATACGCTTGTGGTAATTTGTTAAATTGTCTACAAATGAGCACTTGCTAAAGCATGCAGCATAACACTAAACTCTTGTTGAAACAAGTCATTCAGCATTATATAGAGAATTTTCAGGGAGAACATTCAAAGGCAATTCTTAAGGACTGGCAGTAGAGTTAAAAGGAGGTGATAGCATGGAGAATGTTTCACAAAATTGAAGAGTGTGGCATGTTCAAACAGTGGTTAAATGCAAATGGCAAGTCCTAATTAGTGCTTAAAGACATCTGACATGTTCCAGCAAGTGGTTGAAGGCATGTGATAAAAGCTAACCACCGCTTAGAGATAGATGTATAACAACTTCCACTTAGTGTCTAAAGGAAAGGCGCATGCCCCGACTAGGGCACATGGCATGCTGCAACAAGTGGTTAAAAGCACATGGCGTTCTACAAATGGTTAAAGACGAACTTACACAAATTTCTTATATATTATATCAGAAAGTATCGGGTATTTTACTAACATTTGAGATCGTTTTTGCTGTTTGAGGTGATCTGAATGCGAGGATGTTTCTAGATTAAAACCGATAAAAATTCATCACGATTAAAATGTTCAGATCAGTTGTAAGTGCGATTACGATGTCTAAAATTACAAAGAAGCCGGCAGAATAGAGACGTGTAAAGCTTCAACTACTGATGTCATGACGGATGTACTTTTCTTCCGAGCATTCTAATCTCGATCAAGTTTTGTCATGTTTAAACTTGAAACATCCTGGCAATCAGATCACCTCAAACAAAAAACAAAGCGCAAATGATAGAAAAATACCGATACTTTCTGACAAAATCTACAAAAAAATAGTGTAAGTTCATCTTTAAAGGCACATGATATGCTACAACAAGTGTTTGAAGGCACATGATATGCTGCAACAAGTGTTTGAAGGAACGTGATAAGCTACAACAAGTATTTAAAGGCACATGGCATGCCACAACAAGTGGAAAAAGCAGATAGCGTGTTAACACATGGCACTCTGCAACTCAAAGATGTCAGTTTTATTGCCAACAATGGCCACCTTCAGAAATACCAATCTCTCTTAATGGCATTGCAAGTAAGTAATAAGTAGCATGATATGCGCTCCATAAATAACCTGCTGTAGTTGTGACTCATCCTCATTTCCTAAAATGTGTCATAGAAACCTGAACAGACAGACACCCATTAAGAGGGATCAACCATAGCCAGCAGTGCAAGACATGAGAAAAAAGGAAGGTTGTGCGCAGGGGTCTCCCCTGACAGATTTAGAAGACATTTGAATCTAAACATCAATGTTTGCTCGCAAATGCCATGCAGTGTAATGATAGAGACACAGTAAAACAACCAATAACATATCTTGATGAAGTATGTAACGATACTTCACAATCGGTTCATGAAAATAGATGCCACTGCATGCATTGACAATTGACATTAATCTGGTGCTATAGAGTAAATTTTATTGCCAGTTGTCATTTCTTTTATGCAAAAGAACTGACAACTCCTAAATTGGTTTTAAAACAAATTAGGTATGTGGCTAACTCAGCTCACAGTTCGGGAGTAAGAGTGCGAGTGAAACTTGTTAAACCGGCAAAGAGAGTTGTCTGCTCACAACAGTAAACAACTGCACTTTACTAACAACTATAAACTTAGGTCCTTCAGAGCGAGCATAGCATGAGCTGCACTGAAGGATTTTTTATATTTTATCATATGAATCATTTTTATCAATTAAGCTCGTTTTTAAGATTGTATTAGATCCTGTTGAACCTATTCCAAATACCAACAAGGGCAATAAATTCTTCAAATAATTACATAATTTATTCGTGTTTATTATTTTTACACATTAGTTTTGATTTCCACGAACTTTTTCTACTTTCACCTGCAACATTGTAAATTGAGAAATACGGAACATCGCGTGTTGGAAATTATGTTTAACTTTGAGATGAAAATTTATTTCAATTTTACATCAAATGTCTATTTTAATTTTAAGTCGAATGTTGCACAATTTGTATAGAAAGCTTATCAGACCTCAAAGTTAGACTGTGTACTTATCCATAGATCCTAAAACAGTACTACAGTAAACAGCTTTCAACTACTCTATAACAAAACTGCTACAAATCTTTCTTGCTGTTTTATACTGGAAAAAATATTTTTCATCGTTGATAGTTCAAAAGGTCCTTTACCCTAATAATCGCTGCACTACCTTATTGGTCCTATGAACAGGTTACTCTACTAAAATGATGCTATAACGCTGTTTGCTGGAGTAATACAGACCGTATCCACATAATCAATGTACCACATTTCTAGCTTTAATTCTCACCAAACTACTTTCATACAATCGATGGAATTTAACTTGCACAGAGTTTATAACATAAAGTGAAAGGGAGTGAGTAGCAGCTTTAAAACATCTGTGCTGTCTACTCAACTGTAAATGTATAATATTAAATGAAAATTGTGAAAGTGGTACAATTACAGCAATTAAAATTCGCAAAAAATTATTACGCAATAAAAATTATTTCTATTAATTATTATTTTAATTTTGTATCTAGAGACTTGTCCGTACCGTGCTAGCCATTTACTGTGCTTCATTTTTATGAACATTATTATTTGTCTATAATCGTCAGACATTAAAAATGTAACAAACACACTTTACATATAAAATCTCATAAGCTTTGTGAACCCCTCCATTACCCTAGCTGAATATGGCTAAAGAACTCGGGCTCATTTTATGTAGTCAAAGCGAGACTTTTGAAGTAAGAATATCTTGGAACAGCTCAGTTTTTAATTGGTAAATAAAATAATAACAAATAGAATTAGCCAATATGTCATGTACGTGATATGAAAGCTTAAAACAGCCCAACTTTCCCTAAAAAATTATGTCGCAGTTTGTTATGAAAATGCGTAATGGCCAGCACCTAAATACAGCAAGACCGCAAGGGAGACAAATCCAGGTTTCACTTCCATTAATACAAAAAATGCATGAAATGCTTTTGCTTTCAAATAGTAAAGCATGTGTTGAATTTTAGAAGAGTAAACTCAGTGATATATAAGTGCTTGGTTACTTTTGCATAAAAAAGGATTCTTCTCTTTAATATTTCTATTCTGTATCCATCATTCTAGATGTCCCACAACCCATCAAAGCAAAACTGCTCTATTTATTCAAGGCAAGTGTTAGCTCAGAGAAGTCACCGTGTAAAGTCTAGGAGCCGGTACAACCACTAAAGAAGGATACTGGGTAGCAAAAGAGCCTACTGACTATAAAGGACTGATGACAACCTAAGACAGGTAGACCCCTAGTAACCTAAATGACCACCTATTGTATTGCTAGCACTATGGAAGGTCCTATGAAAGACCCAAGGTCCTCACACTAAATTAAGAGCCAGCGAGTTACCAACTTGAATTCACCAGATCCTCTTATCTGAAATAGGCATCAGCTAAACATGAGTATGTAATATGAATGTAATGGACAGAGATTGTCACATTAAGTACCTGTACATGAACAGCTGGTCAAATGAACTGACGTGCTGCTTTCATAAAACAACAAATGTCGTAGGTAACTAAATCTGAACTTATACAAAATTTAGGTGGATTTTATCAGAAAGTATCGATATTTTTCTATCATTTATGATTGTATTTGATATTTGGGGCGATCTGACTGCCAGGATGTTTCAGGACTAAAATCAACAAAACTTGATCGCTGTAAAAACGCTCAAAAGAAAAATATGTATGAAATGACGTCCCTAGTTGTTATCATTACGTTAGCTGATATCGGCTATTGATTTTAAGTTGGAACATTATACGTCTCTATTCTGTCGATCTTTTTGTAGTACTATAGACATCATAATCGCACTTTCACTTTATCTCCTTGTTTCAACCGCGACCAAGTTTTGTCAATTTTAATCTTGAGACATCCTGGCAGTCGGATTCCCTCAAACATCAAAAACAACCGCGAATGATAGAAAAATACCGATACTTTTTGATAAAACCCAATAAATGTTGTGCAAGTTCATATCTAAGCTCATATGATTCAGGTACTAATCTTTTTGAGATTATTAAAAGTTGAGACAGATCAAATAGTAAAAGCAGAGACAAAAACATTCTGGATACCATGGAGAGGCTTGTTGGTAGTAGTGAGAGCCTACCAAATTGGGTAGCCTCAGCCAGTAAGCCAATGACAAGCCTAGGTATTCAGCAATAAGCCAATGACAAGCCTAGGTGTTAAACAATAAGCCAATGACAAGCCTAGGTGTTAAACAATAAGCCAATGACAAGCCTAGGTGTTGAGCAATAAGCCAATGACAAGCCTAGGTGTTCATCAATAAGCCAATGACAAGCCTAGGTGTTCAGCGGGCTCACATTCAATCACAATGAAACAAACAAGAGGTATGCCTACATATTTACATATGAGTAGCAAAGACTAGAAACATCCTGATTGGAACAACTGTTTAATGACTTACCGTCGGGACAATCGCAGCTATAACTGCCGTCAGCATTTTGACACGTGCCTCCAAATAAGCATGGCTGAGATGTACACTCATCTATGTCTAACTTACAATTGCTGCCTTCAAAGCCTGCAAGGTTAAAGGTCAAAGCCATGCAAGTACATGCTGCAAGCCATTACAGATAGGAAGAGTTGTTAGCAAGTAAATTATTCTGCAAGTATGAACAAGGCATTTAACTCTTTCACTAAGGAATTTTTGCTCAATCTGACGGAATTAATTCACGACAAATTTTTTTTGGTGACATGCGATTTTTGCGTTAAAAGCTAGAACTTTTGTCTAAGAGCTTTCATTTTTAGAATCAGCAAAAAACTCGACACAACAATCAATGCATTTGACCAACAAAATCCATGTTACATATTTATAGTTTAGTAAAACAGGCTGCAGCAAAAAAAGCTCTTATTTTCGCGATTCGACTAAAATGCAGACCTTCCTTCTTTCATATAAAATATAGTTATTAGAAATATTGGTAACGGTGCATCTTAAGTCAGTACAACGCGCATACAACACATGAGTAATGGACATACAAGGCGCTTGCATTGCACAAACATTGTGGATACAACGCGCATACACTATAATCACAACGCACATACAAGGCACTTGCATTGCACAAACATTGTGGATACAACGCGCATACACTATCATCACAACGCACATACAACGGTGAATAGAAAGTAACTAGTATACTTTGTGTAATATTTTAGACCTGTTACCAGACTATAAATATAAATAGAATATTGAATAATAATATAATATTATTACTACTATTATTATTATTATTACACATTAATATTATTAATAATATGAATGTGCATACAACGCGCATGCGTTGTATGCGCGTTGTACCGACCTAAGATGCACCGTTACCGAAATATTTTAGGCCAACAGTTGAACAAACTTTACTAGCAGAAATACGTTTAGGTAGCGGTTACAATTTTTTCCATTCCATCTTAAAACAAAAATAAAAAAAACAAAACTAACTGGTTCCTTGTTTTAAAAAAAAAACAAAACGATGAACCAGTATCTTTAATTTGTTTTGTGGCAAAACTTAGGGTGGATCTGCTAACTCCGTGATCTGTGATCAATGTTTTTATAGAATTACTTAGGCATGCCGTTATAAGGGCTTTCCAGCCGAATGAACGATATACACGAGCCGTTATAAGGGCTTTACGGAGCAAAAGTGTTAAGAGATCAGCTTTTATAGTTATAAGTGCCTACAACAAGTTCCCATACCAACCTGCAAAAATAATATAATGGAATCACTATCGTATGCAGTTGTACATGAAACTTACACCAAAGATGAGATAAAATAAAAACTTTGCATAACACAAGTTATGACCAACTGATCAAATCATATAGAACATTGTAAACTCTCCCAATCCGGGCCATAACCCAAGATAATTATGTTGAATATTCAAAGTTTGTCAGATGGGAGTAAATGGGATAGTATTTTTACACGAATGTGATGGATGTTACATTATGGTTCCAACAAAGAATCGCAACTCCAAAGTGTTCAACGTTAATATCACTGACAAATTATAATTTACTTTGTTTTGTTGGTTTCTATCATTATTACCATTTTTACTATTTATTCTTACTTATTATTAATATCATTTCATTACTATTATCATAATTGGATTGAGTAGAAAAAAAGAACATAATTCTTAAGGATATCTTCATATTTTCATTTTTTGTTAGCAAAACTTCATAACTCTTTTGAAAAATGACTGATTGTAAACCGATATGTCAGAACTAAAGGCTGGTTCACACTATGTCGCCGTATCTCGGCGTTGATGCAACAATACTTCGGTGATTGTCGATGATGACAATGTTCACACTAGCACAAAACCATTCGCGTTTGTATCAGGGAACAGTCGTCGACATTACGTTCTCATATATAACGCGGTCACTGGAGTGTCAGCGATGGGCGTGGCCTAATTAATAACCAACCATTGAGACGCGCGTAAACATTCGCGTTTCGGTTTAGTAGCAAAAGCTAGTACCACACGCATCGAGTGATGGCTTTTGTTGAAGATGGATAGAAAATTAAAACTAAGAAAAGTACTTGGCTTAGCATTGCTCAGACGAAGCAACCAATTTAGACAACAGCAGCAGCAGAGCTTTACACCTGAAAGAGACATAAAAGAAGATGGTGGGTGCGTCCAGCCTAGAAAAAAAGAAACCAAGGACAATTTAACGCACTCTATTATACATTGCGCAATGAGAGCTGTGAAATGTTTTTTTCAGTGAGTAAATGTACATAGGCCTTACAAGAATATTTTCATAAACTTATCATAAACAAAACGAATCAGTATAAAAATGTGGTCGTGTGTCACTGGTCCCTGCTAGTCCAACGAGTGTAATATAGTCCTGCAGCAACAATCATAAACAGAAACCACGCTATCCGCGATCGCGAATTGTCTTCGCCGAAATGGTTCACATTACACGTGCTGTCGTCGATGTTCCGCGAACTATCGGGAAAGTTTGACGGCTGCAAACTTTCCCGACGTGTCCGCGATGCTTCGTCGATGCCACCAATTTACGGTTCACATAATCGACGATGAACGCCGAAAGGGAAACGCCGAGATACGGCGATATAGTGTGAACTGGCCTTAAGAGTCATGTATCCTCAGCGATCGTAAAGATTTCTTAACAAAACTTGTCATGCATCATGCAAATCAACAGTAGAACCGTGCAACCATCAACAAACAGTAACATGAAGATAGATTAAATAAAAAAACATATAACCAAGAAATAAAACAATCGTTAAAACCAAATCAAATTAATTGCATCTTTCTTTTTACCTGCCGAAGCCCTAGTTGGACTGCAATGAGTGAGAAGAAGCAGCATTAACAGCCCACTTAAAAAGTAGAGATAACTTTCTTTAGGGCACAGTGCTTGTTCACGTAAGGCCTACATTACTAAAGTGCGGTGTGTAAAAATTGAATTCAATAAAATCGGTTATGTCAAAGTATTTTGTGTTTATAAATGTTCAAGTTAATCAGTGAGTATAACGTTTCACTGTCGAAACTAACCCCCATCAGTTATCTGCCAACACAGAAGATGATAGATATAGCAAAATGACAGATTTTAGTATTTAGTAACATTGAGGTGTGAGAAAGCAAGAACATTATTTCATTAGTAGAAGGTTTAACGAAATAGGAAATGCTATGCTTAAAGCAGCATACTAAAGTCATGATGGTTATAAGCAGGTATTTGAGGGCAGAGGTCCACTGGGTAGAGGAATAAAAAACTGGGGAGAAAGGAACAGTGGGAAAAAGGAGAATAAAAAGGGAGGAGAGGAAAAGGAGGAGAGGAAATGGAGGAGAGGAAAGAGAGGAGAGGAAGGGGAGGAGAGGAAAGGGAGGAGAGGAAAGGGAGGAGAGGATATGGAGGAGAGGAAAGGGAGGGGAGGAAAGGGAGGAGAGGAAAGGGAGGAGAGGAAAGGGAGGAGAGGAAAGGGAAGAGAGGAAAAGGAGGAGAGGAAAGGGAGGAGAGGAAAGGGAGGAGAGGAAAGGGAAGAGAGGAAAGGGAAGAGAGGAAAGGGAGGAGAGGAAAGGGAGGAGAGGAAAGGGAAGAGAGGAAAGGGAAGAGAGGAAAATGAGGAGAGGCAATGGAGGAAAGGGAGGAAAGAAAAGGGAAGAAAGTGGGAAGAGGAGGGAGAGGCATGGACTTGTCTGACAACAACAAGTGGCACCAAAAACGCTATTAGATGCTACCCTAGCTTATTAGGAGAAACTGTCAGCAGTAAATTGACAGTCTCTGAATCCAGTTAGTCAGAGGTACTCACCAGTGCCTGAGCAGTTGCAAGTGTAGCTGCCTTCTAAGTTGATACACACTCCTGGTCCACAAGGCGAATCTTCACACTCGTTCACATCGACATCGCAGGCTAGAAACACAGCAGCGTATATAACAAGCTCCAAATCTATGTACCTTAATGATCTAACCTTGATCAAAAGTACTTGCATCGGGTATTTCCATGGACTTAGCTTAAGACTCTAACAATAGATTGAAGATGAATGCTCAAAAAAAAAGTGTGAAATGATGTCGATAGTTGCTATAGTTGCTATAGTTGATATCGTTGCTATAGTTGATATCAGCTATTGTGTTCAAGTTACAGTGTTATGTGCCTTTATTCGGCAACTATAGACGCCATATTTGTGCTTTCGCTTTATCTGAACGTTTTTACTGCATTCAAGTTTTGTCGAGTTTAATCTTTAAACATCCTGGCAGTCAGGTCAACTCAAACATTGGAAACAATCGCAAATGATAGGAAAATACTGATACATTCTGATAAAATCTACTAAAATCTTTTGCAAGTTCAACTTTAAAGATTCATTCCAACTTTTATTGTCATAAAAATGGGTAAATGGTATGAGCTGTGTTGGGAAACCTCAAACCAAGTTTAGGAACCTCAAGCTGTGTAGAGGAACCTCAAGCTGTGTAGAGGAACCTCAAGCTATGTAGAGGAACCTCAAGCTGTGTAGAGGAACCTCAAGCTATGTAGAGGAACCTCAAGATGTGTAGAGGAACCTCAAGATGTGTAGAGGAACCTCGCGCTGTGTAGAGGAACCTCAAGCTGTGTAGAGGAACCTCAAGCTATGTAGAGGAACCTCAAGCTATGTAGAGGAACTTCAAGCTGTGTAGAGGAACCTCAAGCTATGTAGAGGAACCTCAAGCTATGTAGAGGAACCTCAAGCTATGTAGAGGAACCTCAAGCTGTGTAGAGGAACCTCAAGCTATGTAGAGGGACCTCAAGCTATGTAGAGGAACCTCAAGCTGTGTAGAGGAACCTCGCGCTGTCTAGAGAAACCTCAAGATGTGTAGAGGAACCTCGCGCTGTGTAGAGGAACCTCAAGCTGTGTAGAGGAACCTCAAGCTATGTAGAGGAACCTCAAGCTATGTAGAAGAACCTCAAGCTATGTAGAGGAACCTCAAGCTGTGTAGAAGAACCTCAAGCTATGTAGAGGAACCTCGAGCTGCGTAGAGGAACCTCAAGCTATGTAGAGGAACCTCGAGCTGTGTAGAGGAACCTCGAGCTGTGTAGAGGAACCTCAAGCTATGTAGAGGAACCTCAAGATGTGTAGAGGAACCTCGCGCTGTGTAGAGGAACCTCAAGCTGTGTAGAGGAACCTCAAGCTATGTAGAGGGACCTCAAGCTATGTAGAAGAACCTCAAGCTATGTAGAGGAACCTCAAGCTGTGTAGAAGAACCTCAAGCTATGTAGAGGAACCTCGAGCTGCGTAGAGGAACCTCAAGCTGTGTAGAGGAACCTCAAGCTATGTAGAGGAACCTCAAGCTATGTAGAAGAACCTCAAGCTATGTAGAGGAACCTCAAGCTGTGTAGAAGAACCTCAAGCTATGTAGAGGAACCTCGAGCTGCGTAGAGGAACCTCAAGCTGTGTAGAGGAACCTCAAGCTATGTAGAGGAACCTCAAGCTATGTAGAGGAACCTCAAGCTATGTAGAGGAACCTCAAGCTGTGTAGAGGAACCTCAAGCTATGTAGAGGAGCCTCGAGCTGGGTAGAGGAACCTCAAGCTATGTAGAGGAACCTCGAGCTGTGTAGAGGAACCTCGAGCTGTGTAGAGGAATCTCAAGCTATGTAGAGGAACCTCGAGCTGTGTAGAGGAACCTCGCACTGTGTAAAGGAACCTCGAGCTGTGTAGAAGAACCTCGCACTGTGTAGAGGAACCTCGCACTGTGTAGAAGAACCTCGCACTGTGTAGAGGAACCTCGCACTGTGTAGAGGAACCTCGCACTGTGTAGAGGAACCTCGCACTGTGTAGAGGAACCTCGCACTGTGTAGAGGAACCTCGCACTGTGTAGAGAAACCTCGCAATGTGTAGAGAAACCTCAAGCTGTGTAAAGGAAACTCAAGTTATTTGTGTAGCTCTGCTACCATCTAGCTGTATAGCGCAGCGTTCCAAACATTGCTCTTACACTATCTTACTTTATCTTTGTATCAAATTGAAGGTTGTCTTACCGGAATGAGTACCGGACTGGAAACTGACAGGTTTGATAGGTCTCAATAAACATTTAGTGTTTAAATGGGACAGCCGGAAAAATTTTGAGCAACAGCCATTTTGGAAATTTGCATACATAAACAAAACCACTATTCACCAATGTTTCCTCTATATTTCATAGTTGGGATTTTGGAGTTACTGCAGCTGATGAACCTACACTCTTGTTTTAACAGAGGGATACACTAGTGCGGCTTCTGGGTATCAAACCACAACCTGTTTTTACAAGTGAGACAAATCAAACCACGAGGACACAGCAGCTCCAGGTCAAACATGTAAACAAAGCAATTAACTGAATGACATGATGCTGCCGCTACGCTACATTGATGAATCCTAATAATATACCGTAAAACCTCTGTTCAAACAGTGCATTTTTATTCGAAAGCCACCTTTAACAGAACGCCATTATGAGGGAAGGCCTGAAAATATAGCGCTACCCTTTGGTTGCATGTCACTTTTATTTGACCGCCACTTTGACATTCTTTTATCTTTACAAACCCATAATAGAAAGTGATCACTACAAAAGTGTCCAAAAATGATACTAACAATGACTCAGTTACATTAATGAAAATCAATTGTTTCATTGTTGCTGTAGTCGCTGCCATGGCTTTAGTGACTGTGTGCCTGAGAACAATCGTCACGATCATCAGAACTACACTCTGGTTTGAAATCACAAAGCTCTAAATTCGATCTGTTGTCTTCAGATGCGTACATAGGGTGGTTCACAGCCAGATCTGAAGACTTCAAGATGATTTGATGAGCGATGAGAATATTCTTCAAGAACATTGAACAATGTAATCACAGCCATCGTTACCGCATATCGAAGTCCGTTTTCTAACTCCAACGCTTTCTGTTTTTCCCTTAATACTTTGAAAACAACGCCATGGAAATAGGTAATAACTGTATCGGTCTAATATGTTTCATCCTAAGTAGTTCCTTGTTTAACTCTGTCTGATACTTTGACGTATATGAAAAACTGTTTAGCAAAAATGTTGAGGCTGACAGCATTGATGCTATTTTTTCCAAAAAAAGAGTCCAAACCACAGTCAACCTTAGCATGGCTTCGTCCATAAAAGGGTTAAACCCAACTTCTGAATATTCAGACCAGAAAGTCGAAAAATAAGGTGCCACCTGCTATTTGAATGTCATCTCTAATAGAATGCCACTACAGTAGATGTTCCTATAATGTATACCCTATACCATAAATTCAAAATAACGTAAATAATTCTTGTAAAGTTTTTGCGTCGAACTACATAGAAAATTCCATATAACGTAAAATGTCATACTGGGTGAGTTTTCAAATTTGATTTGAGATGGAAAAATGCACCAAAATCACATGAAGACAGAAGACGAAGTTGAGTTCAGAAGACACCTAAAGATAAAGCTAACAGGGTCAAACAACTCACAATAGCCAGTCCAGTATTGAGTACAGTTGCAGGTAAAGTTTCCTTCTGTATCAGTACATTCAGCTCCATTTTGGCATGGTGGGTCCTGGAGGTTACACTCATCGATGTTATCATTGCAGTTTGAGGAGTTGCTCCATCCTGAATAGACAAAATTTTGTTATATAGGCACATACAATCTTTCAAATAGGAGCAATAGGTGAACAAGAACAAACTAGCACTGTTGAGAAAGGTTGCTATGGTGATTCCACCTTGTGAATTACCTTAATATTTGAGTGGCATGGCATGTTTCACTAAAGCGAACAAATTTATGAGCCAAAAAGATGATGAAGAAATCAAAACTGTCTCCTGTAGCTCAGAAGCTTATCAGAAGCTTACACATTCTGATAATTGCTGAACAAATAGCGGATCCTTTTAATATGCACACTAAGAACCTAGATCAGCACACCCTGACACCAAACAGCCAGTCATGGCTGACATCGGCTAAGAAACATGACAGCGTTGCTGATACAAATGACCTAAGCTGAGAGCATACTGTAAGACCTCTATTTGAGCGCCATGGCACTGCATTTGTCGACCTTTCCTGTATAGTAGGGTTCTACTAAAGGTGGCGTTTAAATAGAGGGTGACGCATTATTATTTAACTAACTGGTCAGAATTTTGAGCAGGTAAATTCTAAAAGCTAAATTCACGAATTTTTAGTGAAGCAAAATTCGAATTAATGCAGTCTTCCTCAACATTGTAATGATCTTAAAATATTTTCTTACTCTGATATATTCATAGTAAATATGAGGTACCCTAGGACACTTATGTATTCGCCTCGTCTAACTTTCGCATTTTTGGCGAGTCATCCTCTCACGAAAATTTCATCAGCGAAACTAAACTATCACAACGAATGAGCGAAAACGCGGAATTAAATAGCTTTGTTCATTGATAGTCCAAGAAACAAATGGCAGCAAGCGATCAAATTGCATTATCGATCTCGGCCACACAATTCTACCTGCGGTCTACAATTACAAACTAGTCCCAAATTGAAAAAAATTTTCTTACCGGTGAACAGAACCTGAGGAATCTAATTATGCTTGTTCCACTGCATTTATTTTCACATCACTATATTTTCGCACTCATCAGAGCTGCGAAATTATGTTGCATCGAAATTTTACTCTGTATGATACTCACGAAACTAAATACTAGCGAAATATAAATGTCCCAAGTATGCTTTTTCTTGAGCAAAAGATAAGAGAAATAGCAGCACAGATGCATTTGCTGTTACCAATCTTTGATCATCCAAAATATTAGACAATAAATATCCCAACGACACCTTAATCAGTGTACTGAAAAATCCAGCAAGGATGTCATGACTTTCACACGACTGAGTCCAGTTCTCATTGGTCAATTCATTTGCCAAGGACAAATTATTTAGTAGTGTTGATGTGTGCAGCCAGAGCAAATATCTATACAAGGTTTCAGTGATACACTTTATCAATGTACGTAGCCAGGCCTTTAAAAACCAAAGACATTTCACCAAATACATTAGTTATGTACAACCACGTATGAACCCCTCCACGATTTTTATGTCAATGATCATTGTAGATTTTTCTAAACACTAAACTGTCATCTAATTGCAATCTAGCAGTCTAGCGTAATCAGTGCGATCTACCGGAAATACATTCTACAACTGAGTCAGCAAAACATGGCAGATTTCATGCATTTTGTTGTGCAAAAAAAAATGTTAATGAAGTTTTGCGCTTTCAGTGAAAATCGTAAGGCTGCTTTATACTGTATCGACGTAATTCGGAGTTGTCCTCTCGCCAATTAATCATCGCCTATGTGTACTGATGAAATCTATGAGGCAACGGGAATACGTCAGGAAATATGGCAGCTGTAAAGCTTCTTTGATATTTTGCCAAGCATCCGCGACAGTCGGTGCAATGAGAATGCACCACTTTGGCAATGATGATTGGTTGTCATGGATTGCTTATTCTCAATTTCCCTTCATGATAGTTACTGCGAGACTAGTATTTTATCATTTCAACAGCCGCATCGTAAAATGAGAAAAGCTATGTTGCAGATTCTTTGCACAAACGATGTTATCGCAAATGATCACCGATGCATTGCAGGGTTGACACAGATATAAGTGTGAAACAGCCTTTATTGTAAAATATATATGAATTTCTTAAACCAAGCGTTCCACGTTTGGACAGACCTGCATCACAGTCGCAGAAGTGTTCCCAAGTACCGTTGACCAGAATCTCCTCACAGCTGCCATGGACACATGGGTCGCTTAAGCAAGGCCCTTCGATTTCGCACTGTCTACCTGCAACAAAATCCTCAAGCTATGCTCATACACATTAGTTATAAATCGGTTTGTTTTAGTAAATCATTTTCATGTTAAAATCGACTGCACCAGACAATCTGCTGAACTTAAAACTAAGATGAATATCTAGAAGGTTAGTGATACAATCAAACACTAGGACTGAGAAGTATGGGGCGTAGCTGGTTTAATGTAGACATTTTTGGTCTCTCCTATAGCCTGTTCCCTTTTACCAAACTGTCACAACAGCCCATAGATACGTTGAATTGATTGAATGGTGGGCTAGACAGGCCAGTGATGTACCGCACCCTTGTGATGTTCCTCATAAACATGTCTTCCTATCAAGTCTTTTACTGGTTATTAGTGCATTTGATTTACAAATAGAAATACAGTAGACGCTCCGAGAAGGTATACAATCCGCTCTGACCACAATTACATTATAAAGATTTTATTTTATACAAAACATAAAATGCATGTAACTAGTTTAATTCATTCCAAGAGATTCTCAAAATCCCTTTTGGCTCCACAAAAAGGAAAATAAGCATAACTTTTAAAATGAATGGCTAAATACTAACTATTGGATTATATCGATGACTTGTACCTTTTTTCTTATTACTTTCATTTGGTTTAAAGTTCATGATTACAGTATTGGGGAGCACACACCATCAATGTCAACTGAAATTGATTTTTTACACTTTTGTTCTACACAGCAAGGTCTATGCTGCGAAAAAAAGAAAAAAATTGCATAAGTCTATAATAAAGCAAAACAAAAATATATCTTTACTATTATAATAGCAGTGTCTGCCTGTGCATCCGAAGCCAGGGTTAGCGGCAAATATAAAATATTGCTGGTAACGAAACTGAAACTCATGACATTCAGCTTGATAGACCTACATGTCTAACACCTACAAACCGACCACCTTTGGGTGTTTCTGAATAATTCTGCCCATACTTATTCTCTGTGCTTTATCGTCACTCTGACGATCTCTCACAACACATGAGACTTTACTATTACTCTTTACGATTACATGTATAATAGCAGTGTCTGCCTGTGGGTATTTCTGAATAATTGTGCCCTTACTTATTCTCTGTGCTTTATTGGCACTCCTGACGATCTCTCATAGCACATTAGACTGTGAGGTACTAGTCAATAGAAATCGTCATTATATACGCCGTTTTCTCCCCCAAAAGCAGCAAAAGAAAACCTATATTTTTAAGGTTAATTATGCAGCTCTCACTATTCAATTTGAATCTAAGAACTTGCACGGACTTCAGCTTTATGTTATATGAATGTTTTTACAGAATACGAAGCAAAACTTTATGTAAATTCTTTATGTTCAGCAGAATTTTCGTTATAGGAGATCTACTCTATAGGATCTGTATTGTTTTCAATAGCTTTTTAATAATAATGTGGGAATAAAAATACGAAGTCTTATTATTATTAGTAATATTATTATTAGTGTCCTGGAGAGTGAATAATTGGTGCGGGCAGAGGTGCGCTGGGTAGGGAGCAGAATGCTGCAGGTTCGAATCCCTTAGGGTGCAATCTGTTTTCCAACTTGCAACCATGGCTTCAAACAGGCAAGGGGCTCTTACTACAGTAAAGATAGCTTGTAGTTTCCAAGTTATGTACTAGCTTGTACAAAAAGGTGCTCAATTATCACAGTATTTAGGACGTAGCGTCTCCATATCTGCAAACAATAATCTAAACCGGCTTGTGTGTTAATATTTTTGAAGATAAGAAAAATACTGCAGCGAGATTATACAACCAATAGAGTGTTTGTAAATGACCTTCAACCATATAGGATTTGATAAAGTACAAGCTAATCCATAAAAGTTTGTGTCAAGTACATACATTCTAATCAAAGAAATTTCTTTATTAACCCGTTCGCAGGCAAGCTTTTCTGTTAACAACCCAAAAATTGGCTCATTTTTAGGTTGTTAACAGAGGCTAATCTATTGTAGTTTACTATTGGTAAAAAAATTAAACAAAAAAGACAATAAGTTAACCAGAAATCAGTTAATAAAAACATTCACGTGGCGACATAATAGTCGCTCTGCCCATCAGCATCAGTATTGCTAAACGACAATAATGTCGCTATGCCTGCAAAATGGTTAAAAATCAAGACAATGTTAACGTTTGTTAAATAACAATTGTTAAAATTGAGACATGCAACTATAGGAACAGTTGGTATGTCACAAGATAGAAAGGTAAAGTATTAAGTAGTGAGATATTCCTAAAATTGTCCTGAGAGAAATTTATCAAGCTGTGCTTGATCAGTGGCCGATTGTAGACCAATTTTCAAATACCCAATGAAATTACTCTTCACAGCGAAACACACAGTCATTTAAAGTGAACGCCATATTTGTTTTCACATTTATGCATGTTTTTTGTCATGGTTCCATAATTCTGTTGGGTAATAATTAGAGTTGCCCCGATTTTGGTATCGGAATCGGTATCGGTGCCGATATGAGTGTCAAGTATCTGAATCGGTATCGGCCGATCTTTTCTTAAAAAATCTGAACCATCCGATACTTTTTACAGATCAACCATTTAGCAGAAAACTGTATTTTAGCCTGCTATACTAATAAAAAATCATCAGCTGTAAGCTTCTTACTTTTACTTAATGAATTTCAGGCCTGCCACACAATTTATTTCATGTCTATAGCCTGATCAACACAGCAAAGGAAACTTTTTAGCCAGAACGTAAACAAAAAGTGTGGTATTTCCCAATTACAGCGATAGGTTTTATTGCAAGCAATCACGAACAAGATAACAAAAGTGGGAAACAAAAACGCAGTGTAATATTTCTATTTACTAGCATTACGAAAGTAATTTAAACAGTCGACGCATAAAGTTATCCATCACTCTCTTGATCCTGACGATACAATGGATCGTTTGTATTGTACAAAAAACGGTAACCCCAGTGGCGTATCGGTATGTAGCCTGTCCTCCAACATCTGTTGCCAGGGAATCCCCCTTCAGTACGCTCGGCTACATTGATAATGATGGAAGAAAAGAAACGTCTTACTGAGATAATTGAATCACTAACGGTTTTTAAAAGAAACATTGATTTGCTCTAAACTTGTACAGACACAGCAGTTCATCCAACAATAGAAGAGGGACTTCGTTATTACAGATAGAACTGTACCACTAACAGTAATTACCTTTATTTACAAATTACAAGAAACATGGACTGTTTTGTTACTACACGCACGGTATGTCAGTATGTGAATATGTATATATTTTTTTCCATAAATGCAAACAAATAAATACAATAATATTCATGTTTTCTTTGCATTATGTTTGTATTTGCATAATAAAATGAGCTACTATCTATGCAACACAAAAGATCTGAATCGGTATCTGAATCGGATTATTTTTCAATTAGGATCGGTATATCGGATCGGTATCTGAATCGGCTGGTGAATTTAGAATCGGGGCATCTCTAGTAATAATGCTGTTTGGTAATAATTCTGTTGATAGCATTCTTGAAGAGTTCTATCAACAGAATTATTGCTCTTGTTCAATTACTGTAATAAATATGTGATAATTGAAACGGCCGCTGTTAGCAAAAGATCATCCTCCTATTATACGTAGTTATCTATTTTTAGGAATGAACTGGGCAGTGCAAAATAATTGATAAACTTGTTAAAAGCGTCCTCGAAAAACTTTGTACAGAACGGTCATCAAATTGTAAAGCTTGACTCACTAAAAATATATCTGCTAATGCTATCTGGCCCTGCAAACAAAAATGGCACAACTGCCCAATCTTGGTTCAAACTCATTCTGGTGCAAATGGCAAAAATTGGGATGATAGCTTCTATAAAACCATTCAGAAATCGGTCACAAAAACTCTGTATGCAAATTGGCTGGTGTGAATGCAGCTGTACATAGAATGCACTGTTGCCAAATGTTACCGTCTACATTCAATCAAATAACCAATCAGAAGAGAGTGAGAGGTGAAGGGTCATACTAAGTTACCCATAGATATAGTAAGGGTTTACTATATCTATGAAGCTACCTCTATAATATCTGTTGCAGTCACATGACCAGTCAGTGTCATTGGACTGACACGTGCCATGACCAGAACACAGTTCTGAGAGGGTGCAGTCAGGTTGATCGCATGTATCTCCTCCGTAACCCTCATTGCATATGCACAGGTAGGAGCCCTCAGTGTTGTTACAGCTTGCAGTATTCCGGCCATTGCAGGAAGCGGTCCCTGATGTGCATTCATTAATATCCTGTTATGAGACAAAACCAAATTAGGAAGCTACTAGGCAGAGCCTTCAGCGCATGAAATCTGAAAGGATAGCAACGGCAGAGGCTGTCATGATTGAACAACATAAGAGTAGAAATCAAAATGCTTCTGGAATGTACCAGGTAATGTTTGAAATAAATAAAAAGGTACGAGAAAAATCAAGTAGTCAACCATGGTTAACTCGCCCTCGGATAACTTTAACACATGGTTAACTCAAACGGTTTCTTTGGTTCGTTCCCACGTAATGATAAATTGCTTTAGATAACTTGACCTCAACTCTGTTAACTTGAACAGTTTTCTGCCCAACGGCTACCGAGACGGTTGTTATCGCTTTAGAAAATCACTTTTTTCCAAGCCATATAGGTAAACCTCAACTTTTCGTAATTCATAGGCGTCATTATTACCACCATCGGCAAAATATTTTTGTCAACGACTTTTCTAAAGGTTTGGTGAAATTTGATTTTTACCGAACATCCACTTAGCGATGGCCCTTCGGAAGCGAAGAAAAGTGAGGTAACCTTCGCATAAACTTCAAGAAAAATCGGCAAAATTGATCTTGGTTAAAACGCTCAAAAGAAAAAGATGTCTTTTCTTCGGAGCATTTCAACAACGATCATGTTTTGCCAATTTTAATCTAAAAAACGTCCTGGCAATAACATCACCTCAAACAACAAACCAATCTCAAATGATAGAAAAATCTCTATACTTTTTCATAAAAGTTTTAAACTTTACACTAGAAGCATTTAATTTGAAACAAACCATTTATGCTTTTGATTTATATTATAGTTTGTATATGTACATGTATCTACTAATAAATAAATAAATGGATTTGTGACAGTGCTCTGATAACTTGAACGCTATGATAACTTGAACACTTTCGCTCGGTCCCGTGAAGTTCGAGTTATCCATGTTTGACTGTACTAAACTACACGTAAGCCACTCATTCATGTGCTGTAAACACTTCTTATTATGCGGGCTGAATATTCACCAAAATTCGTTGTATATGTGGGTTGTTTAATGGTGCTCTATCGAAATGATTCAACCCCTGCTTCCATGACACACATCATGGGGATGTGTGGTTGTGCGTTACTGCGAATTAAGTGTTTCTATGGAAATTTGCATGATACGGATTGACTCCGACGCCTTGTTGAAAAAAGCTAAGGAATTGTACGCTATAAGTTAATAATTGGCGACGCACATGTTAGCGACGAAACTCAATCAAGAAAGGACGAACAGAAGTATGGAACATGTTTAAAATTTAATAGCTGGTGCGGTACATCAATGCTCATCATTCGCAAGTACTGTTTCCATTATTCGCAAGCATGATGGATTTGATAAAGTTTTGCGAATCGCAAAACTTGCTTAGCTTGCAAATTTAAGCCGCTTCCATGATGCCGGTAACATTCATATTGGCTCAAACTTGCTCATCATCTGAGTCATGAAAACATAGTGAATGTATGCGTCATTATGACACTTATGGCAGGAGAGCACAACTAAATTAGTAGATCTACTTGCTAGTATCAGCCGGCTACGCAAAGCTTGTACTAGTATATTACTATTAAGAAGTTACTAGTAATCATTTCCACGGGCCAATTTATTTGAAGCAATTACATGTGAAAACTACCATCAATTTAAAAAAGGTGTCTTTCCTGTGATCAATGTCACAAAATGCTTAGACTTTGTCAGTGTCCAAGATCCTTCAACTGGTCAGTATAACTGCCAAATGCCGATTTCAGCAACCACAGAGGTCTCTTATGGTCTGGCTACGCAAACCAATAAAACGCATATTTTGCATCTCCAACGCAATCCATTATTTTTTGACGTCATCAAGTCGTTTGCACATGCGCTCGTTCACGAAAAAGCTGCCATATTTGTAGAAAATGATCGTTTTTCTTTTATTTACTAGTACTTTTAGGTGTTGTTTTGATACTATAATAAAAAAAATTGCAAACAAAAACACCGTTTTCAAATTATCATTGCAAAAGCTTCGTGTTTTTAACGATAAAATTGTCTGTCAAGATGGCCGGCAACGATAAAATGACGTCACGAAAAAATGAAGGGTTGTGAGGTGTCAGCAACTCGATTTCATTGTTGAACGAAATGAGCAAGTTGGTCTACATAGGTAGAAAGCAAACCGATGTACTTGTGACTGTTTGAAACATATGATTTTACGATCTCGATTCAAGTCTATTCCTTGTCAACACAAGCTGGTTGCACCCAGGACTGGGTTATAAATGAAAATGACAACAGGACTTCACACTTAAGCTAATTGTATGTGGAAAAAGATATTTCAACTAGAGTGCGCCCTCATGTTACGATGACCTTGTTAAATGATTTTTTTTGCCCTACGATATAGAACACACTGATTATTCGCCCATACAAAATATTCTTTGCCATACGACATCAACAAAAATTTTTCTCAAGTTTCAAATTTGGCAATCGGTGTGCTGATTACGTCGCAATAACAAATATGCAGGTACTCTATGCGCTGTAATCCCTCTAACAGCGAAGAAAAGAGATACGATGTTCGATCTCGCTCAAGTCGGCGTTATTCAATATTAATTACTGTGAAAACTAAACTGGAAACAGATAGGTGATCAAATTTTAGCAATGAAAAATTTGAAGTTAAGTAAAATAGGCAAAAATACAGAAATACACACTAAAACTTAGCTTTAAGTATGTGTTTAGAAAGTTAAATTCAACATTTATGTTATACCTCTGACTCGAAGGTAAGAACTCCCTATGGGATGTACTGCATATATATTACATTGTAACGTTACATTTTATTGCAGATCATAAACAATAAATACAATAAAGTTACTGTAGGTAACTATAATTACTAAAGTTAACATATTATTTTGCTATTAATTTTTAATATGTACAGTACAAGTATAAAGTTTTGATGATTTTATCAGAGGGTGTTCGCATTAGATAATTGCTACGGGTTTCTATACTCCTCTATACAACATTTTTGCCTTATGATGTCAACACTGGAATGAATTAATATTGTATGGCGAGGGTCCATGGTAGTAACACATATACAGAACTAACAGAAGTCACTAGCATAAATTGGAATTGTTTACAAAACATTTCAGATAATTCTTTGTGGTAAATACATGTAAATCAGTTAAAACTTCTTTTCCTGTAGTTTCATTCATGTATGATATTAAAGTATCTTTGTATTTCAATGTAGCACTTCATCTTTTAGCAGAATATAGCAAAGGAAATAGCTGCACAAAAGCTATATAGCTATCATAAATTGCTGACGACCCATCATCCAATATATAACTATCCTAAAGGATGGTAGTTTAAACTAGGTGAATATATCAGTCAGGTTGGAGTAAGTCATGCTCATACTTGCATCACTCACTCCTTTACTAAACCTACATATGGTAAGATAACTTCCATTTACTGATTCTTAATTAACTCTTTCATTACCAAATTGATTTGCTGTAGAATGGAATTTTATAACGACATTTATTTTAATGATTTTAACGACCACTATAGCATCGTTATAATATAAACTAACAAAATAATTTGACTGTCACAAATTATTACTTTATTATTTTGCAATTAATTATGATTAATTTCCCATTAATAATGAGTTATGTTGCAATTTAAGCTGTAATAGCATTTTATCTCAAAGATAGTTAATATGATATCATTCTGTAAGTCCCCACATTTATCTTGAGTAATTCAATGTTTGTCTATGTGTATGTATATAAACCATATAGATACATATCTAATCATGTCATATAATATAGAGCGTAATAGCAACCCCATATACATGTGTAAACCAATTAAACCATAGAAACCAGTTTAAACCATAAAAACCGATTTTAATCCAAAAAACCTGGTTTACTCATTTCAAAACCATGGTTTGTTCCAGCCTGTCGTGACATAATTAGATAATTAGTAAAACCCAATGTTTGACATAAGTTGCATGTAAGTTGAGATAACTTTTGAACCACAAGACATGGAAAACATTTTGATTCCAATATAATCAATGTAAACTTTTACATCTGCTGATGCAATAAAAAAGGCTACAAATGAGCTGGAGAATGAGTTCTAAGGTTTAACCCTTTTTCTACTACTGTGAGTAAAAAGAGGAGCATGTTTCGAGTCAGACAAGTCATCACTATTATTATAGCTTACGGCATTATTATTACTGTTAAAAATAATGATCAATGTAACTGGTACTACTGCTCAATAGATATTCATTGTAAGTCAACTGATCTACAATTTATGAAACTTTCGTAGCTTTAATGTGCCTGAGATGGCTGGTCAATGTAATGAAGAAATTCTAATAAACGAAATACATCTTTTCCAAAGAGAAACTAAGCTCAGCATGGGCGGTAAAAATGTTTTTCTTGTCTCAATGCAGACAAACGGCTGTTTCTTTTCGTTTAAGTACAGACATGATCGGCTAATTAAGTAACTACTCAATAATCAGAAATGTTTTGTACAAAGCCTATTAAAGCTGCGTCATGCAGCTCTTGGCCATACGCAATCCTTCGTTTTTTTCATGACGTCATTTTATCGTTGTCGGCCACCTTTATAGACAAATTAATCGTTAAAAACTCGAAGCTTTTGCAATTAATTGTTGAAAACAATGCTTTTGTTTGCAATTTTTTTATTATAGTATCAAAACAACACCAAAAAGTACTATTAAATAAAATAAAAACAATCGTTTTCTACAAATATGGCATCTTTTCATGAACGAGCGCATGTGCAAGTAATTTGATGGCGTAAAAAAAGGATGGATAAGATGATTCACTTCAGTTTTTAATCTAATTTATGTTTCTACATATAGTCTTTGCACATATATTTATATAAAGCACTTGTTTGATGCTATGTATAACTACTTGAAGTAATGAACTTTGGTGCTCAGGGAAAAACAAAACAAAATAAATTGTAATAAGAGTATTTGCTGTAACCTACCACGGTGTCCTCTAATAAAGCAAATATTGAAACAGGTTAACCAGTTATGACGAGGTTTGGTTGCAGCCACTCTTGTTATACAATACAGTTTGCCACTCTACTACAGTCTTCGCAAAAAACTTACAGATTCACAGTGATCACCAGTCCAGCCCGTATCACAGTTGCATTCATAACCGCCATAGAGATTAATACAAGTGCCATGGTTGTTGCATAGATGTTTGTTATTCTGTGTCTGTTGGCATTCGTCGATGTCTTGACGACACTCACTTCCTCCAAATTCTACAGACAACAAGAGTCTAGCATATTCTAGAATGTACTTCTCAATTGGAACTGACAGATTGTACTAAACACGGTTATATGAGGTCTTTCATAGAATTCCTAATTGGAAGTTTTATAAAATGTCAAAAATTGGAGTTGTTATGAGCAGTTAAGACCTGGCGACACACCGACAACGTGCATCATCAACGTGCATAATCAACGTGCACCGACAACGTGCATCATCACGTGCATCATCAACGCACAGCATAGATAGATATTTGCTATATGGCTACACATCAACACTACTAAAGGATGCATCACCCTGAAAAATAAACTGACCAATAAAAATTGGCCTCCGTTGAGTGAATCCCATGATATCCTGGCAGGATTTTCCAGTACATTAGTTTAAGGATTTTCTGAACAGCTGTATTGCTACATGAACCATCAGGATTGTCAATGATTTGTAATAGCAATATCATTTGTGCAGATACTTTAAATGCTCCAAAACAACAGACTACTCGTTAATGGTGAAAAAAGGATAAAATGTACTTTATGGCATGAGTTCAACTATATAAAAAACGTAAACATATTTACTCACCAAAAATATTTGGAATTTTCCATCAATATTCTCATATTTATGTGACTTTTGATGTGACTCGTACTAGTGACTTTCGTAAATATGTCATAAATGAGGATATCGAATATTATCTATGAAAATACCTTGACATATAAATAGCCGTTTGTGTGACGCCCTGTTGTTACAGTAATTCTCAAGCAACTTTGGAAATGATGAGCATGAATTTAAAAAGATCAAAAATTTTCAATATTGTGATGATGAGCTATTTTTGCCAATCACCCCCATTTTATCTACGCCAATGTAGTCCAACACGCTCGCTGTGAAACACTGCATCCGACAATGCATTGCCGACTAGTCGCCAACATGTCGGTTATGCAAAAAATGCATTGCGTCAGTGTATGTAGCCAGGCCTTTAGCGGATCCACCCTGAGGTCACTACTCATATGCCTGGAGGTACCATTTCAGCAGAGTTGGCATACAAGAGTAGACAACTCCGATGTGCTCCAATGGAATACATTTTAATGTTTTGTATATAGTACGACTTATCGACTACAGCAAACAACGATTGCTTAGTAATATTTACAATGAGCAATTACAGAGGCTTCAAAAATAAGAACAAATATTTTAACTTTGTTTTCGGTTTTCTTTGCATTATGTAATTATTATAGTGTTCAATTTCTGCAATACCATGATCGTTGCAATACGACCGACTGAGCTTAAAAAATGAAACATTAATTGAAAAATGTGCCAGATTAGAACAGGCGAATGCAAGGTCACAAAGTCATCAAGTAATATGGTACAGTCTGTGGTTACAAGAATACTCTTTGCCTAAAAACATTGTAGAGCGAGCAACTAGTCAATCATGTCACTGATGAAATTTCCCTAGTAACTATTTAGGCCGAAATACTATTCAGCTGCCATCAATATTTTGTTGCACATGATATATCATAAGTGTTGCAGAAATGAACACGTGATCTGTAGTGATGTTCCTTACAGTACATAATTTTAGAGCAGAAAGATGTCGCTGTTGAAAGCATATTTTAATGCTTACGCAATCAGTTTTATTAGGATGAAGTTTCATTGCCAGAGCAGATAACTTCAAAATTACATTAGTCTCATTGTCTCTGTTGAAAGTGAAAAGGCTTTGTAGTCCCTGTCTGCTGCCCAAATATGAACACACAAAATATTATCATTGCAGTCTTTTTTAAAGACTTGCCAAATAAATTGCGACAAAAGCCTCTCATAAATCATAAGTGGAAGCAAATGCTGTCGACCCACCTTCAATTGTGCGAGTCAAAATGATAAGGGGACATCAAGGAGAAGTTTCAAATACGATAGAGGTAGCAGTTGATAACCTGAGTGGTAATATAAGATAGATGTTGGAGTTAATAGCCTGAGTGCCAGTAATAGATAGAGGTAGCAGTTGATAACCTGAGTGGTAATATAAGATAGATGTTGGAGTTAATAGCCTGAGTGCTAGTAATAAATAGATGTTGGAGTTGATAGCCTGAGTGCTAGTAATAGATAGATGTTGGAGTTGATAACCTGAGTGCTAGTGAAAGATAGATGTTGGAGTTGATAGCCTGAGTGCTAGTGAAAAATAGATGTTGGAGTTGATAGCCTGAGTGCTAGTGAAAGATAGATGTTGGAGTTGATAGCCTGAGTGCTAGTGAAAAATAAATTTTGGGGTGGTATCAAAACCCCGAGTGTTGGTAAAGGGTAGCGTCTAAAGCCTATTTTACCTGCTTTACAATTGCAGAACTGCTCGGGAAAATTTGTTTGGCTGTTACAAATAGTGCTGCAGTTGGGAGATGTGTTATCAGGATGGCAATCGTGCGTCCAATTCTGGTTTGTACATAAGTCTATGACTATCTGTAATAGAACAGTTTACATAAATATAATGAAAAGCATTCTTCCATGACTATATGTAATAGAATAGTTTTTAAAACAGTAATAACCATAGAGCAATAATTTAATTATTCTGTGGCTATCTGTAATAGAACGATGCACATAGATCCAATGAAGTGCATTTGTCTATGACTATCTGTAATAGATTGATTCCAATAGATTTAATGAATTGCATCATCATGTGACTATCTGTAAGGCCTGGTTCTCATATACACCGCAAAACACCGGCGACGGCACCACAGTAGCCTGGGCATGGCTCTCGTGGGGGATTGGGAGAGAGAGCCTGGGACACATAACGAAAAAAAGGTAAGATAACTTCTGCAAAACGAGCGACATATGTTACATATGATGCTCAGACTGATACTAATGGAAGCGTGTTGTTAGGTTCGGATCTCACGATGTATTAGATGTGGCGCGTTTAAAAGCCTTTTATCACGGTCACGTGACTTGATCTAGTAAAAGCCCTATATTTTTGATAGGCTGAGTGGTTACGTAATACCCCGTTTGATAATAAAACGATAAGAACGATAGGTTACTATTCTCTTGCGTTTTCACGTTAGCAGTTTAATTTCCTATACTGATTAAAAATGGAGCGATTCAAAAATTACTATCAAAGCTAGGCATAGTCACACTGAGACCAGAACAGTTTCAAGCTTTGCAACATATTATCGCAGGTTTTGACCAATTTATAGTTTTTCCTACTGGCTTCGGAAAGAGTATTGCTTTCAGATGGCACCGTTTTGCAGTGGTAGGTCCGAGTTGTTCATAATAGCTGTCGTGAGTAATCATAATACTCGCGAGTAAAATAAAACTGAAATTACTTTTTACTAGATAAACTTTTCTTTACTAGCAGCGTGCGATTCATTTTTGTTGTTCTATTGCTATTCGTTTGTATTGTTATTGTGAATTTTTTTCTTCAGTTGTTTAATTTTTTATTATAATTAAATCAAAACATAATGAATTGAACATATGAAATAATATAACTCTCGTGATTGATTTATTATGCAACCAACATTTCATACTTACTAACCAGCGTTTGTTTGCTGCCAATTCAAATTAAAAATAATACATAATACTCGCGTAGATCATAAATAAGACTGTCACATGATACTCCTTCGGGAATAACGATTGTGATATTAGCGACTGCAGAAGTCAACTTTTAGAGTTGTCTTCCCCGCGTATTGCTATGCGTCCCAGGCTCTCTCTCCCAATCCCCCACGAGAGCCATGCCAGGCTAGCACCCCAGGCTATTGCGATGAAATGTAAACCTACACGCCGAGTACCACTGGTAGTTGCCAGCTCAACTCTTGCGTTGACCGCTGTTCAAAATTTGCGAAAAGCCGAAATGCATTGTACAGGTGAAGGTCACCATTATCAAAACGGCATGGCGAGTGAACATTTTCATGCAGTTATTAACGATGAAGCTACATGTATATGTGAACAGAAGCTGCTGAGCCTAGTGTGGCAAGCGTTTTGCTGCGGAAGATTACTGCTGGGGTTTCGTAATCGATATAGGAACCGGGCTTAATATAATTATTCCAATCGATCCAACTAACTGCATTAACCTGTGGCTATCTGTAGTAGAATGGTTCACAGAATTCATGGTTCACATGGATTCAATAAATTGCATTATTTTATGACTATCTGCAATAGAATGATTCACATCGACCCAATAAATTGCATTATTTTATGACTATCGGTAATATAATGATTCACATCGACCCAATAAATTGCATTATTTTATGACTATCGGTAATAGAATGATTCACATCGACCCAATAAATTGCATTATTTTATGACTATCGGTAATATAATGATTCACATCGACCCAATAAATTGCATTATTTTATGACTATCGGTAATAGAATGATTCACATCGACCCAATAAATTGCATTATTTTATGACTATCGGTAATATAATGATTCACATCGACCCAATAAATTGCATTATTTTATGACTATCGGTAATAGAATGATTCACATCGACCCAATAAATTGCATTATTTTATGACTATCGGTAATAGAATGATTCACATCGACCCAATAAATTGCATTATTTTATGACTATCGGTAATATAATGATTCACATCGACCCAATAAATTGCATTATTTTATGACTATCTGCAATAGAATGATTCACATCGACCCAATAAATTGCATTATTTTATGACTATCGGTAATATAATGATTCACATCGACCCAATAAATTGCATTATTTTATGACTATCTGCAATAGAATGATTCACATCGACCCAATAAATTGCATTATTTTATGACTATCGGTAATAGAATGATTCACATCGACCCAATAAATTGCATTATTTTATGACTATCTGCAATAGAATGATTCACATCGACCCAATAAATTGCATTATTTTATGACTATCGGTAATAGAATGATTCACATCGACCCAATAAATTGCATTATTTTATGACTATCGGTAATATAATGATTCACATCGACCCAATAAATTGCATTATTTTATGACTATCTGCAATAGAATGATTCACATCGACCCAATAAATTGCATTATTTTATGACTATCGGTAATAGAATGATTCACATCGACCCAATAAATTGCATTATTTTATGACTATCTGCAATAGAATGATTCACATCGACCCAATAAATTGCATTATTTTATGACTATCGGTAATAGAATGATTCACATCGACCCAATAAATTGCATTATTTTATGACTATCTGCAATAGAATGATTCACATCGACCCAATAAATTGCATTATTTTATGACTATCTGCAATAGAATGATTCACATCGACCCAATAAATTGCATTATTTTATGACTATCGGTAATAGAATGATTCACATCGACCCAATAAATTGCATTATTTTATGACTATCTGTAATATAATGATTCACCTCGACCCAATAAATTGCATTATTTTATGACTATCTGCAATAGAATGATTCACATCGACCCAATAAATTGCATTATTTTATGACTATCTGCAATAGAATGATTCACATCGACCCAATAAATTGCATTATTTTATGACTATCGGTAATAGAATGATTCACATCGACCCAATAAATTGCATTATTTTATGACTATCTGCAATAGAATGATTCACATCGACCCAATAAATTGCATTATTTTATGACTATCGGTAATAGAATGATTCACATCGACCCAATAAATTGCATTATTTTATGACTATCTGTAATAGAATGATTCACATCAACCCAATAAATTGCATTATTTTATGACTATCGGTAATAGAATGATTCACCTCGACCCAATAAATTGCATTATTTTATGACTATCTGTAATAGAATGATTCACATCGACCCAATAAATTGCATTATTTTATGACTATCGGTAATAGAATGATTCACATCGACCCAATAAATTGCATTATTTTATGACTATCTGCAATAGAATGATTCACATCGACCCAATAAATTGCATTATTTTATGACTATCGGTAATAGAATGATTCACATCGACCCAATAAATTGCATTATTTTATGACTATCTGTAATAGAATGATTCACATCAACCCAATAAATTGCATTATTTTATGACTATCGGTAATAGAATGATTCACCTCGACCCAATAAATTGCATTATTTTATGACTATCTGTAATATAATGATTCACATCGACCCAATAAATTGCATTATTTTATGACTATCTGTAATAGAATGATTCACATCGACCCAATAAATTGCATTATTTTATGACTATCGGTAATAGAATGGTTCACATCGACCCAATAAATTGCATTATTTTATGACTATCTGTAATATAATGATTCACATCGACCCAATAAATTGCATTATTTTATGACTATCTGTAATAGAATGATTCACATCGACCCAATAAATTGCATTATTTTATGACTATCTGTAATAGAATGATTCACATCGACCCAATAAATTGCATTATTTTATGACTATCTGTAATAGAATGATTCACATCGACCCAATAAATTGCATTATTTTATGACTATCTGTAATAGAATGATTCACATCGACCCAATAAACTGCATTATTTTCTGACTATCGGTAATATAATGATTCACATCGACACAATAAATTGCATTATTCGGTGATTAACTGTACTATAATGATCTGTAAATATCCAGTGCAATTGTCATAGAATGACTCTACTCCAAACTACAGTGATAAGTTAGTATGAACAAGACTGTATATCTACTACTACCCTGCTGTGAGCAGAATATATTCAACTCAGCCTACCCATCTAGCATACTAGACTATGTTCTCACAGCTGTTTCACTACGTTTAACCTACTGAGAGCCAAAGATCATCCCTGCACATCATCACCAGGTTCAGCTATCATCACCTATAGTGTCTATAGGGTCACGAGATCGTCAACGCTCAAGGTAGAACCAGGGTCAAACATCGCAACAATCCGGAATTTAAAGTTTTTAAAAGACAATCATTCAATAAAAATAAACAGCCAAAACCAATTTGACACTTTATAATTTGATACATTATAATCTGTTCAATTGCAGTAACTGCAAGCATAAATAAAATGTGAGCTGAGCCATTGTCTAGCACAAAATGCCAAAAACAAAACTAAAAATCTTTAGAGTAGTAATCTAAAAGTTTCGGAAAAATCTACACGGTTTCGAACATAACAGGGCAGTACAGTAAATAAACCATATAGTTTCAACTAGAATGACTTGTGCAAAGGTTTAGTAAGAAAATTGTTGTAAGTATTTTAAAAAGTTCTGTTGGACCATTTTGAGGTGAAAAATCTATTAGCAGATGATAACGGGAGTCTTTTATGTAGAATAATGTCAGGCCACATGATGCATTATAATGTTTGTAACCGGCTAACTTGTCCGTCCAAGCATATTTTGCCATGGTTTAAAGACAGCTACAGTTTATAACAGTCATTTGACAATCTATCAAAAGAATCGTGCGATATACATATATAATATATGTATAATATGTATATATATATTAATAATAAATATATATATATATTATATATATAAACCTAAAATTTTGTCATTGTCTGTATGTTCAGATGTCTGCCTGTCCAGTTATAGCTATAATTATTAAAATCTTGGAATAAAAAGCTTACTTCATGCTGGATTTGAACACATGAAGATTGCAACCGCAAGTTTTCGACCACGCATTTAACTACTGAGGTATACAGTTATTAGAATTATTTTGCTCTTATCATATACCGCACATGCTAAATAACGTATTAAATGATATATTGCGCCCACGCGCTACGATGTCCCTGTTATTAAATATTTTTCGGCTAATGCTATGAAACACGAGTCTTTTTCGTTATTTATTCGTTAGGGCTAATATTTCTTCGCCACATGATATCCAACATAATTCATTTCAAAAATACAAGTTGGCAATTGTTGTACTAATTACGCCAAAATAACAAAATGTTGATGTGCTATTTTGCCACTATCAGTGTTATCCATTATGGTAAAAACAGATTCGCAAACAGATGAGTGATAAAATTTTAGTTAGAAGTTTGAAGTTTAATAAATACATACTAAAACTTATTTCAAGTATGCGTTTAGTAAGCTAAACTTATTAAAGATAGATTCAGCGTTTATGTTACACATCTGTCTCAAAGGTAAGAACTCTGAACATAGTAAATTGCAATCTTACATTTTATTGCTGATCATAACCATAAAACACTAAAGTTATTGTAGGCAACTGTAGTTACTAAGATTAACATATTGCTTTATTAATATTTTTTCATGATTTTTACCAGGAGGTGACTGCATTAAATAACTACTATGGATTTCTATTATACCCCTCTATACGTCTATATGATATTTGCACCTTACAATTCCAACACTGAAACAAGCTAAAATCATATGATTGTACACCAAATAATGTTTCACTTGAAAAAACAGACTATATTTAGCCACTCCTTGCTAATGATTTCATATTTACATGTACATTTAAACAATCTACAGTTTTATTTTTCCTCCTAATTTATTTCAACTAAACACTTTTTCCATGACAAGTTTTTTAAGTTACAGTTGTTTAAAAGAGTTTTAAAGCCTTTACCATTGTTTTATTTACCGTATATACTCAATTATAGGACGCACCCTAGTATAAGACGCAGCATAAATTTCAGCCAATTATTGAGAATAAAGGGTAATTCGAGTATAGGACACACTTCAATTGATTTTTTCACAAGTGAAATTTTCGCACGATGAATCGATTGTTTTCTCACTTTGAGGGCTCAGTTGACTGACAGGTAAGTTTTAACGCTAGAGTAAATTCAACTGAAGTCTGCCGGCAATCAATTTTGTACCGTAATTGGAATCAATAAATCTTTTCACATGCGCTGTTTTTGTTTGTCATGAATATATCTTTTGAAAACGAATCTGGTTGTTATTTTCTTGTCAGTCACGTGACTATCTTGGAAGTGAGCAATCATTCTTAATCTTCCTTATAAAGGCGTCCGTTTGACTCAATAATAAAAAGCTATGAAAACGTGAAATAATTCCATTTATTTATCACCTCACTCAGACATAGAAATATGAAATTCATTGCAATTTTTACAAGTAATTGTATACATAATAAAGTGACAAATGCTTATTTTCAAATGCCGTGGAATTTTTCTTCATCAGATGAATTTTCAAGGCGTTTCTTGGCTTGTTCCTCGGTGAGTACATCATCATAGATTTCATTTTCGTCATCAGTGTCTTCATTTGTGTCGTTCACTTGATCAGTCTAGAGGATGTCGTCTTCTGTTCCGTCGAGGTTGTTACTGATAGAACATTCATTGAAGGATTTTTCGATCATCGGCGCTTTTTGCTCATCGGCGCATCATCTTACGTTTGTTGACTGAAGACATTTTTGCGAGCAATAAGTGGAGTTAAAAACAGTTAAAATCGCCGCGATTGTCTTCCGTCTACCGAGTGTTCGTCCCCTCTCGTGTACATGGTATACGGTATAGCAGTGGCCTGATAATCGGTGCTGCTTCATAGAAACACATGGCCCCTCGTGGTATGTTGCGATTATAAGACGCAGGTGAAATGTAGGCCGATTTTCAAGTCAAAAAAGTGCGTCTTATAATTGAGTATATACGGTACTTTTCTCATTATAGGAAGTTTAAAAGTTAAAATGATAAATGCTGCTATGTTAAATAAAAATAAATTTTCTGTCCAAAAACTTATTTATTAGCCAGTCATTCATCTCGTTGTTTATAAGATGCTAGTCAAGTTCCCTATTGTTTCAAACAATAACAATTGAGTTCCAAAGTAATGCAGCTGTAAAACAGTGATCAATTGATAATCACTTAAAACATGATAAAAATGATGTGGTGGAACGAGAGAGTAGACCTTGAATGACAAGCTCCGCCCACACATTGCAAAAAACTTCCTTTTTCAGAAGACTACAACTTTATTTAAAAGTAATATTTGAAATGATCAAAGGAGATGCCAGCGAAGGTGGTCCCTTATCTGCTTTGGCAAACATGTAGCTATATGCCATAGGATAGCTGAAAACTTCAGCCATCAGTTTGCGCATGCTCTTTCTATATGAACAAATTGGAACACAATCAGGATATTAGTGCACAACTCTTTATATACCTTTTCTAATCACTGGTTAAGACAAAAGTTGATTTTTGAACCGTTGCCAAATATGCTTGTGAATTTGAGTCAGTCACAGGAAGAGTAATGCTTCAGATAAACTCAAATTTGCTGATATATGCAAAAAACTCTGTTTAACAACTTCAACTTATGCCAAAAATAGCTACAGATCACCCCTTTTGGTTTGCCACCTCTCATGATGCTGACAACAATGTATTGTAATCAGTAATTACTGAGTATGCAATACCTCATGTAAGGGATTTAGAGACCAATGGAAGGATTTGAATGTTTTCACAGTTTTAGTGCAATTAAAAATAAGCAAACTCACATACGTTATTTTAAAACAACTATTTTTTTAAATTCAAGAAATATTAAATTTTCTTGGTATCTACACTGTTAAAATTGCAATATAATAATAATATTACTCATATCGATAAATTTTCAGACACAACATACATTGCTCTGTAAAAGTTTAAAGAAATAAGGCTAGATAAAAAGACCAATTTTATCCAGTATAATGTTTTTACTAATACTCAACTAATTAAGACCATATTTTGAAAACCTTCTGATTAAAACAGTGATGACGATGTAATGACGATGTAATGACGATGTAATGACGATGTAATGACGATGTGATGACGATGTAATGACATATTTCCATCCTCGTGATGAGTGACGGTAGAACTCCATCATGCTCTAACTAGCTACTTAGCTACTCGTGATGATACAAAAACTTCATATGTATCACTTACTTGCGCAACAGGTTTGACAAACTCATGACAAATTATTTAAAGCAATTATTTCTAATATAAAAAAATGGTCTACCTAATAATCGACTTAACAATGTGTAATGTTTATTAAGTGTACCACCTTCTTCAACTGGTCAGAACAACTACTAACTGCCAGAGTCAGCTGCAAAAGAGGTCTCTTATTGCCTGGCTACACACACAAACTGATAAAATGCGTCTTTAGCAACTCGTTGTCAATGTGTCGTTTCGAAACGAACATCTTAGTCGAGATCAGTAAAGAGCAGACCGGTGCATTTGTGATTGGCTAAAACCTTTGATTTCACGATCTCGATTCAATTTTAATTTGTTGCCAACTCAAGCGAATTGCACCCAAGATAGCCTTTCAAATGTCGATGACAACATAACTTCACACAGTCAGCTACTTGTATGCGAAAAAATATTTTCTTACTAGTAGCATATATACAGAAAGTACTACAGTAGAACCTCGACATACGATGGCCCTGATACACAAAGGTTTTAAGATACAACAAAAGATTTTCAAAAATATATGCTTTGATATGCAACGAAATATTTGAGATATGAGGTGAGGTAGTTATATAAGCGATTGATGGGGTTCAGCCATTTTGTTTCTTGGTGCAGCATCGTAAACACGTTAGTTGTATTTGCAGGCCTACCCATTCATCTGAAATTCGTGACATCCTTGGAAAGTGATATTCAATAGTTAATTTTTTTGAGAAAAACACACCCAGAAAAATTGTCTGAAGACAAATTGCCTTAATTTCATGGCACGCATCTCACATTCTTTCGTAACATTTTAAAAAGGAGGCACAAACATACATCGCTTGATTGTTACTTTGTGAAAGTTTCACGTAGTAAACGTCAGAAAAAGAGTAAGGCCAAAAGGCTTAAAATGAAGAAAGTGAGGAAAGTGACGGCAAAAAAAGAGCAGACGTGAAGGTGATGAGTAAGTGTTTACATGATTGAAGAACTAAATAAAAATTTGTTTGGCAAGATTATTATTATTATTTCATTTCAGTTTATCACATAGTGTGTAGACATGACAAAAACAAGTCGTTCCCTGCCACCTATGCCAGATTATTGTGAATGAGAAAATTGTTTTGAGATAAGATTGTTCCGATACACGATGATGGTACTGGAACATATTAAATTGGTATGTCAAGTTTCCACTGTATTATAAATTGGAATTGTTTATAAAACATTTTACAAAATTCTTTGGGTAATTAAGTTGGTAAAAATCATTTTTCCTATAGTTCCATTCATGTATGATCTCGAAATACTGTTGTACTTGGTTGTTTTATAAATCATTCATGATCCATGTTACAATACAATTATCCTGTCGGTAATTCAATAAAGGTATGGGAAAATCAAGCAAGTATGTCATGACCTTCATGCGACTGACACCAATTCTCATAGGTTGAAATATTTTTCATCAATGACGCATCATTTAGTAGCATTGCTGAGTGTCTCCCCAACAAAATAACAATAGAACACGTCGGCAACACATCTCAACCGTTTGTGTAGCCAGGCCTCTAGTTCAAAACCCTAGAAATCAATTGCAATATAGAAGAGGCTATAATGGCAGAAAACTGTGTCTCCTTACCTAGGGCTCCCTATAATAAGTATGTAATGTGGAAAGAAACAACCTTATGACTTTACTTACAAACAGACCCTCGCCATACAATTTTAATTCATTCCATCATAGAGTGATAACTTTGTATAGAGTGGTACAGAAACCTATAGTAATTATATAATGTGAACACCCCTGGTAAAATTCATCAAAATTTTATATACATACGGTAGATATTAGAAATTAATGACAAAATATTATGTCAACCTTAGTAGCTATAGTTACCTACAGTAACTTTAGTGTGTTCAGTGGTTATGATCTGCAATAAAATGTAACATTACTATGTAATACATACAGTACGTAGCATGGGGAGTTGTTACCTTGGAGGCAGACGTACAACATGAATGTTGAATTTAACTAAAATGAATTTAGCTTACTAAACACATGTTTAAAGTTAAGTTTTAGTATGTATTTTCCCACGACCAAACAAGAGCGAAGCGATTGAATGGGAGATTTATGATAAACGTACATGTGCACACAACTCCCAAAAAATTATCCGTTAACGGCCGTCACCAAACCCTTGCAGCGCAATTCTATTAACAAATTTAACTATTTTTCAGTAAAGTCGTTTAAGTATAATAATGATACAAAACACATATAAACCTATTTAAATATGTTACCAAGCCTTTGAAAGGTTACCGCAAATTCCTAAAACTAACCCATCTGATCGGATTATACACAAATAGACAGATTAATTTGGACAAAAATCGCCACAAAACGCTTGAAAAGCTTGGTTTAATAAAAGTTAAGATCGAAAATTGAAACGCTGAGCGACAGAGAATAGAATGATAAAGTCGTGCGCATTTCACGAAAAAATAACGTGCACATTTCACTAGTCTATAGCATTGTCGAAGGTTTTTGTATTTAACTTAGGAGTACTGAAATCGTTTCATTTTGCCGATTTCAAAGTAACTGACATTTTAGACTCTTGAGTACTTTGGTATTCTAACTGATGTACAACGCAGTGTAAGTAAAGGAAATGACGATGATATTTTTTTCTAACGATTCTTATGAGATTTTAAGATTATGAGATTATCCTTATGAGATTATAAAAACTATGACGTTTTTAAATGTAAACAAAATTGTGTATTGGTTTTATATTATTACTATATTAATAATATTGGTTAATCTAATAATATCAGTGCATTTCACTTCTAATATTGGCAAATATTGCATTTCTCTTTTTGCAGGAGGAGAGAGATAAACATATAATCTTTTCCTTTCATTATTGCTATTTGTTGTATATAATAACACCCACACCCAGTACATTACAGCTACCATTGCAGTTATCCTATTCGACTGCTAATATTGCATTTCTCAACCATCAGTACCCTTTCTTTTTTCCAATATCTCTTTGGTCGTGGGCTGTATGACAGTGGAATTTCTAGTTAATTATTTACAGGAATTAAATTTTTTTACTGATAAAATTGTATGACCCATCTGTTTCCGGTTTCGTCTGTAACTAATAACTAATAACACCGAACTGAAAGATACCAAGCATCGCATCTGTTTCATGCGATGTGTGAGGGATTTTGGCAGACAGCATGTCGGTATATTTGTTATTCCAACGTATTCAGCACACTGACTGCCAAATTTGAACATTAACCCAAATTTTTCTTGATATCTTATGGTGAAAAATGTTTACGTGTTCTACATCGCAAGTCGATAAATCGTAACAACAGGGTCATGATAACCCGAGGGCGCACTGTATTTGAATTACTAGTAGTTAAGCAAGCATTGCGATCACCACAGTAAACACCAAGACAGTTCGCAAAGGGCGTGCAAATACTAACATTCAAACATTGTGGACTGCCGACATAACAAGCGTCGCATTCACACGTCTTTGTCCCATTAGCTTGGAGTATACATTGTCCTCGGTTATAACAATAGGAAGATTCACACAGCTCCAGCTCACACCTCTCTCCAGTATAACCTGAAAGTGTAGGAAAAAGTTCGGTTTTAATATATACTATTAGCTTTAGAAAAAAAAAATTTAATTTAGTTTACATAAACATACAAACTCAGCCACTGTAATATACATATATTACAGTTGTTTAATTTTTTCTTATAATTTATTCAAATTGCACAAAACACTTTTTCTCATGATCAATGGAGTTGGAAAGTTAGAAAGGTAAATGTTGTTATGTGTTAAATAAAAATAAATGTTATGTGCTAAAATTTTATTACTCAGGCAACGTCGGGCATTCACCTAGTATACATGTTATAAATCTGAAGATTTATGTTATACAACTATAATCCACTAAGTGCTACAAATACATATTCATGGACAAGTGACATAAACAAACCATATTTTTAATACATGCAGAAACAAAACTAACATTTTTAAAGGAAAAATATTTGCATCATTTGCTCGGCCAATTGCGTTCTGATTGTTGCTTTCGATAGACCGAACATCTTCTAGTTGTCCCTCCACAATATCTTCTGACCTCAACTCTTCTCCTGATTGCTGAACTTGTCGATATTAGTGTCTAAACAAATGTTTTAGCACAGCAAAACTCTTATGCATTGCATTTCGCACAAATACATGTACGTGTAATGATAAACCTTTAGTTGCATGCGCGTTAAGCATAGCATCTAGCCTAAAACTAGTTAACCATCTACCATCGTACACGTGAACGGTTTTTCACATACGTCGAAGTACCAAGACTGCATTGAGCAAGGAGCTACTATTAGCCTGATACAGTTATTAATTATTTCTATGGTGTTGCTTTCAATGTTTTAATGAACAATAAAATGAAGAGCCTTAGAGATGGACAATGACAGAATTAATTGCTATTGATGTAAACTATTCATTATTAATACGATTTCGTGGACACTTTTACTGACCACTTGCTATTATGTGTTGGTAAAGATCAAAGAATGTCACAGTGGCGGTCAAATGGAGGTGGTATTCGATTAAAGGGTGGCACTCAATTTTTCAACCCTTTTTCCCACAATGCCAGTCAAATAGAAGTGGTTGTTAAATAAAAGTGACGTTCAACTCGAAGTTTTGCGATATATTTGTCTTACTAGATCGTTTCCAGTCAAATTCTCATGTTGACAGCAAACTGGGATTTAGACCAATCACAAAAGAGCTTCGATTAACAAGTTGATAGTACAATTTCTCCATAAAATTATTGTTAAACAACTTTGTAATTGTAGTGCTATCATAAAATGATTTAAAATTTAGGAAAAACGTTCGCAAAATTCATTTAAAACACTGAAAAATGTTGCCGCGGAAGATGGACTAAGTCAAAACTGCAAACAAACTATCTAGGTCAGGTGTTGACAACTCCAATATAACTGCATAGAGTAGGAAAACTCACCAGCCGCACAAATGCACCTAAATTCATTCTGGTTGCTGATCTCACAGGTTGAGTTGTTCAGACAGTAACCAGTTAGATCAGTACAGTTGTCTGTTACCTGCACATTGTCAAAAAATATAATTTAGTAAATATCAATTGCATGATTAACTGCCGCTAATAACTCACAACAACAATCAACTAGTTGTAAAAACTCGCTAAAAAGGCCTCACTTAGAAGTCAAACAAGCCTCCTCTGGCACAGAGAAAATAAATGCTCAGAGCACTTGTTATAAGTCATCACAAATCACTGGGTCAACAGAACAATCACAATATACAGTATGTTATGAAGACATCACAACAAATTTTGAAGGTTACAGCTATGAAGTGTATTCCCTATAATTACATGTATGTGAAGACCACTCTCATATCACCCTCTGCTTAGTCTAAACCTTTTAAACAAGATACGTAAAAATAGAGTAAGACCGACTAAAAATAACAAAAAAAGACAGTTCCAAGATTGTTTTAAATGAAACAACTTATCTTGTGCTCGCTAGATGTCGGATTGTCAAACAAAGCAAACAGTCTGAATGCAAAACATACAGTTTTAAGATGCTTCAAAATAAGAAACTAGTAAAGCTAGATAAACCATTGACTAAACCAATCGTTTGCTAAAATCTCAACTTCACCAAAACTTCATCTCAGAAAAGTTTCTGAGACCAAAAAAATGTAGTTTCGTTTTATTTCCCACATTGTCTAGAGTTGGACACTGGCTAGCTTTTTTGGTTTCTAAGAGAGGTCATAGCAAACTGAAGGTTTAAAGTAACTTAGGCCAAGGGTTTGCCGTGAATCAGAAGAAATGTTCACTATTTCTTTGCTCTTTAGCTCTGCTAGTGATATGCTCAAAGATTGTTTGTTATATCATTGGCTATTTCGTTTACGTTACAAAATTAACAATCTTCACCATAATAATAGCCGTGTCCAGCCGTTCGTAGCCACGCTAAGAGCACTAGGATAAAAGATTTCCTCGCAGAGAAACAAACTCAAACTTTCCACATGGTAGACTGTGACACCAATCCCTGCACTGATCAACTGCCTTGCCATTTTTGTGAATATCTGTGCATATACTTGTATATACATATGTATACTTGCATATACATAACAGAGCAAAAAGATGACAAAACAAAAGAAAGAGAGCATAACTCCAAAATGACAAATTGAACACAAATTCAAAGCGCTGTAAAAATTAATATGAAGGAACTAGGAAGAACACGGTTAAGGATTATAGGATTCTTAAGCAAGGAGCGAGTCTACATGACTAGAGAGTAGCATGATAACAGTTTAAACTCAAAGCTAAAGAAGACAAAAACTGAAAATGATGGAGGAAAATTAACTTGAGAGCAGTTGACACCTATCTACGGATAGAAGTGTTCATGACTGGTAAGACTAGAGGAAAATAACATGACTGATGAACAAAGAATAAAATAACACAATTGTAAAGCTAAAAAAAGTGACTATGCTCAAGATAAACTGTCAGGCAGTACAACCCAAGTGGTAAGAGAGCACAACTCCCGAGTGAAATAAAACGAATCACCATCGTATGATAGTACAAATACACCAAAGGATGAAGCGAGATCAACCAGTGATGTAAGGAAACAAAATAGAGAATAGCACCATAATGCCTTTATAAATGCTAGAATAGGATAGGAAATTGGGAGATATCCATCAGTAAACTGTTTCATCATCCTACTAGCTGGTTGTCTATGAGTAGCTACCAACCCTTAAGGAGGATCAAACATTTTGCCCATCCTTTTTATCAACCAGGGCATTGGCATGGCTGATAAAAGGTTGTCAGTAGGATGATGGGAGTGAGATACACGCATGCACAAGGTAGAAGTTGAATTTTTTTATTTATCTTAAAATGTTCAACCTAGATCAAGATTTTCAACTATTTTATTATATCATTATATCTAATAAATTTAGGTATTAAAAGCTTTACCTCACATAAATGAAAAAAATTGATTTGTTTGATTTTGATGAAAGTTTTCAGACACTTCCTATCAATACTTCATCATACTGTAAAACTTGTTCATGACCAGCTAGTATCAAGGAGATCCTTACCCCAAGAACACAAGAAGGGTAATCGACTCCACAACTACAAGATTCTGTACCATTGCTGGGGTCAGTCACGCAGCTCCCTCCTAAGCAAAAGCTTCCATTACAGAGCTGTGATTGTCCTCTACAGGCACAGAGAATATCAATGGCAACTCAAATGCTATTTTACATAGCTGTCAATGTATATATTGCCAGAGAAGACCTACTTAAGATGTTATAAAATTATTGATAACACAAAATGCAACTTTAAACTTAACCGTATAAAACAAACACTGTTCTGCGCTGTACATTCAGAGATAGAACATTATATCACCTGAATGTACAACCAACCACCTTTAGAACTATAGCTGGTGTTCACTATCCTTAGCAACGCTCTATCTTCCCTTAAAATCTCTATTCTGTAGTCAATTTCCTAGATACAAATCAAGCCCATCGGCATAAATCATTAGGCACGTGCAATGATGAATCCATTTATTCTGGAACCTTCCATAAGGTTCTAAAGGAATGGTCATCTCTGAAAACAGTAGTTCAACCCTTAGCAATAAACAAATAAGATATGCTTAACCGAACATATCATTAACAGGCTATCAGCCCGGATGAGTCACCAGAAAACATGATTTGATCACGTTTGCATTAATCTCAGCCAGCCTGTTTCTAGGGCAAGCAAAGAACTACTAGTGTCCTCTGCTTCAAAATACTTAAAATGTTTAAAATTGCTGACTTATGTTCTCTTTAAAATGGAACTGCAGTAGTACCAGCATTGGAATTGTCCCCTTTTAGGTCGCTAGCACTGTATCATTTAGTGAGTAAACAGCAACCTACGACTGTACCACATAAACCTTATAATTGTGATTAATTCAGTGGCAAAAATTCTTTCTACACAATAGTACCTATTATAGGTGTATTATTATAATACAGTGCCATATGGCTGGTCTAAAGCGAACTGTTCACTGAAATATTATGATAATATCGGTTTGGACAACTGTTGATCAGTAGTTCGAAGAGCAACAATGCCTTACGAAATAGCAGCAAAATACCTTTGGATCTGCCTTTCTACTAAGGCTAGGATTAAAAAGAAGACAATTCCTAATTTCAAGACATGTATATTTTTACTATAGTAAAAGCAGTTTACTATCTAGTAAAAGCAATTTACTATAGTAAAAGCCATTACTATATGTTTGTCTGTCGAAAGCCAAGACTGGAGTTTGGAACAAAGGATTGCATCATATGAGATTAGAACTTGCAACATTAAGCAGTATTTGACCGCCACTATAGATGAAGGGTTAAAAAGTAGGGCGGTATGGCTCTCAAATGCTTTTCGGTATGCTTCACAAGCTGAAACAAAAGTTTCCATACGAATACAGGATTAGTTGTTTAATTCGTTTCACAGCGCCAAGTCTATGAAAACTCATTAACAAATACATGGCATTAGAACAAATGAATTAAATATTAAAATATGTAAAGAAAACTCGATCCCCAGTAAAACTAACTGAGTAGAATTATTGTTTTTCACTTCCGAGACGTGAAGGCAAAAGTGTAGATTTGGCTATGCATACGTTAAGTTGAGAGGCAAACGTTGTTACACAACTTGTGAAGATGGTATAAAAATGTGAAGTGTAGAACATGAGAAGTTTTAACTTAGCGTTAGATGTTTTAGCTATTATTCTCTTTAAACCCGTTAATAATTCTAAATTTCAGATCTTGACTACTACTTCAGCTGCGGAGTCGACTATATGTTCGGGTCTTACGCCATTGTACTTATGTTAGCGCATTAGTTAGTAGAGGTAAACTGTATTTTATATGTTTTCATCAGAACCATATAATATAAAAACTCTCAAAAAAATTGTCTGCATAACCAAAAAATTGTTATACATAATTTCTCTTATTTTGGTAAATAGTCTCAGAAGGTTATTCCAGTGTCACATAGCAGTTACACCGGGCAATGAATCCAATTTCAACTGAAGCCTGCTATTTCCGAATGCATAGCCTACGTTGGTGCTGTTGGCATTTCCTTATAGCAGAGCATGCAAAAAAATGTTAAACCACCAGGATTTCTATTTGCAAAACTCAACTTAGGCATACTGTTAGTATTCAACAACTATGGGAGCACTTGGATAGGAACTGATTCGCTTAAAATGAGTGCATAATCTGGAGCATATGAGTTCTGATTGGTTAAACATACTTTTTCCAGTGTTACATGAAAGATCTTAGGGTTCTCAAATGTAAGTATAAAATAATTTGGATTTTGCAATATGAAAAAGTAGGCTTAAGACATATTTAGAAAGGTAAAAGACAAGGCAGTGGTATCATTGGATTATTCAGCTGGGCTAAAAGCAATGGTTAAATTCAAAAAGGCAGGCGATGGCAATATGAGATTACCATCAGATTTCTGTGATAACCAACGCTTGCATTCATCATTGACGTACTTTAACTATATTTCTCATGCAAGTTTCTGAATGTTGAATTGTACAGTTGGTTAGTTACAATGCGTCCTCCAGTTACGATGACCCTGTTATACGATTGTGTTGCCATGCAATGTAGAGCACGCTGATTTTTCACCTTTTCTATATGGAATAATTTTCGCCATGTAATATCGACAAAAACATCTCTCAAAATTCAAAAATGGGAGTTGGTGCGCTGATTACGTCGGAATAACAAATATGCCGATATGTTATTTGCGAAATCCTTCTAACAACAAATGGAAGAGATATGATGCTCGATCTCGCTCAGTTCAGCGTTACTCATTTTTGTGAAAACGAAACCGGAAACAGATAGGTGATAATATTTTAGTGATGAAAGGGTTGAAGTTCAGTAAAATAGTTTAAAATACATTCCTCGCTAAAACGTAGATTTAAGCGTGTGTTTAGACAACTAAATTCATTTATACGTCTGCCGCGAAAGTACAAACTCCTTACAGTACGTATAGCGCATATCAGCTTACATTGTAACGGTACATTTTATTGCAGATCATAACAACAAAATCACTAGTTTCTGTAACTAACTATATATACTTTAGTTAACATTTTGTTTTGTTACTAATTTTTGCTATGTACAATACGCATATAAAATGTTGATGACTTTACCAGGTGTTTGCATTAGATAATTATTATGGGTTTCTATACAGCTCTATACAAAATTTTCGCCTTACACTGCCAACAATGGAATTAATCAAACTCTTTAGGTGAGGGTCCACTGTAGTGCATAAAAATATCCAATCATTATTAGCTGACACAACAAACCAGGACAGCTGCGTATCAGATTTGTGGGAACACAAGCTTATCTGAATTCATCCTGAGTTATTCCTGCGCTAGCAGGCCATACTCTCCTTGCTACATGAATCAGAGGTCAACAGCTAACAGGGAAAAACTACTACAGTGAAATATAGAAAAGCTATGGTCCAATGAATACCATCTCAAGCAGTCTATAAAATATTGTAACCCAGTAACAGATAATGGCGAAAAGCTATATCCAAAAACAAATGGTAAAACCTTGCCAAAATAAACAAAGTGCTATGAAAGAGGGGTGATGAGGTCAAAGCAGCTGGCAGGTTACTAGCAAGCAAATAAATCACTAAAGGCTGGTTAACACTATATCGCTGTATGATGGAGTTTCCCTTTCAGCGTTCAGCATCGATTATGTGAACCATGAACCGATGGCATTGACGAAGCAACGCGGATACGTCAGGAAAGTTTGCAGCGGTCACAGTTTCTAGATATTTCGCCGAGTATCGACGACCGCCTTTTCAAAATGAACCATTGCAGCGATAATAATTCGCGGATAGTGTGATTTATTTATTTCCGATTATGATAGTAGCTGCGGGACTAGTGTTTCACGCAAAAACAAAGAGGTTTCTTGGCAAAAATTTAAAAAGAAAAATGAGAACACAACGCCACAGAGGATTTGCTGATGCAAACACTGATGGGCTTGTGATAGTGTGAAAGTTGTCATCATAGATGATTACCAAAGTATTATGGCATCAATGCTGAGACATGGAGATATAAAAGTGTGAATCAGCCATTAAGAAAGTCAAGCCACAACTGAGCACAACAGGCAAAAGACAGCAAATGAGGCAGGACAAAGCTACAAAAAAGAGACAAGCAGGTACCCTCGGTATATAAACAGAAAACTGATGAGCAACTCTATAAGTTGACTGGAGAGGCCAGAGCTATCTTATTCTATACCAGCGATAGCCAAATGAGTTTGGCCATGATTCGTTATAGCTAAAGCCGACAAATTAAAGATCCACAACGAACGGAAGACGTGCATTTTTTTTACCATACATAAACGCGCGATTATTTGTGTACATCTTAAAACAAAGCGTTAAGTACGTTTTTTAAAAATTTGTTTGTATACATAATTTGACTAAAAATCAGTGAATGCGCTGTGATAAATATGTCTGATATTGGTGAGAAAAATGATGAGTGGGCTTTGACTTCACAATACTATCCAAACACGGTTTTCTGTTACTTACAGCGACTCTTAAGTTCATGAAGATGAGTATTTGTGAGTCGTCTTTTACAATTGTTTTTCACAAAGCTCATTGCTGAAAACAATGGATTTACAAAAACTAATAAAAAAATTACAAAAATTTTTTTAAATCAAACTTTTAACAAATACTTTTAAAAAAATTCTTGACAGCCAACAAAAGATCCACAAGAAAACTACAAAGATCCGGATCTAGATCCGCCATTTGGCCATAGCTGTTCTATACAGTATGGTGAACTCTCCCTAAAGACCGGTACATGCTATATCACCGTATATCAGCAGTGATCCCACAATACATCAGCGATCATTTGTGATAACATTGTTAACACTATCACAAACCCAACCACATTTGAATCGGCGCATAGTCCGACACATAGTATTCTAATTGAAATGATGAAATACTAGTCTCCCAGTAACTATCATGAAGGGAAATATAGATTAAGCAACCCACGACAGCCAATCATCATTGCCGAAGTAGTGCACATTGCACAGACTGATGTGGATGCTCGGCGAAAAATGTCAGAAAGTTTGACAGCTGCAATATTTCCTGAAATATCCGTGATAACTCGGTAATGTCATCGGTTTACGGTGCACATAGTCAAGGAATAATAGCTGAGAGAACAATCCCGGCTTGTCAAAAATTTAATTAAAGGAAAAATTAACTTATTAAAGCAAAAATCGATACAAAGTTTTTTTAATGTTTGTGTACTTAAAAGGCATCTGAACGCAAGTGTAAGATCAGCAAAGAGGTGTGGAAGTTAAGATAGTGACAAAAATACCGTCACTTCAGTATAGAATATATACTAAGCAAAATATAAACCAACTCAATTCATATACAGTATTCTTATTATTGTTCATGTCTCATGTTTAACTATTTCGCTACCGCATTAAATTCTGACCGAACGATTATTTTGCCGAAATTAATTCAAATGGATTTTCGAAAAACCAATACACCGCTAGTATTTAAGCAATATCTCGGGAATAAAAACAGATATCGTTTTACTGTAAAATGCATCTTATTCAGAAAAATTTTTCTACAAGATAAGTATAAAATTATTTAGTACATCCCACTCTCGCAATTTTTCTTTAGGTTGAACGAACACAGTGTGTTTATTATTTCTATGACGATAACGATCTGGTTTTGCCGTTTTGAAAAATAATTAGAAATGGAATTGTTGAACCAAAAAATGTTTTAATGATTACAAGTGCTTGGCAACAGGGTTGATTCATTGAAGACAAAATTTGATTAGTCTAGCTAATGTGTGGGCTTCGTAATAAGAAGAAAAGTGAAACCCCATTGATAAGCCGATACATCGGCTTACAGTGTATCCGATGTATCGGCTTACAGTCTGTACTTATATTACTGCGACAGAGTTAAAATTGATTGATTTATTTCCTACTTGCACTGAAAACTTGCAGTATTTTGAGAATCTATGAATGTTCGAATGTTAAAAACTATTTCAGGTGTTGAATCAGATACCTATACGCTCAAATTTTACTTTCTGTAAGTGAGTAGAGGTTTAATTGGATGGGGGAGGTTTAGCCTTTAAGTGAATGCGGTGTGCTCGAAGACAACCATCACAACCTAGTTATATGAAAACAAGCGATTAAAAACTTGGGAATTAGGCACAAAACACTACGAAATGCTAAGAATTTAAAGAAAATTCTAGATACTTTGGTAAACAAACCGCACTCAATGCCTATTTCTGATATTAGCATGATTTATTGATCACACGATCGCAAGCCCAAGATTTACTTATGCAGGGAATAGTAACCTGTACTGAATATGCATTGGTAACATCACGCTAATCAGGTACTCCTTCAAGATGGTGATACACACCTGCTTCATAATCACTACAAACAGAAGTACAAAGGAAGCCTTCTTACGCATCAAAAATCAATTCTTGCATTGGCTCTGGGGAGTTTTCCAACTTTAACCGACGACCTAGACAGGAAATAAATAGTTTTACATTCCGGTTAGTAAATTCCGGTTAGTAACAGCTGAGTCTGATCAGATTAGCATGAAAATTGCTAAACTTTACATCAAAAAACTTTCTCGGATGATTATTCTCAACCATTTTTAGACAATTAGTAGTTTGCCAAAAAAGACAAAAATTTTTTACTTCAAAATGCTCATTGAAAACAATTACTTTGTTATGATAGCTAATCAGTGAGAAGCAATTCCAATACTCAAGGAGTACAGTTTCACTTGACAACAAACAAGGATAGTTTCACTCTTTAACATTTAAAAACTTTCCCTACAACTGGGGCTGTGACATAAAATGTTTTTATGTCATGACTCTGTAACCTTAGCTATCAACCATTTGAAGTACTAAAATAAATCACTTAGGAAATATGCGTTTGTTCGCAAGCCAAGCGCACCGATAAATGTTACATAAAAAAGTCAATATTAGATTAGCCAGTTTTACACTTAGGCTAATTAATTACTAGTTTATAGCCCGAGCCACACCGCAGAAGTGAAGCTTCAGCCATAATTGGCCACACTACTGATACCAAATGGGTTTCTTTTCCCATTGCATATCAAGACAGCCGCGTTAATCTAAACAATATTACATTCCAATTGCTATAGCCTACATTCCAGAATGACTAGCACAGAGGACATATAGCGATGAGACACTGAGTAATGGTAGGAATGTAGGCTAAGTGATTCATGTTTTAGAGACAAACAAATGAGGTCTGTAATGTGAGCCGTGAATAGATGGCATTGTTAGTAGCTAGTAACGAAGCTTACATTCCTCTGTCAAATAGATTAGCATTGCTTGATGCTCCTAAATAGGTTAAGTCATGTATCCTCAAGTCAAATGAACACAAGGGAAAGCCTTTTGACAGTTTGTGTCTAACTATAGAAACTTCACGCTTGAAGAATTTGCGTGTTGAAGAAATGAGGCCTAAAATGTGAAGACCTACATATACAGCCAATTTCGGTAGCCTGTTGTCACAAGTGGTCTAGCCAGGGCTGTGCTATAGAGACCACAAAGCTCCTAGATTGCAGGTAAACTCTCAAAAAAACATAGCAATTAGTAAAAAGGCAAGCTGTGTTGCAATTATGAAGCAAATGTGAAAAGATTGGGTTTGGCCTTGCATCAACATCCGTATTTACCAAATAAAAAGCAAAGACACATGTTCAATTCACAAACTTTTGCTGTAATTATATTCCATTCAGGTTACAGGTACATAGTTCACCATAGACTGACCCTTGATTGATGGAGTCAATTGGCTGACAAGAGTGACAAGCTGCCGCAGGAATGCAGATGTAGATATATATTTCATTAGTTCATATGTATCTTTACTACTCATAAAGCTTAGACGATCTCGGATAACATAACTCTCATTCCCAGTATAAAGGATAACCTTCCATTCCAATGTGTACTGGGCACCTCTCTTCCATGCTAATGCTTGAATGTCTTAACATGAATGATTAACTAAAAATATTGTGGATTTTTAACCCTATGAGAATATGAAAAATAACTTTCCTGTTTATACAGAAGATAAGAGAAAATCCCCAGATGATAAAATCCCTTCGATGGAATGTCTATAGCGATTAAAGATATCAACATACTAGTGGTTAGACCATATCTTATATTTGAATCCGTTAAGTAGACTGGCATGAATTCCCTGCCATTTGTGGAGTTTGGTAGTTAGAAAGGGGAAATTCAATATGACGATCGTTCAATTCTTGGCATAGATACCCCTTCCTTTAAGTTTTATAGAAGGGAGAAAGATTGTTGATGATTAACAAGCTACATGCATGAGAAAGTTTTTTTCTGCAACGCTTTTCCTCGCTTGCTATATTGTAAATATTTAGTTGCTACAGGACATACATGTAATTTACACGCATATTAAAGTATTTTAATGCTTTTTAACAGATGAATGTTACAGCAATCCCAGGGCTGATACTTCCCCCAAAAGGCCCATTAGGCTAGGCCGAAAATCACGGTTTTCAGACCATGGAGCACTGTCAGCGAATTGCTACTTTAGGCGGAGGGGCTGTCCACAGCCAAGCCAGTGAAAGGGCCTGTGAAAAATTATTTTTATAGCGTCTGAATCATATCGGATGTTTAGCGGGCATGGAACCTGGGCACCCCATAGGGAACTCCCAGTATTTAGGGGTGTATTTTAAATTGACCAGCCAGGTGATTGAGGGTACAATATCAAAGTCTGGGCCTAACCAGGTGGGTGTTTCTTTCAGAGAAGCAGCCCTGGGACAGCAATGGCAGGCCTACCGTTTAGCTAAGTTGACAAATTGCAAAAATAGTCCTGAAGCCTAAGAGAATTAGCCAATGAGTTGCGATCGAGGCAAAAACATTTATAAAAACGAAAATGTTTGACTTAACATTTTAGTTTATGAAATATTTGGTCAAACATTTTGGCTCATTTGACTCCTCAAATTGTTGTTTTTTTAAAAATAATTCAACTAACTGCTAGCCACAGCTCAGCGCCATGACTAGCTATTCTACTGCGCATGTGGGTCCTCGTAGCACCTACTTCTTTCTATTTCTTACTGTTTTGTACTTTTTTCAATAAACCAACCAACATTAAAGCAGTAAATGCATCATTGCTCACATCGGTGCCAATTACTCCAATTGGTGCAAAAGATCGGCCAGAGTCAAGGTTTACAACTATCTGAATGTTCAATTTGAATGTTCAATGGGTACCTTCTAATCAATAACCAGTAACATGATCAAGAACATTGGTCTTTCCATCGACAAACGATAGCAGCAAACAGTGACAGTTGAAAGCTTAATTCAATGACATTAGTAAAGGTAGAGTTGCCCTTATATGACTTTGAAGGTCATTACTGTCAAGAGAAGTGTTTGTTTGAGAACGCCTAACATTCTTAAGTTAACCAACCACATTCCACATCTACTCGCACTGATGATATAGACATGCCTGTAAGGCGCAGGAATTTTAGAGTGAATTACTTGTACAAGCTGCCCAGGTGCTAACCCAAAGGTCAAACTAGTCGATGCCGAGTTGGCTTAACAGAGTGTACACTTGGAACACACCAGAGAGGACACTATGTTAGAAACTATTTGAATGGAGGCTTAGATTTCCGAGATTTCTTTAAAACTTAAAAGAATTGGTCATCTTGTTGCTAAACTGGACTGGAGTGAACCTATTAGGGATTTTTTGAAAACAATTGAAATGTGGACGAATTTATTCATAGTTTGGCTAGTGGTAGTCATTGAAGACTATCAAGGTTTGTCAACGTCTATATATATATATGTAAACATTTTTAGTCCATTAGAGCACTCATAACAAGCATTTTAAAGTATGTCAACGTAATGGCAAGTGAAACAATACATCAGTGTGGAGATTTTATAAAATGATTACTAATTTTTAGAATAATCGTGGTGTTCAGGAAATCTGTTTGGACATTAACGGCAACAGAGCATAATGTTTGGCAACGTTAGATAAACATTTTAAAACATCTGAAGTGTAACAAGCTAAGAACTTTGTTCATCTAGATGTGAATAATTCAATTCCTGCATGATTATTTGCCTTCTTATCATTGCAAAAAAAACAAAGTGTTTTGCTTCCGCTCAAACGGAGCAAGATTCTAAAATGCTCGTATGTCAGCCAAAGTTACCACACAGAATTGACAATTGACATTATTCCAACAATTTCATGTTTTATTACCGTGCAATTCTATTCATCCGCTGCTGTATCAGAATTGAATTAACTATTTGTGAAAACCTGAAAACTGAATTGAGCCATTTGGTTTTAAAAGTTTCCGCTTCCATTACTTCGGCCATTTGGTCTCTCTCCAGCTACTAAACAATTCTAAAGTTAATCAAGTCAGCAAAAAATTGTTTTAAAACTATAATATCAGAATAGGCTAGAAGCTGGCAGCAAGACGACCTAACCAACTTGGTTTAGACATTTATTACCAACAACAGCCTTATGACAATATTATAAAAAAATTGAATATAAAAAAGAATATATACTACAATAAAAAACACCTTCTCACATTTAGCACTAAAACAAATACGATAAATTTTTATCAAATCTCTACTATAATAAGAGCCATGTCTGTCGGTAGCCAATATCAGAAGTTAGGATAAAAGACTGTTTTCAACGATGCTCAGGCTCACAAGTTTCACCTTATTCGCCAACACTCCAACACTCTGCACCAATCAACCACCTTCCAGCATTTCAGACTAACTGTGGGTATACTTATTCTCTGCGCTTTATCGGCAAACCTGGTGAACTCTAAAAACACTCTAAGCTACCTGGGTACTAGTTTCAATAATAAAGAAGATCACACTGTTCTATTAATCATTGTGTTTAATGATCTACTATACTTCATAAACCTTAATCATATGTTTAATAACTATAGTTAGTTGTTACTTATATTAAAAACAAAGTACTAACTAAAGTGCTCATTACCTAAAGCCAAAACGAAAATGGTGATAGTAGAGTGGATTTTAGTCTAGCATTAACTGATCGTGAGATATTTCCAGTATGCTGAAGCCGACATAGAAACTAAGAGAAACAAGAACTAAAACAAACTAACAGTATCAAATCATAGTTTAAACTCGATGTTTGTCACAGTCAGTACTTATCACTTATTTACCTAGTAAGAGTTTTCTAAACTGTAGGTATAAGTTGATAGTGAGAGCAGACAATGCCGGGTACTCACCTAATTAAACAAGAGCTAAATACGACTGCAACCAGTACTATGAGATGGGACGGGAGATGGTATGGGCTGTTGAGAGCCATGATGATTGTCCAGCAAGGTTCTATGCTAAGGTTACCTTTCCTCTCGGCACATCAGAATACACTGAAGTCTTAAGCCAACCTCCAGCTGTCTTTGCAGGTTTGTAACACTATAATCATATTATTCAAATGAAAACTCGTTGCAAACAGGCATGAGTTTAAAACTTACGTGAAATTCATGGTTGTCTGACATTTACCCTGACTATGCAGTTTTTTAATGTATCCAGAAGTATCAATTTAATGAAAAGATTTAAATTTTTGAAATTGACCCAACCTGCTGAGTTTAATTTTCAACAGATTGCTCTGTTTCTACTAGTTCTATAACTCAAAGAGTTACCAGCTAGTGATTCCTCAAATTTTACTCCAGTAATTCAATTAAACTGAATTAGATTAACCAAGTTCAATAAAGGAGAAAACTTTGGCGGTTTAAAAACCTACTAAATTAAAAAGTGCAGGGCTAAATAAAATAGTTTAGTCTTAGCTTTACTAACATAAAACAGCATGGTGAAAACAGCAAATAATATGTCCAACAAGCTGATTGTGAAACAACACTTGGATGCTAACAAAATCTTAACCCTTTGGCAGGGGAAACAACCAGAATGTCATTTACCGGTTGCGTGGGGAAACGACATTTATGTCTATTTCGGTAGACGTTTATAAAGATGTCGTCTAGTAACGTTAAACAAAGGATATGAACACTAGTAAGTTTTAAATATCATCAACAAGATATCGGTCGATGATTTACAATATGAAACGATTATCTGAGAGGCGTTGCTTTGTGCTAAAAGCTAAACAAATCACGATTCCTTGGAAAAGATTAAAAGTTGGAAAAACCAGTCAACATCGGCTCGACTTTTAAAACGGTAAAATCAAAGATTATTTGATCCTGCGATCGTTAGTGATTTTTTGTCTGATCAGAATAAAAATAATTCAAATGATAGAAGTGATGTAAACTTTTTGGACTTTTAATATACTTGGAATATGCAGAGAAAACGATGGCTATGGTGGCTCGCATGGCTACGTTATAGCGTTTGACTCTACCGAAAAAAAATGCTTCCAAGCATTTCATACAGGGACAATTGCACACGGTTGTAATTTTTTCGAGTAGTAGATACGTGAATGAATGTATATGTACAAAAATTTTTGTTCATAGAAATAAATTTAAGATTTGAGCTATGCATGTTCATAAAATATCTATTTTATCTAAAAAGATTTTATTGAATTTTCTAAAATAAATTACATGAGTTTTGGTTGTTTTTGGGGGGCTTATACCTGGTCAAAGGGTTAAGCATAAAAAATAATTGAAAACTGTTGATTGAAACCACAATAAGTCAAGTTTCTTAAATTTGCAAAATTATCAAACAACCACTTAGAAACGTTACGACATGCAATACTCAATATACAAGATAAAATTGATTACTATAATCGACGCAAGCAGAAAGAACTGATCCCAAAAAGTGGTTACTGGGAAACCTAGTTACTAGTAGTAAATTTAGGCTCAAGCCAAAATTTGTTCTTAGTACCATTTTTAACATATATTTTATTTTTATTCACATTCCCTAATGATCCTGAGCAATAATGATTGGTACATGTAATGTAATAGGTTCAGATTGTGATGTATTTGTCATTAAAACAGTTAGCGGTTTGGTGCATATAGTGAGCACTGGGGTGCCAGAATTATCATACCTGTATGTTATGTTTCTGCACAGAAGCAATTAAATAGAGTATTAAATTAGAGAAATGGTTTATTGCACACTCCAGAGACAACTGATTTGATAACAGAAAACCCAAGTATTTATATGTTTGGTCATAGAAAAGCTTTGTAAAAAGCTACAAGCATTATTAATAGCTATAATGAGACAGTACTATATAATATTAGCTTGTATAAAGCTTTAGCTAAAAAGCATAATGTTTGTTGGCAAAGTACCAATAATACTTGGCACTTGCATGACACTGTACACTTTAAGGCTAGATGTAAATTATATAATTGAAGTAAATGTGAACAAGATACTTTTGTTATCAGATAGAAGCTCTGAAATAAGGGCTGAATAAAGGGGGCTGACTAGTCTCTCGCCTTGGTCTCCAAAGAACAGCATGACGATTCAAATTTAATGAAGTTGATTTTTGAGCTGTTGACTTCACTGGCTCTACCCTATATTTTTCAAGAGTCCACAGCAACCTTTTACAGGTTACGCAGAGAATTCTGCATCCACTTTTTCACTTGTAAAAGCAGGTAGCACGATGTTTTTCCAGGATTTCCTTAGCGCTGCAGTTCACACTACACTCACAGAAGTCCTGTGTACGCTTGAATATTGCACACAGGTTGCAATAAATGCTATAGCTAGACCCTACACAAAATTTAGCATGCTATACATAATCAAAAATGACTTTTTTGGTTTTTTAAAGAGCTGGAATGCATTTTGAAAAGTGGATTTCACAAAATCATTAGGTGTCGAAACTGGAGAAGAATGCGATACAAAGCTAGTCCAAAAAAGAAATATTTGGAGAACCAGTTATATACATGTAATTGTCCAACTCCAGATTGTCGAAAGCTGAAATAAACAAAATACTAAACGGCTAATGCTTAAAACGTTTTCCTTATTAGTTAAGTCGGCAGAACGAACAAAAAAGCACCAGAAGATTGTTTAATAGATAGAGAGTTTGTTAAATATCCTGTGTCACATCTTGTGTCGTATCATTTATTTCCCTTTTTGAATGCGAGGGAATGTTCAGGGGTCCAAACTGCAAGACTGGCAAATTTACGCACTAAAAGAATTAGGGCGATCAAAGATGTGAAATTTCAACTAAACTTTGAGAGATTGAACTTGATAGATCGAACAGATATAAAAGCAGCACACAAACATCGACAAACAAACAATTTCCTTCAGATTAGGTTGTTCAGCCAGATGAGTTAGAAGAACATTTTCATTATTAAGCTAATTGTGAATATTTTCTGGTATTTGTAGGTCGATCAGCATGTGCTGTTATATTTATTGGGTTAACATGCACAGAATTTATCTCATTAAATACAAGCAAAATAACAAATCTGTTTGAATTCTTTGTGGCATACAAGCAGCATTTGCTCTAACTTTTAATAACTAGCCAGTCAAGCTCTACGCTCACCACTATCGACCCTTCAAATCAATTTTTCACGCAATTGCTTTTTCAAGTGGCTTAGCTAACATTTGTATATTACCTAACTGCTCTGGTTATCCATTCAGTTTTGTACTTTATACCCATGATTGCGGGGCAGTAATTGAATATACAATGTATATAACAGAACGCTATATAATAGCTCGCTCTCTAAACTCATATAACAGTTTCTTTTTCACTTTAAAGCGCCATGTCACAAATTATACCTCTTAATCGCGACCTACCATAAATAAGACATTATTATATGCACACAATATCTTCTTTGTAATAGCCGCTAAAGTATGCCTATATGCAATAGCTACACATGTTCTCAAACAAAAATTTAAACTGTAAAAATATATGTTTTCAATATTATATCCGCTTTTTTGGCAAAGCAGTTAATTTCGTACTTACGAAATATCACTATCAACTGAAAGATGTGAATATATGATTATCTTTGTTGTAACTATAATGCTTGACTTCACGCATAAAATACCGATTAGACTATACTATCGCTAAAACTGTACGAAATTTATAAATGTTCAAAGTATGGGCGTGCAGAATCGATGCACACTAATGAGCAATTGAGAAAGTTCATGGCCTTCACCTTCATTATCGTGTTGTGAATAGTTCGTTTCATCAGCGAATAACGCGCTGATATTTTCGGTTGCAACCAATAAAAACTCCGGCTATCTGCTTACCAGTTCTACCACCGTAACCCAGTATCCTTGAAATAGCAACAAGAGGCATTCAGATGCGTCTGCTTTATACCGCAGCTGCGTATTCGCTTCTTAGACTATGGAGTCTTTATACTTGCGAGCCCCCTCTGCTTCGTTCTTTTTAGAGTTTCCTGTCAATGTAAGTAGTCTGTCACGAAAATCTTTGCACTACATCTACAAGTTTCTTTAAAACTGTGATCGAGTTTAGTGTGTTGAGATGAAATTTATTCAACTTGCTGATTGTCTTAAACTTGTTCGTCGGTCAATTAATTATAGTATTGTTTAACAATGTCTACTAGTCACATGTGGCACGATAGTAGTACTACATTATTGTTTGCAGGAGACTGTTTTTGTACTTCGCTGTTTTTTGTTTTACAGCTTTCAAAATGGCAGACGATTGGGCAGCCGAAGCTGCCGAAATGGAACCTACCGTAAATACAGTAGAGATACCCGAAGTCAAATTATTTGGTAAATGGCCAACAGATGAAGTGCAAGTGGGAGATATCTCACTGACAGATTACATTGCTTGCAAGGTTGGCATTTTTATGTTGTTATTGTCATTCTTGAAAAGCTAGCTTTGTTAGCATTTCTTCATCTAGCGAGCGTAAAAAGTTTTGGCCGATAGGCTCCAGATTTTCTCATTGATCTACTGGCATTCACAAACCTCTATTCTGTTGGTTGTGTTATGTCACTAGTATATAAAAAAGCTCACTGCACTATCATACACCTTGCTTGTAGATTGCAAGTTAGGCTGCTAAACCAGTGCGATAAAAAATTGTGGTTTCTTGCTGGTCAATCATTTTGGTTGGACAGTATTTCACATCTCATACAGCTAATAGTTAAATTATTAGTTATTTGAACTAAGTGACAAGCAATTTGAATGGTGTGCAGGGAAAGTGGAGCAAGTATCTGCCTCATTCCGCTGGTCGATACTCCGTAAAGAGATTTCGCAAAGCTCAGTGTCCAATTGTTGAGAGATTGGCCTGTTCTCTCATGATGCATGGACGAAACAGTGGAAAGAAGCTCATGACAGTGCGAATTGTCAAGCATTCGTTTGAGATCATTCATTTGCTCACTGGAGAGGTGAGTTATTTTGTCTGAGTTTTTGATCCGCAAACATTTTATCTTTTATGATCTGCCAACTGGCCTGTAACATCTGAAGTTTAAATTATATTGACGAGAATTTTTTTCTGTGAAATGCGTTTGGCAGAGCCTGCAAAATGCAATCGAACTAGTTTTTAGATGCAGTTGGGTTTTATGATACAGACATCACAATGATTTTGCCAAGACATTGTGGGAACTTTTAGTCTTGGCTTCCCGGGACTTCAAAGCTATTTGTGGTTGCTTTTTTTTGCAGTAATTTCCACTGACAGGTTTAAATGGTGATATAAAATGATCTTTATGCAAAGACAGTCAGATTGAGTTTTTGGTAACGCTTTCCTAGTCCGATAATATGGCAATTGGTCATTTGGATCTATTTTGAGGCCAGCGTTATAAAAGTACATTTGCCATATATTCTTGCATATAAGCCTATCTCGAATATAAGTCTACCATAGAAAAGCAGCTCTAAAATCGTTGATTTTATAGAACTCGCATAAGATGACCCTATAATTCGTAATACGTTGAACGTATCTATCAGAACGAAACTTTGTAGAAATAGAGCAGCTTTTGCAGTCGTTCAGCTTTTGCAGAAATGTTTTCCATTTGTCAGTAGTTATATAACCAATCAATCATGTCTCTGCTTAATCGAAAGAAAACAATCATCGGTTGAGCCAATGGAAAGCGTGTTTCCATCTCACGTTGACCTTAGTTTCGTTCTGCAAAAGCACATTTTGTAGCTAGCAGCTGCGTAGGCTTTACAAATGAGCAGTAGTAGTAGTTGTAACAGTAATAATAGTTCCCTAAGCTATAGTAATACAGTGGACCTTCACCATACGACATTAATTTGTTCCGGTGTGTTCACAGTAAGGCCAAAAAGTAGTATGAGGTGTTATAGAGCCCATTGGTAATTTTGTGATGCAAACATCTCTCTGGGAAAAAACATGAAAATATTTTGTTTCGTACTACATAAAACATCCCATACAACGTAAAGTTTCAAGTCGGACGAGTTCTCAAATGCAATTTTAATGGTAACCTATCTCATCACACTTCAGAAAAAAAACGATGTGCCATTTTAGCTCGTGATAGGTCTTCAGATGTTAAACCCTGGCTATCCTTGTCAATGTGTTTCAGTAATCTTAGACAATTTGCCTAACAATCCGAAGTTTTTAAACTTATTAAATATATCTTTAATGTTCTTGTAATACAGTATTTGGTAAAGCACTAGTAAAAAAAGTTTGGCGATCTACGTCAGACCGAAAAAAATTTTTTTACAGCTATTCGGGGTAAAACCATAAAAACGCATACGGTTTTTAAACTCGCAAAAGTGTGTACACCAGCATCATATCTATCGAGCACACGTTCATCATCGTTTCATGACTCAAAATAATAGTATTATGTAATTCCGCATTTGCATCACGATCATCCATGACCTACCAACAGAAGATTCGTAATGATTTTATCGCGATATCGTTCCAATAAAATTTGTATTTATAACGAAGAAAGTAGATAAAGATATTTGAAAATTGTTAAAAATGAATTTTAAATTTCTGGTCTAATAACATGTGTGCAAAAATTAACTTGATTGATTTACATTGTTACTTGGAAACAGCATTTGTAAACAGAGCCATATGAATGCCATTATTCCGACTGTTGGAGTTTCTGACACACCTTAGCCTTTTATTGGTCTTAATTTCATTTGATCTTTCAACTTTTTTGATGCAATCACATCTTTAAAAGCTCAAAAATGAACAGTTAATCGCAGCCATCACGAAAACGTTGTAGTTTGGAATATCTTCATTTCAATGACATACTCAAACATTGCAGTTATTCTTTTGACACGATGTTATTGCGTAAAATAAAACGTTCAATATAAAATGTCTTGTAGCACTAGTTAATTTATGACAAGCACTTCTGGTTTTACTGAAAAGCCCTTATCAAGTATAGATGCTCGCTACTTTACAGTTTCGTTTCAGCTTGGTCTAATCATAGCCGTATAGTTTCACAGAGTCCTGCGACCAACAGAAGTGTATACGGGAGCTCGCTCGATTTCAAACAAACAGGCCACGCCTGCTATTTTTATATAAGTTGTAATGGAGAGGCCGTAACATTAATCAACAAAAACTACTCCCATTAGCAGTCGCTTTGAAATTTATTGTTGTATCATGAACCATTTGAAAAAAAACAAAATTTCCTACAATAATGTTCTAATAACGTTTTTGTAAAAACGTAAAGTAAATGCAAAACGAGCGGTATTGAGTGCGAGGTATGAATATTCCATTAAAGATCAGTATGTCGATCGGGTTTGTTTGGAATCGAACGTTTTTGTTTCCGGTTTTGGTCACGAGACTTTGTAAAGCTATATGACTCTGACAGTAGAGAGCTGTATAACTTCACAGAGTTTTGCTGCTAATGGATGCATATATTGGAGCTCGTACGGCTCCAAACAAACAAGCCACGCCCACTATTGTTTTATTTAAGTTATAATGGAAAGGCCGCAACACTAACCAACAAAAATTACTCCCATTGGCAGTCGCTCTAAAATTGATTGTTGTATTATACACCATTTTAAAAAGGACAAAATTCCCTACAAGAAACTACAAATGATCTTTTGTAATAAAGTAAATGCAAAAGAGTGAGATGTTGAGAGCGCGGTAAGAATAATCTTAGAGATCAGTATGTCGATCGGGTTTGGTTGGAATCAAGCGTTTTTGTCGCGGGACTTTGTGAAACGATGCGACACTGGGTCTAATCATCTAGTTGTAATCTGATCATGTGACCCACACTTCTTGCCAAATTTCAAGAGCAATTTTTATGGCATTTTTCGACTATCCCAGGTGACCAACAGGCTCCTCATGTTTATCAGAGAATGATGTGTCCTCCGTTGGGTTATGGTTAAAAATTTGAACGAATTTTTATGGTAGCTTTTGAGATATCAGTTCTCAAAGTGACAGTATTATATTGATGATAAGATAGACACGTGAGAACAATAGACAACGTTTTATTGAATGCGTGAAGTATATTTGTGAAATTATTTTGATCAATGAGGTGGCATAAAAGTGTAAACAGAAGCCATCGTGTTCAGTTACGTCCCATTTGAGCCGTTTTGAAAAGGGACTCACTCCAACCTACATCGTTTTTTGTAATGGCTGCGAATAGCTGTTTGTTTTTGAGCTTTTAAGAGCTTGTAATCACATTTTCACATATTTCGCACCTACAACACAGCAGAGTAGAGGTCCGGCCACACGTATGCATCGTATGTATCAAGTCATATAGCGGTCATACTTTTATTGTGTGTCGTCGTACGTGTCTTGGACTATACCACTTGTCAAAGCTACTAGAATCGTGCTCGCTAAAAACATTGGTTAGCCAATTAGACGCGTTTCGTTAACGAATTCGGTGTGCATGCACAGCTCAGACGAATCTATGATATTCGGCAGAATAAATCTGTGAATTCTGAGAAATTCGTGGATTCGGTCAGTTTGAACGAATAATTCGTTACGTGTGGCCGGACCTTAAGACATGAATTTTTTGATACCAAATAACTGTAATGTGAATTTTGATAAAAGTCAAAACCTTTAACATTTAGTTGCTTCGATATAAATATGTCGCATCTGTTTTCAGTTGATATCTTGTAAAGATCACAGAACTTTCTATTGATTTTTAATGGTAAATGTGGGTAAAACCTGTTATTTAGATGAAATTACACAAATATAGTGTTCAAACCTCCATCTGTAATGTTACTTGTTACTGTTGATGCAAGAATATTTTGTGCTAACATGTAATCCCATTTAGTGATGCAGTTTGTTTATGGAATTAATGTTATATCACTGTTACAATTGCTTGCAAGTCGCGTAAAGTTCAACCTGTTTAATGCTACAAGCAAAATCTCGGATTTACAAAATGCAACAGTAAAACTTATTCTTTTCATTTTCTGCTATAAATATCTTTAGCAAATGCTGTGAAGATGGCTGTGTGAATGCTCAGTGTCCTTAGTATTTACTCTATCGTGAAGGTTGGACAGGAAGTTGAATCTAGAAGTTGTTTTAACATAATGTATAAACATTTTTACTGTTAAGTTTGTAAAATCTTCCTGCTATGCTTGTGATTTGTAATGCACTTTCCATCATACACCTTGCTAGCTTATTGCTTGTGAGGCTGCCAAATAAGTGCTAAAACAAATTGTGGTTTCTTGCTGACCATTTGTATTGACTGGTCAGTATTTCACGCCTCATACATAAGTTTGCCTATGTAGTCCACTGCATTGAGATATTTTGATGTAGTCAAGTTTGATGTGAACGTACTTGTGTAACATTGTCAGTTAACTTTGTAGAATCCTTTGCAAGTGCTTGTTAATGCCATCATCAACAGCGGACCAAGAGAGGATTCGACACGTATCGGAAGACAAGGTACAGTGCGTAGACAGGCTGTCGATGTCTCGCCTATGAGAAGAGTCAATCAGGCTATATGGCTGCTCTGCAATGGTGCTCGACAAGCTTCCTTCCGAAACATCAAGTCGATTGCTGAATGCCTCGCGGATGAGCTCATTAACGCCGCGAAGGTAACATGTCATAGATATCACAATGCTTTGTGTGTATTTTTAGTTTGAGTGTCACAATCTTTTTTTGTTAAATACGGGGAGTATTTTTATTACCTAGTTGTTGTAGTACCGTAAAACCTGTGTAGAAAATAATGTTACGTCGAGCTCTGCACTGTATGTTAAAACCGTCTTATGTTAGAGTAGCTATTCCTATAAATATTCAATGTGATTTGTTGAAATCATTTCACAGCCCATCAAACTTTTGGTCATGACATATATCAATTTAACAACTTTCTTACATAAAAAAAACTGACTCAACGTATGAACGCCAAATAAAGTACTAATCGATAAAAAATTATTTCGTTTATATTACTACTAATACGTGAGATGAAACGATTCATTACATCACATATTTTCTCACCACATTGCACCAACCTTATAAAGTTTGTGTGGAATGTTCCAAGTGTATTTTGGATAATTTATGTCGGAATATAAGGTGTTGAGTAAAATATTTTCTCAACTTTTAAATCATCTGTTGGATAATTCATTGGTGATGAGAAGTTTATTAGCATCCGCCTCTTTTTATTGCTGTACGCTTGGGGTTGTCATCTCATGGTGAGGCCTTTAAAACAATCGGTTTCCATTGTCTTTCTTGCTTGCGCATTCATACACTCAGGAGACTAGTATGGCTCTTGGGCTGCTTGTGATCATGCGCTAGACAATCTAGGAGTACAACAACATCTGCTGACCTTTCAGCAGCATGTGAGATGCTCGCTTACATGTAATTTTGTTTGCTATTCTTTAAAGAGTTTTAATTTAACCCGGATACATATTTAGCATGTGTTGTACCTCGCTCAATGTTCATGGGTTCATCATCATTCATCGCCTGTTGCTTTTCGGATAATTAAACATTGAATTGGTTGGTGATTGCATATAGTAATTGATTTTGTGTTCGTACAGGGATCGTCAAACAGCTCCGCTATAAAGAAGAAGGATGAATTAGAGAGAGTCGCCAAGGGTAACAGATAAACAAAAACCTCAACAGACATCTTCCCATTTCTTGTACCAATTGATCTTTTCAAATACATGATATGTGAGGCTGCAATCATTCCTGTCGTTGTATTGCCTACTGGTAATTACAGTGGATGTTTTATGGGCGGGTTTTGTTCGTAGCGATGACTCACTGTCTGGTCCAGATTTGGTTAATTTGTGAAATGAAACAGGTGTAATATTGATAAGTGGTGGCCAATTACTGGCATACGCACAGTTTAAGAAGGTTATTTTTATACAATAGTTTCATAATAAAAATTCACAAATACATAAATAGCTTCAACGTGATCACCGCTTCAGCCAGCTGTATCTTACTATCTCTAGCTGTAGGATAAAACACAAGCTTGAGCTGCAGTTGGTTTTATTGAAGTTGCCGATGACTGGTTGTTATAACTGTAAGACCAATCCAATATTGCCCTTACTTTCGAAATCAGGCTGGTAAGGCCATTACGCTTGCTTGGTTGATGCATTTGTGGCATTCCGTCCAGCATCTATTGTTCTTTAATGGCCATGATTCGCGCCCATAAAATGAATAGTGCGTTTTAAAATACAACGATAAATTTATTTTCATCTTCATGTAGATGTGTCAGATTGTAGTAGATCTTTGCTAACTACTATCATAAAAAACCAAGCTGCTCTAACATTATCCGGAGCAGTTGGGTAACATGTTGGCTCATTATAATGCAGAATAGATCTGCATGAGTGCATATATTTCATTGGGTGGGTTGTCCCAACACGAGCACCATAACCGACCAGCTATTTCTCGTGCCTGTCTGAAATTTCTTCACACCTGCCAAGAGAGAACAATTCCTGTATTTCTATTAGTGTGTCTCATGGCACGTTCACTTCTGAAACGGATTAATTATACATTTAGTAGCTTTAGTGTGTGAAATACGTTGAATTTGGTGTTTACAGCTAATTTCCCAGAAGTGTTTGAGACCTAGTCATGTAGTTCAATATCACCATTTACAAAATAACCCCACCCTTCCAATAGTCTAGAACCGGTCAGCAACCTTTTGCTAACTGTGCCGAACTAGGTTTTCAATTCATCTAGAATGTTAAAAAATTTAAATGTTAAAAAGTTGGAATTGTGACTTTATGGTACAAGACAACTCCATATTGTATGTTCATAATAGCCTTGAAAATGATTTGATAGCAGACACTGAAGTTTAATATACCATGTTATATGGGTGCCGAAAGTGAGATATTAAAAAATAATAATCCTGATAACACATTGATTGTATGCATGATGAACGAGGTATGATAATTTTGAGTGAGCTGAGACTTTCTAAAAAACCATGCGGATAACTCTTGACAGAAAATAAATGAATTGTACTCTGGTAACCAATAGTGATGCAGTTCAATGGATCCAACAGTTTGTCCCAAATAGTGAGGCATCTTCTGCATCAGTAATGTAGAAAGCGTGGATGGAAGAATTTGAACATTTTGCCAGTAAATAGGTTTCTTAGATAATTATAGAGCAAGGGAGACAAATGCAGAAAAACCAGTCACATGCAATAATCAGAGACAAAGACAAGCTTGTTGTGACCCTAAAAGCTTCGGAGCTAGGCATGATATTGAAAATTGCTTGGCATGGTTTGTGGCACGTCTGCCACAGGTTGCCGACCTCTGGCCTAAAATATAATCTCAACAAAAGCACCAGATACAGCTTCAAGCTGTTAAAATTGATTATTATTTGCACATCAATACCTGTTGTTTAAATGAAACTTTGTTAATATAAAACCTATTATGCTAAAAGATGGAGATCACGATGAACAGTTTGTAGAGTAAAATAGGTTTCTTATAGACCTCCGATCATGCTGTTTTGGTAAAATACAGGCTATACAGCTTTATCTACATGTGCATGAGTAACATGGTAGTATAGTGTGCCGTTAGAGATTGTCAGATGTAATAATTTTACACACAATTATTCGGCAGTAACTAGAGTGGTTGTGTGATGCCATGCTTGTAGTGGTGGCCTACCTTACTGAAAGTCCCTAGAATGAAGCGTGTATGACTCTGTCTGTTTTTCCAACAGTCAAGGGTGGCTTTGAACGGGTGGACACAACTCTGATTATAGTCAAGATTATATTTAGCACAGATATGACACAGCGCCTCTTGAGGCCTGAAGTAACATATAAGACATGGTTTCATGCATTGCTAAGACTCAATCCCGCTTTACACGTGACACCCAAGGCTGGGTCACATGATATCGCCGAATGACAGCATTTTCCTCTCGACATTCATCACTGATTACGTGAAACAATGGCATTGATGAAGCAACGCGGATAGATCAGGAAAGTTTGCAACTGTCAAGCTTTCCCAATATTTCGCCGTGCATTGACGACTGCCTGTACAATGCGAACCATTTCGGCGATAGTAATTTGAGGTCGTTGATAGCATGATTTATTTATTTCCTTTCATGATAGTCGCTGCGGGACTAGTATTCGATTCAAGCATGCGAAAACAAAGAGGAGAAAGACCTCAAAGACTGGTCTCTGGTTAAACGTTCTTATCTTATTTTTTTCTACATAAATCTTTGGGCTAAGTCGGTCATGATTACCAATGGAGCGACCGACATAACATCGCAGCATAGCCGCATAGACAGAAGAGAACAGCTCCCTTTGAGTGCAGCTGGTGCATCAGGTGCAGTGCGTATTGTGGCAAGGTGTTGCTTTGCTCGTTCCACTCGACGGGGGACAACTCCGCACAAACAACAGTTTCTGAAGACAGGCTAGCCTTTAGCTCGCCATGTGAAACAGATCTTTTCTAAAAATCTAATGAAGCTCTTCAGTCATTTGGTGATACGAAAGCTAGGTAAGCTACTTGTGGGTGCCGCTGGCGAGAATGAGGTGCTTATTTGGTGCTTCTTAGTTATTAAGACATTTGTGTCGACAACCACCAGTGAATCGTGACTGAAAAATCTCATGTCTGGTAACCAAAAGAAATGGGAAAAGGGACGATGCTATGTCGCTGCAATAGAAAACTAAGTTATCGAACCTCTATGCTTGCTTTTATAGTAGGAGTGATTCTGTGCTGTTCACACAACTCGCTGAAGCCCAGTCTATACAAAAGGGGTTATTCCGGTTGAAGCCACTTTCTTATTAATTAGGAAAACTTGCTGCGCAATTATTCTAACTTAATAACACTTCTGTATTCATGATTAAAACTGCTTACATTTTTATTAAAAACTAAGAAAAAAATAGAACAAAACTGAGAAAACAAATAAAGACTGGACGAAAGAAGCAATCATATTTATTTCTATTTTAAAACTAGCTGAACAAACTAAAACCTTTAACATTTCTTTAGATAATCTGTTATGAATAAAACAATTTTAGCTTGTAAATATCATTGTAGTATATAAATTACTCACTTAGATTTGACATATTTTCTCATCATTTTAAAGCGATCATTTTTAAGGTTGATAGAAGATAAACATTATAAAAATTGCTGTTGATCGCCTATTGAATTAGGCTACTTTCCTTTTATCACAGCAAAGATCTAGCTATAGCTGGTGTTCGGTTCTTGAAGGTAAACTTACACCATTGGAGCGATACAAAAGAAAATAATATATATATATATATAAATATATAAATCTGAGAGCTTGTCTGCCATCTTTCATCTGTTCAGTTATAGCAGTGAAAAAGCATCTTCATACTCGTTTAAACTCACCACATTGAATTCGCAAGTCTACTAACAAGCGTGATGACACAAGGCTAAGCCATTAAAGATTATGGTCCCTATCAATCTTACCATATACTGTATGTTCTTTTATTACAAGATGCGCCCTCGGGTTACGATGACTCAGTTATTACGGTTTTTTCGCTTTGCGATTTGGAACACAATGTATTTTTTCCTCACCATACAAAGTTTTTTGCCGTTTGATATCAACCAACATTCATCTCAACATATATATATATATATATATATATATATATATATATATATATATATATATATCAATATCAGTGTTTGTTTGTCCTTTGTCATTCGTGCATCCGGCTATAGTGATCAAAATCTAGGAACCAAAAACCTGCTTCGCACTACACTTGAACTCATAATCAACTGTTCTGCAAACATCCATGCTACCTATTGTTCTTGCCCTACTATGAAATAATTGTGCACATCATTATTGCACTGGTTAAAATGCAGTTGGTAGCAGAGAATAATATTGACTACTATAACTAGCGAGCTTGAAGATCATGATTGCTTGAAAGATTATGACATGTAATGTAACGTAACGAGTATAAGTACATTTATAAGTACAAGCTGGCTTCAAATAGACGTACAAGGTTCTTATTATAGTAAAGATTTAGTCCAGCTCAAGTTGCTAGCTCAAGTTACTCAATTCCTTGGGCAAACAAACTCATTCAGTCGCAACTACATTACCTGTCACTGTTTATAAGCTGTTTTAATCTTGAACGAATGTGTAACATAAAAAATAAAACGTAAAAAAAATATAAAATATTAAAAAAAAATATATTAAAAGTTTTTCTATTTTAGCTATGCCTTGAGATTTCAAAGATTCAAATTATACAGTGGCCGAACACACAAGCAAATGAACAAATGCCTTCATTTAAAAGTTAGAAAGGTAAATGTGCAAATATTAATAAAAAATAAATTTTCGGCGCAATTTTTATGCTGAGCATTCAGTTATTTTGTTATATGGCAAGCACTTGGTGATTGTTGGAGAATTACATTAAACATATTTATAAAGATTTAAGGCTATGGTTTTGCTGATAAACCATAACACAGTTGTTTATGCAGTGTTAATAGACTTAACCCGACTCATGCATCATGTATCATTCTGTAACCCATTGGAAACTAAAAATGGTATTTTAAAATCACAAACAGCTCATTACGATTAATAAAAAATTTTCCAATAAGATCTATTCATCAATTCTTAGCAAATTATTGTTCTCAGTTTAACTATAAACAAAGTAGCCGTTAATAGCTGACTGAAATATACTGCATTTAAAATTGTTAAAAGGAACTCTAAAAACTGATAACATTAAATGTTATAAATGCAAACTCTTTCGTAAGTAACAAAGTATAAGTTGAATATTGTAAAGTGTTTAACAAGATAATATGTTATGTTTTCTGTAAGCTGTAAGCGTTTTTTATAAACATTTGTAAAGCAGGTGACACAATATCAAAAAAGTCTGTGCTGATGCAATGTGCCATATGTAATAGGCATCCCATAAACTTGGATTTATCGTCGGCATGTAGAATTTAGCAATTTGTGGCCCTGCCACTTAATGATGACTTCTGAACAGAACTCCTAAAGAATTTCAACCTTATACTATACCCATCTGCTTTAAGGCAAGTCTTTCGTTATTGTAACTTAAAACATTTAACATATTCATAAAGATCTAAAGCTATGGCTTATGCTGACGTATCACCACATGTGTTGATGCCATGTTTATGGAGCTGACTCAATTATCATGTATGCTAGTGTATCATATTCAAGTCAAAACCACTCTGACTCTCCATAACATCGAAGAGGAGTTTAAGCAACTCAATATGTACTTCAGCCTAAACATGTAACAAATGTGAAACCAGATTTGTTCCTTCCCAGAAACAGACTACCAAGTAATGAATGAAAAGTAAACAACTTCAGTATTTGGTTGACCACATGCTTACCCATGGACTGAAGGGTTTGCCCAATCCTAGCCTTATTCCCACAAATACAATCCGTGAGCAGGGCAAAGATAACTAGTATGTCTGTTGGCAGACTAATGTGGAGGAAGGACAAAGACACTCAGGCTGTTCCTTTGGTCTGCCCTTTGAGATAAAGTTTTAGTTTTAGATTTAAACATCTTCACTTCTTGTAAGTTACTCCAACTCGCGGTCAAACTTAAAAATTGTAATAATAAACTTCAGGCATATAGTCATGTGTTAGACACTTCCATCTTAAAAATTATGTTTGACCTTGAGATTACAATAATTGGGCAACAAATCAGAGAAAAAATCTAAAGCGAGCATCCAATAATTAACAACAACTTACGAAAAAGAAAACAACTGATATTAGGTAGCACTGTTTGATTAATGCTCACCTTTTTAGTCTAAACTGAGAATTTAATGCTAAAAATAGAACGAGATAGTGATTGACCGCATAAAGATACTAGCTGTGCTGCTTGGCGTTGCTTGGGTATAAAAAATCAGCTTATAAACAATGAGAAGTAACGATAGTTGCCTGCCACTTGCTATTAGCCTGGCACATTGCCAATGAATAATTTGAGTAATACCATTTAGGTTTTAGATTTGTAATTAGATTTAGCTTACCTTTGTGATGTGTGAATTTTGTCTGCTCCAATATGGCCGCTAAAGACCGTCGTGACCAAAAGCGGTAGCCTATTTGCTCCCATATAGCAGCATATATTGCCTAGGGAATCTATCAAGCTCGTAGGGTTTAGTTGGTAAGGTGTCAAACTGGCAAACGGGAGGTTCCGAATTCAATTATTCTGCTTTACGGTTTCTTTATTTCAAAATTTTAAAAGCTATAGATGGACATATTCAACAATGGGTGACCAACATTGAGAAATATATATATATATAAATTTGCAGACAATATTTAAGAACAAAATAAGATAATGAATAAAGACAATAATAACAAAAACAATAAATACAACAATAATTTTAATGAAGAACGGTAATAAAACCCTTATGGTCTTTGTATTGGTTCAACAGGCTAAATTCATTTTGCGAGATTAGTCTGTGTCTACCAAACTTATGTGTGGCTAACATTCTTATCATAAGACTTTCTGATAAAAATGATAATGATAATGCAGACCTATATCAATGGCGAGCTCTGGTGCAAGACAACCATCCAAACAGTTTAGGCCTTACCTCTTGTTGTCATGTGATTACATGCCACTAAGTCTGTGTCAGACTGTCTGTTAAGGCTGGTTTACGCTGTATTGCTATATGTTGGAGTTGTCCTCTCAGCGAATATTCATCCTCTATGCGCACTTATGTTGATGGCATGGTCGAGGCAACTGAGATACTTTGAGAAGGATCATAGCTGTTAAACTTCCCAGATAATTCTTCAAGCATTCGTGCCAGTATGTACAATGTGCACCACTTCGGCCATGATGATTGGCTGCCGATGATTGCTTGATCCATATTTTCTTCCATGTCAGGCTATGCTGCAGACTATTTGATGGTGTAAGTGCAGATGGGTTTGTGATAGTGTGAACCATGTTATTACAGACCATCACCGGAGTATTGTGGTATCAATACTGATATACGGCGGTATAGTGTGAACCAGCCTTGGCTTCAAGATACGCTTAGTTTAAGAAGATTTTGTCAATATTTATGATTCACATCATTACCTAATCAAAAAATGGTAACTCGTTTTCAGGAATACTGTTAAAGGCATGATGTATACATTAACAGAATTGTTTCAATCAAACTTTATTGATCCTAACCAAAGGGTGTCGCAGTGAGGTGTGCAGAGAGGTAAATATATCAGTATGTCCATTGCGCATGCGTTGTATGCACGTTGTACTGACTTAAGATGCACCATTACCTTCATTATTGTATTTTTTCATAGTTATATATGATGTTATACTTCTATTTAAAGTTACTTGAAAATAAAAATTTGACAAAAACTGACTATATATTTTGAAGCATTTACCCTTACACGAAAACAGGACATTCAAAGTTTCTCAAAGTAATGTCAAGGATCCGTAGTGACAAGTTACCTCTCCAATAGAACCAAATGTTTTTGTAATCAGTTGATATATTTATGTGTTACGGAGGGCGCCGTGACCAGAACCAAAGAGACTGACCCTAAGGCCCCTGGCATCCCTGACCGAGCCTTTCTACCATCTAAGGAGGCTCGGTTACCAATGAGCTATCTTGGTCGACTGAGTGATAAACAAAAAAAAAATGGCGGAGCCTAACGTAAGAACGATTGCTATAAAATAAGAGTGGTATTATTTTGGAAAGTTGGCGCAGCTCTCTACATGATTGTTCATTGAATACACACACTTTGACTTCAGCTCTTTATATATATATTTATAATATAATATAGATATTCTGGTGATTAAACACTCGGTGTGTTTATTTATTTACTGCTTGTCTTGTATAGAAGTAAACGGAGCCGGCAGTTTCCTTTACAATAGACTATTTCCAGTTTGACTTGTGTTGATAAGCTTTGTGTAGAGGTGTAAAATATGTACCCTCAAATAGGCGTATAAATTATTTTTCAAATAACTTGCATTAAAAATTGCATTGCACTGCATTAAATTTATATAGCAATAAGTAAAACATGACTTTAGAATGAAATCATTGCATGGTATGGTTGTAGTATTGTGTAAACCAAACTCAGCAAAAGTTGCGCAACTCTTTTGGTGACATTATGAAGCTGATTTATAGTAGCTTTGTGATTCCTTTTTTACAATTATATAAAAGTTAATTCCTTTTGGGCCAAAACAAATAATAGGTTTTTAACAAAGCATGAGTGAATAAATATAGAATAAACATTATATATAAACTGTTAATTATTTTTTTATACCGCCAAAATATACATTCTGATAAAATTCCCGTGAGAAGCGTTGCCAATGACATCAGCTTCTTTAAATGATATAAATACAAGAGGTTGTTAATTTAAAGAGTATTGTTTCCAATTAGAATATATTCAGGTTAAAATTTGTATTTACAAATAGTTCACACATCACAAATACACATCTATAGCAGTTGGTAAATAGTAATACTGATTTCAGTCATATTCTGCTGACCACCTGTAGTTGGCAGGTCTGTGGCCGCTAGTATTTAACTAATGTATTCTCATTAGCAGTTGAAAAGTCTATAGCTAATTGAAGTTATAAAATCTGTGGGATTATACAGAGGAATAGACATGTGAATGTTTGTAGTTGGCATGTCTGTAGCTAGAGAGAATTGGTAGAACTGTGCAGTAGGCGTGAGTTTATAGAGTTTTGTTAGCTGACACTTTGGTAAGTCATGTCTAGTGTAATGTTGTCAAGGTAATAATACATGTATGTGTATTATTATTATTATTATAATAACACTAGTTAGTAGTCTGTTCATCTAAAAGTACAGTGCTATGCCTATGCAGACTGATACATTTACATGCATATATGTAGATCTCAGCATTTGTTTGTCTTTTTGTTTTCCTTCCTGTGTCCAGTTGGAGCGATTAAAATCTCTCAATAATGTTGCTGGATTGCTACTTGCTCTTCCCTGAGGACTGCATAAACTTTTTCTTGCTTCTTCAGCATTTTCACCACTTATTCATGCATGGGCTGGACCTTCGTGGGTAGTTGGCTGAACTCCAGCTGATCTGACAAGTGCAATTCTTGGGTGACTGTCAGCAGATTGGCTTTTTCCCTGGTTACTGAGTGAGGTAGGCCTTGGTACGCTTTCATCAGCTGAGAGAGCAATCTATTCTACTGCTTCTGACCTCACGACGGCAGCAGTGCTCGAAGGGAGTTGTCCAGCTATCTGCTGTTGCAGTCCACTATACTGTTAGCTTGAGAGTGGTAGGAAGTGGTGTGCATCTTTTCCACTGGCCAGAGCTAGCACAGCTTGATCATTGGCTGACTCTGAAACTGTGCCCTCTGGGTGGTGTGAATTTGCTTTGGCAGGGCCATCTAGCAGAACACTTGCTTATTCAGGGCATTAGCCATTACTGGGGCCATGGGCTCTGAGACCCAAAGCATCCTGCTATCTTGTGAAGTGGTCTGTTAAAACCAAGATCCACTTACTCCCTCTTGGTGTTGTCCGAAATGATCCCACAGGCTCGCGGCCAATTTCTGCCAAAGAAATTTTGCATATAGCTTCTGCTTGCAGTCAACCGTCTTTGTGATTATGTGCTTCATCGCTTGGCAGACCTCACAACTCTTAATCAGTCGGCTGTTAATCCCTGCCAATTCTAGTTGGAGTCAGCTAATTGTCCTACTCATCCCAAAGTGACCAAAAGTGTGATTCTGTCAAATGATTGTTTTCTGTGTGGCTGGTAAGCATACCAGGCACCACCGAGGTTGGTCATTTGGAATGTCTGAGCCTCAATTACTGCATTTGGTCACAGCCAGAAAAATGGCCAGATCCTGTGTAATTGTAGAAGATCCTGATCTCCCAACTTTAGCTGCTGCTGAGTCAATTCCTTCACTCGACCAATGGATCAATACATGCTAGCCACTAGTCCCCAGTCAACAGCTTGCATCCAAGCTGTCCATATGACCATACACAACTTTTACTACTGCCTTTACTATGGTATACCTATGGGTAGCACAGTAGTTACTCTCTCTCTCAGTGCCAGAGTCTTGCTGGAGACAGCGATGACCCTTTCAGTTCCATCCTGTACTTGCGACAGCACTGCAATCACTCCGCAGTCGTTGGCGTTGGTGCCCAGGATGTACAACTGGTTTGGTTTGGGATATCACAGCATAATTGCCATAGACAGGTGTTTCTTCAGTATTTCAAAAGTCTAATTTAAGCTCTATAAAATGTCTCCTTTAAAGTCTATTCTAAAAGTCACCTCTATTTTTCCTTTTTTGTCAGTTAGTGCAGAAGCCATGTGGTAGCAGCATATATATAGATATACTACCTGCAGTAGCTTACCATGCTCAGAAAGCCTTGCGTCTCTTTGAGTTCTCGGGTGTTGGCCGTTCACCGACAATTGCAGTTTTTTCTGGGTCAATAAATACGCTTTCAGTGCTCACCACATAGTCTAAGTAACTCCCCTGTGACTGGAGTAGCTCATATTTGAATGATTTCAGGTTCAGTCCAACTCCCTTCAGTCACTGCAACACATTCTCTATCTGGTGCAGGGGAGTATCAAATTCAGGGTTAAGGACAACGATGTCATTCAAATAGGCTCTTTCAATGCAAGCTGTGTAGTACATGCTCTATCAACCTTTAAAAGTAGCTTGTGCAAAAGCAAGTTTATAGGGTAAGACCTTCCATTTCCTCAGACCAGAACAGATAGCAAACACCAACTTATCTTGTGCATCGATGTCTAGGGGCACTTGTAAATAGCCACTGATCAAGTGCTGTGTGCTAAAAAACTTGCTGCTAGAGAGCGTATCAAGGCTGTTATCAATTTGACAAAGGGGATAGGCATCTTGCTCAGCGATGGCATTAGCTGTTGGTAGTCTACGCAGAAATGCAATTAGCCGTCTTCTAAACAAAAATTACCAGAAAACTCATCTTCAGCCTTTTCAATGAGTCCCTTACTGACCTAGTTCTAGACTTGACACTCAGCCTAAGCTTATTTTTTTGGTCCAAGTTTATGTAAAAACTGACAAATGGGTTGAGTCCCCTCCTACAGTAAAATAGAGTGCTCCACTTTCGAGGTTCGCATTTCCATAGCTGGTGCTGATTGTGCACTGATAGCTCACCAGCAGCTTTGCCAGTTGCTAAGCCTGTTCTGGCTTTGTGCAGTTTTTTTGAGCAGCCATGAGCAGGTCTTCCAGGTGGGCAAGCACTCCTGCCTCTGATGCTTTTGCGCTCTGCAGTGCAATACTCGAGCCAAAGAGGAGTGGTTCATCATCCACTCATTAGTCTTCCAATCCCGTGTACCCACTTACTATGATGCCCGCTTGGAGATGTAGGCATTGATCCAAAAGGTTTAGGCACTGTGCAAATAAGCTTTCTTTTGGTGCAGGTTGAATCAAGCTCATAGCCAGCAGTGGGTCTCCTAGAAAACTCTGTATCAAGCCAAACAGGCAGTAGTTTCTTGTAATGATTCGACATAAAATGGCCATTTCAATCTGGGCTGACACCACTATATACCGCATTACCGGCACGTTTCTACGCAGCAGTTACCCGTGTCTGTTCCTACAGATTACAAGTTGACAATCCATGGAAGCCACAGGCTGCTGGAACTCCATAGCGCACTGATGTGTCACTAAAAAGGGCATTTCTGTGGTAGCCTCCTAACTAGATCTTATCAATCTTTACATCACCGAGCCGTTGTGAAACACACGAATCTGTAGAATGATAGTCTGGTACCATTCGCCATGAGACTGTGACTCACTCTATTTCAGCAAATTCTTTGCACTTTTGAAAAAGCTTGTCAAACAATTGCTTGCTCAGCAAGTTTGTAGTACATCTGATGTCTATCAGGAACTGGATTGGAAGCCCTTCTAACATTTTGAAAATTTAGTAACTCGTAAAATGGAATTGGCCCAGAGCTTGTGACCTAATTTGTTCTATACCACCTTTGCCTCATGAGAAAAACCATTTAGCTCAAACACTCCTGAATCAGACAGAGCAGCCTTCTGGAGTGTCTTCCAATTCCCAAAAGAAAGAGGGGCAAGTCGGTTCTGCCACCTCTAAGACAGGCTTTCGACTATGCATTGGTTGGAGTCCTTTGAAATTGGTCACAATGGGGTAACACTCCTGGCGCAAGCTCTCAATGTTTTGGTTCAAACTAGAAGGAGCGTAAAGCATGTCGACCCTGCCATTTTAAAGCAGGTTTTCGATAGTGCACTGGCAAGGGTTCTTCTGGCTGACTCAGTAGTCAGTGAGCTGACTTACCCAGTGCCACGTTGCATTGCCAGAAAAATGCTGCCTTACAGCTCACTCCTGACAACACAGCTTGCTGTGGTTTGATTTGATCCACAGCGTGTTTCCATGTCCGTGCTGTCCTCCAGCCATCCGAGTAATTTTGGAAAGCTGCGGTCAAGGTCTTTTTCGCCGCCATCTCGGCTTGTGTAGTATAGGCACACTTCTCCCGTCTTGTTTTTCTATTATTTTTTAGGCTCTTCGAGACTGCTGTCTTTCTTGTCAAAAAGTCTCTGTCCATCGGGTCAAAGTGCCTTTCACCGAGGTGGTATCAGTTCAGGCCAGTAGTGCGATTTTTAGTCGGCACTACTGTTGCAGCCCATTCCTGGTTTTGAGATATATACACATATATACAAATATGTAGCTCAATATATATATACATAATTTTCATATAGCCGAAAATATATGAAATATGTTTGACATGGTAAAAAATGATGTGACAGAAAAACTGCCATAACATTAGAAATCAAATTAGAGACAGGATTACCAAAAGCGCTAATGCCAGCGAATAGTAGCTAAAAATCGTAAGTGTCAAAAACCAAATAAAAATCTATAGAAACTGATAAACATGCTTTGTAGGTAGATATGATAAAATACTTGAATGATTGTATACATGTATGTCAGTCATATAATATATGCCTGACATAAGGCAGTTGAAGAGTTGTTGGCTGTAGTTAACACCGGATGTGACATCATTTGACCTGGTTGAAAAAATGATAGAAATTTTTGAAAACAGCACAAAAACTGATGAAAGATTGTTGGATAAGAACTGCTACAGACATTCGTTATCCTAGGCTTCTCTATTTAGCACATCAGCTGCTGTAGCAAAGTACAATTTACAGCGTAAGGAAATGAAAACGGCATAAAAAGTCAATTTATGACCATAGAATAGATAAAAATGATTAATATTATCTGTATTAGAATTAATCAACTGGAATTCAAAAAACTTGCTTTGTAAACAAACTACTGAAATTAATTGTAGTTCGAAACAAAATGAAATTATATTTCAATAAGAGTTCATCCACCGTATTTTCTATGCATTTTATTGTTGACAGTTGAGGGTGATCTTACAGCTAGTCAATCAACCAATCAATTTATGTTTAACAATACAAAAAAATTTGCAAACCACACTACATCCTACGCCAAGACAAATCGTTTTTTTACACATTGTGAGTAGTTTTGCCAACACAAAATCGTTTTTGGATAGGAAGAGGTTGTCTCATCATATTCATGAAACATCTACAGTACTATCATGAACTGTGCTACACATTAAATTTAATTTTTTTTTACATGTATGATTACTCAACTAGTTTGCTGCACAGTAAGATAAGGGCTGGTATGATTGCTTAAATCTTCATGAAACATTATTAGGCTTGAGTAGATGTGTTTGATATGCACTTATCAATCACATCTACCACTCATTAAAGATTCTGGTTTATTTCTAATGGATCAACTATCAATATTTTTTACAATAAAATTAACTACCTTAATTCCCTTAGCACCTTACCACCAACTGAATTACTTCTCTTTAGCTGATCAGTTGTTCTACCATGATGATTACACTATTGAAATACCTTCAAACAAAACTATTTTAAATAGCATATTTTGCATATTTTTAAAAGTTAGCCCGTTATATCTAAAGATCATAACAAGCTTATTCAATGCTGGATGTTTTATTTCCTGGGTGTCAGTGAGTTTAATGATTTTGTATATTTTATTGCATAGACATTGACATAAACACAGATATAGCTGTACACGTAAACATAGACATAGACATATACATAGTCATAATCTGAGGCAAAAAAATAGGTATAAAGATAGACTTAAGCATGGATACAAAGGTAAAAATAGATGTAAACACAGACATAGACATAAACATATGTACCTTATGAAGTAGATGAATTGTGGTATACTATTATTACTGCTGCTGATAACTTTAGAAAAAGTTAGCAAACAATGAACTACATATTCAATAATGGAACCAAAACACGCTAAAAATATTATATCATGTTTCAATTAATTGAAAAACTCTAAAAAGGCAAGTCTGATTTAGAGTTTGTCACTAATTATAAATAAACATGTGGTATTTGTGTTCATAAAGTGAATTCTAAATAAGCTAACTTTAAAGAAGCAACCAGTAAGTTGTACAGAAAACTTTGGATCTTCAGCGAAATAATATGTTAACTCTCTAAATGAGGGATGCATCTTTGCAGTAATTGATTCCTTTGACTGAATAACCTTTAGCCTTCAAAAACAGAATGCGCTTCTTATTCATTATTGGGTCATGGAGTTCTTGATGAAGTTTGGTTAGGTCAAGACAAGCTGTATGGACCTGCTTCCGGTAATACATCTGGTGCCACCTGTGCATGAATACCACCGTGTCCATCACTCATGGCCGATGGAACCAGGTTGTTTCTCTATAAAGTCATGCGACTTAAAATACAACTTTAGGATGTGATGAATGAAGAGGTATTTGCTGTGAGTCACATCAACAAAGAGCCATCTTAAAGGTGCAGTAGTCGCTGTGACCAGTCAATTCTTGACACATTCAGATAGACTTAGCCAGCTGTTGCTGAGCAAAGATAAAGGTGGTTTGCAACATGAAGGTGTCAGCTAGAATGAAGATAGCCATTCCGTGCCAACTGATCACCAGCAATTACTGCTTTTTGGAAGTAATAGAAAGATGTCCAGAGGGGCCGCTGTTAGCTTCAAGCTTGAACCAACTTGGGCCAAAGAGAAGCGTGGTCAGACAGTGCCTACATTTTGCGGACCAACCCTTCCACCTCTCAGCAGGCATCATGGTCGGTACATAATTATATGAAAGTAAAAGACCACCAGGTGAATGATGTACCATCTCTCTCCAGTTGGGGTGTAGCGTCCCAGAGTGCAAACATGCTAACATATGAATGCTAGCCTACTTAGAGGACCTATTTGCAGTGGCTAGACAAAGCTGCATGAAGTCGGAACAAGCCAAATAGTTGGCATGGTTGCTGACACGTTACAGAGCGCATTCAGCACTATCGACAGAGATGTGTGTGAGACTGAAAGAAGAAATTCATCTATCTGACAGCAGAACGAGACAGATGCTAAGCATCAAGTCTAAGAGCTACTGAGCAGGAAACTAATCAAATCGACCAAATGCACATGGACCTGTCTGGTGGTGTTAGTCCGGAAAAAGGACAGCAAATGGCGGTTCTACATCAACTACGGAAGGCTAAATGCCATTACTGTGCGGAACTTCTACCCTCTTTTTTGGATCAATGATAGTTTTGATGCACTATCTGGTAGCAAGTACTTCAGTACACTGAACCTGATCAGCGACTGCTGGCAAGTACCTTTGGACACTGACACAAGAAAAGTTGGCATTTGGCAAGAAAAGTGGAAAGTTTTGCCCTTTGGTCTTACCTCAGTGCCAACACTTGTGCCAGACTGATGGAGCGCGTGCTGCATGACTTGCATCTAAAGATGCTACTGCTCTACCTAAATGACATTATTTTAATTTTTCCCAACTTTGACATGCAACTGCAAAGTTTGGAGGAAGAATTTCAGTGTTTGAAAGAACCCGGACTAAAACTGAAACCCTCCAGATGCAAGCTACTCTAGTCACATGTTTAGTACCTAGGCCATGTAGCCAGCACGACGAATGTCTACACCCACCCAGAAATGACATGAGTAGTTTGTGAATAGCCAGCTGCCATAGGGCTCCAGAAGCTGCAAAGCTTATTGAGTATGGTCAGCTACTACCGTCAGTACAATTTCAACTTTGCTACCATAGCACGACCTCTATTATTACTGACTGACTGGCAAGTGCAAAGATTGGACCTTGTACAAGGAAGAGCAGACAGTCCTTGATGAGCCGAAAAAAAACATATTCTTGGCCCCTATGTTGGCCTATCTTGATCTAGGTTGGCCATAGATCTCGGACAGAGATGCCAGTAGTTGTGGAGAGTGGGTGCTGTACTCTCAAAAGAAAAGGGAAACTGGGAGAGTGATTGCGTTCTTTAGCAAGATCCTTGCGCCTGCGGGGAAAAATTACTCGTAACTTGGAAGAAGCTACATGCTGTGAGCAATGCCATAAAACACTTTTAGCTCTACTTATATGGTAAGTCATTTCTTCTGTGCACGGACCATGCATCTTTTCAATGAATATGCCAACAGAAAGAGCTTTTTGACCAGGTGGCTAGAAGGTAGGAGATTCTAGCAGAGTTCCAAAATACAATAGAATACTGCGTTAGATTCTGCCACAAAAACTTCTGTGTGCTCAGCAAACCGACCTGCAAAAGTTGCCAACTGTGCAAGCTCATCGAGCTGAGAGACAGAGGCCCGACTCATAGGGAGCTCACCAGGAAAATATAGAAATCATTGAAAGAACTCAATAAAAGCCTGACCACTGAGCCAGGAGTTACAAAGACTGTGTGTGAGGTAGTATGTCACATGAGCCTGTTTGCAGCGACGGCAGCTAGGAGAGCCAGCCCAGGACTGACCTAAGTCATCCTGGAACTTAATGACACGGCTCAGGTAAAGATTCGAAGAGACACCAACAGGTAGCTTGCCCAGATACAAATAAAGATAGACGGCCCAGATGCGGCATAGGCCGGAAACCGGCGGCCACTATGTACCACGTCATCAACCAAGCTGAGGAGCTGACAAGGGAGCAGCTAGAGCTAGAAGGCTAGACGCTCTGGCAGCTGCACCGGATCTAGCCATTTCTCAGGCTACAACGACTGGAGGCCCAGACCTCTTTCTATGGCTAGTCTAGGTGGTGTTCTGTTTGCCTACCGGCCATCAGAAAGGCAACTCTTTGGTAGACTCCCACCCTTTCTCACTCTGAGGTGGGGAAAGATGATTAGCTGACTGTGCTTGACCTGGTACTAGCCAGGGATGACAGCCATCATAAGAAGATTGATCAAGAGCGGTGAAGTCTGCCAGGTGACAAAACACAGGAGCACCAAAACAGTCAGTGGCATGCATAAAATCTATGCTAGATATTCCTGACAGGAGGCTGTGAAAATAGTGGGGCCAATGCTAGAAAAAACCAAGAGGGAATAAATGGAATCATTTGCTTACTTCTCATGTCACAAGATGGCAGGATACCCTGGTCCTCTCGGAAGCAACAGCCCAAGTGGTGGCCAATGCAATGGACAAATATGCGCTTTGTTATTCATGTATAAGCTTGTTGAAACAGACCCACACTGACCAAGAGGTGCAGTTTGAAAGTCAACCGATGAACGAGCTGTGTAATTTCTGGCGGTTAAAAAAGACTCAAACAACTTCCTACCACCCAAACCAATAGTGTAGCTAAACCCTACAACAGATGATTGCATTACTCTCTGTGAGCACCACTGCTGACTCAAAGTCAAAAGGAATGAGACAGTTTGCTCCATCAGATGATGAAAGTGCATCAAGGTATACTACACTCAGTCATTGAAGAAATGGCCAATCTGCTGATGAAGAAAGTTTGGACTAACTGACCAGCTAGACGTAGTTTCAGAGAGGGCCTAACATGAAAGAGACTTGACCAAGACAGCAGGAGGCTCAGGCCAAGTGTAAAGCCAAGCTGAAATTGGCCAGACGAGGGGCATAAACTTCTACCTACTTGGAGTTAAGTAGAAAGCTCGAGGCCTGGCTAAAGAAACTATGAAGGCAGGTAAAAGAACAGTGGTGCAATGTTCCAAAAAAACCCGCTTGGCCAGGAAGTCTCTCGCCAGCCTGGCTTTCTAGCTCAGAGCAAAAACACCTGAAGTCACCTGACTCACTTGGTGGCTTACCAAATTTAGAAAATGGGCAAGGCTATCAGCAGTGGAACCCAATTTGAAGGAGCATAGGCATAGGAATAGGAATACAAAAGGCTGAAAAAAGAAGGTGAGCTAAGGAAATCAGTGAGCCATAGCTAGATGCTTTTGCACCCTACAGTGACCCTGTCTTTTCTCTGAGGCACAGCATTCTTCCTACTACAATTACCACTAACAAATGACTTTCCTTCTATTCTCTCAAGATAGATAAATCGGGCAGGCCAGCCGACACTTTTTGGCTGATATATTAAACCTGATAGGTTGGCAGGCTTGCTGAGCTCGAATGAGGAGTCCACATGTGAGAGAACAGGCCTGGCTATTTTAGATGCAGCAGTGAAAATTAATCCATAATTTACTTAAGCTCAAATAGAAGTCCGGGTGTAAAAGAACAGGCTTAGCTGTTTCAGATGCGACAGTGAAACCCCCTCCCAGCAACAAAGAAAGAGAGTGTTTTTTAGCCAGAAAGCCTCTCTGAGTGAATGTATTCTACACAGAAATGCTCAGGTTGAGTCACACCTAGTTGACTATCTATAATTGACCAACAGATACCCACTCAAAATGTACCCTGGATTAGCCTGCCATCAGAGATGCTATTGAAAATCTATGAGCGCCTCGACTGGGTGGAAGAGGTAAAGAGCTGTATTGACCGAGCTGACTTGGATCTCTTGCTCATCAGAGATCGAGCTCGTTTAGTCACTGCACCATGCTCAGACATGGTCTCAGAAATTGTGCATCAAATTCAAAGAGCTGCCTGCCGAGCTGAGGAAAGGCAGCATCTCCACCAAGTGCTATGTCAGTGGCGACACTTTGGAGCAGGTGAATGAGGCCTTACGAAAGCCTCACATCTGTGGCATATGTCAAGTCACCACCAGAGCTCACAAGAACCTGCAGCATGTTATCCAGCATGCACTCCCACACTGACTGTGGCTGACAATCTCTTAAAGCCGGCAACCCAGCCAACTGTGGTAAGCCAGCCAACCCCAGCTTGATTGAAGAGAGCAACACTGGAGCCCGAGCCAACTCAGACGGCTCAGGTTGCTGCTGTATAGCTGAATCCCCTTGGATCTTCTGAGCCTTCTGATCTTCTAAGGTTGGCAGCAAATTGACTGGTGCCACTCTCAATGGAATTGAGAAAAGACCAAACCAAAAAACCTTTTAAACAGCCAATTCTTAAGCAACAGACACTCTTCCCTAAAGTCCCACGGCTGACAAACCTTTGTATTACCGCCAGGAGAAAAGAGCTTGTCAGCTGTTAAATGGCAGATAGCCGGCACTTACAGGCATTGGCCTTCCTAGCAGCTAGCCTGATTCAGATTTGCGCCAGTAGAGGAGTGACGATCGTACCATTGCCGAGTCCAAAGTATAGCTCCTTAGATACGTAGCTTGACAGTACTAGCTCTAGCAACAGCTGCTCTCGCTTTCCAATGCTGAGTAGATAGGCCCCAAGAGAAGAAAGAATGTAACGAAAGATAACTGCGGCTAAGACCGAAAAGATTGTTTGCACGACCAATGTGGTACCAGGGCTGAGTCTCAGTATCTCTAGCATGAGACTTGACCGCAGTTGAGCTAGCTTGGCATGTCGAGTTCCACAAAAAAAAAGATAGCCAGATTTGTTAAGAAAAAGGCGGAGCCAATCACACAGGCTCGATATATAAGCAGCTTTCTAACATAGACGCAACAGAGCATTACTGCATAATCTTTTTCTGTTGTAATGCATTGACTTCATGTATACTTACATACTTTAGATAAATATATATTCTTGTGGCTGATTCACTCGATGTAGTTATTTTTGCATTCTTGTGGAGATTGAAAGAACTTAGCGGTTTCCTTTACAGTAGCTTATCATGAGCATATTATCTTTAGGAATCATTATATCATTATCTATTAATTACAAATGACAGTTTACAGATACTTATCATGAGCATATTATACTAAAAGTATATTGTGCTCATGATAAGTATATGCTATTTATTGCATATATATTGCATATATTGCAAATAAGCTATATATTGCACTCTCATCTCTTTGGAACTTTTTTGATGCGCTTCTAACTCTTCCAAAAGATAACTGAAAATAATGCTGGTGGTACAGTGCCAAATATAAAAGTGAAAAATTAAGCTATATAATGAGTTAGAGATGAATTTATGCAAGATTTTTTTAGATCACTTATGCAGAAAGTATCGGTATTTTCCTTCATTTGCACTTGTTGTTGATGTTTGAGGTAATCTGAGTGCCAAAATGTGTATAGGGTAACATTGAAAAAGTTCGATTGTGGTTAAAATGCTAAAAAAAAAGATGTGCGAAATGACGCCACTAGTTGTTATCATTGCAATATTTATATATTTATTATATATAAATATATATATATAATAAATAAATATATATATACATGTATATTAAATATTATATGTAAAAATAATATTTTACATATAATATTTGATAAAAAATATTATAAATTTTTTATTATAATATTTATTTATTGTATATAAATATATATATAATAAATAAATATATATATATATACATGTATATTAAATATTATATGTAAAAATTATATATATATTTTTATATTAAATATATTTATATTTATCATTGCAGTTAAGTTGATCCTGTCAGCTTTCTGCAACTATGGACTTCATAATTGTACTTTTGCTTGAGCTGAGCAATTTAACCGTGACCAAGTTTTGTGAATTTTAATCTTGAAGCATCCTGGCAGTCAGACTACCTCAAACACCAAAAACAATCACAAATGATAGAAAACTATGGATACTTTCTGATAAAACGTTTTAAAACTATGTGCAAGTTTATCCTTAAGAAAATCTCTAATACAAACAATTAAAGACTGATTCACACTATATCCCGTATCTCTGCGTTGATGCCACAATACTCTGATGACCATCGATGATAGCTATGTTCACACTATCACAATCCCATCTGCGTTTGCATCAGCAAATACTCCGTGACACAGTGTTCCCATTTTGTTTAAATTTTTTTTTCGAAGAAACTTCTTTATTTTTTTTGCATGCTTGAATCAACTACTAATCCCGCACCGACTATTATAAACAAAAATGAATAAATCACACAATCAGCCACCACGTATTACTATCACCAAAATTTTCCACATTGTACAGACGATCGTGGATGCTTGGAAAAATATCAGGAAAGTTTGACAGCTTCAAACTTTCTCGCCGTATCCACGTTGCTTCGATGATGCTACCGGTTCACTATTCAACTAATTGACGAAGAAAACGTTGTCATATGACGATATAGTGTAACCTAGCTTTAAATTAGATTGTGTTCCTTGGCAGCACTTTGGACGGCGCTCAAACTTGAAAGACTATAGAGATAACATGTAGCTAGTCTTTCAGCACTACAGTTGTTCAAAAACAACCAGCCTGCAGTTGTGTTTAAAAAAGCAACTTTAGGCATGCTTTGAATCAAATTTTATTGATATGTAGATGAGGTCTGACATAACTGAGCATATCACTGGGAACTTACAAGAACAAAGATGAATTCTGACTTGCAGTGTAATTATTCAAGTAATACCGTCATAAGCAAGATACCAGTTGCTCCAAATATTTTAGTCGCTAGTATACCAGGTAATTCCTTTTCTAACTACACAGTGTCTTATCAGCAGGCTTTCTTCTCTTTATTACTTAGTGTCTCTTTTTTATTTTCTGTATGATATCTTTGAATGTCTAAATGAGATAGCAACACTTACAAAAATTCCAATAAATTAGAATGAAAATTATAAACATGCCAAATGTTTTGAAAAAGTGCTTTGACTAGCAAAATTAATTTTACTCACACTTGCAGCTGGTTTTTATTGACTCAACGAGATTATAGAGAACAAGTGAAATCATAAGCCACAGCTGTCAGCCAATCACAAAGCAGCAAAGTGCAAGTGAAGGTCAAATGTTAAATTATTTATACAATTATTGCTCAATTGCCCCCTTTGGATGACTATTATTAACATCATAAATTTTTCATAGTTTTTGATACTGCTAATAAAATATGGTTTATAAAAATTTGTGTTTGGAAAACATAGCATTTATTTAAAGGTTGTCTTACAACAAAATTCACATTACAGTTATTTGGTATCAAAAGATTCACCATGTTTTACTCTGTTGTGTTGTAGGTGCAAATATGTGGAAATGCGATTACAAGCTCTTAAAAGCTCAAAAACGAAAAGCCGCCGTAGATTGGAATCTCTTTATTTACATTGTCATTAGAGTTTGGTTGTTGTCTTGTCAAGGGATGTTTTCACGTGAATTGAAAGGCCAATAAAAAGCTCAATATAAAACTTATCGTAGAACTAGTTTATGACAAACACTTCGGGTTTTACCGAAGACCCCGTTTCAAATATAGATGCTCGCTACTTTACAGTTTTGTTTCGTCTTGATCTAATCGTCAAGTCGTAAACCGATCATATGACCCAATACTTCACAAATAATTTCTGCAGCACTTTTTGATTATCACTGGTGACCAACAGGCTCGTCATGATTATCAGACAATGATATGTACTCCTTCAAGGTAAGGTTTAAAAACTAAATGAATTTTTACGGTAAGCTATAAGATATCACTGCTAAAAGTGACAGCATTACGATGACGATAAAACAGACGCATAAGAACAATAAACATGGTTTTATTGAATGCGTGAAGTATATTTGTGAAAATATTTCGATGAATAAAGTTGCATGAAAGTGTAAACAGAAACCATGTACCACAGCTATGTCACATTTGAGCCGTTTTGGAAAGAGAGTCCAAACTACGGCGGTTTCGTGTGGCTGCGATTAACTGTTCGCTTTTTAGCTTTTAAGAGCTTGTAATCACATTCCCACATATTTGGCACCTACAAAACAACAGAGTAAGACATGATGAATCTTCTGATATCAAATAACTGTAATGTGAATTTTGTTGCAAAGTAACCTTTAGGATAAACAAAAAAAGAATCTGTTGGGCTGACTAGGTTTTTGAGCTGTGATGATTGAAGTTAAAAAATTTAAAATATCTTGTAACCCTTTATAAAATGTCACATGACTTCTCTGCTTTGAAAGTAGAACTAAATTTAAAACTCGACTCTGCATTTAAATAACTTGTATATACAGGCTTAAATGTACTGGTTGACCTTTAAAAACATCGGAGGTCAAGGTTTATTTCCCAATTTTCCTCCAATAATGCTAAATTTCTAATTTTTGAAATTAAAAGTTACAACATGAAAAAAGACCAGCAGTGCATTTGATGCTTGAGCAATTGTTTTGATCTTTTCTAAGAGTCCATTTATTTCTCTGCTCCATATGCGAATGGCTTTATTAAGACCTTTTCCTTTCATGTAACTATATACCAGTAATTAGTGACTAAACTAGCAAATAGTGGTGGATCTACAATCTTAAACGCTAAAAGTGATTCCAGTAGTTTTATAATAACAAAAACTTATTTCTACTGATTGTAAATATTACCACTGTAACTGTAACTGAACTGACAGAAAGCCTCCAAAACTTAACTAGTCATTTGTAACCCTAAAGTCTGCTTTCTCATATTTGCTCTTTTTAGATTATTTAAAGTATATCTAATACTGCCAAAACGGAAGTACTTAATGATACTAGAACTAAAGCTTTTTTAAATAAAATATAAAGCAAGCTAAATCTTTAAAGTTTTAAAAGTTTAAAGCTTCAGGGTTTAAAGTTCAAAGTTCAAAGCCCTCCAACTGCTCACATCACCCAACAAGCTTGCAATGATGCCTTAGAATAACACAAACAAATGAGAGCTTTTTAATCTTTTTGCTGAACTAGACAACACAATTCTTTCAAGTGTAGATTATGGTTTGTAAAAGAAATAACAGCCTCTTTTTACTATTCTGGAAGAACCACACCATTTGAGTATACAGACAAAGATACAGCAAATACCTATACGTATACAGGAAAATGTATGTATAAATCTATATATATATATATTTTACCAATATATCTGTATACAACCTACAATGCGAATACAATCGAACTGCATTCAATAAAACTGCCAGAAACTCTACTTTCCTTGGCCCATCCGAATAATTTCATATGAAAATGTGTTCGTAAGCTTTGCCTATTGCCGGGGAGGCCGACTCGGTAAGAGGCAGTCCTTCAAGAGCCTGCTTGGTAGCAGGTCAATGGTTTATTTGCCAGCTCAGTTACAGGTCAGTCCTTCGATTGCCGGCTTAGTCAGAGACCAGTCTTTTACTCTGCTGGTTTGGTCATGGGTCGGCCTTACCAACCAATGGTAAATTGGTCGGACATCTGGCTAGGCTGAGTGCCGGCTCTTTCTCTCCTTATCTCAGTCTTGCAGAGCCTATCCAAGTCCCTGATGGCTTAGAGGGACCAAGTTGCTTTCTTGCTTTCAGTATTGTCAGCCGGTTGTGCTGGCTGCTCTTGACCATTTGCCCAGCTATTGCCTGTCGTTCTAGTAATCCCAAATGAGATTGTAAATCCTTAGTGAAATGAGTAACTTTGTGGTGACTATCTAGCTTTCTTATTGATGCATCCATGTTTCTATATTAAGCTCACAGATCCATTGACCATTTTGATATTTCATACCTAGTTGAACCAGACAAATTGTATCAAGTGGTAATTATTAATTTTAAAACTCCATTTATACATTGATAGATGAGCAAGCTAGATATATACATACAAAGTCTGACCCAAAAGTTCTAAGAATGAAGCTATAACTCACAACTCGTTGCTTCAATTTACCTATCTAGTAAGTCTCCTTCAAAGCACTATCTTTGGCTACCAATGCACTTGTCCCACATTTTCTATCATGATGCCATGCAGTGCTGAAAGTCATCAGCGTCAGTGCTGTTTAACTCTCTCGTTGTTGCACATTGAATCGAATCTATAATGGCAAGTCTGGTTATTTTTATAGTAGACTCTAACTTAGAGAGTAGCCAGAAGTACAGGAAGCCAGATCTAATAAATATGAAAAATAAAGTAGATTGGGTATGTTGTTTTTAGCGCAATACTGCTTTACAGAAAATGCAGTGCAAGTGGGTGCGTTATCATGGTGCAGCACCCATGAACCTGTGAGCCACATTTAAGGTTTTTTGCGACTAACTTTTTTTTTAAGACATCTCAAAAACTCAATATACCGGTAATCATACCGATTCACAGTTATACCTTGTGGTGAGTACTCATAGTGCACTACTCCATGAATATTGATAAACCTGATCACCATGCATCTTCACCTTTTTTCGTTTTGGTGAGCCCGGAGACTTCCACTGGCTACTTAGGAATTTAGTTTCTGGGTTTTAACCATACACCCTAGACTTATTCCTAGTTATTACGTTTTTAAAAATAGTTTAGATCATTTTTTAAAGGTTTCTTGAAATTATTGCAAGCGTGCATCCTGAGCTCTTTTTGGTAATCAGTTAGCAAGCGTGTCACAAACTTTGCTATGACTCTTATCATGTAAAAATCATCAGTTAAAATTTTTTTAACAGTTCCAAAATTGAGTGCAGTGTCTCCAGATACTTTTTTAATAGTTAAACAACAATCTGCCATGACTAGTGATTTCACACTGTTGATGAAGGAGCATGTTTTTGCCAAGGCTGGTCTGTCAGACCTCGCATCATCTTTAGTGCTGTATCTACTTCTTGAAAAAAATTGTTCCACTCAGAAGCTTGCGTTTTTTTTAGAGCAGCATCTCCAAAAGCAAGATTTAACATTTCAAATGTCCGAGTACTTTTTTCCCAAATTTTACACAAAATTTAATGCAAATACACTGTTCAGACTGAATAAACATGGCGATGAATTTGTTGAAAGTTTGCCGAGAGCCCCTGAAAGACCTTGACATATTGCCGGCTCACGTGAGAACCCGTTGTCGTAGCAACTTGAAATTTTGTTACAATACTATAGAGGTGTTTTTTTAGAAAACGCCACAATAGGTTTTTTTTATCGTGCCTATATGGAAGTGTATACAACTTTATTCCGGCAACTTTTGGATCCGACCTCGTATATATCTATAAGACAAATATTACAGTTAGCAGAGTGTCTGATTGGTGACCATAAGGTGCTGGGTTTGATTTCAACCTACTGCTGACATTTGTGATGGTCGGTGACTCTTGCTTATGTTATTTCTATGATGCCGGCTAGTCAAACAAGGCCTGAACTACTGATAACTGAACTAAAATATAGGCTACAGGTTCAAAGTAAATGAAATGGATTCATTCTGACATCAGAAACCTAATGGAATTTTACTTTATGACGAAACCTCAAAAGTGGGGTCACCTAGGGAGAATTGATCAACTTCTAATGAAAACATTTACCTTGAACCTGATACTCAACTGAAAATTAGCAATAGGTTCTCAGCTGCTACTGTCCTTGAAACAAAGATATCTTTATTAAGAGTCAACATGGTCATACTTAAAAATGTGTTACCAGAAGATGTTAACCTGATGCTAGAATCTATCTCAACTGATTAATCAATTAGTGATACTAGAGAACTAAGCTATAATGAGGCAATCATCTCTTTAAAGAAGATGACTGTCTCATTATTGTGCATCATTATAGCGTGTGGCAATATAGTGCAGCAATCATCTCCTTAAAGGAGATCATTGCTGCACTATAGCTTAGTAGTACGGCAACTGACAGCTTAGTAGTGGCTGATAGTTACTTGATACTGTCTAATAATATTAGGCCAGTATTAAGTATTAGTATTAGTTACTATCAGCTAGACATAAAACTTCCACTCCATTTTGGTAGATGAGGCTTGAAAATAAGATCTAAGGCTTGTACGAGAAATTTAGCAAACACAGTGAAAAGGCATATCACTGTTTGGAGTATTCAATTGGGGAAGCTGCTACATCAAATAGCAATGTTGGTGTGACTAGAGTAGCACAGCAAAGATAGGGGTAACAAAAGAATGAAAAAAACTGTTCACTTATAATGCATCAAGACTGTATTCCCAGTTCAAGCGTGAATTGCAGAAACCAATGGTAGATTCTCCCAAATCAAGCACCTCAAAGTTTTGGGAGAACATTTTAGATAAAGAAGTAACACTACTGCAGATTGGCTAAAAAAGCCCAAAATAGGTCATGAACTCATTTGGGTCTATCAATAATTAACCATCAACAAAATGAACCTTAAATGTAGAGCAAGTGGTCCTAATTAGACAATTCCAAATGCAAATCTATAATGCTAGAAATGATTTTAAATAGAGACTGTGCAAAGACACACTGGAGACAATCAAAAACATCATCAATTGATGCAAATATGTAGCTAGCAAAGGATGCATACACTGAGTAGAATAACCATGTTGCAGATATACTTTAAAACAGCTCAAGTAATGAATATGGCCTCAATAACCCACAACACTACTGCAAAGCCCCAGAGAAGGTCAATGAGGAGGGATATTCTAAGCTTTTCTTGGACTTCTACATCCAGACAGACAAACACATCTTAGCAAGCTAGCCAGATATAGTAGTGGTGAGAAAAAGAAAGTGAGGGCTGCTATATTAGATGTAGCCTGGGCTTACTGTGGCTACCTCTCCCAAAGGACTTAGTTAACCTGTCAACTCCATCCCAGGTTTTAGCTGGTTCTTATTGCGGTCCTTCAATGCTGCTTACCTGAATAGCTGTAACCATGCTAGGATGTTCTTTTCTTTTGGAGAAACTTTCTGTTGGCTTCTTTGTAACTTGTTTTCTTTAGTTAGGAATGGGTTACAAGAAGCCAACTGTAGAAATTCTTATCGTAAAACTAGCCACACTCTTTCCAGTCCACCAAGTATACCACATTGTGCGATTGGTCTTCTGCCAATTAAGGCTGTGTCATCTAGTCTCAACAGACATGTTGTCAGACGCATGGATGAGAACAACTGGAAATTGCTGCAGGACATGGTGATGGCCCTTTTGGTTGCTGATAATAGTGTAACTACAGACCCCAAATCCAGTCTCTGAGCACTTTCAAAGCTACCATCACCTTTTTCCAAAACTTTGTTTGAGAGGTATCATTCTTTATTTACCCTCAGACTACCTAGGGGCTTACTTTCTTATGTTCTAGCTGTAGGTGTCTAGATGGAAAGCACCCTGGCATAGGAGAATGATATGCTATCCCTTCCAGTAGTCTCTTCTAGGTTTCTTGTAGCAAAATGAGGTGGAGGTATATTTTCCTCTATGGTATATAATTCCAAGATGCTATACTTCTTTCTGTTTAATTGGCCTGTTACTTCTACAACAGAGGCTTGAGCAGAAAGGTGCTGAAAGCAATTGAGATACTAAAATGTTTTGCCTGAGAGGCAAGAGTTGTGCAGTTTGAACTGTCCACAACCTTGAATACAAGCGAACTCAGAGCTGCTCCTTCCTTTTGGTCATGCTCTAAAATTGACATCCAGCCAACTCAGCTTGACCTGAGTGTTTTAGCTAAGCTGACCTCTAATCCTTTATCCAGTTTGTATCTGCGAATGGTTTCAGCTGTGCTGGCTCTGTGAAATGAAGAGTTCAGTTCACTCTTCAACTCTCACTGAAACAGCTCACAATTGTTTGGCAACACACAATATGACTTGAGGTTTATTCTGGTCAGACCCAAGACTTTGATATCGGTGCTAGAGCACTGATATCAGGGCTGTCATTTTTCTGACAGCAAAGTCCAGTTGCTCTGATTTCTTTCCCACTGCCGTTCTAACTTTTTCTCTATGCTAAGCGACTTTAATGACACGCAATAATGTTTATTGAGTTTGAAACTTTAGAAGCCACTTTGAGCATTGCTAGGAAAACGTGGTAATACATGACTTGTACTAAAAGAAGACTTATAATTACTTTTTACAAAAAAAATGACATTTCATCTCACCAATTAATACACTCATTTTAGAAAGATAAATATAAAAAGTAAAGTTTATTATTCAGTATTTTGTTTTCAACAAACTGGATGCCAATTAAAAAGAAAGTATGTCGTGACTTTGTGCCAAAATGCTGCAAATATTTCATCTCATAAGGGCTCTGAGTCTTTATTTAGTAAAAAAGATAACAATCAGTGCAGAAGTTGACTGTGATTTTGTTGTAGTAGCTAATATTTTTAGAGAAAGTAGAATATAGATAAATATTTTACAACAAACTTTCAATTTTTTCATCTCATGTTTAATCAAGAATTAAAATTATTTATCACAATTATGTTTTTGTTAAAACTGATTGATGTTGTAGAAAAAAGTTTACTGATCACTCCTGCTTTTATCCTATGCAAATTGAAAAAATACTTTTTAAATTGTGGCAAAAAGTGTTGAACCATGTACAAAAAAGTCAAGTTTTAGAAAACTAATTACAAGTCAGTTAAAACAAACTACGTGGAGACAGAGTTAATACAGGAAAAATGTTTATCTACAGTTTCACTAGAATGGTGTAAAACCGAGATTTGGCCGATCTCACTGCTGCCACCTGGTTGAAGAATTTTAGGCTAGTATTGTTTAGTGCTACATCTAGGATGTAGTGCTAAGTTTTGCAATTGATTGTATGTGTTCAAAATTCCCAATAGCAGTTGAATTCAAAGTGTACAATATTTTACAAAATCTTCCTCCCTTTCTCCAAAATATATTCTGATCTTTTGAAGAAAGATCGTCTTGTTTAAAACAAAAAAATATGACTAGCTTGTTTTTGAAAAAGATAAAACCCGAGGACTAGTCATATAGATCTGACTTTTTAACATTCTTGACTCTTTCAGGTGATACAGCTTTGGCCACTACTGCAGGCTTCCTGTTAGCTTTAATTATCAGCTTCATTTACGGTGTGAACAGAATAAAAAAGAGCTTTCAATATCTGGTAAGTATATTGGTACATTTCTAAAATCAGCCCTCATCTAGTCAGCTGAAGAAATGTCTTTAGATTGACCTGATGTTTGGTCAATTTTTTATCCAATATGAACCATTAAACCAGTAAAATAACATTGATTAACTAGAAAACAATATGAGTAAATAGTAAGTATAGTCATTAGTAGTGAATGACTACTAAACAGTACCAACCAGTTGTGATTATAGTTGCTAGTTATTAGTACAAATTTTATTAGTAGTATGCTATAACTACTAGGACCAGTGTATAAGAAGTCAGCCGACTCCTTATATTGCCAATGCCATAGAATAACTTCATGTATAGTTCATATGGGACAGTATTTTAAGAATGGTAATAATAATCTATTATCTCTGTAGCTTAGCTGACAGAAAATCTCCAAAACTTAATTATGCATTTTAGTCCTGCAATATTTTATAACATGCAAATATGCCATAGTTGCTCGTTATAAAATATTTAAAAAATGCCTAATGCAGCCAAAAATAACTAGTTCATTACACTAATAATATATTTTTCTAATACAAAACTAAGTAGATTTTGAAGTTCAAAAGCTATCAAACTGCATACATCATTCCCTAGGCTTGCAATAATGTCTCTCAAATCTTATTATTATTATTATAAAAGTTTTTGTTCGCAGTCGTGTGGTGGTTAGGTGACTGGTTTTAGTCTGTGTTGATTCCGGGTCTTAACAAAAGGCCAAAAGATCCAACATCTTCTTCAATTCCACTAAGAGAGGACCTTCCTCAATATGTGAGCTGTTCTTAACATAGCTGTCTTCTGTATAGTCTCAAAAGACATGTTACTACCACCTCCGCCAAGTATGCTATATGCCTCATTGATATTGTTCCGAGTGCACCAATTACTATTGGTATTACTTCGGTCTTCACCTTCCACAGTCTGTTTATCTCGAACTCAAGCTCATTGTATTTACCAATCTTTTCATCTTCCTTCTGTACTACCCTGGTGTCTCCAGGTATTGCTATGTCTATGACATGAAACTGTTTGGTTTCTTTATTTATTGGTATCAGGTCTAGTCTTTTAGCTTTAATAACCTTGTCTGTCTGCATGTTGAAGTCCCATAACAGCTTCACTTTCTCATTTTCTAATACAGGTTCTGCACAGTGGTCGTACCATTTTTCTGTGTGGGGCAACTCGTGTTTCTTGCATATGCTCCAGTGCACTGCACTCGCCGCTTTGTCATGCCGCCCTTTATATTCTGTCTGTGCGATCTTACTGCATTCGCTGACTATGTGAGACACTGTTTCATATTTCCGCTTGCACAATCTGCATTTTGGATCGTTTGTTGACTTTTTTATCTTGGCCTTCGTATAGTTGGTTCTTAATGCTTGATCCTGAACAGCAATGATCAGGCTTTTAGTTTCTCGTTTGAGACATCCCCTCTTCATCCATTGCTATGTCTCCTTTGCTGCTTGATCCTCTGTCTGTCTTAGATGTTGTCCGTTCATTGGCTTATCATGCCAGTTTTGCTTTCGTTCAGTTTTCTGATGGTTTCTATACTCTTGTCTTCCATCTTTACTGTTAGTATTTATGATCTTACTCGCTGTTCTTATAAATTCGACTGGGCTGCCTTCTGTGTACTTTTTCAGACTGTGACTTTTGTAATTCACAGTTTCCTCAACACTCATTAATCCTCTTCCCCCTTGGTCCCTTTCAACATATACTCCATCTACATCAGATTTTGGATGAAGACCTTTATGCATTGTCATCAGTTTCCGCGTCCTTCTGTCCAGCTGCTGTAACTCAGCCTTCGTCCACTGAGTAATCCCTGCTCCATGTCTGTACAAGGACACAGCCCATGTATTGATAGCGGTAATGAGATTTCCAGCAGTCAGCTTTGATTTCAGCACTTTCATGAGCATGTGAATGCATTTCTTCTTGATCTTACCTTTCATTTCAAATTGTTTTATGTCGTCTGCCTCCATAACTCCTAAATATTTGTAGCTTTCATTATCTAGTTTATGGATTTCTGTTTCATTTGGTAGCATGATATTTCTTCTGCCTTTTAGTTTCCCTTTTATCATGGTGATGGTAGCGCACTTATCTAATCCAAACTCTATACCGATGTCATCGCATTATTATTATTATTATTATTATTATTAATATTATAATCATTATTATTATTGTAAAAGTTTTTCTTCACAGTCGTGTGGTGGTAGGTGACTGGGTTTAGTTCGTGTTGAGTCCGGGTCTTAACAAAAGGCCAAAGGATCCAACATCTTGCTCAATTCCACTAAGAGAGGACCTTCCTCAAAATGTGAGCTGTTCCTAAGATGGCCGTCTTCTGTATAGTCTCAAAAGACATGTTCACTCCCACCTCGCTCAAGTATGCTATACGTCTCATTGATATTGTTCCGAGTTCACCAATTACTATGGGTATCACTTCGGTCTTCACCTTCCACAGTCTGTTTATCTCGAACCTAAGCTCTTTATATTTGGCGATCTTCTCATCTTCCTCCTGTACTACCCTTGTGTCTCCAGGTATTGCTATGTCTATGACCTGACACTGTTTGATTTCTTTGTTTATTAGTATCAGGTCTGGTCTTCTAGCTTCGATAACCTTGTCTGTCTGCACGTTGAAGTCCCATAGCAGCTTCACTTTCTTAATCTCCAATACAGCTTCTGCACGGTGGTCGTACCATTTTTCTGTGTTGGGCAACTCATGTTTCTTGCATATACTCCAGTGCTCTGCACTTGCCACTTTGTCATGCCGCCCTTTATATTCTGTCTGTGCAATCTTACTGCATTCGCTGACTAAGTGGGACACTCTTTTGTCTTTCTGCTTGCACAATCTGCATTTAGGATCGTTTGTTGATTATTATAATAATAATAATAATAATAATGATTATTATTGTTATTATTATAGCAAAAGTTTTCTTCACAGTCGTGTGGTGGTAGGTGACTGGTTTTAGTCCGTGTTGAGTCCGGGTCTTAACAAAAGGCCAAAGGATCCAACATCTTCCTCAATTCTACTAAAAGAAGACCTTCCTCAATATGTGAGCTGTTCCTAAGATGGCCGTCTTCTGTATAGTCTCAAAAGACATGTTTACTCCCACCTCAGCCAAGTATGCTATTATTTTTATTATTCTTATTATTATTCAAAGGCTAAAACTCTTACAGAATTATTAAAGACCAAAATATGGTACGATAAAAATGAACCATGGCTGAGTGCCATTTCGTAATTGCAATGTGCCCAAAAAATTGCCAAAACCAGTTTTTAATGTAGATTTCTACTTTGTCTATCCAGTTCTGCACCAAAATAAAAGCAAAATGCAGGCAGCCACTCTACAAGTAGTTCTAAAAACAAGTTTTAAGGATAATCTTGATGAGTCCTTTAAAAACAGTACTGACTCATTTCATAGAACAACGAATGCACACACATGTACTATTTCAAAGCTCAATGTTTGACTACATAAAAACTGTCTGTTTCATGTTCATTGATTAATATCTCTCGACACATGTAATGTTTAAATACATTTGTTTGAAATATGAACATAAGAAAAAAATTGTGGACCCGAAAATGGTTAAACTTAGTATCTTGAACAATCAGTACAACAAAGCATTAAGTTATCAATTAAGTATGAATAACTCTCCAAATTTGGAAGTCAGTTGAGAGGTATAATAGGTAGTTGAGTGTAGGGCAGCTAAGCATAAGGTCATGAGTTGGTGACTAGTAGGAAACAATCTTATATAATGCACCTCTACTTCTGCCTATATTATTTATTCAATGTGACGATATTAATCAAGAGTACCCGATCAGAGGTTTATAATATGGTAGATAGTTTATTCCTCACTTTTATTCTTCACGTTTGGATCACAACTATTTGCAATAACGATCTATACCATAATGAGAGCTGTTTTGGTTGTTTCGTCTGAAGTCATAACAGGTGGTTCGGGCAAAGATTACACTACACAGGTTTTAGATTCAGCAAGCTAGACCTCCATGCTACCATCTGTGTTAATCAGCTATCTAATAACATCAACTAAATAATTGTAGATATAAAGATATGGTTACTACACCTAGTGATCTCTTATGGCCAGTCGACTGCCAAGAAACTAGTATTCATGCAATTTACTGTAGTAAAAGTCTGGCATTCCGTCTCTTCAAACCCTCTGCCGAACTTCAGGAAAAGATTCCTTTTTAAGGATTTGAACTGACAATGAGATTAACTACCTGGCGTGCATCTACCATGTTTTCATTGTTGTGCAATACTGTACTTTATTGTTAGACCTGGTTCCATCACAGCACACTGGACAGACAGGGCTCTAGCCCGGTTGTCTGATGCCACATTTGAATATGAGTAGAGGTTGCATTGTGCAGAATTTAATCTACTCACTGCAACCAGCTTTGGTGCCCGGCACTCTACAAACTGCACCTTTCATTCGTCTTCAAGTGTTCTAAAGCTCTTGTGCATATAGTTGTTCTCTGTTCGTTATTGACACACCTGACAACCTCTGACAATACACTAGACCACTTAGTGGGGGAGCCAAGGCATCTTTTTGGCTCATTAAAGAGAACTTTATGTCCCATATATCATTGAAAAACTGAGAGTTCACTGATTTCAAATCTGCAAGTTACTTTTTCCGTACCAGTAGCGTATAAAACGCTACAGGGGCGTAAACGGGGTAAAAGGCGGTTTTGTATGATTTTTCCCTGTAGCGAATATCAAAACGTAAGCATACATACCTTAAAAACTGTTGATTCAAATTTTTTTCTTTTTGCACATGCTATGTTGAGCATATTGTTGGCATTGTATACCCAATTTTAAATTTTACATCACTATATGATCAGAGGTTTTTTGGCGCTATTCAGGGGCATGTCATATTTTTGCAACATTTTTGGGTTCGCACATCAACCATTTCCTTTCAGTCATAATTGAGCTTGTGAAGATTATATATAATGATGACCAATATGTTTATGTTTAGAATGCTGAATTACATTCTTCTGGACTCATTACTTCTGAAAAAAACTGAGGCATGTTGTACATTATGTCTACTTTGAAGTTATCCCTCAAATATGTATTATTTATGTTTTTGTGCTGTCTGATGCATTCATGATTCACATCTAAATCAGTTTATAAGACTTCTACAGAGAAAGAACATTTTAGCTGATTTATTGATAAAATCCAAGAACTAACAAAATACAATAACTGCCTATTATCCATATAATCATAAAACTAACACTAGTAGTCACTTTCTGGGTTATGAACAATCTCGTGTCTCTGTTCCGTGTTTAAAATAGTGCTCATTTTATCTATTTGATCCAAAGTTTTCTATCTGGCCATCTTGAAAATTAAGATAAACTAAATTACTCCGAGCAAATAACATTGGTCGCATGCCATTCACATGTTTTTTGGAGATGTCAACGCTTAAGCAAACAAGAGTGTAAATATTACCTCCTTAGTTTTCATCGCCTTCAGATTCATCCGATTCCTTTGCTCCGCAGTTAAGACAGTTCCTGCAGGTGCAAACATCAGTACACACCATGCCATCTCTGAAACACTTGTATTGAGCACTTCTGCAGTCTTTTTTCTGGCACCCATAGACATCTGACTTGCTAGAGCAGGTCAATCCCATCAACCACAAGTGATTTTCCATTGTTGTTGTAGACATGGACATTGCTGCCTGTCATTAAACTCTCCAACTCTTTAGTTAGCTGTGATTTAGTAGATTTTTTTTATGTCACCATTTTCATTGAATAATGCCAATGGAATAGCACATGTTTCATATTCTAGAATTCCTTATACGTCCAGCTCTCGACCTTGTCCTAATATTAGCAGCTTAGCCATTGGTATGCTCTTCATTTTTATCTTTACCCTTTTTGTGTTTCAGAACTCTTTGATAGCTTGTTAAAGGAAGGCACTCTTTGTTTGGGAATGACTGCATCCAAATGTTTGGTCTCTTAATGAAGGCGATCATCAATGAAATTCTTGGCTCGGTCTGCTGCTACTATGTGGGCTGACAATATTTGTTGTGTTGTTCCCAGGTCTGGCTTTGCTCCTGTTGGGAGATTGACTAAAGTTGTGTCTGATCTAAATAGACATATATCTGCCTGCTCTAGGATGCTTTGAAATACTTGGAGATTAGTTTCATCTTTACTGGTTGTTGAATCTGTGTCTTCTTTGTGTGACTGGAGATCCTGAATGTTGATGCCACAAAAATCTCTGTGTGCAGCATAGAGGTGGGCTCGAATGTTTGATGTGAGAAACCATTTAGTCCTAGCATTCTCATCTCGACTGATGCCTTTCAATCCATTTTCACCTTTAGAATCTTCATTCATGGTTTGCTCCAATACTTGGTCAGTTGGAACACCTGCAAATCTTTTCCCTGTCCGATTAATTGCAAACTGTTCTCTGATGAATGAGTTATGGACTTAAGGTGCATTGCATTCTAAATCAATCATGTCAGTGATGTACATTGGTAGCCATCTTGAGTAGTTTACCCTCTCATATGCAAAAAATGTAGGCAACATTGGCCTTAATCTATCCAGGTAAAGCTGCCAACCAGAAGACCTCTCTGCACGAATAAATGACAGCATAGCTTGCACAGAATGGAGATGGTTGTTGTAGAAAGTTCCAATTGCAGATGTTCTCTCAATGTAGATGTCGAAGTCTATGAGTAAGGCTGTCATGCTTTCAGCTGCAGGCTCTACTTCATTCATCTCAATGAGAGGTACTGCTTCATAAATCAGCTTGTGCAGTTTGACTCCCCTGTTATAGTGTTTCCTAGCCATCACCTGATTGGTAGTCCAATCTGATAAAATGTCTGCAGCTAATATTACTTCTTTTAGCCCACGGGTGTGGTGCATTTTGTCAAGGGCATCCAAGAAGTTTGTGATAATATGGAAACCACTGAGCCTATTATAGTTTTGCTAAACTCTTCCGGTCTACTTCATTGTACTTTTTTTGCCACTTTGTTAATAGCTATTAGATTAAATGTTATGATTGAAAACTCCTGCCTAAGCTTTTTCATCATATGATTGAGCTGTGTCAATACAGTATACACTGTACATGTACTTGGATCAGTAGAGTTGGTATTTGGCATAGGGCAGTAGCCAATTACTGATATGAAGTCAGGAAACGCACAAGCCTTACTGTTGAACGCACTCCATGATGGACATGATTGGCTGGTAAGGTTCACATCGAGGTAGAAGAGGCTCATAGGGCTGAGGCGGCTTAAAAGCCATGATACACCCATTCGGTTTGCCTGCAATAGCTTGTCTGTAGGTTTTAGGTAGTCCCTATCCAGAGTCTGCAGTCCTTGCGTTAGGTGTAAATTAGGTAGGCTCACTTGTTTAAGCATATCTATGTGCTTCAGTTTTACAAGGTGTTTGTAGTCATCTGGCTGAAGTGTTCTTTGTCGACTTTTCTGTAGACCTCTATTGGTGATCGCTTGTCTGCTGAATTCCTCTTTGAATACGCTCTAATAGAACAGCATTGTTGTACCATGATTTGTATTCTTCCCATTTAAAACCTTCTCTGAAATCATCGTTATCGGGTGCTGCCTGGATCAACCCCTTGCTCCCATCAGATATATTCATCAGAATGAAGATGTCATTTTGTGAGGCATGTGATAGTTCAGTAAATGCAACTGTGGTCTCAAAGTGCTGAAGATCTGTATAAGAAACAGAATGCCTAAGTTTGTTCAACTGGTTACTGACTAAATTGCTTCCTGTGAGGTGTTTTATAATAGAAGCTGTGGTAAGATGTTTAGATGATGTTCTGTCTGTCACCAAATACAAGACGTCTTGAGAGATGGACATGCATTTTATAGTTGAATCCTCAAGAGCCATAGGTAGTAAGCAGGGTACTAGCAATAATAGTATACTGCACGATTAAATATTGATTAAATATTGATTTACTAAAAGTTATCATAACTTACTCTTTAATCTTTGACTTGTCTCATTTTATCATTGCTAGCCTATGCACACGGATTCAAACAAACGATCACCCCAAGAAATAACTTCTGGCAATTCTTCTTTTCCCTTGGCTCAACTAAAAGAAAAAGAGCAAATTGTGGCGGCTAAATCGAGCTTGGTAAGACTGTAAGCTTATTATAAAGGCTTAAACTAATTATAAATCTGCTAGGAATTATTTGTTATGTAATTATGTGAATGCAGCCGATATGACACTAGGCTGTAAGTTGAAGTTATTGTCTACAAATATAATATGATGCTATGTAGCAAATTTTGTTTAAATAATAATTCAAATGTAAATATAACAATAGGTAAAAATATGTAATGTAAGACAATATACTAGAATATAGTATAGCATTACAAATTATAATATGAAATCATATGTTATGATGTATTATATCATAAAACCATTTACTACAATGTAATATAACATATAATATGCTCAGATACATTATAATCTAACACAATTATATACTACAACATGATACATTTTTCCAAATTGTAACACAATATGAAATAGTATAACAAAAAAAGTATAGCCTGTATTTATAAATCCTATGCTGTCATTGCATGTGTGTCTGTTAGTCTACCAAAACAGTATGCCTTTTCGCATTTGTGGCCAGTTTTATCCCAACTTCACGTGTACACTATCTGTGCTTTTCATCGCTAAACAAATTTGGTTTCAAAACTCTGTCTAGTGCTCAAAAACCAGCTTTTTAAACAGCTACTTTTAGGCTACCAGATTGAAAATGAAATTTTTTTGGGTATTTCCGAACTTTCCGCTAATATAATTTTAAATAAATTAATATAACAGAACATGGAATATAATAATACAATAGAATAGAAGATAATAAAAATAATATATAATACCATGATGCAATATAATAACATATAGTACAAATTATTGCAATGAAATATAACAGCCCATAATAAACTATAACACCATAATAAAATATAAAACTCCATAATAAAATATTATAAACCACACAAAAATATCTGTTAGCATAGTATAAAAAAATTATCATAATATAATACTTATCACCTATTTTATTAGCTCACCATTATTCAGATTTTGTTGTCAAGGTCTTCCAATACTTGTTTAATTTCCAAATTATATCATTGTCAAAAGCCCATTTGCTTTACAGGCTTCATGTCCATAGTACCATACAAGTAATATACCGTAAAACCTCTAATTTAACCGCACCTCTATTTGAACGCCACCTCTATTTGACCACCGCTACCAGAAGAGGATTGAAATTAGAGGTTTTACTGTAAATACTGTTTGCTAAAACGGGTTCCATGTCCATAGTTACATACAAGCAATGTTCCCTCTATTTTCTTTTGTGTCTGAGCAAATACACAAACATCCCGAGCAGTCCCATAGACAACTGTGAGCCGAATGTGCCATGTACATTGCGGTCTTTGCTGCATCATATTCACCATATACATTAAGTTGCATGTTTTAAACAAAACAATAACATTACAACCATAACCTCTTTCAGATTACTTCTTTATTGAGTATGTTTGTCCACGTTCGATAAAAACCCTAAAAGCCATGTAACTAAAGGTGTAGCATACCAACCTAGCTGTTTTAACAATGGTTTGTATAAATTATGGCAAAGCATGAGCTGCAATGTGACAGTGTCCTGCTGTGATCTTAAAGAGTCCTGCTGTTCACTGGGTTTAAAGATGTGGCTGCGTCAGATTTGAGTTGATTTTAAAAGAAGGTATTTTTTTGTCCATCACTTGATATGTTGTTTGTTGCGTTAGGTGATCTCATTGTCAAGATATTTGAAGATCAAAATAAAAAAAATTGATCACGGTGAAAACGCTCAGGCCAGTAAAAACATGCTCAGACTTGCCCAAAATGATGTAACGCGTGATACAACCTGTCTCTATCTCTCATATTCACATCGGCTATTGCGATAAAAGTCTAGTCCTACATGGCTCTATTGGCATATATTTATCTTGTATTTGCTCATGTTGGCTAGAATTAAATTTTAAATCCAGCTACAGAGACATTATTATCAATGTCTCAAATGCCTCAAATAAGGGAAATTAAAAACTTGTCATATTAGCTCTCTCTAAATGCTGTGAAAACATCTGAGTACCGACTACCAATTCTACCGGTCTATGGTAATTACTTCAATCAAACTAAGTAGAATAAGGTCTTTGTATCGGCACAGTTTCGTCGCTATGACACCTGAAACTAGTTACTAAGTAAAGTAAGCAAGCTGCATTTTTGAAAAGAGTATGTGGTGAAACCAACTGCATCCCTAAAAGTGATGTACATTGTATAGTCAACGTTATCGAGTCATTATTGGTATCAATTGGTAGAAAAAATTTAACTGGTCACATTTGATGAGTTGATTCAAGTAATAAACAAATGGTCAAGCTATGCAAAAGTACCTATCAATACAGCTCTGATTGCACTTCATAAATCTATCTATCAGACAAGATTTTAGCACAGTTGTCAACAGGGCTATGACGTATTCAATGTTTTGCAAATCATGTTTCGCATTATTTTCAACAATATTATTTTATTATATAATTGTTACAAGCAAAGACATTTTCATCTCGGCATAAAGCTTTTATTAAAAATGTCTATCCAAATTGTAGCCACTCACATCGTTTCAGCTCATACAATCGGACAAATTCATCTACTGCAGCGAACTCAAACAAAATATCATTGTTTATGCAGCGCACATTCAAGTCTCTTTTTCCTATTTATGGCAGTTTCCACACTGAAAAAGCTGCTTCGGCGGGTGGGAGCGAATAAACATTGTGTGTGTGTAAGACATAAAACAAATGCAATAAATATATATCATTTATAGATGTGTCATTCTAACGTGTATCTACTGAAAGCTTTCAAATTGGGAGTTAGATAGATTGCGAGTGTAATCTCAAAAATGAATAAATGTATAACAAAAACATAAGTACGCCAAGCCAACTATTCGAAGCTTTGGTTTTGGAAGTTAAAGATGTGCATTGATCAATCGATTTTTTTCACTTTTTACAAGTGAGAATTGAACATCTATTCTAAACATAAATCTAATTTACTAGTTAAAACTGCCAAAGAGAATTCAAAGCAAAGATAGCTAGGTAAAACAATAGAAAATTATAAAACAATGATTATGAACCAGAGAAGGATTGAAATTAGAGGTTTTACTGTAAATACTGTTTGCTAAAACGGGTTCCATGTCCATAGTTCCATACAAGCAATGTTCTCTCTATTTTCTTTTGTGTCTGAGCAAATAAACAAACAATGAGCGGTCCCATGGACAACTGTGAGCAACATGCGCCATGCACATTGCGGTCACGCAGTATCATATTCATCATATACATTAAGTTGCATGTTTTTAACAAAACAATAACATTACAACCATAACCTCTTTCAAATTACTTCTTTATTGAGTGTGTTCGTCTACTTTTGGCAAAAACCCTAAAAGCGATAACCACCAATTATTACCAATAGCAAGAAGTTATAAAGAATTATAACTTTTTGCTATTGGTGATAGCAAAAGGTTATAACTCTATTAATTAGTAAATGTAATAATGAGTACTAAAATTATTACCTTTAGTATATTCATCAATCAATCAATCAGCCATTGTATTGCTAGATGCTATGGATTGAAAAGAAGCCATCAATAACTCACTGTGCATACGTATCTCGCACGCGAGCACAGGAAATTACATTATAGTCTAAAACAGGGAAATCTAATCTGAATTTAAACACAATAGTATATCTATAGGAAACTCAAAGTAAAAGATAAATTCACCTCCATTCTCTTATCTTCCTCTGTAGCGTAACTCTGCTGACGACTGTCAGCTCTAACTATAAGCTGTCTGTTCCAAACCTTAACCACCTGGTTGTCAGAAAACTCAGAGTCACCTTCGCTCCATGCTTGCTTACCATCCATGCTGCTAAAGGTTTTTCATTATTTGTGCAAAATGTAACGTGTAAAAGTTTTGCTCTGCTAAACAATTGTTTGAATGCAAATATTGACTAGCTCAGCTATGCAGAAGAGTTGAGGTCAGAAAACAAGATATTAAACAGCCACAAGAAGTTGAAATAGTTCTTTACCAAAGCAACCATTTGGACGCAGTTGGTCGAGCAAACTATACAAATACTTTTTGTTCAAAAAATATTAACTTTGTTTCTGCATGCATTATAAATATGATTTGTTTATACCACTTGTTTTTGAATATATATTTGCAGCATTTGATAGATTATTATTAAATAATAATAACTTATAAATTTGCAGATTTATTGCATATCATTTAAGAGCATCATGGTAGTAATCCTAATACATTGGGTCTACGCTCATAACTTCCCTTTCATTTCACATAAAGAACCAGTTTTGGCTGTTAACTGCAGCAAAAATAATTATCAATGGATACAATGAGCTTTTATGCAACATTGCTAAATATAGCTGTAAAATAAAAGTATGTTTTTATTTTTAGGATGAAATACAAAATTGTAAGCTCCAACAAATCGTAAAGTAGTGCACAGGCTATAATATCATCGCAAATTAGTTGTAAGCAATAGATATCAACTGGTAGAGATATTTCTTGGCTTTCTAATGTATATTTGTTTCGAGATGTTCATACAAAAAGTTGATGGTAAGTTAGCAGATTTCTCACATCTAAAAGAGTTAAAGTCACGCAGCCCAAAAGCAAGTGTAAAGTAACGGCGACATTCGCCGCATCCGTAAAATGATTAAATTTATCTTTCCAAAATTTTGACAAGGTATTTTTAAAATAAACAATAAAAAAAAACTTTAAATTTATATTTGAATGCCACCTCTATTTGACCGCCACTATAAAAGAACGGTTGAAAAACAAGACCCATGGTGTTGAAATAGAGGTTTACGGTAGTTATAATGTACATTGGGTAAAACTTAGTACTTACCAAGAGCACATTTAAGTTGTCATAAATTAAAAAAACCCCTCAAGTTATTTAAAATGTTTTGACGCTTAATTAGTTAGCAAAATACTTTACATTAGATGATGCCATAACTCATGCTATAACTCATGCCATAAATGAGTTGCTGTTTTTATTTTTTCTATGACCTTGAGCATGTCCGCGTCGAACCATCAATCAATTGTATTACAGTTTATGTCATTATTATTATTACTGCTAGAATAGAAAAAAACTTAGATTCAGTAGTACTGCTGTTCATTAAAGTTTACTGACCTACAATTAGTTGAACCTCCATAGCTGTAATGCCTTTGAAATGACTGGTCATTGCTAAAAAGAAATTGCGATTCAAGATAAAGTTTTTTTCAAAGCGTAACTACAAACAGGAAGGGATGTAAAAATATTTCTATTGGATTAATGCACACAAATATTAGTTTCTTTTTGTTTTTGTAAAAGATTATTAGATTAATGTACTACCTACTCACTAATCAAAAACAGTCTGAATGAATCATGCTAAAACCACACTGAATGGCTTATGGCCATACGCCAACACTTTACCTAGCTGTACTACCCGTTCGTGTTAGCAAAACAGTTAAGAACTATAATAGTGGTAATCAAAAAGAATATACTGCTGTGCAACTCATTGATTATACCATAAAATCTTTACATAAAAAATATTTCTTTCTAAGACTGCTTTGCATGTTCAAACCATCGTATTTGCAAGTAAATATTTTAATCAATATACACTATGCTTAGTTTAACTTATGTGTTGGTTCAGAAGTAACGATGGAGGTAAGAATACTTGATGTAAATTATTTCAACCTGAAATGTAGAAAAAATCAACACAAAGTTTATGTATATGTTATTACATCTATATTTTTCTTTAATTTTAACTTTGTTCAGCTTTTATATTTTGGCTTTCAAAATTACGAAGCTTTGAAGAAATTCAAAAGTCATATACTAGAAATTATTTAAGTGGCAAAGTCAAATATCTACTGCGATTTAAACCATGTTAAATGTAGATAGTAGATTTTAAGCATTCATATTCAATCATAACCAAATGGCTGACTGTATACTTATATCACTTGTTGTATTTTTGTTCTGGTTAAATACAGGATTTGAAAGAGAGAGACGAAACATTAAAGAACCATACAAAAGAAAATGTGGTGCATGAAATCAAAAATTGTCTCGATGTGCCAAAGCTCCATACCCAAAACAAAGTCAGATCTAAGAGCGATGCAAAATGCAAAAGGGTTAAAAAACAGAAAAAGGGTGCAATTGGTTCTTTGGTAAAATAGACACCTTCCTCAGAAAATTGTGATCTAATCTAAATTAACTCACCACAAGAAGTGGTGATCGAACCTACTTCAACTGAAAATAATGAGTTGTGATCAACCTACATAGACTAAACACAATGAGCTGTAAACTAACGTACAGCAACTAAACACTATGAGTTGTGATCCAATCTACACCAACTAAGTACTATGAGTTGTGATCAAATCTACACAAACTAAACACTATGAGTTGTGATCCAATCTACACAAACCAAACACTATGAGTTGTGATCCAATCAACACAAACTAAACACTATGAGTTGTGATCAAATCTACACAAACTAAACACTATGAGTTGTGATCCAATCTACACAAACTAAACACTGAGTTGTGATCCAATCTACACAAACCAAACACTATGAGTTGTGATCCAATCTACACAAACTAAACACTATGAGTTGTGATCCAATCTACACCAACTAAACACTATGAGTTTTGATCTAACCTACATCAATTAAACACAATGAGCTCCGGTCTAAGTTACATCAACTAAATATCATGGGTTGTAAGTCAACCTGCATCAACTAAAGATAATGGTAGATTGCTTTTAAATACCACAAGAGTTATTGTTTCAGAAAAGCAATATCAAATACAATGTACATAGCATTACTTTTGAGAGTTCTTGATTAATTTGCCATTTCATTAGGCTGAATTAATCATATAAAACGGTTTTTTAGTTTTGATTCAGCTGTTTTGATTGGTTTGTTTATATTTCTGAACACTTATAGTTCTTAAGCTGTAGCAATATTTTTTCTAACAAAGTTATTACATTGCATTAGGACGGGTATACATCTTCAAACATTTGAGCTGCTCGCTACCAACTTTGGCGTTTGATTAACCACTCAATCATGTGAACAATTAGCTTCCCATTTTTTTTTACTAACTTTTAGCATTTTCACTAACAGTTAACTGCTGATGCTTGATATACAGATATCTTGAGAAATTATTTTAAAGATAAACTTGCACAAATATTCTGGCAGATTTAATCCAGAATTACTGATATGTTTTTTTTTATTTGCGATTGATTTTGATGTTTGAAATGATCTAACTGCAAAAAACTTGACGCAAATTGATCTGGCACAAATTGATCTGACGCAGTTAAAATGCCAAAATCTAATTAAATTGCAAGTATGATGTCTACAGTTGCAAAAAGATCAATGTTGTAAAGATGGGTAATGCTGCAACCAAAGGCAATAGCTGATACTAACTACAACAACAATATCAACTAGAGACATCTTTTCACACATGTTTTTCTGAGCGTTTAAACAGCAATCAAGCTTTGTAGATTTAACTGAGAAACATTTTGGTAGTCAGATCTCCTCAAACACAACGCCATCAAAAACAATCGCAAATGATAAAAAAAAGAATGCATTCTTATAAATTCTGCTAGATCTTGTGGCAAGCTCATCTTTAACCTTTGTCCAATCAAATCACAACAATTCTACCCTTCAGCACAACTGAACCTTATTAAATAATCTCATTGTCAGATTGACAGAAGAGAAGCTGAATCAATCTTAAAAACTGCTAACAACAGACAAAGCAGGGTTGGGTGTATAAATATAATTGACATATCGGTGTAATGGAATGTTTTAAAAGATGAAATTCTCTTCTGTTATAATAAAAAGGAAAACTACTTAAGCAACTCTTTCTGAGTTTCTAGGTTTTAACTAATAGTATCACATTATTGGGAGAACAGATCACTCAAATTCAGAAGTACGTAGTAGTTCGATGACATTTCTGGCAAGACTGATGAGCTAGTGGTTGCAGTTTTTTTACTGATACATGTTGTTACCTTTGCAAATATATATTGTATATACAGTATAATATTGTAGTTTATTAGGTGGACTCAACACGTAGAATAAATAGCTAAAGTTAGCTGGCTTGAATATTTAAAAAAACTGGCTAGTGAAAATTATTGCAATGCAATTTGATTATTTATATAGAAACAACTCATAAAAATGATGAATTGAACTCATTGGTAAGTTTCCACACACATTAATTTTAGTTAGCTTGCATTCGAAGCTCAGCTAGTAAATTAACAGTGTTCTGTAACGATTGCGTATTATTTAATGTTTTGATAAAAGTAAGCTAACAAACTTTTAACCTTGCTGTCAACAGTATCTAAAAAAACCTATAAATTGAAAACAGACAATACAAGTAGAAATTTGCTCATGCATAAGTAAAAAAGTATAACACCACAGTTATCATTTTAGAAGCCTAACTTCAGTGAGGTAAAGTCATCA